>NC_092802.1:4829827-5429827 GCF_918797505.1 Bemisia tabaci
TTGCTACTTCATAACCATCTGAAAAATCACCCAGAACGGCAAACGGTTTTGGCTTCCCTCCAAAAACGTATTAACTTTAAAGGAAAACAATTGTATAAATTTTAAAACTGTACTTAAATTAGGTATTTTTTAAAAAAGGGGAAAGTTGCACTATTTTGAAAACACTGTAATCAAGCTGGTTCCATTTTGCAAAATGCGATCCCATTAGTTGGAAATGTCCATATGATCGAATATATTGGGGCAACACCACAATTTTCTGGGGTAACCCCTTACACTTTTTTCCGTGAGGTATGCTGTGCTGAGGGACATTATCTTTGTCATTAAAATAAACGCATTGTGAAATGAAACTATATCCTCACCGCAATCACAAAACTCTCAGCGTCACAACGAAAATACCTTATTGCGCTATGAGTCGCCTCTCTGAGCCAAAAAGTATTTTCCCTATCCCAACATTATAAATACCAGGAACACATTTTCTGGGGATAATGAAGTCGATTTTTCTCCGCATGTCTTCAATCGGAATATCCTAGATCATCACCTCAGAAAAATGCGTTTTCCTTGTTTCATTGAAGGATTGATATCTTGCCATCGCAAACAATAGCCGTGTGTCAAAGTGAGTCCACTTTGAGAGTGGGATACCATTGAACCACCACATTCATAGAATACGACTGCAAGGAGAGAGCAGGACGTGAAGCCCCCCCCCCTCCCCCCAATATTTAGCCCAGGGGGCTTCAGCAGCAAACAAACCTATAAGACAAGAATATGAACAATAAAGCTGGATATGGACGAGTAATGATTTTCATCATGCTGCGTTGTCAAACTGTCCTTTGAGCATCTCTGAGGTTTCTTTAAATGACCAACTATCAAGTTCGGGAAATATTGACGATATTTCCCGGGCGATATTTCGATAGCGATATTTATCGATGTGTAAATAACGAAGCATGGCTATCGAATATTCGATACTTAGCCATCGACTCTCATTAAAATCATGACAAGAGGTTGTCTTTCGATCCAATTCAATAAAATCGATACTATCGTTTTGGTCCCAAACGAATACACAACCATTTTAAATACTTTCAATGAGATATGAGGTGATACTAAGAGAACATTTTATAATGATGTGATGCTAAAATCCCGTCTAGTATCAAAATTAATCATACCGTTGGTGCAGAACAGCAAAGGTCGCAGTTGACAATCCTCAGCAGGTTAAGCTAAGATGTCGAAGCGGAGCGCCAATTCTGGTGATACTTTTAGCTTCACCAGGGAGTTAGTTTAGTTGCCTATCCAACCCCAACCCAACTTGGATCATCGAGTTCACTACATGCACTTTTGTGGTGTTAAATGGTACCATGCATGTAAGCAAATACAAAAAAAACATATTTCTGAATTCCAAACAAGACCAATGCCGTCTACCTTGTTTCTTTATTTTTGAATTTTATATTTTTTTATTCAACACAAATATACCGCAATTTGGAAATTTCGGCGATTCGCACTGCCTACGACACATATCGATGGTGAAACTGCAGAAATGCGTAACTCTGTTGCAGCGTTGCAAACTTCCTGTCATACTTTATATTTTCTCCGCGCGTGGAAAACTACCAAACGTCATTTCTTAAAAGTCGGTGATGATGAATATGTATAATTAATATTCTGTAAAAATTTCCAGCCACAATGTTGGTTGGGTCCTTTTTTATAAAACAAAATGGGAGCGGAGATTTCGAGACCCTACACACATTACGATACACATTTGCACACACACATGCGTTGGTTACACATTGCGAGATACACATTTTGCAGTTTCACCGTCGATTATTACTGGTTTTCTTAATGGTATACCCCCATTACCGTCTACTTAAAATTCCATCTGAAGTTCCATCCGCCGATGAAAATTTGTCAGCGCTCAGTCTCTTGCTTAATCTGACATCAACGCCCGAAGTCCAGCGGAGCAAGAACAATGCCTCCGATTGTATTAGAGGAATGTTCACTCCTCACTGCTCAGCTACAGGAGCACGTGTTAGAAAGAAAGCTCATATCCGCGTTGGATGTTGTCGAAGGCGGTTTTTTTAATTAAATACGCAGCACGATCCACCCCACAATCACCTCCCCCGATCGGCCCCCATTCAAATATACCCCCAATCAAATACCCCCTGGCGCCCCCGAATATTTTCACTATGCACCGATGGATCCAACTCTCATACTGTCGTGCAAACGTCGAGGAAAGATCTATACTTTTTAAGGATGCCTATCATTCTTAATACGTTCAATTTCGTATAATACTGTGCAGCACCTCTGTTGTAAAATAGTTGCTTCAGGCGCCGCCGCACGGCGGGCGGGCGGCCAGCGCGTAACGCGCATTGGCGCCTACAAACCTAAGTGGATACTTCAAGCATTGTGCAATGCGTGAAGTATCCACTTAGGTTTGTAGGCGCCAGTGAGCCTCTCGCGCTGGCAGCACGCCGCTCCGCTCTCTTAGGCTTTAATATTTATGCTCGGATAGTCAGCGTTTTTTAACTCGGGATTTTGAAATGTTTGCACACTCTACATTGATTATTCTTATTTAAAATGATGGGGAAAAAATATGTATCAATTTATCGAAGGAGAATAATAATATAATGTATGTTTTGTAAATATTGGTGGTTCCGTGTCAAATTTAATGGTTTTCAAAGTACTTTAATTTTTTCTTTTACATTTTCTGCTTTTATTGTGCTGCAGCGAGGTGTACGCGCAACCAAACGCTCAAAATTTGACGTATTTGACTCTAAAAGATCGATGTACAAATGGGCTAAAACTAAAGATTGCGTGCTTCTTGTTTTTTTCCTCTTTTATTCATTTCTGCAGTTTCTGTCGGCACAGCTGCGGCTTATTGATAATAATATCGCTTGGAAAAGGTTTTACGAATATTTGTTATGTGTTAAAAATATAAATGTTTTCAAAATGAAGTAGTAATTTCGTAAAGAAAAAATTAAAAAAATAAAAAAAAAGTACCTATACACATATAAGGTATATTGTACATTCAATATTTTAAGGATAGAAATAAAACCAAATATTCACCAATGACAATTTAAAAAGATGATTCAAAAGGAGAAAGTAATAAAATTTCATATAGAAAATGAGCAACCATGACAATACCTCCATCTCTCTCAATTTCTCATTTCCATATTGTCAATAAAATTTTACATACCGACTAAAAAATAACGCTTGGACCAAGTCACCGTTGCTTCTTTTACGTGTGGGCGTACACTATTGGACAAAAAAGCTGCGCGGACAAAAAATCGTTGACAAAATGTCCTGAAATATTTCAGACTATTAGAGGGGGGTGATGGAACTTTCATTCATAGTACTGGCCACTTGTTTTTTTCGTTTTTTGTAATGCTTTTTCGTATTTTTTATCAATGAAACAAAAAATATGCTACGTTGCGAAACGAAACGTGTGTCTTACGACTTTCAGCGTCGAGTGTCAACGAGGGTTGCAATTTTTCATGAAAAATGAAATCTTGAAATTTCATGTGAAATGTTTCATGAACTTCCATGTGAAATGTTTCATGAAATTTCAGAAAATTATGAAAAATATTGAAACGTATTTTTTGAAATTAAACGCAGAATTAAATGTAAGGCGACTGATGTTTGCTTCTTGGTGTTTTTAAGAGCGTGATAATTGCGTACCCAGCCCCCAAAAATATATTTCACGTTTTTCATATTTTTCACAACTTCGTGAAATTTCATGAAATATTTCACCAAAATTATTCAATGTTTTCATATTTTCATTTAACCCGTACTACCTTGGCGTCAATGGGCATTATTTTCACGAACGCAGGATCGATGATAACGCCTGCAAGCCCGCAACCATTCCTACTTAAAAATCCCCCTTGTTGCATATGCAGAAAAATGAAGGAGGACTCGCAGAATGATTCTCCGCGAACTACTAGAACGGAAGCAACATTATTCTCACAAACGCGGGATTGATGATAACGCCTGCAAGCCCGCAACCATTCCTACTTAACAATCCTCACTGGAAAAAAAACACATTGGATCTAGAGTCCAGACTCTTAAAAACATCGACAAGAAAAATACTCTTGATTCAATCAGATTTAAGCTTAAGTCAAGAACCAAGCCTCTTAATTAGAGCGGATTTCCTTTTGATTTAAGCTTAAATCTGCTTGAATCAAGAGTCCTTTCTCTTATCAATGTTTTCAAGAGTCTGGATTCTAGATCTAATGTGCTTTTTTTCCAGTACTCCATGTTGCATACACAAAAAAATGAAGGCAGACTAGCAAAATAATTCTCTCCGAGCTGCTAGGACGGAAACAAGGCAGCCATGCGCTGAGAGTCATTAACCATAAAACCACAGTCGGGATTAGAGGGCGCAATAACCGATGGCTAATCATCGACAGTCCCGACAATTCCCGCTTTGCCTCTTTATTCCACGTTATCCTCTTAATTTCACTTATTAATCAAGGTTTTTGTTGATCCGATCAGATTTGCGCCGGTCTGGCCTGTCAATCGAACGCGAGAGTTTCGTTGTTGACAAACGACCCGCCGGAGCGTTTTTCTTCGCTGGTGTCAATTTATTTTGGAAGTAGGGAACTCTGATGCACGAAATACATAGAGAGAGATACTGATGAACGGATTTATTTCGACATTTACTATATAAAATCATGTGCGCCGTCATTTTCTCCGTTAGGCAACAGGGACATCCAAGGAGGATAGTTTGAGGGGCTTGGAGGACAATGTGAATAAATGCAGTTTTTGAAAGAACTAATGATTTCAAGTAAAGCAAGTCTTAATGCATATTCTGTGAAAAATTTGTTTCCAATTTCCACTGTATTAGCATCTTAAAGTCAGTTTGAACTTTCTGTCCGTCATGATAATCCATGTAATTTCGAAATTTCGAACACGTGCTTCTCAAAATAGCAAATTCTGCACTTATGCACCTTGTCCTCCTCAATCCCCTCAGTTGCATTGAGGCGTCGTCACGAAGCACTAAGGATCATGACTATGCGACAGTTTTTCTTGAAATGTTCAGATAATTTAGATTCGATTGAGATTCAAATTCTCTGCAAAACGGGAGGAAAATCATTCAAAGAGCTCCCTCGGAAAAATTGGATTTTGGTTCAAAACAATCCGGGTGTAAACTATACCTCTCATCTTGTTTTTAAAAAAAGGTGTAAAATTTTGATATCCTTATTATACGTATAGGGCAACCCCTAAAAAGGGTATTTTAATATAGTATAAACACTGTCCTTCCGCCTCTTAATAGGAGGACAGTGACTATACACTAAGAATTTGTCTTTTGTCAAAGGAAATTTGGCAACGTCTGAAGATCTCATACGGTTATTTTCCATAGCTGGGTAGTATGAGCCAGACGCATCGTTACAAGAGCCAAAGAGTTGGACTGCATTTTGCAATTTGGAACTATAAATTCTGGCTCACATGAAAAAATACTTATGTGCATAGGGAAACTAATGGCACATACGTTGTTTTTAAACCGGGCCAGAATTTTTAGTTTCTAATTGCAAAATGCAGTCCAGTTCAGTAGCTAATATAATTCACGTATAGCCCTCCATTGAACTCTGAAATTATAAGATTTTGAAAAACTAAAATGTCTTCATTACAAAAGGCGAAAATCCGTTGATGTGGCAGCATCACTAGTCCAAGCATCTAATCCACCTAAGTCCAGATTCGCGTGCGAGCGGTGGGGGTTGATCGAGGGGCGGAGGAGGGGGAGGGGGATCGCATTTCCAACCGTGGCCCCGTGGGTGAGGGTGCCTGTAAAAAATTTCGAATCACAAACGCTGCATCTCGGGCCAACGTCAAATGCCGGTCGAACACGCTAGACGCCCATTAGAGGAGAGAGAACGAAACAGAAAACAGGAGGGCGGAGGAAGGGGGAAAGCTAACCGGAGTTTTCCACACACCTTCAGGGCGGCCCTCTTTGAGCTCGCTATAGCGCACTGAGAAAAAAGTTCGGTCGTATAAACCGCGTTACGATACCTCATATCGGCCGTGCAGTGTGGTTCGTGTGTCCGCGCTTTTCGGCTCTGGGAACAGAACGGCGGGCTGATTATTGAAATTGATAGACAAAGCGATAGACAAAGAAGACAAAAGGGATATGGAAGGATCCTATTGGTGGAATCGAGTGATTGCAATAGACAAAGGAGGTAGGTAATGGACGAACTAACGGCTACCGACGAGAGTCCCTTTAGTTAGTCCATCATGTTCTCCCTTAGTCTATAAGAACCACCCATTTCAACCAGTAGGATCGCTCCATACGCCTTGTGTCTTCTTCGTCTATCGCTTTGTCTATCAATTTCAATAATCGACCCGCAGTGCTCCCATTTCCCGGAACTAATGCCGAATTTCGGAACTTTTGAGATTTTCCTGAATTTTTCCTGGAACTTTCCAAATTCCCGAAATTTTCCGGATCTCTTGCATTTTCCAGAACTTTCTTGGAACTTTTGAAAAAATCTTAAAAGAATGCCGAAGCTTTTGACAGTCGTGGAATGAGAGAAATTGGAACAGAAAAGCTCCGAATCCCGAGACTTTTGACGGAAATGGAATGGAAGCACCGTAACAGAACTCTCGGTTCATAAGTGTTGCAGGCAAGTAGCAATGGCCGGCAATTTGCAAGCGGTGTCAGTGTTTTCTAGATGTAGCACAATAATCCGCATTGGCATGATAATGGTTTGATGGGCGATGGCTTTCAAAATCATGATCTCGGCTTGGAGCGCCTTCATGTTCTGTGATACTCAACGCATTACCACGGAGTTAGTTTAGTTGCCTGTCTAATCTGAACCCAGCTCACAATGAGATCGCACAGATCTCACTACACGTTCTCCTGAGTGCATATCACCACATGAATGTTGACTGAGGAACACAGAAAGAATATTCACATTAAAGGCAAAATTATCTTGTTTCTTCATTCCTCAATTTCCTAATTTTGATTTCTTAATAATTAATTACTTACCAGGGGCTTGCAAATTGCCGGCGATGGCTTATTGTCTACGACATGGGTATCCGAACATTTAAACTAAGTCGAGTCAGGCTTAAAGGGACTTCATTTTTTCCATGAGGAATTACTGTGTCTGGCTCATCCGTAAAGGAACCTATCCGTGCGAGGAAACTAATGGTGGACGTGATGTTTCAAAAATGAGCTAGGAATAGTAGTTCTAATAATTGAAAAATGTAGTCCAAATTATCCATGGAAGATTTTCTTATCAAAGTGCGACAGGAATTCTTGTCGATATACTACAGGAAATTGTTCTTGGTTTTTTTTTTATTTTATTTTCAAATACAACTACAGAGTATTAAGTTTTTTACAATAGTTTGTACAACTATACATACAATTTCAAAAATAAAACAAACTATAGGAATAACCAGAGGTTGCAGCTTAAAATCTAACTCTGTGCGGTGATAGCACCGCACAATTTTTACATTTATATGTACAGTTCTTAAAGTATGAGGAGTCTGTCTGGTTGCATGAATCGAAGAGGAAATCTAGAACGGTTACATGAATCTCGTAATATATGGACCGCGTTAAGCAGAAAGGAACCAAGTCGTCTCAACCATTGCCAAATTTAATTGGGCAATTTAATTTTTTACATGGAATCGGTTACGCAGATTTTTATGCAAATTTCAGTAATGCCTCAAAATTTTCAAAGGAATCCGCACAAACGTTCTCTCGTAAAAAATTACATTGCTCAGTTGCATGGAAGAAGCTAATGTGGCTTGGTTCCATTCTGCTAAACGCGGTCCATATACATCATGACAATAAGGCACGGGTAGTGTCTAAAGCGGTTCTTGGAAAAAGGTGGTCCTCCGTTTATTTAGAATATAGAAGCTCTGACACGAAAACGAGGGAACTGACTAAGTGACCAAATACGAGGATAAAGAACGCCAGTCGCAGATCGGCCATATTAAATACTTTTGGCAATTCGCTCTTATCATCCTCAAACCGTCTGAATCGCTCATGAAACACCGGTCCGAGCACCTGCAGCTCGTAGAGCTCCTCCAGAATTCCAGCTTCTGCTAACCGCGCAGCGTAGGATCTTATGACGTCACCATAAACTGAACCTCTCGGTATACGCATATCGTACGGGTAGCTCATAATCGGCTCTTCAACTACATGAAAATCGATAAATTTCTGTTTTGAATAAGGTGCAGAGGAAACAGAGAGCAAATCCCGTTTTTTCGCGTTACGTGGAAGAAAAGCGACAAAGCCATCGTTCTCTATTATCGCAGCAATGCCTTTATACATTTCTCTCACCGTTAATTTCGATGCGTTCAAAGGTTCTCCCATAATTATAAGCTCATCGGATTCCACCATGTAGCTTACCACAGTATTTGTTGGCTCGGCTAATTCAGTAACATAACTTTCCAATGAGTTCTTCACGCGTTTTTTCAACCATTCATACTTGGGGTCGTCCGTGAAACTGAATTTCTCGTCATCCGCCCCCATCAACTGGAACATGACGTCCGATTCTCGCAAGTCGTCGACCGTGTCGAGGGGTGTGTATCGGACTTGCTCGCTGAAGAAGGTGGTCATCAGGCTGAGAAAGACGGTCGTCAGGATCATGAAAGCGAACGTTGTAACCATGAACAAAATGCGGCCTGTTACGGACCCCAGCAGCAATCTGGAGTGCCCGACACATATGGAGTAGGAGAAGATCGTGAGGGCTGTCGAGATCCCCGCGGTTGCTTCAGGGTACATTTTCGTGCTCAAGCGCAGGTAAATTTCATGAACCACCACGAAGAGAACCAATACGCCGAGGATAAAAAACCAAACTGTTACCGAGAAACATTTGGCCGGTGTCAGATACGACGGCATGAACCCCAAATCGGGCACTATGAAACTTATTTCACCGTGGTCGATGAGCGTTATGACTTCCAGTCGGTTGAAATCTGTGCTGGTTAAACTACTCTCGAATACCATCACGTCGATATCTCGTTTGAGCGCCATGCTGTTGTCTTCCCGGACATCATCGGGGAAACCTGTTTCGCAGAATTTTCCTCCCATTTCCTCGGCGATCAACTCCATGACCATATGCGCGAGAGGTGACCAATTTTTCAAACTTATGATGCGGTCGAACATTTCACCGTTCGGCGTGATCGCGATTCTGAGATCGCGTCCCATTAGGTCGGGCAGGGAGTAGGAGAAATATGCGTCGCTTCTGAGTATGTCAATGGAACCGCGAAATGGATCGTACCTCAGGCATTTTTCGCCGATGCAGATGACGGTTCTGAAGCCTTGGTACAAGCGCCACATGAACTTGAACGTGAACAGCAAGTCGCAATGAACGTAGTACGCGTTACTTTTTGACGGTAACGCAAAGATGAGATAATTTTCACCGTTCCAAACCGGGTGCTGAAAAACGCCCCGGTGAGTTCGAAAAGAGAGTCAGACATCTCGAGGCCTGGTTGCAGGTCTGTCTCTGATACCCCGATGACCATGTCACATTCTTTACCGTATCGCATTGTTCTGCTTCCTTCAGTGTAATCGATGCAATAATTCGGAAATCGTGATGATGTGCATGTGACAAAAGACTCATAATTCAATGAATTTGATATTTTTCAGATGGGATCCGTGGTCTATTTATTGGCTGAACGGAACTAAAAATTAAACTGAGGATGTCAGAGCAGGCGTTCAGAGAGAATAAAATGATCTTAGGTTCCCAGTTAGTGTTAAGGAAATTATCGAGGCCTATGATTGTCGGAATGGATGCTCTATGATGTAGCTGAGCAAGAGGGAAAATTGGACTGTTCAGGTTGTGGTTGAATACGTGGACGGTGGGTATATGTGATACGTTTTGAATTTGTTTGACTACATTCAGGAGCAGATCATTACTATTTGACTCTATGTCAACGGCCAGCGAGTGGCTCGAAGTAGGAATGCTTGCGAAGGTAAGAATAAATATACAACAAACTAAAAATTGTGTGCATGCAAACATACTGGGTGAGTATCGTACATAAAGTTTGACAAATCCCATTGCTTGAATCATTCTTAGTGTATGTAATAATGTAACTTACAGCGCCCTCCGCAAAAATATGACCGTAACGCAGATTCTTGGAAATACTTTTTGATATATTTTTTTCCAAATCGATAAAGGATCAAATTTTGATGACCTCAAAGATCTCTTTCAAAACGTGACTGGGGACGGGACTTATTAAACCAGAAGAGAATCACTCGGAAAATCTTTCACAAAACGTTGTCGTTCTTCTCTGTGCGAAGAAACTTCTTCATAAACTTCAAGGAATGATGTCAATTTGTTCTCCTTTAAAAAAATAACATTGAGGCGGAGTTTTTCAGACACCGCAAACGAGATATGGGATTGCGGACTTACGCCGTTAATATTCTCATCATAAATATGACACGTCATTCGTATAAATATCGATTAGGAAACAAGTACCGGGAAACAAATACTTGTCTTAAATAATATGTGCAGTTTATTGGAGTACATGCTTCACAGTCCTATTTCCCTCCACTACTTCATATTTTTTAACCTCGGAGACGGACTAGATTTATAAAAAACTACATTTCCATGAACCCACCCGTCTTGTCAAAAGCCATCTCATCGCTTCCAACAACAAGTCATGTGCTTTCTTTTTTTTTCATAGCCTGTCAAATACAAACATACTTTTCTTCAAAGTGCAATCAAATTAGATAGAATTTAAATAATTTCTCTTGAATTGCAACAATGTTTCTCCAAAATTAAACGAAATATCGCTACCGGAAAAAAAGTTTTTTGCCATGACATTGCCACTTTCACTTCGGAGCGTGTGTTGGGCTCTTTTCAAAAGTGGCTTGTTTTGACAAGCTACTCATAACTCGTGCTCATAAAACATAAATTTCGTCTCCTGAATTTAATTGCAAATCTAATCTGGTCGTATCTCTTCGGAATTTTGCGCCTCGCCTCGGCCGACGCGACGCGACGCCCCAGAATGACGGATTACCAGTTCTTCTTTTTTAGTATTTTTCTTCTTTGCAATTTCACGTGTCTCTTGAGTTGCAAAAGTGCAAAACGTGCCTTGTTGTCAGATTATGTTCAATTCTATGCTATGAAGTCGTGTTCGATGTAGCAGTCTCCTTGTCAGAACAAACTTTTTTACGCCCGCAGTATTCGTGCTTGATGGCTTGAATCCATACAGAATGTACAAACACTTCAAAATCATGAGTTGAAAAATTCTGACTCCGCGGGTTCGAATATCAGAGCCGAGTACAGTGCGGCCAGCGGACTAGCGCCTACAAGACTGTATGGATACTTCACGCATTGCGCGTACGCACCGTGATGGACGTGCAACGCGTGAAGTATCCTCCGCGGTGTACACGCAATGCATGAAGTATCCATGCAGTCTTGTAGGCGCTAGTCCGCTTTTCGCGCCAGCCGCACTACGCTGTGCTGTAATATTCGAACTCCGTGTCCGTGTCCGTAAACCAACTACACTGATTTTGTTTGTTAAAGTGGGGAGATCACACCACATAGGAGCTACCTTTGAGTAGAGTGGAAAACAAAGAGAATGTAAAAGCAGCCCGAAACGGCAACGACAATCGAAAACACAGGAAAATGCGGAAACAAGGCTAAAATACAAAATACAAAGGCAGGACGTTTTGGTACCTTACGGCACCATTATCAACTGCTAAAAAAGAATTAAAAATAAAAAAGAAATTAAAATAAAAACCAGCACACGCATTACACGGTGAAATTGGTATTGAAATGAGACTGCAGTGATAACAGAATGAGTAGAGTAGAGTACTTTTGAGTAGAGTACTCGCGATGACTCCGAAAAATTCGGAATTTTCTGCCCAATCGTGTCCTTGCGCAGAACGACAATGCTAAAACGGAGGCATTCATCAAAGAGCGAAATCATAATTTACGAATAAAAATGCAAACCTCCAAATAAAGGTACCGATCGGATTTCGGCATTTGCCATTTGCATGGTTATCGCTCGCAGACTCTCAATTTTGTCGCTTTCATTAAAACCGCGCAAATCTACATCAAATTCCCATTGGAAATACGCGGTTCTATCCGACTCGACAACCCAAAAGTGTGCTTTGCTACATTAACCGAAAACCACTCATCTATTTAGAATTTTTATCGGAGGTTTACGGTTTTTGCCTGGTGGAGAATGGGTGTTGCTCTCGCGTGTGGGAAGCACGAAACGGTCCAAGCGCGTGTTTTGCATGTCCAGAACGGATATTCATCATTATTAAACGACATTTTTGGCTGGCTTACTAAGAAATCGTTAGGTCTGCCCAGAGTAGAGTCGCGGCTATACACTGGTCGAAATTCGCTTATTCACATTAGTCTGATCAAAGTCGTATATAATCAATCGTTTATTCAAGGACAATCTGAATTGATGTCGTCTAATACTCTAAAAGTCGAGGATATTTATTGGAAGATGTAAGACTTTTTAGGAGCTTCGAAAAATCCTCCAAAAATCACCTGGCTCTTCAAATTGGCTCAATATAATCCCTGCCATCCGCAGAACAAGAAAAATCGAACATCGCCGCACACAGTTGATACTAGTCGAGCACGGTTCGTTTTAAAAAGTTTTCGTTCCTTCTGAAGACCACTCGCAATTTTTTTTCTTTATCAGAGAACGTCTGTAGATTTTTTCTTTTATGGTGACCATGAGAAAAAGTGGGGAATCCTCGCAAAGATATGACAGTGTTTAACCATCTTATTTCCTTGGGTTCGGTATAAATCGAGTCCAAGGGATTTCGACTCTCACCCGTTTCATCCCAACACCCCAAACGTCTGTAGATTGAAAAAGTAAAACCGCAAAATCGTTAGTGAGGCTGCTTTTTTATTTTTGACTTTTTCGATTTTTAAGGGTTAAATGGCGGCAGAAATCAATGTGTGGCCGTCAAAACTCACCGTCCTCTGGTCAAATTAAGTTAAGAAAAATGTGGATATTTTTTCCAAATTTTTCAGACAGTTTCATACGCACTTCACTGGAAAAAAAAAACACATTGAATCTAGAGTCCAGACTCTTGAAAACATTGACGAGAAAAAATACTCTTGATTTAATCGGATTTTCGCTTAAATCCAAACGAAATCCGCTTAAATTAAGAGGCTTGGTTTTTGATTTAAGCTAGATTCTGATTGAATCAAGCGTACGTTTTCTTGTCGATGTTTTTAAGAGTCTGTGATGTTTTTAAGATCCAATGTGTTTTAATTCCAGTGTTTAATATAAAATATCTTAGAATTTCAAGGAGAAGTGTGCCCAATTTCCCTCGAAAATACATTTTTTAATCCGCAGAAATTTGGCAACTCTCAAATGTTATACGGCGCTTTTCCTTAGCATGGCATTAAAGGTCGTCATTCGGAGCGCGGATCGAGAACGGCTCTCAAATGCTACCCCTATAACGTAAGGGCGTATCTCAATTTCAACGTGAGCCTTGTTTTACATATAAACACATGCTTTCTGGGGCTCATGCGGAAGTCGATATATGCTACAAATTGTTCGCTCGTGCCATCGTCTCGATATCCCCGGCCATTGCCCCATATCCATCATCCCTTCACGATACACAACGTACGAGACGGCGAACAGTCGAACGAATTCAATCTATTACGGCCAAAATTAGCTGAAATTTCTCTGGTGATTAAAATATTTAGCTCAAAAAATGTGAACGATTGAATCAAGAGTATTTTTTCTTGCTTATGTTTTCAAGAGTCTGGACTCTAGATCCAATGTGTTTTTTTTCCAGTAGATACTAAACTTAAGACAGACTGATAGAAATCTTGATGTGATATCCGACGTATGAATTCGTTCATCGTTTAGTGGCCTATTAAAAATTACTGTAAAAGCTCATCAAAGGAAACTAATTATTGTGCGAGACTTCGTCAGACTTCGCAGACCCTTTGGATTGCATTTTGCAAAAAGGAACAAAGAGCATTCCAATGTCGCTGAGCTTGTGCAACTTTGTTTACCTTGCAAATATAAACTAAGCATCTAAAGAAGATTCATCTTTACTCTGAATAAACTATAAATTCATGACGAAAATGACCTTTGTAAATTCAATTTTTTGCATGATTTCAGGAATCGTGTTGCAAAGGATGTAAGTTGCACAATCCTAGCAACATGGAATGCTCTTGGTTCCTTCTCGCAAAATGCAATCCCTTTGTCCGACAAAATTCGAATTTATCAACTCTGTGCGGCGATGCGACGCGAGGAAATGGCCCGACACAGGTCGTAAAGGCGCTACAGTTTAAAGCGGCCACCTTTGCCTTTCCGCCTTTAGACCGATTGTCGCGACACGCCGGAAAGCGCCTTTCCGCTAGCGAGGGCTGTAAATATTTGTCCTTATTATCGAACAAAGTAAATGTCTCAAATTTAACTAACAGTAAACTTCATGCTGTAAATCCTATCTCATCCTGAACTACATAAAAGTTCAGCCTCGAGCCGTGCTTTTCGTTGCGTGTGACGCATACTGTTGGGACACCCTAACTTGCGTGTCTCAATAGAGCTTTGTCGTTGCATTATTAGCGTTCATACGGATGTAGATCTGATTAGTTCATTTCCGTAACACTCCAAAATAGCCTGTTAAGACACGAAAAATGTGATACCAACCAAGCGAGTGGCAGCTGAGGGGCCGTTCAAGCACACCGATAAACATATTTGTGTTCTTGTGTTACTTTTTTTTAATGTGGGAAGTGAAACACGGACCCACACACATTTTGATTTGATTTTGGTACAGTTTGTGGTGAATTTAGTGCAGAAAACAATACAGAGACTGGGGAAATGCACTCCTCCGATTGCGACGATGGTATTCACCACTCGTTTTTTATTAAATTTCTTCAAGAAAACGAGCTGGCATTTTCTCTTGAAATTGTCAACCAAAGGCCTGGGTTACATTTGGGTTGAAATTTTTCTGTGTGCATCGCAATTAAGTAAGGCATTTTCGCCGACTTTTTCAACCCCCCCCCCCTTTCTGTAAACCTCCCGCAAGCCAACCTATCGCTCCTTTTCTTTGACTGAGACTGCCTTGCCTCTCTAACGCCAAAAACCTGAGAAACTGGGAGAAATAATTAAATTTCTTTCGAAACTTAATATTTTTTAATGTAGGGAGCTCACGTAAGCCGTGAAAACATTGTGTCTGGTCAAACTTGTCAGCGGGAACAGCATGCCAGCTTTTAATCACTCATACCTCGAATCAAGGTTGTGGAGTGGACCAGAGGTGTCCTTTCTGCATGTTTCTGTAAGGGTTCCTTCCAATGAAATCAACTCCAACCATTTCTGTGATGCAAGTTAGGTTCGGATCAGTTAGGCAACTAAACTAACTCCTGCGCGAAGCGTGCAGTATCACGGTAGGATGAAGGCACTCCAAATCAAAATCCAGTCAACCTCATTTCTCTTACAAGGAAATCTTCCTCTGTTTTTCGGTGATTCTAGTTGGGCAGGGTCAATTAGGCAACTTAACACCAACAAAGCGTATTGGTTGAAATCGTTCTTGAAAACTTCTCTCTGGAAGTATGTCGCAAGTTCCCCTTATAATTCTCATTTTATGCAAGGAAATTCGGCAACATCTAGAAGTTCATACACCGTTTTTTCTCTTAATGTCTGAATGCATGACACTCTTTCGACGGCGGCCCGGCCGTTCATTAACCTTGAGCGGAAACGCCCTCCGTCCTAAAATTTGATCGATTTTCGCGCATCACGGAAGCCTCGAGCGTCCGGCCGGCCCTGGCCCTCGGCGACAAGAAAGCTCAAGCACTGCTGTTTACAGGGAAAACCCCGTATGAACATTCAAATGTTGCCAAATTTCCCCATCAAAAGAATGCTTTTAGAGCAAGTTATCCATATTTTTATTGAAATTTTCGGATATTTTAGATTAAATTGCGAACAAAATGATTTAAAAAAAAACTGGAGAAAAATATGAAAGAGTCCCGTGATAATTTCGCATTTTATCAAAGGAAATTTGGCAACGCCTAAAGGTACATACGTCGTTCTTCCTCATCACGGCAGAGCAGGACAGCGGACACCGGAGACCGGACAGGGCGGCTTTTCAAATTATTCGCCCCCAATAACATGCCGTTTTTAGTGAAAACATCATCTCCACCCAAGGAATTCATCCGAGATACGCGGTTTTTCGTCGGCGGAGTTGCGCGCTTCTCACCCCTTCCGGTCGTGCGCTAGGCCGCCCGCGTTGCATGCAATCATGTGCATTCAGACTCTGCTTTTCAGCTCTC
Organism: Bemisia tabaci; assembly: GCF_918797505.1. Lineage (NCBI taxonomy): Eukaryota > Metazoa > Arthropoda > Insecta > Hemiptera > Aleyrodidae > Bemisia > Bemisia tabaci. The sequence continues at coordinate 4,846,015 of NC_092802.1, forward strand.
ACTGCACTTGCATAATACTGGACAGCGGCCGAGCCGACCTCTGGACTATAAATTACTGACAAGTTCATTTAAGCGCCCCTCTTTCCGTCCAAATCGCGTTGCCAAAACCGTTGGATTATCCAAAAGCCACGCACTAATGACGTTACAGTAGGGAAACGTTACTTACGACGGCTACGCAATGGGTCTCTTGCAAACTCCAGCTACAGTAGAAAAAAAGTATAATTTATCCTAAAAAATGGCTCAAAAATCACGATGAGCCCATTACGATAGTCTGAAGTGCACTCCACAATCTGCTTAAGAAATTCTGCTTAATCTGTTTCTAAGCTTCCCGCTTCAAAAACGATACTACGGCACAGGTGGAAAATTTTGTGAGAGGAGTCGTTCGATACAATCCTTGCGCACTAGGATGCTACACACACAGGAAAATTTCAACGATCCCGTAATCTCATGATTGCAGGCTCACGGTGTACATTGGTCGGATACTGTGCTCACCGCGGGCGATAGGTCTGACACCGAGAAATTACGAATATTCAACGATTAAAGCGGGCACCCGCACTGTGCTGTTACACGCGATGCGCGAAGTATTCCGCCAGTCTTGTAGGCGCTTATGAGTCTCACGCCGATTGACTGACTGCACTGTACTTTGGCGCAATGCGTGCAGTATTCCGTCAGTCTTGTAGGCGCCAATTTGGCGCGATTATTCTAACTCGCATTAGAAAAACTCAAAATTGTTAAACTTCAAAGTAAAAGTGAGCACCCGCCAATGGATGACGTGAAAATTGTCTAAATCGCTCGCGGCTTATACTTTGAAGTACTAGGAAGTGGTTTACCCTGAAAATTAAAATTTCGAATTTTCCACCAATTTTGACAAAAATTTTGTTTCTGAAAATTCGCCTCCGAGCATATGCATGAAACATGCCCAACATGGCCGACGCCGACCCGCCAAAACACACGTGACGAGACGGGATTTTATCAACCGACATATTTGTTTATACTTACATTTTCCATTGCGTCCAAAGACCATGGTACTTCCTTACGATTTGTACACGGAAGCGTCAGTCAGGTTAAATATTGTGTAGCATCCTCGTGCGCACGGGCTGGATGGAACGACTCCTCTTACGAAATGTTCACCTGTGCCGTAGTATTCTTTTGAAAGCGGGAAGCTTCGAAAAAACGCATATTACTGAGACAGATTGTGAAGTTATGACACAAACTGATTGCGATGGACGCGCGGATCGTAAGACAGTATGATGGAGTTTTTCAGCCAACGTGCGTTAAAAATTAGAATAAAGCCGAAAATGTCAATACAGAAAGAAAAAGCTCATATACAAGCACAATTTTCTTCCAAGAAGATACGATAAGATTTTCAGCTTCATGCTGATTTTTAACGCACGTTGGCTAAAAAACTTCAACATACTGAAGTTAGGAGTGTTTTTGAGACTTTCCCGATGCGCTCATCGTGATTCTTGGACGATTTTCTCTACAAAACAACTCCTCTTTCTGCTCTAGCTGAAATTTGCAACAGGTCCACTACACACATTGCGCAGTTCCAACTGTTGCTACTAATATAATGAATGTAAATATGTAGTGAATTTTAATTTGGTTAATTGGACTGAGTTAAACAGAAAGGAACCAAGCCAAATCGGAATCGAACCGAGAAAAAGAGGTTTAAAGTTGGCTCCTGCATAAGACTCAATGTAAAAGATAAACTTCAAGTTCAATTTCTGCAAAATTTGCTCCAGAAAAAACTTTGAATTTTTGGCGATAGATAGTAGAGCAGTGGTTGAGTTCAAAACCATTCATAACTCAATTTTTTCCAAAATGTGGGTTGGTTCCTTTCTGCTTAACTCGGTCCAATTTTAATTAAAAATTATAATAAAATAATTCACATTGATACCATACACCTAAAAACCATGAGAAAACGCCAAAATCGTACCAAAAGCCAACAAACACGCTGAATTTCTTCGTATCGCGTCCTTACCTACTCTTCTACGAAGTAATTTCACTTGTTCATTCAACTATTCTAGAGTCAACGCCAGTTTGCGAATTTACGTTATACATGTTTTTGGCGCAACACAAAAGAAAACCAATCAGCGCAACACTTTAATGAACATTAATAAAAGGTGTAATCGTCTCTCGGCCCTTTCAATCCTCGAGGGAGTGTTAAAGAGCGTGTTCCAGGAGCCGAACACTCCGCCGCTGATCCTGCCGAAGGGATGAAAAATGGCTCATTCGCCGGAAACACATAACCTAACAATAGAGGGCGAGGCAGGTGTGAGATTACAACGCAAACAAATCACTCAGCGTTTTCCGATGAACACCGAACGGGTTGACGCGTGCCATGAGTTGCCACATCTTGTTAGAATTGAATCAGTGAGTTCGAAAACACACCAACTCGGGTTTTTTTCGATTTTCACTTTTTTACGGTTTAGTAACACTTATGGATAGAAGCATCTGCACGATAAAGAAAATTTCGAAATTGCAATCGGAATTGCTCGAAACAGCGACGAGAAAAGGGAAAAATCGAAGTACTTCATTGGAAGTACCATTTTTTGGCCATTCCAAGGGAAACGGGTGACTATCTGATTTTCTGGTTATCTTTTTTCGGTTCAGTATACCTTGTACCAACAAGTTATATAAATATTCAAGCGTTATTCAGGTCGAGAAATATAAGTTTTTTTGGGCAGACTATGAAAAATCAGTATCTAAAAGTCGGTGAGAACGAAAACACACCAACTCGCACATTTTTAAACGCTTAATTCTCTGTCATCAAACATGGTGTATCGATTTCAACTTGGTGCTTTATAAAGTCTCTAAATACTTGTCCTTTGGCACCAAAAAGGTTTTTCTCAAACTAACTTCTTCGCCCGCTGCGCAGTTTTAGGTGTTTCCTAGACAACTTTTTTTCCGAGTTGGTGTGTTTTCGAACTCACTGATTCAATTCTTCAACGAGGCTGTCGGAAAATTTCACCGAATTTTCTTTGTGCTACTGATGAAATTTAGTGATATTTTCAAACAGATTCAGCCAACAATTTCTCTATATAAAAATAAAAATGGCGGCGGAAAATTTTAACGTTGCATGGCACTTGTGATACTTTGGCATGGAAGGTGTCGGTAGGTCTGAAATAGAACAGACCGCGGATCAGAGCGCATTCCACGTTCCGTCGTTCCGTGGTACAAACGCAATGCGTTAGGTATACCTGCAGTTTGCTAGGCGCTAATATAGGTTTTACGCCGACCGCACTGTGTTCAAAATCAATCTGCAAAACTCGTGATTTTGAAGTTTTTGTGTCTCTTGTAGCAATCAACTTCATTTTAAATTATGAAAAATATTTTTTTTTTTTTCAAAAATCCCATTTCTTTTCTTATTCTTATATGCGTAATTGTTAAAAGTCTTCCAAAGAACCATTGGGTTGGGAGTATTGTTTTTCGAATATACTGTAGACTCGCTTACTTCTGGTGAGACTTACTGCGATTGTGCTTAACTTAAGTGAAAATAACTATTTTTGTTGAATGACTGATTGTTGAAATTGATAGACAAAGCGATAGACAAAGAAGAAATAAGAAGTATGGAACGATCCTATTGGTTGAAATGGGTGGTTCTCATAGATTAGGGGTGAAAATGATAGACTAACTAAAGGGTCTCTCTTTGGTTGCCATTAGTTAGTCTAGTGCCCACGTCCTGTGTCCATCACAACCACCTGCTTCAACCAATAGGATCCCTCCATATCATTTTTGTCATATTTGTCTATAGCTTTGTCTAACAATTGAAATAATCAGTCCGCAGGGCAAACGGTGTTGAGATAAACTATCGTCCGGGTTCATCCATTTTCCCGAGTTGGCACCAACGGTGTTTCAGAATAAATGAGTTGCCGATAGGTCGACGGCCGGGCATGTGCAAGATCTGACATTCGGACGGGGCAGTTTTAACAAGTTGCTTCGAGGTGGAAGCCAACCGTCGACCGCCTGACGCCGCGCTCGTTCAGCAACCTGCAAGACACATCTCATCCCCCGAATAATCACTCAAAACAAAACATCCTGACCGCGAGCCACCCCGCCCGCCCATTTTCCATTTTCAGCACCCTTTCCGACCTAAGCAGGAAAATACCGAGCAGTTAACTTATTTCAAAGTCTTTTTAGCAGCCTACTTCGCTACTATGTTCACAAAGTTTAAGTATTCAGCAAAGAGGAACCATGGCAATGACGGTGTTTTCAGAATTAAGCAACTTCTTCTATTCTTTCAAAAATATCCAAAATATGCACAGTGTTGAACACAATTATTTTCCCTTAAAATTAATAATTTTTTGGAGGGAAGCAAAAATTATTTGCTACACTGGAAGAGTTTTTTGATAATTGTGAAGAAGCAACATTTTTACAACACTATAATCGCACTGGTTCCTTTTCGCTAAATGCGGTCCAATTGGACTACATTTTGCTATCAGGGAATACTATCTCTGACTCGTTTTAAAACCGGCGTGCGTAATACGTTCAATTTGTTTCCTCATGCAGATAACTTTTTTTATGAAGGAGCCAGAAATTGTAGTTCCTTGTATTGCAAATGTAGTTCGATTGCCCTCCTTGCAAGAATGTATAGAAGCCTCTTCAAGTGTGCAAATGGGAAAGTTATGCCACATTTCACTCGGACTAAATTTTACAATGAAGAACTACTATTTATAGCTCATTTTAGAAACAACACATGTACTTTTGGTTACCGGAGACGAATAGTTTTATGTATGAGCTAAAAGTAGTGTAGCTCCTTCTTATCATCTACTTGCTCAGGGGAACTCATGGCACATGTGTTGTTTCTTAAATGTTCAAATCATATGATTCCCTTTCATAAAATGCGGTTCATTTAACCGCCGCAGTTTTGGTGATTTTAAACTTTGAAATTACTTTTTTGACTTCTCTTTATTTCTCCACAAAATCATGCAATTTCAATCCAAAACCTCCTACCATCAAGACCCATGTTTGCATCGGAATTTTAGGGGTGTTTTTTGCGCCCAATACTCATAAAAGATTAATCTACAAAATGATGAAACAAGCCCAATTTTGGGTTTATCGGGGGTGGGGCACTATCTTCCTTCGTGAACGGCCACTTATAATTGGATTATATTTTGCAATTAGGAACTATAAATTCTTACTAAGTTTAAAAACAACGAACGTACCATTACTTTCCCTATGCACACAGGTGTTTTTTTTTTCGAAGAAGCCAAAAATTTTAGTTCCTAATTGCAAAACGAAATACAATTGAACTACACTCTACATAAAGGACTAATATTTATGGCTCATCCATAGAGTCACTCATCTGCACAGGGAAACTAATAGCAAATAACCCTCTCATGACAAAATAAAATTTGAAATTTAGATAAATCAATCTTAGAATGTCGAGGGCCTTGTCTTGTCACCATGATCGACACTCATTACTTTTTGTTGTTCTTTTAGACACATTCAACCCCTTTTCACCCCCATCAAATAAGCTTTTACTTCCACACTTAATTAAAAGCCACTTAAAAAAGTTCCGGTCCAAGAAGAACACCAATAAACACGCATTGCATTACTGAAACACAGATTCCTCATCAAGTTGAAACCTCTCTCATAACGTTGCCGCTTTGAATGTTCAAACTAGTTTTTCGTGATCGGTTCCATTAGTGTCCTGTGTCCAACTCAGTTGATTTCAAAAATCAACCTGTACTACAATCAGAAACATAATTTTTAAGGCTGGCTACAACTTCAGATTTTTTTTTATTTAATTTTTCTTTCCACACGACCAATTTTGGACTCACTACCGTCAGAGCGGAATTTGTTTGTTGAAAAAAGTCTTCGTTCTTTGTCAAATTGCCATCAATCACCCGAAAGACCCTCTGAAATCGGTTGGGTGATTGAAAATCCATGTGTTTTAATTTAACTTTATAAAAAGAGTATTTTTCATATTTTCATGTTAGGCTAGTGTTAAACAAGGAAGCCATAAGTGCTATCTTCTGCATGCTTTTGTGGTCGAATTTTTGATACAAAACAAACACATTTTCAGGTTGGAAATTGGTGACAAAGAGCGCTATTTTACTTAAAAGTACTGCTGTCAGCTGACACTATGGCTCTGACACAACGTCAATTGGACTGCATTTTGCAATTTGGAACTATAAATTCTGGCTCATCTGAAAAAACACTTATGTGCGTAGGGAAACTAATGGCACATACGTTGTTTTCAAACCTAGCCAGAATTTATAGTTCCAAATTGCAAAATGCAGTCCAATTGTTCCGCACGTGCGGTTTTCTCATGATATGTCTCGTTTCCATCCAAATAAGACGAATTTTGCTGTTTTAGCTATTTTAATGATTTCGGTTCATTATAGATCAGGAATTTCGCAAGAAACTCGATTTCGATAATTTGAGAGTTATCTCTCTTCGCTATCGCGGCAGAGCACTGATTCATTCTCGCAAAATGTAGTCCTCTTCATGTTTCAAAATCTTGAAATGAATCAGCTAAATAAAACCGACAACGCCGCAGCAATGACTTTTAAGGGGATGCTGCACCGCGAGGATCCTAAAAATAAGGCGAGAATGATGTTAACACGAGGTTTCCCGGCTAACCTTCGTCTACCGTGCTGAGGAACAACGCCATAAGAACATTGGAATGTTGCCAAAGTTCCCTAGGTAAAAAATGTATTTTCCATACAAATTAGACAGTTTTTGCCTTAAAATTTCCATTTACACTAGATTAAGTTATTAAAATAACTATCTGAAAAATTTGACGAAACATTGTAGTAGGTTTCCCAGAATATCTTTATTGTACCTGAGTAGTTTTGTCAACTTCCGCATGTTTATACGACGTTTTTCTCCAGCATGGCAGCGATCTCCCACGGATGGCGTCGGCGTTGAGTGCGCGCCCAGATTGACGTGAGAACTAGGAAGGCCAAGACATCGAGAGGGGTTGAATTAGTTGATTGTTTTGTTAAAAGCCTCCCCCGATCCAGTTATCTCCAGCGTTGCCGCGTCGAACCTTTTTTACGGTGTCGGTACTTCTCATCAGGTATTCTCGCCCAAGGGACTATTCACCCACACGTTTTCATCCAAGACGTTATAACCCACGGATACTCACCCACAGACCTTTTAACCTACGTGATTTTTTGTTTGTCTGTTTCAGTGACAAAAGAGCGAGAGACGCAATTTTGCTCTGTTTTTTAGTTTGCACTGATTCCTACCTCGTTCAGTTGCATGCTCATTTTCTTGTTTTAATTTTTACATTTTTTAGCTTCTGTTCCAGTTGGGAATGGGCATGTAATTGGCCCGAAACGTCCTGGTTGTTTATTTATCCTCTATAGCCTTGTATACCCATTTGTTTTTTGTATTTTAGTGTGTTTTTATTGTTTTTCGATTGTTTCTTTGTTTTTACCTAAAAGATTTTTCATCAAGTTGTAAGTTGCAAAAATTACAATTAAGTCACCGCTCTCGCAGTCACGTCTGAATAACAGGAACATGTTTTAAGAAATCAAGATAGCCTTCAACTCGATGGATGCAATTTGAGCTGCTTCGGAGTTGATATAGTTGTATCGCGCATCGTGGTTTACCGTGATGTCCAGGAACGAGTGACTCTCATTGTAATTTTCGGGTTTTCAATGATCACAGCAACACGACTTCCACTAACTTCTACTCAATTCTCCCCACCGAAAAATATTTTGATATTGACATTGAGAAAAGTTGCAAGAGTTAGAAATGAGCACTGCCCCCGCGAACACGTCTGGATAACTGAAAACCATGGTTGAAATCAAGTTCACCTTCAACCGGACTTCCCCTATCCAATGACTTTCACGGGTAATTTAAAATACAAGTAGGTGAAGACAGAGACCTCCAAAATCTCTGGTCTTGTTGATAATCAGTGTTAGCTAATCGTACTTTGTTTTTCAATATCGTCGTAAATTCAAGACATATGGCTCTTGTAGTAGCTACGAAGTTATGAGGTAAAATTAGCAGGGAAAAAAAAACAATGGCTCAGACTTGTAGCGTTCCTCTAGTCGAAGCCGATACAGGTTTTAGTCAATTACCATCCGATTCGCCCTTCATACATTTTTAAGAATACATCCGTCGGTATCCGAGCTAGATAAAAACACATATCAAGACGTTTCGACCGAAAACATTACGCCTCCTTCAGTTGCATGATACACATACAAATTTAAAAATTTAACCCTTTGTTGCATGAGCTAATCGTTGATTTTGGTGAGAAAATCTACATTGTAGAGTATTTTTTCGACACAAGAGTAAGTTGAAATCGATTTTTGTAGTAATGTTTTAAGTTAGGAGATCAGACTTACAATGCTGCCCAAAAATCATTTCTTGCTTTGATTCAATTTACCACTCCAGCGTAGAAATAAAGCTGAAAGCCATTTGTTGCTTTCATGCAACGCTATGCAATAAAGGGTTAAATCTTCGTACTAGGTTGCGCCCTTCCAAACGAGATCAAAGTACCTTACCTTTATGAATAACGCTTTCAAATTGTAAATCGTGTACCAAACTTGCTGTTGACGAATTGGAAAAGTAACATTTCAAAATATCGTCATCTTCCAGCCCAATTATCACAAGCGCAATACGACTTTCAAACATTTCCGCCGCCATTTTATTTTTTTACGGAGAAATTGTTGGTTGAATCTGTTTGAAAAGTTCACTAAATTTTATCGGCAGCACGAAGAAAATTCAGAGAAATTTTCGGGCAACCTCGTTGAACAATTCCTCTGTAAAAAAATAACATGGCGGTGGAAATTTTGAAACGGCGCATGTCACTTGTGATACTTTTACCGGATGGTGACGATATGGCAACATCTGAGAATACTTAATCCGTTGTGTCGACTTAAGTGCCCATCTCGTTTCGTTCACTTTATCGCTGTTTTGCTATGCACGCGGTCGAATCCTCACCCTCTCCCGGAGCTTCGACCTGGCAACCGCGCTCTAAAAATCAAAACATTTTTTACTACCCTCCACGACGTCCCCTCTGGAACGGGCGACGTAAAAACAAAACTCATTACCCGTAAGTCGATTTACTTGTAGAACGGAGCGACTTACTCCAGGGAGATTTATCGCCGCCTTTGATAACCGGATTAACAAGCGATCACTTAGGTAAAAAATCAAACAATTAGGGCCCCAGTTAAGTAGTTTTAAAAGCTTTTCAATCCTGGCCCTGGTTCCCGGCCGCGGAACGCTGAGTCAAACGTTCTCCTGTGCGCTCAGCCCAGGGAAAATCTAGCTTTGTACGGAAAATTTACAACCGTGATCCTGCTTGAAAATTGTATATTTGTCGCCTCTTTTTGCTTTTATATGAAATTAAATAATTTTAAATAGTGTGCATCTCCAATCACAGATCTACTCCCCTACAATCAACAGAAATACAAACCCACTTACATGCGATGAACCCAATGTTACTACCAAAATTCTGAAACTCTTTACCTCTCTTAATTTAAAAATCTAAATTTTCGTATATACTCCCATTTTCAAAATTCTCTGTAAAGACGTTAATAGCCTGTGACGCTGAATATCTTAAAATATACTAACTAACTAACTGACCTGCTCTAAGCCCGGACTCTATAAAATTCGATTTTTTTTTCTCTTTCATTTCTTGTGCATATTGTTCTGTTCAACCAACAGTCCATCCTATATGGTATCGTTTTGTTACATTGACCAAACTATGGAAATTAAATAATTTTAAATAGTGTGCTGACCTGCTCCAAGCCCGGACTCTAAAAAAATCTAATTTTTTTTTCCTCTTTCATTTCTTATACATATTGTTCTGTTTAACCTACAGTCCATCCTATAAAGAATAGTTTTGTTACATTTACCAAACTATGAAAATTTTATCGAAATGGTGTAAAACTAATTAATACGAACTTTAATAATACCAATACTCCATCGTGCCAATATATTCGCACTAACTCTTACACTGAAAAAAAAAATAGAAATTCTCAGTCCTGAACGTGGTAGATGAGAGACTTCGACAGTTTCTTGTCAAATTGCACTTTGAGATGTAAATTGAAGTGTAAACTTGAACCCGTCTTGGCTCCTATTTGATTCAAATATTTGGGCGTTTATGGCCCGAAAATTATCGCAGAGTACCTTTCTAAGATAGGGAATCGCATAATTTTAAGTATTTGCGCAGAAGGGCCCTTATATTCTATGGCTGATCACATTCAATGTCGGTAAAGTTAACCGAATGTTCGGCGAACCTCCTGCAGCTGCAGGCGGAGTAAACGAACACGTTTACAAAATTTCCGTTTGCTCAAGAAAGATATTTTGCGAGATACTTATATTGATGGTTTAAGTGCGAGACCATGTATTTCCATTGCAGTGTTTCAAAATTTACGCTATTATTATACTTTTTCAAAGAAAAAAAAGAGACTTCATAGTTTAAAATTTATTCAGAATATTCTGCAACAAGAAAGGAAAATGAAGGAAGTTATCAAGAAATTTTGTTGACCAATTTTCTGAAGAAAAAATTAAGTATGACAGGAAGTCTTCAATATCGCAAAAGGAGGTAAGTGGTTTCGCACTTAAGCCATCGATATGATACGCAACTCGGTAGGCGTGTTGCCTAGCCACAAAATTGAAGGCAAAACCGTTGGTGATAGGTACAAGTGGGGTGACATGTCGTCAATGGAGAATTTGCACGGAAATTCTTTAGTGCTTCATCTGAGAGTGCTTCAAGAGCTGATTTCGCAGTATGTTTTATACTTTTTTCTGAGATGGGAAGTAGTAGAAAAATAGCTTTGAAAATGAGAAAATGCACCACCTAGTGACGTCATCTGGCGGTTTTTCTCATTAAAACACACGCATTTCAGCAGATTAGATAATTTTGACATATCTTCTCCAATCATTGCTCAATTTTCGAACCAAGGGTATCCTCGTACTCAGTTCACTTAGTAATCTCCAGTTGAACACAATATTCATCAAATTTCAGACACTTGTAAATGCTCCATTGGTTCAATGAAAACATACAGGGAAATCAGCGAGTATTCTTTCGCATAATAAAGTGAGAGCTCAGACACACACACAGTGTGAGTGTGCTGTCAGTCGAAATAAAAAACCATGGGTTAAAAATAATTTACCTCATCCAAAAAAAAAAAAAAAAAAAAAAAAAAAAACGCGGCTTTGTGGCTTCCCAACCGTTGGGCAAAACGTATGAAGCCATTTTCGCTGCTGCATGATTCAGGACCGCCCTGGAAAATCCCTCGGCGAGCAAATAAACTAGGGAGCGGATAGATAAACAAGTTTAAAAAATGAGCCCCAGCGCGGAGGGGGGATTAGGGAGGGGGTGCAGGCCCCGAGCTTTTATTAAGTGACACATCAATCTGACGGCGTGCCACTGACGCCACTAAGCGATTGAAAAACGGTGAACGGTGGGCTTCGGCGGGCAGCGATCGCTGATCACCAATCACCGCACGCGTCGGGCACCAAGATCTATGGGGCGCCGTTAAGCGCAAGGCGCGTTGCCGTTTCTGACGTTGACGCCGCCACGCCGCCCTCCGATATCTATACTAAAAAGTACTATGTGCATAGTACTTAAGAGAAACATAGTTCCTATTAGCATGAATACGTCTATGCTGGGACTAAGCAAGGACTTTTCCACCCAGTTCGCTAAAAATTTAACGTCACCAAAATGTGCAAAACTAGCATAAATAGATTACATTTTGCAATAGGGAACCACTATCTCTGGTTCTTCCATGAAAGCACATATCTGCATAGGAAAACCAATAGCACGTATGGTGTTTCTAAAATGTTGACGCCGCGACGCCGCCCTCCGACATACGGACGTATCTACACTAAAAAGTATTATGCGCATAGGGTTTGCGAGAAACATAGTTCCTTTTAGCATAAGTACGTCTATGCTGGGATTAAGCAAGGACCCTTCCACCCAGTTCGCTAAAATTTAACGTCACCAAAATGTGCAAAAATAGCATAAATAGATTACATTTTGCAATAAGGAACAACTATCTCTGGTTCTTCCATAAAAGCACATATCTGCACAGGAAAACCAATAGCACGTATGGTGTTTCTAAAATGTTGACGCCGCGACGCCGCCCTCCGACATACGGACGTATCTATGCTAAAAAGTACTATGTGCATAGGATTTGCGAGAAACATAGTTCCTTTTAGCATAAATACGTCCATGCTGGGATGAAGCAAGGACCTTTCCACCCAGTTCGCTAAAAATTTAACGTCACCAAAATGTGCAAAACTAGCATAAATAGATTACATTTTGCAATAAAGAACCACTATCTCTGGCTCTCCCATGAAAGCACATATCTGCATAGGAAAACCAATAGCACGTATGTTTTTTCTAAAATGTTGACGCCGCGACGCCGCCCTCCGACATACGGACGTATCTATGCTAAAAAGTACTATGTGCATAGGATTTGCGAGAAACATAGTTCCTTTTAGCATAAATACGTCCATGCTGGGATGAAGCAATGACCTTTCCACCCAGTTCGCACCCAGCACTTAGTTTTGTTTGCTGAATTCAAAATCCCGCTTTTCCAATTCTTCAAAAGGAATCACGCCTACTTTTACATTGTTTCTTATGCAGCTTTCTAGAGCACACTCCTCCATATTTCTCACCTGCATATAGTTCTGTTTGATAGAAATACGTCCATTTGAGAGGCAATAATGATCGTAACGCACACATCATGTTCTTATTTTTTATTTTCTTTTTATTTTCTTTTCAGTGACCTTGGCAACGATTGATTTTTGAGTGGGCATCTAATAATAGTGCAGGAGGGGTGGAGGTGGGGGTAGCTAATCGCCTTTGAGCGGATATCCGCTATCGGTTAATCAACGGTGCGGAGAATTGAATGGAATCGGCATGAGCTGTGCAAAGGCCATAAATAAAATAACGGGCCCGTAATGAGTTCCTAACTTTCAGTCCATCAGGAAGGGAGAGCGATTTTCTCCAGGCTCCCGCATCGCCCGCTCAAGGATTATTTTAACCCCCTCCGAAATTGACCGTTCACTCGCGGAGTAAAGGAGGGGTGGAAAATCAAGCATCAGATCGGTTTTTCTTTCTAACGGAAAAACGCCGTATGAGTATTTGAACGTGGCTCAGTCTCATTTGAAAAAGTTGGAGGTTTTTGAGAGTCTCTTGGATTTCTTACCTTGATTGTTCCTGAGAATGGAAATGTTGCATGTGTGAGGAATTTGCGATTTGACTGTCAATTCTTAGGTAAAAGTTCGCGAGAAACACGATGGTACCACTGGTTTTTTCTGAAATCATCTCCCAAGCTCAAAAAAAGCTCTCAAGTTGAGGCCAAAATGGAGAGAATATCCCACCCTACCCTGAGAGTCCACCTCTACATTAAGTACCACGCTTGAATAATATTAAATCTATATTTCTATCTCTGTACTTACTAACATCTATCATTAAATCTATTCTTTTCGTCTATAAACATACATATATCCAACTGAGCATTCTATATAAATTATTCATAACTGACCAGTAATTTTAACGAAGATAACGCAAGTGGTGAAGAAGAAGTTCTACAAAATGAACGACATCATGAAAAGAAAGTACACTGGAAAAAAAAAACACATTGGATCTAGAGTCCAGACTCTTAAAAACATCAACAAGAAAAAATACTCTTGATTAAATCGAATTTTTGCTTAAATCAAGAACCAAGCCTCTTAATTTGAGCGGATTTCCTTTTGATTTAAGCAAAAATCTGATTGGATCAAGAGTATTTTTTCTTGTCAATGTTTTCAAGAGTCTGGACTCTAGATCCAATGTGTTTTTTTTTTTTTTCCAGTGTACTTTCTGAAGTTAAAATCACTCATAACTTGTTATTCATCAAAATCTGTCTTGCTCCTCTCTTTCAAACTCAGTCTGGATATGCATGTATCCGGGCCGTTTTTGCAGCGCACATGCCTACACCGGTAAACATATACAGCACGACTGCACACTTTAAAAGTTGTCAAAGTTGACAAACAATCCCTCGTCAAGTCGAGGACTCGAAAGTTAAGGGCACTTCCGAAAACTTTCGGTAGCGCGGGCCTTGCTGCCGGCGTTGGTGCAAGCGCGTCCTCGCAACAATGAGAGGGGTTCTTACGGAAATTGCAGGAGCACGAGCGACAATGCACGGATTTTTCTTTCTTCCCGCTCAATCCAGGAGCTTTTTTTTCTCTCGTCCGGCGAGTTTCATTGAGTGCGCTTCTTAAGCGATGCTCGACAACTTTCGGCCCTTGGTGTCGGATGGTGAAAAGAATTCAAAATTCCCAAATTTTATTTTAAGCTAAAGTACCTATATAAGGAGAGTGAGGACATGCCAAAATATAGAACCCAAAAGGGCAGCCAACCTCGAGTTGTCAAAAAAATGTCCCTGCCAATCTTCAGATTCTGATATCAGACCAAAATGCCCAAGGATGTTCACGACTGAGCGTTTTCCCGCAAAAATGAATAAATATCAGGTCAAATACGTGATTTACAAACGACGTGCCGTAACAACTGAAATAATAAATCATTCTGGATGATTCAAATTCGTAGATTGGTATCCCTTTTGGTCTCTAAAAAATCTCCATTCCCTAACCTGGAAATTACAGACATGTCCGTACTCGTTCCATATAGGTACTCCAATTTCAAGCATGAATCGGATGAATGTTGATTATGGATTGAATTAAATTAAACTGTATTTTGATATTGACATAAGATTGATCCTGGAAAATATAGCAGCTAACGATGGGTTGCGGATCACGTAACTCATAAAACAACCAGATGCATGATTATTGATTAACACTGATAGAAAGAATGCAACTTCATTTCAATTTTGCAAAATTTCTGTTTCCAAGTCGTATTTTTTCCAGGAAATTGGGTGTTTCTAACTGAAAATTGCACGAATTTCATATCATCACACCCATAAATTCAACCGAATTTTGCACGGAAAATTCTTGAAAAAAATTGAATGGTTCCAGTCATCTTGAAATGCAGTGACGTTTCCAGCCTGGAAAACGAGAAGATCTAGTGCTGGTTTATCCTCACAAGGGATAGTCTCCCAGCCAATATTTGCCAATCTTTCGCCAGGATAATCAGGAATTGAGTGATCTCTAACATTCTTTCTCAGTGTAATTTTTTACCAGCTAAATTTGGCATCAAGGCATGGAAACGAAGCGCTCGGACACCGGGCCGGAAGCAGCCGGGAAACTATCTGGAAAGCTCTTTCTCCCGCCTCGGCGGGTTTTTTCAGCTTTTCAGCTTGAACCGATTCCGGCTTTAAGTTGAGCTTTTCCCGGCAGGCGAAACGCGCCGATAGACCAAATAGCGTCGCACCTCGGGCGTAAGGGCGCACAGCTCGATTTTCACGTGAGCCCTAGAGAGCATGAATCCATATGTTAAACGGGGCTCACGTGAAAATCGAGATACGCCCTTCTGTCGGAGGAGACGTTAAATCGGACGAGTCGTGTTTCCATTGTTGACGTGACTCAACTTTACTATTGTACAACTTGTAAGCTGTCGAAAACTTCCTCGAGTAGCCTTGGATAGCACGTGAGTAGTTTTTTGTCCGGGTGGTGCTGGGAAAAATTGAGAGCTTATTTCCAACAACATCCAGTTTTGCAGATCATCAACTTCTAAATTGCATCCTTGAGAATGGCACGGGGCTGATGAATTTCCTCGTTTTTTCGACACCCCCCCCCCCCCCGTCTCGATATGTATTTTATGAATGGCCCCCAAAAAAGTAGATAGGATCTGAAACTCATTGTAAGTGTATCGATTGATTCTGTGAGGAGACTCTTTACTTTAAAACTGCGGGCCGATTATTGAAATCGATAGACAAAGCTATAGACAAAGAAGACATAGAAAGTACAGAGCTATCCTATTGGTTGAAATGGGTGGTTCATATAAACTAAGGGAGAAAATTATGGACTAACTATCGGTACCCTCGTGGGTTGCCGTTACTTAGTCTATTACTTACCTCCTTTGTCCATTGCAACCATCCGCTTCCTCCAATTGGAGGAATCCTTTTGTCTTCTTTGTCTATAGCTATGTCTATCAATTTCAATAATCGGCCCGCCGGAGGGCTCGAAAGGAGGGTTGGGATTAGATCGTCATGAATTGATGCCTGTGAACTGATCGATACCAATTCGACCTACAAATTATTATTGAAAAAACCCGGTGTCGATTTGGTCGATTGATTCGTACATTTCATAGCTGTCGATTGAATTGGTGTCGATCGAATCACGTCGATCGGTTCAAGTTTTTATATTGGATCGATTCATGTCGATTGAATCCATACCTACGCTTCGAAAGGAATCATTGATCAATTGAACTTCATCTTGAAATCAGGAGCCACAATTTCTGGCTTCGTTAAGGAACGCCGTATGAACCGTAGGTTTCCTTTTGCACATAATTGTTTTTACAGATGAGCTAGGCATTGTAGTTCCGTGTTCCGAATAGCAAAATGTATTATAGTCCAAATGATCACGCCATTACATCGCCGAGCAACGAGAGAGCCTACACGTAAGAGTCACTTCACTAGCATGCTTCAATTAAGAATTATTTATAAAAATATGTTGATAAAGAAGGGAATATTAGTTGGGTTTAATGTAATGTTTTGTCATTTAAAATGACAATAGTTCCAACAAACTGTACAAAAACTTCAAAATCATGAGTTGAAACCCGCAGAAGCCGCAAGTTTGAATAATCGCGTCAAACACAGTGCGGCCGGCGCAGAGCTGGCGCGCATGGCGCCTTACAAGACCACATGATACTTCATGTATTGCGCGCACAGCACTGTCCGCGCAGCGCCTAGAAGCGCCTTACAAGTCTGCAGGATACTTCATGCATTGCGCGTCTTACACAGTACGCGCGCAAGTCGTTGTAAAGTTGTATTTTCTTTAAGTCTAACCTTCCCCGGTGTACACCATTTCCGAACAGTGCGCAGGTGCACACCGGCAGCTTGCAGTCCTAGGATCTGAGCGTCGTAGAGATATTGCAATCTTGTATGTTTTCTGGTATTATATAATTTACGAGTGGAAATTTTTCAAGTTAGAATGATGTTACCACTGACATTAATGAGCAGTCAAAAATCCTGAAAATTTCCCCACCCAGCTTCCCACCCAAATGGAACCTTTTGACCTTTATACTACACTGGAAATAAAAAAAAAACACATTGGATCTAGAGTCCAGACTCTTAAAAACATCGACAAGAAAAAGTACTCTTGATTCAATCAGAATCTAGCTTAAATCAAGAACCAAGCCTCTTAATTTAAGCGGATTTCGTTTTGATTCAAGCAAGAATCCGATTGAATCAAGTGTATTTTTTCTTGTCAATGTTTTCAAGAGTCTGGACTCTAGATCCGATGTGTTTTTTTTTTTTCCAGTGTACCGGAATCAATGAGCAGTCAAAAATACTTAAAATTCATAACGCACTTTACAGTTAAAAATTTAAATCTCTCTTCCTATCCTACTATTCCCATATTTTCTCTCTCTTTTCATTCTTTACCTTCCATTTTAAAATAAATTAATCGATTAAAAAATTTAAAAAAAAAAACTTTGAATGGAGAGAATGGCGAAATCCGTCATCGCGCCAGCACCAGCGCATCCCATAAACTGCACCTGCATGTTCGTGACGTTTCCTTCCGTGTTTGCGAATTAGCCTTCAGCGGGGGAGGGGGGCGGGGGGTATGTAGGAGCGCCGAATGGGTGTTGGGCCTATTTTTGAGCCTGGCGGAAACGGGCGTAAACATCCAAGCGGTGGGGGCGGATTTGGGGCGCTTTAAATTAACGCGGCCGCGCGCTGTTGACTCCAACGAGACAGTTACGACTTGTTAGGCCCCGTTAGAGCAAACCGAACACTACCGCCGCGCTAAGGAAAAACGCCCTATGATCATTCGAGAGTTGCCAAATTTCTCCGGATAAAACATGTATTTCTCAGGAAAGTTACGTATATTTCCCCGCAAAATTTTCAGATATGTTTGATCGAACTGCGAACAAAATTATCTAAAAAATTCGACATAAAAATATTCAATTTTTTTCAGTAAATTGGGGTTTTAGTAAAGGAAATCTGGCAACGTCTGAAGGCTCGTACAGCGTTTTTCCTTAAAACGGCAGACTACGACTTCACCATACAGCCCGTGCAGTTTTACATAAACAATTTAATTTCGAAAGTTGGAGTTCGAGCGCTCCTGCAACCGACGCATGTAAAACCTGACGCACGCCAATTTTTGCACCGCGTTGCCGATGTTTTAAATTATTTCGCGCGGTTTTTCTGTGCGTGTGATCCGCGATCGCGTATCATAAAAGGCCTAAATTGAGACGCGATGAGACGTACTATCCAGACGAGTAATAGACAACATGGAAAACGTCTGAGCGTTGCTTATAATACGCAAAAATAAGCATATTTTCATAATATAATTTACCTCATGGAACGCGTCAAAATTCTGCATAAAGTGCGCACAAAACGCCTCTTTTATAAAGTGTGCGTTTTAATTGTTAACTGGGGGTACGCCTCCTGATCGCTGCGCGGCCCAAAACTCCCCGAGCGCATGGGGGTTGATCTAACATGAAATAAGACAAAGCTTTAAAAAAAAAAATTCATCGACGACCATATTAATGTATATGGGACGAGGCAGTTCATTCATTTTCGGAGTTTCCTATGGAAAGAGCAGAAATATTTTTTTTAAAAATGGTAATAATATGAGTTCAGAGTTATCGAGTAAGTTAATAATGATGAAACTTTAGCATGGAAAAGAAAAAAACATTTTTTGCAATGAGTACGCCACAAATCAATGAGAGATCACTGGAATCACGCACTGGAAAAAAACACATTGGATCTAGAGTCCAGACTTTTAAAAACATCGACAAGAAAAAATACTCTTGATTCAATCGGACTTTAGCTTAAATCAAGAACCAAGCCTCTTAATTTGAGCGGATTTCCTTTTGATCTAAGGAAAAATCTGATCGAATCAAGAGTATTTTTTTCTTGTCGATGTTTTCAAGAGTCTGGACTCTAGATCCAATGTGTTTTTTTTTCCAGTGCGGAACAAGTAAAAAAAGTAGAATGTAATAGGAAATTAATTGAGATCACATGAAAAAAATGACCTGCAATGCTTAAATGGGTACCTTGTCATCTGGTCCATTAAGAAAAATTTTGCCTAAGATTTCATTTGTACAATTTTTTGAACTTAAACAGGAATCTGAAGGCAAAGTTAGGCGTGGCTCTTTCTCCCGTAAAATAAGATCGTACAACTTTTCTCATATTTTATTTATCATATTTATATACTAATTTAGACGCTAGACAAACAGGGTCACGGCTCTCGTCAGAAGGAAGAAGAAGAAGACAATTTTTTTAACTTAAACAGGAATCTTAAAGCAAAATTAGCCGTGGCTCTTTCTTCCGTAAAATAAGATCGAACCGACGCAACGGCGACGAGGATCGTAGCACTCTCCGACCGCACCCCCCCCCCCCCCCCCAAACCGGTGTCGGCCGATAAAATTCCGATTAGAACACGAGTGATGAATGTTTTCCCCGCGGAATACGCGAGCGTCGCCCGTGATTTTTTTCTCCTCGCCGCTCGGTCACTATTTAATGGAACATCCGAATTCTCATTAGTCAATGCGTTCTGGATGCGTTTAATGGACACGAGAGGGAGAGAGAGAGAGAGAGATGGACGGATGCAGCACCAGGCGGGAGAGAGAAAGAGAGAGGGGCGGCTGCGGCACAAAGGGAGGAGGGAGAGAGGTACGGCGCGGCGCGTCGATTGAAAAAAGGGTACAAACGGTGGGGTTATTTTAAACGAAGCTTCGAAGGAGAGGTCCCCGGGGGTACGGTGGCGGGGGGAGGGGGGAGTGCAATCAAACCACTCGAATGACATCGCTTTTTGTCACCTCGTAGCCTAAATGGAACCCGCGCCTTGGCCCTGCGTTGTCGGTTTTGGGGCTTCTGGATCGCGGTTCGATCCCCCGGATATCTATATCGGTGGACAAAATGCGCAACATACCTCTATTTCCGATGTTTAGGACTTCCTGGCATAATTTATTAAGCGCTCAGCCGATAGGAAGCGCACTGAAAAAAAAATCTCGGTGTATTTACTGAGAAAAGGGTAAAATTACCAAGAATTCAGGGTTCTATTTGATCCCATTTTTTTCTCGGTAAAATTACCATTTATGGAATTGGTAATTTTACCGAGAAATATCGGTAAAATTATTGAACTTTCTCGGTGATTTTACTGGACCCCGGTAAAAACGCCAATATTTTTTATCGACTGTGGTAGAAATACCGACATAAAATGGCAAAGTTACGCGCGGGAATTGATTACCAATAAAAGTGGTATTCTTACCTGGCAAAAACAGTAAAAGTGTCGGTTTTTAGGTAAGCTTACCAGTCTTTCTTGGTAAAATTACCTATAATTGGTAAAAATAATGAGATGGTAAAGGTACCGACGGACCTTGGTAGAAACGCCGAGAATTTTTTTTCAGTGCGCTTTCTGACTTCGTCAACTGCCGGCCAAAATACGCAAGCGCCATGCGACGTTTAAAAGTTTCACCCGACATTTTATTTTTTTACGGAGATACTTTTCAACGAAACTGTCTGAAAATTTCACTGAACTTTTTCAGTGCTGCCGATAAAATTCATTGAAATTTTCAGACAAATTCGACCAACAACTTCTCTGTGAAAAAATGAAATAGCGGCGGAAATTTTTAAACGTCACATGGCGCTGTATTACTTTGTTCAGGAGGTGACGACTTCAACCTGGCTCCGGAACTCTAGTATACTAGTAACAATGTGTTAAGGCGTTAATGCGTTAATGCGTTAATGCGTTAATGCGTTAATGCGTTAATGCGTTAATGCGTTAATGCGTTAATGCGTTAATGCGTTAATGCGTTAATGCCCACAAGCTCAACAACAAGATGGCGGAGAGGGGTCTTTCAATTATTTATAATTAATCAATCTAAGATACCTTTATTTAATGCTTCTGATGTTAAAGCACGGAGGACGATAATCGTTTTTCTATAATTTTTTTTTTATCCGTGTTGTAGCTTTCTCAAAATTGATAGTTGACTTTTTTAATTGGAAAGTTGTAATTTGCTATCTTTTACGTTAAATATGTTCTCTAAAAATCATCACAGATCTATAGGTGTACGTGTTTTTGAGTGCATCAATCCCAATAGGATTCACGATGGTGAGAAAAAGTCAGAATGGCACAAATCTAATTTTCCTTGTTTTCCCCGAAAATGATATCGACTTTGACATTTGAAATGTTCATATTTAATGACACTACTCCTAGGCTCCACTTTAAATGAAATCCGATGTCAATCAACGTCAGATGAAAATTACGGTTTTTTGCGGTTATTTGAATGTTCGAAAACGTGACTTTAAAGTCACTTTGCCCAAGACTTCTGCCCGTTGAGTCCTGCACATGGTGCTTCATTTATGAGTTTTTACACATTTTTTATATGTCTACCGTATTCTCCGTAAAATGAGTTTGTTACACGCATGAGATACAGGCAGGTGAGGATTTTCCTCATGTAAAATCACACAAAAATCACGATAGGCACACCGAAAAGTTCCTCGCCCAGGTCGTCCAGGCTGACGTCACTGGAGCTTTATAATTCCCATTCATTCTTACGGTCCTCGACTGACGAGCAAACCTCGTCTTTTCCACCTGTTTCTGATTCCGTTCGGCACACGGAAAAAAAGTATAACAATCCCAACTTTACTCCTGACTGATTTTGGTGCCAGATATAAGAGTGGTTGCACCGGTCAGAGTAGAGTCCCTTCATACTGAGAGTCAAGACAATTCAGCTCATGGATGTCACAAACGGGAATAAAGATTACAGAAATTGAACGTTTTTCGTAATCTTTGATCGGCCCATTCTCAAATGCCTTTCTCCGTTCCTCCTCTCATTCCGTTTGTTCCTTGCCGAACCCGTAATTCCCTGGTCCATTCCAGATTATAATCTTTGCAATTGGTGAAACTGTAATCTTTATTCCCGTTCGTGACACTGTGGAGGCCTAAAATACGGGAACCAATCAGAAATGGATTCAAATTGTCTTGACTCTCAGTATAAAGGGACTCTAGGTCAGAGGTACGGTTTGAGTCTGCTGAAGGTGTGATTGGATCGAGCCTACTTCTGGCTGGTGCAACTTCACTTTCATTTTTGGCGCCAAAATCAGCCAGGAGTATAGTTTAGATTGTGACACTTTTCAGTGCAGAAAAACGTCCAATTTACTATACTTCTGGTAAAAATATAGAGTACCTGTAAAGTGAGAGTATGGACAGATCGCTTCATGGAGGTCTTAGAGTCCAAAAGTGCAGCCATCCATCTAACCAACTTCTACCGCACAAAATTTCACTGTCAATCTGCAGAGTCTGCAAATTCCGATTCTAACCGAGATGGCCAAGAATGTAGAGAAATGAACGTTCTTCCGCAAAAATGAGTAAATTTATGCAAAAACTGAGTCAAATACGTGCTTTACAAACGACGTAACTATAGTATTAGTAAATCGCTCTGGATAATTGAAATTCATGGGTTGGCTGCATTTCTGGGCCCTAACTTCATTCGCAGATGCATCGGTGAAGGCCTGATGGATTTTCGGAGTTTCACATCTGTCCATACTCTCGCTATACATGTGCTCTAGTAAAAATCACCAACTTTTTTTTGTGTGGCACCCTACAATGATGCATCGGCAGAGAAACCTACAACAAAATCCACGATGTGTGCAGAGAACCACGTGAAAAAACTTTTCCTTTCCCAGGAGCCCGAAATTCCGTTCGTGTCGTGTACCTGTTCCGACGTGAGCACTCGTCTCCCAATGCACAGAATGCGCCGAGGGGCCCCGGCGTCGGCGAGCGGAGACGCTAGTGAAGACATCATCGAATGCCCTCGACTTGACTCAATTGAAATGTAAAACGGAAAATGTTAACTACCCCGGACCCGAGCTCGAAAGGCATCCTCCGCATCAAACGCATCCGACTTAGAAATTTGAAATTTTATTTTTTATCCTCCATTATTCCCGCTCCGTTTATTCTTTTCCAGAATCGAGCGATACGTCATGTCCCCGCGGCCGGTTTGATACATCGCCGACATAGCTCCGCGATCGAAGCCTGGATCCTGTGTCGTCTCGTCCGCCACGCACACAACCGCAAATACACGTCGTGGATACGCGGGGGTAAGCGCGTGTGTGCGTTTGCCGATATTGTTGAGAGCAAGTGCTTTGCGAAACTACGCTATTGTCAGTTTTCGCAAGGCTGTCTCTGTGAAAAAACACTGTAAAAAAAACTCCGGCCTTGGAAGCCGTGCACTGGGGAAAAAACACATTGGATCTTGAGTCCCGACCCTTGAAAACATTGACAAGAAAAAATACTCTTGATTTAATCGGATTTAAGCTTAAATCAAAAGGAAATCCGCTCAAATTAAGAGGCTTGGTTCTGATCTAAGCTTAAATCTGATTGAATCAAGAGTATTTTTTCTTGTCGATGTTTTTAAGAGTCTGGACTCTAGATCCAATGTGTTTTTTTTTTGTTTTTTTTTTTTTCCAGTGTGCTCACGGGTTTTATACTGCCTGCTAAGGAATAACGCCGTATGAACATTCGAGAGTTGCCAAATTTCTTTGGATAAAACATTAGTTTTTAGGAGTTATGCATTTTTTTCTGTGGAATTGTCAGATGTATTAGATTAAATTGCGAACAAAATTATCTGAAAAATTTGAGAGAAAAATGGTAGCGATTTTTCCAGTGGTTTTTAATTAAAGGAGATTTGGCAACATTTAAAGGCTCATACGGCGTTTCTCCTAAGCACGGCAGTGTAGACATACCGTCCTCGTCTCGGGCTCAGAGGCCGAAAGTTCCAGACGTGGCACTCAGAGCAATCGAAGCCACGGCTCCAGCTACCGAAATTTTCGGCCTCTGAACCCGGAACGGACGGTGTGTCTATAAGGTCCGTAACTTTTTTTCCAGTGAATGTGTAAAAATTCCACATTTCGGCCCCGTTTTCTCCGATTTGGCGTATCGAGGGCTAAGGGTACCGCCTGCCTGAAAATTTTGATGGAAATGAATTAGCTACTTTCCCGGTAATTTTGCAAGCCACTTTACTTTCATCAGTATTGATACCATATTATAGGGAGCGCTGTAAAGACGCCGCAATGTATGAAGAAAATTGCGAATCCAACTACAAAATTATAAAAATGGTGAAGTTTCTTATTTGGCCGACAAAATTGTCAGTTTACAGATAGGTGGTATTGTTCATCATCCATCGATTTAGAAAGTTCGATTCTAAAAGCTCACTTGACTCAGAGGTTGTAAAGAAAGGCGTATCAAATACTGCCAAATTTTTTCTCCTTCATCTCCTTTTTCCATAGGTTTAAAAGGCAGATATATCGATGCATCGCAAAATACGCCACGCCACTATGTCAGATTTCATCTATCCCTCTTTGATGAGAAAGAATTGTTCACTGGGTTTTGGGGAGGATTTTGTGTCAATAACGCGACTTTAAGTCGGGGTTCATCTTTTTACTTTATATTTGCCTTTTTTAAGGGATTCATCAAGCTCAAGTGACGTGGTCGAACTGGCATGCGATATATCGCATCGATTAGGTAAAAAATCTCGGCAGATTTTGGATTTTCAGCAAAAAAAAAGGACGAAAACCTCTGCGTTTAAGCCTAAAGAATCATGTTAAACCCAAAAATTCAGAGAAATGAAAGCAGAATAATGTTCGGAGAAAAACCTCGCATTCGATTCAGCTATCGATTTCTGTATCAAATGCGAGGTTTTTTTCCAAACATTAATCTGCTTTCATTTCTCTGAATTTTTGAGTTTAAAATGATTCTTTAGGCTTATACGTAGGGGCTATCGTCCTTTTTTTTGCTAAAAATTCAAAATCTGCCGAGATTTTTTACCTAAAAGATGCAATATATCGCATGCCAGTTCGACCACGTCACTTGAGCTTGACGAATTACATTAACTTATATTTTCCTTTTTCCGGCTCAATAACTGCACGAAATTCGAAATCATCTCAAAAATTATACAGGCTAAAAAATTCTCACTCGCAGGACGAGAGGACGCGGCGAATCCACGAGCGGAGCCCCAGGTATTTTCCAGCGGCGCGGGCGCGGCGTGGAGCGAGGGAAATTCCTGTTGGCTGTTCATTATGTCACTCGGTCGGTGCGTTTTCCTCTCGGAGCTCATTAGTCAGGGCCTCGGACGACAAGTCCCCTTGCGGCTATGCCCAACATCCCCCGCCGAATTCCAGGCTCCATCCTCGATCCCTCGAATCGGTATCGGATGACGTAGCCCTATCTTGGCAATGCTATCTATCGATCGAGATCGATGGGTCGAGGTGCGTCAGGCCCAGGTTGAGGTTTCCCGGCCGGGAACGCCGGATTCCTGGTTTTGTCGCGGAACGGTCCGGTCCGGCGCGACGACAGAGAACGATTAAACAACCAGAGATTAATTCATCGGAAGAATGAAATCCATCAAGGGATTTTGACGTGCGGAGCGCGGGATTTTTGCCGGAGCAAGTACGCGGGCAGGATCTTACTCCACGGTTGCCGATTCTTACATTCATTCGACGAAAGAAAAGTGTCTTGGATCTAGAGTGCGGTCACAGCAAAAAATTAGGAATGACAATTTTTGATGGATTTTTTGAAAAATCGAATTTTTGCACCAAAAAAGCTATTATATTGGGTTGATTTCAGGAGGTCATTTTGAAATTGGAATTGATTTATTGAGCCGAAATCGAATTTTTGAAAAAAAATCGAAGTGTCCTATGTTTGTGTGTCACGTAAGGCCTAGATTCTGCGAGACTTGAGTTTCATGTCAAGTTCAATTTTAGCAGTGTTTGCATTTTTGACGCCGAACTTGGGTTTTCAATCGATTTTTTCCGAAATCGATTTTTATCATCCGATTTTAAGCTAAGATCGATTTTTTTACGAAAAATCAAATCGATTTATTCGAAAAAATTGTCATCCCTATAAAAATGGTTCCTAATAAAGCATACGAATTCAAGTACAGGCATCGAAAAGTGCCCGACTCTAAAGTTTAAATACGATCATATTTTACTTTTAAAAGACCAAAAAATCACACATTTTTGAACTATGGAACTGTTTTGAAACTAAATGAAGTAGCCGAAAAATAGTTTCTGCTACACTGTAAAAACGTCTATTAGATCCAGAGTACATACTTTAAAAAAAATTGACAAGAAAAATAATTTTGAATCGATCGGATTTTTACTTGAACGAGAGTTAAGCCTTCTAATTTAAGCAAATTTCCTTTTGATTTAAGCAAACATCTAATTGAATCAAGAGTCTTTCCGCTTGTCAAATATGTGATGATTCTTTACTATTTCGGACTTCCCCTGTTCGTTTTCCGCGGAACCCTTTCCCCCGCGCTCACCCCTGCGTCTTTTCATGTAAGTCGCTGACACAATTTCACTAGTCAAAAACTTTTCCACTTAGGTTTTTCAACAAACTCCGAAATACATACATCCCGTTCCCATCCAATTGAAAACCGCGCATTTCAGCTAAGAAACGGCAGCGCCGGGCGAAGAAAGCGAGGGGCAAGGGAAGGCGGAAAAATGAAATGCGAAGAGGAGCCGATAAAACTGCGACTCGCCTAAAAAGGAGATGCAGCATCCATTACAACCAGTTTGTCATAGCGCAGGATACTTGTTCCTCGGATGATACAAAACATCCACCGAGCATTTTTATATTTTGATCCTGGATCGCGCACCGCGTAAGTCGCGTAATGTCTCCTTCTTCTCTGATCATGTCTCTTCGTAGGAACATTTTTTCCATTAGTGTACAGGCTACCAGGGACAACCTCCCCCCCCCCCCCCCCGACCGCTACGCAGCATAACCCGGGAGGAGCTCCACGTTGTCAAACTAATTGGATTACATTTTGCAATTAGGAATGGCAATTTCTGGCAAAGTTTAAAAACAACGTATGTACCATTAGTTTCCCTAAGCGCATGAGCGTTTTTACAAAATAACAAAAAATTTAGTTCCTCATCGCAATATGTAGTTCGAATGTAAGAGGGCCGCAGGCGGCAAATATGTACCCGGAGCCTTGGTCGGCGATAAACGGTTTGTTGCACACGGAAGGTACAATGAGCAGAGTAGACTTCTTACATGTAAAATGGGACGAAAATCATGTTGAGCATAACCGAGATCTCTAAAATACAGTGAAAATGACACAAAATAAGCAGTATTATTGCACGAACTGTTTGAAGGAAGTAGTGACAGCCGGAATCAAATTTCGAGAAAACATGAAAAAAAACTTGATTTTTTTGACAATTTTTCATGTTTCCGTTCGAAAAAATTAACACATGTTTTACATACTGTCTTCAATAAGACTTTGGTCACACGAGCAGAGTAATTATGTCCCTTTGAACTTCATTCCATTACACTCTCTCATACGTGTAATCTCCATACACCTATAGGCACTCTAGCTCTGACCCAATGTAAGAACCTGGAAAGCTGAGAGGCGAATACTGGTAAATCCAAATCGACTATCGGTAGATGATTGGCGATATCAATGCTGATGATATCAATTCCCTCTTTTCATAACATTCCGACGGCTACACTCCAACCCTTCCTGCAAAACCTGCAGTCATTTTTATAAAACTACCCCTCAAACTTTAACAGTTGACTGCGCCCGCCTCGCCGCGCCGCGCCGGGCGAACTTGAAGTATCGCCGGAGATCCTTTCAAGAGCGAGCTGAAAGCCCTGAAACTTCGCGGCCTCATCCGGGAAAGTGGCGACTGCAATTTCGATGATGGATCCCCCGGCTAGACTCCCGCTTATTTTTGCGTAAATTTGAAAAATGCCCCCGCCTCCCCCCCCCCCTCCCCGCACCCTCCCCCGCCTGTTTGAGCCGCTCAGTCCCGGGCGGACAATGGTGTGCAGCTGAATAATGGCACCAGAATGAACTTCGAAAGAGAGGGATTTTTTTTTCTCTCTCTCGGATCCGCGATGCAAAATACTTCGAATTTACATAAATTATGCCGGGGTCCCCTTTTAAGATGCTTTATTTACTAACAGGTCACATTCAGCGCCGAACAATGCCGGCGAAGGTAAAAGATTACCCGATCTTTATTCATACGGCTAATATGATTCTTACGATATTCTGAGGGTTTTTTTTTTTTTTTTTCGTTTATACCTTTTTATTAGCGGATTTGCGCTTCGGCTTGCTACACACAGCGATGGCAGTGAATCGAGACATGGAACTTAATGTCGGAAGAAAATAAGTCTGGTTTTTGATGACCCTTTATGTCCATAAGAATTCAATGCAGGTTCACGGAAAAACAGTATCACAATCCTAACTATACTCCTATTTGATTTTGGCGTCAGATATTAGAGTTGTTGCATTGCACAAGCCAGAGGATTGGTTAAGTCAGCATAAGAGTGGTTCGATTAACTATATTCCGCTGTCTGCTGCCTGCTTAATTGATAGGACCTTAGGTCACAAGTCACGGATATTGTGTTGTAAAAACAATGGTGTCTTTTGCAATCCTGTATAATCAGGGGCAATATGAATGAAGAGAGCAGAAGAGCAATTGAATACCAATTGGACTTTATTTTGCAATTAGGAAGTAAAATTTCTGGCTCATCCGCGAAAACCACTTAATTATTTGGTTAAACTAATGGTACGTACGTTGCTTCTAAACTGAGCCAGTAAATGTAGTTCCGTATTGCAAAATGTAGCTCAATGAAGACGAACATCAGTGTCAAAAAAAGAGATTAATACAAGGGGCGAAATATTTTCAACCCTTATTCTCAAGAGGAATCTTAGCTTTGAATAATTTCATCCCTCCTTAGAACGTGTATCGACTTGTAATTATCGGTTATCGATCACCTGAAGATAAACATATGACGTTTAAACGATATCATTTCTACTGTATGAACTATTTCGTGACCGTCCGAGAAAATAACTGGCTCAACTGTGTAATTTCTCAACTTCGATTGTGTTTGGAGTAATTGTCTCTTCCCTCCTTTTTTCTGACGAATGCACGGTCAATGCATTATTCATTCATTTCTGTTTGGAATCTTTTTTTACGAAATAATTGGTGGTGAATTAAATGCAGGTATTATTGTTGAGCAGTTATCCGAAAAAAGAAAGGAAATAATTAAAACCGACATGAGAAGTCAATGTTACTGGTTAAAGAATAGAACCGATCTGTTTTTTTTCAGTCTCATTTTTTTCAGTTAGTTTGATTTGTGGATTAAAAACTATTTTGAAAGCGTCTTATTAATCGAGAGATTTTCTTTATGCTATTTAAAATGATGGAACCAAAGGATGATATAACAAGTCAACATGTCAACGTTTGTGCTATGTGAAAAGACTTCACTTAGAGGAGGAAATATTGGTGTTGTGCGCACAACTCGAAAAAATTTTGCCGTTCGAATTTTCACTATGTTTCAATAATCATTTTTATCTATTGTTTAACTTTTTAATTTACATTTTTGTTTTAAAAAAATCGATAGATAAAAAACACCTTTTCTTCTAAACATTTTGGATACAATAATGGATACACAGCAAAGAGAAGTTTAAAAAAAGAAGAATAAAAAAAAATATCGACGGTTTCTTTTCCTCTTTTGAGAAAAGAAAGGAGGATGGCATACAAATGCACACAGTTTCAAACGGTGCGCAACGGAGATAAGTTCTACTTAAGTAATCATCGTTTTAGTTTTAAATCACCGGTGGTCATAAATCTAATATCCATTAGGTATCCACCTTGATCACTGAGGCATCATTAACTTTTCTCACTTTATTATTCATTCCTAAATCCTCACTACAAATTTAAATACGACAGTAAATGTCAACTTCCCTCTCCAGATTTTAAACTAATGCAAAGATAAATTAAATCCCTATATGATTTAATTTTAAAACAAGCGGGGAAAGCTCTAATACGTTGGTATTAGAGAAGCGCTCAGCATTGAGGGTCTGCCTGAAGTGAAGAAATATTCAACTTTTAAACCAATATATATTTACTTTATTTCAGAATTTTTATTAAAAACTAAATTACAGAAACTAAATTAAAGCTTTCTTAAATAGAATTTTTTTTTTCTTAAAATTTGAAAATTCAAATCTATAAGTTTTCGCGCTTTTTTCGAAGAATGCCGTGGTTGGAGCTTCCTATAGTCATACTACTCGACATCAGCTGATAGCAAACAAAGGTTACCAAGGAAACCGTAAACGCGTAACAACTACCTACCGTCGCCAGAGCCAAAGACAAATAAGTCAAAGACACATAACCTAGATGTAAGCGAATTCTACTAAGGTCTCCGAATAAAGTTATCACCGGTGGAAAAGTTTTCGGAAATCAGAACGCGCATCTTGAACTTTCGAAAGTAATTATAGAATAACTATAAACCGCATAGCGAAGAGAGTTTTAGGACTGTTATTTATTTCTCACGCTAATTTGCATTTAATCGTATTCACAGAGCTATTATGAGGTAATCAAAAAATAAATTTTCCTAAATGACGTTCCGTGCATCGATGAGTTGGTGCGCCATTTGACCGCTTGAGCGCCCTACTATACTAGAGCTCTAGTGGCAAATCGAAATCAAAAAGCGCCGCCTATCGGCTGAGCGCTTAAAACGCGGCCTGACAGAAGCATAAATAAGAGAGTTCCGTTGATTCGGTAGAATGTGAGTCATGAATTCATCCATCATCAACAAAATCCACATATATTTTCCTCCCTGCACCCGGCCGTCAAATGGAAAGTGTCAAAGTTCCCGGGCGATGCAGGGCAAAAAATTGAGATATCCACATGTTGGTGACGGAAAAGTTCCGATTCTATTTTCTCATTTACAAGCATTCGTGCAGACTCACAGCGGCTCATCAATTAAAAATCTATTGATCTGTCTAATGTTTAAGAGAGCTCAACTTTTACTTTAATACCGCCGCGCTACAAGGTAGAGTTGTTAATAAATTCCCACCCTCTAATCATCCGTCATGAGTGAACATCAGCTTTCAACAAGGAAAACGGTCAAATTACCACTAATTTTATTGATTATTTTTTTAAAGAAAATACCAAGTATGAAAGGAAGTCTACAACGTCGCAAACGGGAATACGTGGTCTTGCACTACGGCCATTTAAAGTTTATTGCTGAGATGCATCTCATTTTCACCCAAGTGCTAACGAAATTTTGCTGTTTTGAAGAGAGTAATCAAAAAAAGCTTTACGTACATTTCCTACGGAACACTGCTACTCTGCTGCGCTTTGGAAAAAGGACATATGCGCATTCAAATATTGCCAAATTTACCCCGACAATATATATTTTTGAGGAGAGTTGAGTAAAGTTTTCTTGGAAATTCTCGTATGTCTTACATTATATGGATTACATTTTGCAAAAAGTATAACCAAGAGCATTCCAACGTTGCTAGGATTGTGCAACTTAAATCCTTTGCAATACAATTACTGAAATCACGCAAAAAATTAATTTGTAATTTTTGTCATGAATTTATAGTTTTTTGAGAGTAAATGTGAATCTTGTTTAGATGATCGGTTTATGTTTGTAAGGTAAACAAAGTTGCACAATTTTAGCGACTTTGGAATGGCTAGCTCTTGGTTCTTTTATGCAAAATGCAATCTATATTGCCGACGAAATTTTCTTTTAAAAAAAAATTGCAGGAAATTTCAGCGCTTTTTCAGTAAATTACATGGATTACATTTTGCAAAAAGGAACCACAAGAATTCCAATGTTGCTGAGATTGTGAAACTTTTTAACCCTGCAACTATGGACTGATCATCTAATTAAAATTAATCTTTACCTCCAATAAACTATAAATTCAAGATGAAAATCACCTTTGGAAATTTAACTTTTTGCATAATGTCAGTGATTTTATTACAAAGATTGTTAGTTGCACAATCTTAGTAACATTGGAATCCTCTTGGTTCCTTAATGCAAAATGCAATCCACATGTACATAGAAGTGAATATGACAACGACTAAAAGCTCATAAGGCGTTCTTCCTTAGCACGGCAGCACTCTGCAAATCACTCAACAACCGCGAAGCATATAACTTCCAGAAAGCGATTTGAAACTTGTTTCGGACGGGCCTCCACACGTTGAGGAAAAATAAATCATCAGGTAGCCCATGCGCTACCGGCACCGGTTTTTTTTCTATTAGAAGCCCAAAAGTGAAACAATAAGAGGAACAAGCGCTACATCTATTTCGGCCACGAAAAAGCAGCCATCGGCCGAGTGAACGCATTAATTAAGGCAACTATATTAGTTTGACGGGCCCGGCTGAAATATAGGAGCAACGAACGACAGTTTTCGCTAATTATCGATGAATTATTCATGTAATTATTAAGTATTACTAAGTCAAACTATAAATCATCAGCCGCGTTTTATCTAAGAGCGGGCGGGGGGGATCGGGCCGGTTTGAGAGGAAGTCAGCGGCGGGGTTGGCCGATGGCAGGTGGAATTCGCCTACTCAACGGTGAGTCAACGTTGAGTCCCCGGTGAACCGGCAAAGGTGCTACGAGCCGCCTAAAAGCGTTTGGTTGTACGACCCGCTTAAGAATGTATCGAGGTATCGTTTTTAAGGCTTTTTAGTCGATTTATCGGGGTTTTAACACTCCGGGCACCGTTGATGCCGAGTGCCGTGGAAAAACATAATTAAATTGCGTAGATGGTTGGGACCCTCCTGTGAATAATATCTCTGCGGGCTGATTATTGAAATTGATAGATATGGCTGTAGACAAAGGAGACAAACTGAAAATTAAGGGATCCTATTGGTGGAAGCGGGTGGTTGCGATGGACAAAGGAGGTAGATAATTGACTAAACTAATGGCAACCCACGAAGGAATAGCTTTAGTCCATCATTTTCTGCCGTAATCTATAGAAACTATACCCACTTTAACCAATAGAATTGCTCCATACTTCCTATGATTCTTCGTCTATCAATTTCAATAACCAGCTGGTCGTGAGAGCTAACTTTGACGCTACCGTCTAAGGCAAACACGTCATGATTTTGTCCCAAATTTTCCATTTTTCTTCCACATGTAATACCGGATATTGGCTGAGCAACATGTAGCACAATTTTTAAAAGTGTCTTTTATTTAGTGCTTAACTGTTTCCAGCGAAGATCCTCAGCAAAATCCTGAAAAATGGTCGAGGAGCGAGAAGTTGGCTCACCATTTTGCTATTAGGGTGTAGTTTTCTTAAAATTTGCAGTTTTAGGGAACAATGGCGGGGCGTGAATGTTCGATTTTCGATATTTGCCCATTTGAAGCTATGATGAAGAATCTATTATTAAGGTGTTTGTTGCGACCATCTTCTTTATCGACCCTTTTCCATAGATTTAAATGACAGAAAAATCGATACATCGCAAATTGTCCCTCACCACCGTTAGTGAACCATTCCGTGTCCGACCACCCCGAGATCATTCTACTGTGTGCACTAACCTTTGAAGCTCACATGCACACCTAAATCGTAAGCTCCAGAAGTCACCCACAGCTGTGTTCAGATCACCGGCACTTATAGCGTTGAAGCGAAAAAGTCGTAAAATCACAGTTGGGTGCCAAAACTCTGTCGCAACGAAAAAGCTAAATCAACCATTCGATTTAGTATGCGTGGTGTGTAGCCAATTATTTTCCCTTTGATCGAATGACCGAACCGTTTGCTACTTTATTGATGATGAAGGAGCTGAAATAAAATTATTAATCGAACCAAGCTTGCTCCGACTATTCTTGGTGCTTGAACAGACGCACGTTTTGAGTCGTGTATTATGTAAATTGCAAAGTGACGATATTTTAATTGTGGACGTCAAAAGCGAAAGTGTGGAGTTACAACATAAGAGAGGCGTGTGTGGATTTATTGCTCGCCATTAAAAATGCAAACAAACATTTGAAACCATGAGCAAAAAAGAATCAAAAAGAACACACGCAACTCCATAACTGCTTAAAGTCAACTGACGGTTTTCATACGATACGTCAGTTGCACTTGTCCTGAAATGATGGATATAGTTACGAGCAAATATTCTATCATCTCTTAACGCCTATTCTCAATTGCATGGGAAATTTTAAAGAATGTGCATCTTAAATATGATGTATCTACATTCTCTGTGCTATCGTTTTTTTTCTTCATGAAAAAAGTATGATCGTCACTATTTGAAATGTTTACAATAAGTTTTGTACAGGATATACTAAAATTAGTAAAAATTCAAACAGAGTATGTTCGTAAGTTTGCGTCAGAAAAAGTAAGATTACAAGGTGAGATCTCTTAAAAAAGAACCAAAAGAAAATGGCCGATTCCATATTTCATTGGTTTTCTTATTTTGGTCTATTTTTATTAGTAAAATATCATTAGATTTTATTGTACGATAAAATGTTTCTATAAATTCGTTTGAAAGTTTCGAGGAAATGTTGTAGGTGCGTGAGGAAAATGTTATGAAATTTTGAAGAGAATTTGCTTTAACGGTCCGGAAAAAAGGGGAAATTACCAATTAAAGGCTGTTGTTGCCACTTGCTTCCTTTTCGAGAAAAAACACTCAATTTGCAATAACACTAATGGCCGAGATATCACGTGGCATCACGTGTGCATCTCGTGTGCATTACGTGTGTATTACGTATGCATTACCTGTGCATTACGTGTGCATTACGTGTGCATTACTTATGAATTACGTATGCATCCCATGTGCGTTACATGTGCGCTACAACGGAAAGTTAAGGGTTGAGAAAACTATATGAAAAGCATTGGCTATACTATTTGAGAACCACCTCGTCACCTTCCAGGCAAAGTATCACAAGCGCCATGCGACGTTTAAAAATTTCCGCCGCCATTTTATTTCTTCACTGAGAAATTGTTGGTTGAATCTGTTTGGAAATTTCACTAAATTTTATCGGCAGCACAAAGAAAATTCAGCGAAATTTTCGGACAGCTTCGTTGAACAATTTCTCTGTAAAGAAATAAAATGGCGGCGGAAATTTTTAAACGTCGCATGGCGCTTGTGATAGCTTTGCCTGGAAGGTGACGACCTAAGGATTATTAAGACGTTACGCTCGTATACGTGACGTTGACGTTCTTGACACGTCGTGAACTTCAATCGACTAGAAAGACTCTGCCGCTCTAAGGAGAAATGCCACATGAGCATTCAAATGTTGCCAAGTTTCATCCTGAGGAATAATTATATTTGAGAAAATTTACGCATATTTTACCTTGAAATTTTCGGATACGCTGGATTAAATCGCGATCTAGATTCTCTATAAAGTACGGTGGAAAAACTTCACGAGTTTTCCAGAAAATTCATATTTTATCAGAGCGAATTTGGCAACGTGTTAAGGCTCATACGGCTTTATTCCTCAGTACAGCAGTATGCGACCGACTCCTTCGGAATGAAGCGAGTTTCGGAATTTTGCATTTTATGGCCCGCGCTCTCACTTGGCCCGAACAGCAATTAAAATTCCTAATAATTTTTTATTTCATTTCGCCCGCTTTATTTCATCTCATGCAAATTCTTATAAATATTTAAAACGCGCTCCAGACCGTAACTATCGAACGGCCCATCCGAACACTTTTTACGGGGTGGCGGGCAGGACGGGGCAATGATAGCAGGGTAATGCATTATAAAAGTTTGCAACACTGTTTCCTCCATTTAAATGTATGTTAAACAATCGATTCTTTGTGAGAAAGCTTGCCTTACCTAAAATCGATATTTTTAATGGATTTAAATGGATGAACAACGTGTTACCAACTGGAAAAATCGCTACTGCAACCTATCCGTGCTGTAGGTATAAGTACCGAGAATTCGGAAATATGTCTCAGAAAACGTCTGCAAAAAGTTTGATATCTTTTTCAAGGGACGAAGTTGTTTACACATTTAAAGGTATATACTTCCTCGCTAAGAAAAAACGCAATATGGCTCCTCAGGCGTTGTCAAATTTCCTTTGATAGAATATGTATTTACTGCAGAAGTTTCAAAATTATTCTTCCAATTTTTCAGACAAATATGTGCACACTCAAATCTAAGATATCTGAAAATTTCAAGGACTAATAAGCATGAATTTTTTCCGAGATAAAATGTTTTAGGAGGAATTTACCAACATTTGAATGTTCATGCGGCGTTTTTCCTTGCGACGGCAGGACAAATTATCGTTCCGAGATCTTGCTGAAAGTTTCTTCAAATGCACGCTTTATTCTCTCTACAATGTTTGAAATTGTTAAAAAATGATATCAAAATTAGTATTGAATCAAAATTGAAATGGGGAATCCAAAAAGCTCATCTTCTCGTTCAATGGCCAAAAATTTCAAAAATTAGGATTAGAGAGAAAAAATTGGAGTTTTTGGTCTTGATTTCCCCACAAAATAGTGTAGACCTACACAGAGAAAACTTTTAACACACAAGTTTTATTTAATACGGGTTGTAAAACACAAGATGACCCCAGCCTTCGGTTGAAAATTTCAAGAGAAAATGCCAGCTAGTTTTCTTAAGGAACCTTGATAAAAAACTAGTGGAAAATACCAACGTCTAAATCTTAGGAATGCATTTTCCCAGTCTTTTTATTGTCTTCTGCATTATATTCACTGCAAGCTGCATCAAAATCAACACAAAAGTGTTGGTTTGCGCCTCACCTTCTATGTTAACCATAAGTAACAAAAGAGCACAAATATATTTATCCGTGCAGCACTCCTCTACCATTATTTCACTTTCTCGCATTACTTCGTATCTCTAACTCGCATTATCATGTCAAAGTAGATATAGAACTTTGAATAATGTAGGAGGAACTATTTTTTTCCTGCATGTACCTCCAAGTCCCTTTTCTGCACCGTCCCCCTCGCATTGAAGTTGCGAGTGCCATGAAGCGTGTCCTAATCTCGCCAAATCCTCCTTTTTAACGCAATTAAAAAAACTAATTAAACGCTGACCTATTATGAAGAATCATCTGCTCCTTCGAGCCGGGGGGAGGGGGGGAGGGGGAGGAAAATGCATTTATGAAATGACCCCGCGCCCGCGCTCACAATCGAGACAAAACACTCGGAGCGGCCAACTTCGAGACAACCCTTCCTTTCGCCCGAGGAAAGTGGTTTAGAAGGGACTAAAGGGACAAAAAGGGAAAAAACCGACCGGGAAAACAAAAAACCCGGCGAAACAATGGTTACAATTAATTCGCCGAGCGCCGCCACCAGATCGCGCCCTCTTTTACATTGTTTTCCGACGAGAAAGAGGTGTTTTTCGCCGTGCTCAGGAAGAGCACCCTATCAGCTTTCAAACGTTGCCACATCTCCAGTGACAAAATATTAATTTTTAAGAAAAATTATGAATATTTCACCGCGAAATTTTCAAAACCACCAGATCAACCTGCGAGTTAAATTCTCTGAAAATCTCAAATAAAAATATTCAGAATTTGCACAAGACGGTCATATTTTACGATGGGAGATTTGGCAACGCTTAAATGTTCTTACGCCGTTTTTCAAAGTCGGTTTTCCGCGCGCCGCCCGCCCGGGCAACGACTAGTCCATCCCGGAGAACTTTATTTTATCAGGGAAGAGCAGGAGAGGAACTTTCTTTTGTGCCGACACAATGAAAGCTTAAAAAACATTCCGTTTCCATTTATTTCCGCTCGGATTATCCTCCCCCTCCCCGCCCCCGCCTGGTCATTTATCAGGCCCCGTGCAGGAAATTATATACGCGAGAGGTTAAGGATATTAAAGCGTTTGGATTGCTTCCGAAGAGCCTCAACTTTGTTTAATAGTTTCGGGCCGGGGGAGGGGGAGGGTGGAGGCGTAAAAGTATAATCACCTTGCATCGACGCCTTCCTTCGGGGGAGGGGGGCGGGGAGAGGGGGCGTAGCTGGGTTGAATTTATTTTCGGGACGATCGAGACAGAAGAAAACTTTTGATGTTTAATTGAATCCCTTTTGTGTGCTCGTCTTGAGTCCCTGATTCGGGCCGGGAAAAATGGGGCTCATTACAAACGTCAGCTGGTCCTGAAAAAGTGAATGGAATTCACCGTACTTATGACTAATTTTGGACGTTTATGGAGGACGTTGAATTAAATCACCGTGGGCCTCTAATATAAATTTTGAAGGGACATCATCTGAGGCGGAGAGGACGGGATAAGTACCTCCCCTCACACCCCCCTCCCCCATAGCAATGTATAAGAAGTCTAACTTATTTCCTGCAGTGTTTAAACTCTTGTATATATTGTGCGGGTTTCTTTTTATTTTTAGATATTCTTTCTTCCTCTATTCCATTGAATATGGTGAATTGCCTTTTTTAAATTTAGAATGAATCCTTGTAAACGACGAGGGATTTGGAACGATGCAATAATTGGACGTATTTCTGCCAAACGGAACAATGTGCATTAAGACATGAGCCCTTAGGGTGCGTCAAAAAAAATGAAAGTCTGAAATGTTCCGCTCCCCAGGCGGCAATCGATGACGTTTGGTAAAAAAACATGTTTGCCAAAATTTGGGCCAATTTCAATCATTTTAAATGGTGCCAAAGGTCAATTTTGTGATGAAATTATGATATTTTGGTTTAGACCTCGATTTCGTACAAAAAACTCGATTTTACGCTGAAATCGTGCGTTTACGAGAAAAATGTCAAAGAACTCGACTTGTAGAGGATGAAATTTTACACTAGGAGGACGTCTTTGTAACCGATAAAAATCAAATTGAACTAGAAAAACTCAACTCGGTATTTATTTTTTTGGTCCTCAGAATTTCCGAGGTCTTACTAAGTAGAGGTTTAAAAGACTCATTTTTCACGAAAATAAGTCGAAAGAGGGTATAAATGAACTGTAGGCAAGTGTTGAGGATGCAAATGTCATCAGAACTTCCTCAGTTTCAAAAAAAGTTCCAACTATTTTGCACAATCCTCCAAAAAGTGTACGACTCGAGAAGCAGGATCGTGCTATAATAGTAGGGGGAAAGTGCGGTTTGACCGGGAAAAATTGCGTAACAAACTTTCCCTATGTAATCGTCATCAGTAGGTCCCCCTGAACAACTTCCTAAAAGTTAAAAATGGCCCGACCCCGGAATATCCCTCAAAAAAGTTAAAATTGAAAATGGCGGCCGTAATAAGAGGGTCCGGGAAATCGGTATTTTAAAATGCTCATTCTGTCTCATCATGTGAGGTAGCATTTCCTATGTAATTTTGGTCGTAGATTTCATAAATGAATTCCGCAAGGCCCCTTCTGAGCTTACGTTTCTCTCGGTAGTCGTATGTTTCCTTTAATTTCCTTTATTAAATACATTTATAACATCAAATTTAAGTTTCTTGGCCATAAATACATGAAAATAAAGACACTTCACTTTCCTTGTTCCTTCGGTGAATATTTAAAAAAATGCAACCTCCTGCCTTTCACATTTGGCCGCCATCTTTGATTTGGAGCGCCCCTTTGGCCGGAGGGCCTTGCGGAATTTATTTATGAAATCTACGACCAAAATTACATAGGAAATGCTACCTCACATGATGAGACAGAATGAGCATTTTAAAATACCGATTTCCCGGACCCTCTTATTACGGCCGCCATTTTCAATTTTAACTTTTTTGAGGGATATTCCGGGGTCGGGCCATTTTTAACTTTTAGGAAGTTGTTCAGGGGGACCTACTGATGACGATTACATAGGGAAAGTTTGTTACGCAATTTTTCCCGGTCAAACCGCACTTTCCCCCTACTATTATAGCACGATCCTGCTTCTCGAGTCGTACACTTTTTGGAGGATTGTGCAAAATAGTTGGAACTTTTTTTGAAACTGAGGAAGTTCTGATGACATTTGCATCCTCAACACTTGCCTACAGTTCATTTATACCCTCTTTCGACTTATTTTCGTGAAAAATGAGTCTTTTAAACCTCTACTTAGTAAGACCTCGGAAATTCTGAGGACCAAAAAAATAAATACCGAGTTGAGTTTTTCTAGTTCAATTTGATTTTTATCGGTTACAAAGACGTCCTCCTAGTGTAAAATTTCATCCTCTACAAGTCGAGTTCTTTGACATTTTTCTCGTAAACGCACGATTTCAGCGTAAAATCGAGTTTTTTGTACGAAATCGAGGTCTAAACCAAAATATCATAATTTCATCACAAAATTGACCTTTGGCACCATTTAAAATGATTGAAATTGGCCCAAATTTTGGCAAACATGTTTTTTTACCAAACGTCATCGATTGCCGCCTGGGGAGCGGAACATTTCAGACTTTCATTTTTTTTGACGCACCCTAATGAGCCCTGAGATCCATGACACGGCTCACGTCATGATGATCATAGTCCTGTTTCGCAGAAATACGTCCGATTAAGACGTTGGGTGCAGAGAGGTCATTAAGAGGACATATTAAGAAAAGCTGGAAGTATGATATTTATTGCTTTACTTAACTTGACCAGTTTCACATCTACGGGACCAAATAAAATTGAACCAAATATTTGAAGAAATATTGGATTATACGAATCGGGCTCATGTATTTTCTGTAGCAGATCCCAGACTCGGACCGGCTCGCATCTGAGGGCGTAGAACCTTGGCTGGTTAAAGGGGGGTAATGTGATATTTCCTGATGGGGCATCCCCTTCGTGGAGAGGGGTTCAGAAAATTTTGGCAAAGCAGCACAAGTTTACGCTATTTTCAGGTTCAAAGTTTATTAATCGCACAGAATCAAAATTGTAAAATTGAACGTATTGAAGTGACCGACAGACTTCTGAAATTAGGAAAACAAAAAAAAATTAAAGCCACTGGACGCATCCAAGCACCATTATTTCCATTAGAATCGTGTCAGTGCTGCGGTTTACACGAGGTTAAGACGCGGGTCTAAAAATCCATCCTAAAAAAGAAGCAGGCAAGAACCTGAAAAAAGAAGAAAGAACGAGTATCAACACAGCCGACGACAAGAAAGACGTATTCGGGCCTCTTTTTTAACTTTTCTCCCGAATCTGAGCGACACCTCATTGGCAGCATATAGCAGAGCATTAAGAACTCACGCTTCGCGTCATCGCGCCTTCAATTTTTCAGATGCAGCACGGACGTCAATCAAGTACGAATAGTTGTATCTCTGCGCCTTCGTAAACGCGCATCCTTTCCCTAGCTTTATTTCCATATTGTGTTTGTTTGCGTTTGTCTTATTCGTAGTGGTGCTTCAAGCACTACGTGAGTAACACAACCGAGGGTAGGAGAGATGTGTTCGGGCCTCTTTTTCAACTTTTCCCCCGAATCTGAGCGACACCTCATTGGCAGCATATAGCAGAGCATTGAGAACTCACGCTTCGCGTCATCGCGCCTTCAATTTTTCAGATGCAGCACGGACGTCCATCGAGTACGAATAGTTGTATCTCTGCGCCGTCGTTGACACGCATCCTTTCCCTCGCTTTATTTCCATTTTGTGTTTGTTGGCGTTTGTCTTATTCGTAATGTTGCTTTAAACTAGAGCAGAGCATTGCGAGTTCACGACTCACACCACCGCGTCTTACATTTTTCATATGCAATGTAGACATCCATCTTGCGAGAATAGTTGTATCGCGTTTACACTTTAGATGTCTCTTACTTTTGAATTTCGAAATAAATTAAGGTTATAAGTTTGCCCGAGATATGCTATGATATGTCCAAATCAATAGTCATTTTGAAAAGGAAGAAATATGTTTAAAGGTCTCTCATGAGGTCTATAAAGTGTGCGTATGTCTAAAAACCGAACCGGCTATCGCTTCTACGGGAGTTACACATAGAGAATGGAGAAGGGGATGATAAAGCGCCTGTATGTCAACAAAAAGGTGACAATTTCACAGAAAAGTGTTTACGCTTCAGAGTGTAGTCCTTGGACCTCTGTTCACCACTATGCGTAAAAGAACCTGATCTCTTCACTCCTAACTCTCTCTTCTTCCGTTCATTTAAGAAATTTTCCGCATATATTCTCGGTCGTAATTTTTGATCTCTTCTTATTTTGCTATCTGTCAGAGGGGCGCGTTTTTGGCGCGCCAAGGGGGCGTATCTGCCAATGGCAGATTGGCCTTATGGCCAGTCCGAGCCTGTAATGCTAAGCTCATAAGCCTCGCCATTATGCATTGCATAAGTCAGACAAGAAGTGAGGCAAATGTCTCTTTCAAGCTTGATCCTTTTAGGCTCTTACAAAGTCCCATTCGATACTCAACTCAAAGTACCACCCAGTAACTACCATAGTAACCGCTGATGACGTCTCTAGGGTCTAGACCTCAACTAGTTTCTGCAAGAATCCATTAACCAATGACCGTCCTTCCAATAACAAATTTTGCATGCTAAGACTATACTCTTGTACTATGAATAAAAAAGCCGTAAGAGCGTGTAGGTGAGGCCAGATCTCTCCTGAATAAGCATGAACTTTTCGGGAAACGCGTACATATTTTTCTTGAAGTTTTTCCGAGAGTGTCATTCACGATTTGATCTTAAATGTACTCATTTATTTCAAAACATAAATAACTTTTCTCAATTAACCGTAAGAAATCTTGCAACATTGACATGTTCATACTACGTTTTTGCACAGGACAGCAAAGTTATTAAATGACCGATTCTGCATAGAGGAACTGTGCAACCACTAAAAGTACACCAATCCTCGAGCTAAAAGTCAAACATCTCATAAGCAACCACCTCAAGTAGTGTCTTTTCCTCGTGGACAATTTGCCTCGCACGGTCTGTTAATATAGCCCGTAAAAAACGATGCATTCGGTTTGTGGGTTTTCCGTAAGCCGCATTTATCCGGTTTTACGATTCGAGCTGGTCGTATCTGCTCTTCTGAGCAGAACCGCGTATCTACAAGGAAAACATTTTGCAGGAACGTGATTCTTTGTCTTCAAGACAACGTGCTTACTGAGGCTTTACGGAATGAGATGCACTTACTGGCTCCAAGTTAACGCTCTTACCTGCTGACAATGTAACCGTGCTTACAGCGTTGCACGGTGCCCTAAGTTGCCACCGACTGAACCCGTGGTCAAACGGATGAATAAATTCGTCTCTATAACCCAGATACGATGTAATGATAAGTCCATCATTATAGACTCTATTAGTGTTACGTCAAAGAAAATCGATGTTCGTGTCTGGAAGTTAACGTACTTAACTTTTAGGATCGATTTTTCGGCTCAAAATATGACTTTTTTTACCTACATACTTATGCCCAAAAACGCTTCATTAGGGAGCTATTTATTCGCCTCTAAAGTTGCCATTTTCTTCCTTTTAAATTAATGTAACTCGTCGTTATTTTGTCGTAAGTGGCTGAAACTTTTTGGAATGCGGTATTTTTCAGTGTACTGTTCTTATTTTGTGTTTTTTCGGACGCATTTTTTCGAAAAATGACGTTATGACTGTTCCCGAATTTTAAAATTGCCGAACTTTTTTGGTGAATAATATTTTGAAAAACGTATTATAAGAGCACGAAAAATCAAGCGGAGCAGATACGGCACAAAACTTCCTAGAAACGCGTGATTTCGACGCAACAGAGCCTTGAAAAAGTTTCAGATTCTCGAAGCTCCCTGCTGGGTAGGCGATTTTCACTGTATAGACTGTAAGAAGGTCGTAGTATAATTTTCGAAGTAGGATACTAAAGCATGCGCGTGTATCTGCAAGTTTTGAAGTTAATGGTGAATTTTAAAGTTGAAGGGGAGCAACTCTTCATTTCGCTGTAGCAAAATTTTGCAACAGACTCATACTGTCGTGTTGAGGAAAAACCTCAAATGAGTATTCCAATGTTATTAACATTCCCCCGAAAAATATTTAATTTTTCAGAAAGGTTTTCTTACAATTTTCAGATATTTTAGATTTAATGGCGTACACAATTGACTAAAAAATCGGAATGAAAATACTTAGAATTTCCCTAGAAAATTTGTTTTCCTTGGAAGAAATATTGCAACGTCTAAAGGCGCATACTGAGTTTTTCTTTAGCATGGCAGTGTATCCTCACTAACTCTCAGGACGATTTAAGATTTGATTGTACGCGCAGTCCCCCAAAACATCATCTTCATTCAGCAGAGCCACGGCAGGGATTCAGTGGCGTGGCGTGCTCTGCGATATATCGATTGATCCGCCATTTAATCGTGTGGAAAAGGATCGATAAACGGGGTGTTCGCAAGGAACACCTTAATAATCGATTCTTTACCATCGCTTCAAATGGAGGAATATCGATAATCGACCTTTCACGCCTCGCCACTGGCAGAAATAGTGTGTCATTGCCGACTTTACATGATAGCTTTATCTTCCCGCTTCACATATGTCTTTACTCTTTCCTGCGAGGGGCTCCGATTTCCGCCCTAATTTATCGCTCCGGGGGCAACGGCAAGTGGAATGCGACGCCGCGAACCGCCTCCAGAATGCGCGGCACGCTACACGACCTGCGAACATCCCGAATTAGCTCACCGGATCCATCGAAATTTCCATATAGCGAAGCAACTCTTAGGATTTGGTGGTTCCTGCCAAGACTTATGTCTGTGTTTCATAAATGTTCATTTTGAAAAAAGGCAAAAAATATGCGCTCCGATGACGTCATGAAAAGGTTTTCCCATTATCTTTTTTCGTTCTGAAAATTACAT
This sequence comes from Bemisia tabaci, assembly GCF_918797505.1. Classification (NCBI taxonomy): domain Eukaryota; kingdom Metazoa; phylum Arthropoda; class Insecta; order Hemiptera; family Aleyrodidae; genus Bemisia; species Bemisia tabaci. The sequence continues at coordinate 4,890,463 of NC_092802.1, forward strand.
GGGAGCCAACAGTAAACAAGCCGTCGCACGGTGGATTTAGTCAATAGGAGAGGTCGGACAAAATTTGGAAACTTTAAACGAGTATAACTCCATTTATACAAAACTTTGAGGTTCTTAAAGTGGTTTCATTAGTTTTCTCGTAAAATTTTATTCTAATTGCACCCCTTAAATTCAAAATGTGACGAATTGAACATCAAAATTTGCAGTTTTAGTGAAAAATTTCATGTCCGACCTCTCCCATTGACTGGATCCATTGTGCGTCGGTGGAGTTGGGCCAGGGCAGGACCCGCGAACCGCGAATCGGTGGAGGAGGCGGGGCCCTCTCTAATTAGCGTGACAAACGCGCGAGGAGACAATTTATGTGTGCCACAGTGTCACATCTGCCTATCTCTGCGGTCGTTTCGCTCGGTGATGTCTCATCTTCGGAGACGACGAAATTCGCGCGTGGCTGCGTCGTCCGCGTCCACGTCCAATCGGACGTTGCCGTCTTGACCTGACTCGCGCGTCGGAATCGCGGGTCAAGGGGCGCGAACGTGCCCTATCCGTCGCCAATCGCCGTGATTTGCGATTGGTCATTTCCGACTGACCGCGTGCTGCGGAAAATCGTCATGACCTGGATAAAGCAACGGGCCGCTAGACAAGGTACGAAGTTAAGCATGCTGATACATGTGTCCCAACCAGAATGGAGAGTTGTATGTGTGAGGAACTTGGGATTTGACTGTTGATTCTTCTGTAAAAGTTCGCGAGAAACACGATGATGCCATTGGTTTTCTCTGAAATCAACTCCCAAGCTCAAAAAAAGCTCTCGAGTTGAGGCCAAAATGGAGGGGATATCCCACCCCACCCTGAGAGTCCACCTCTACATCAAAACAAACTCTTCATGCAAAGATAGGGTACTAATACATTAGCAGGGTTGCCGTGTTTTCAGTTTTAGAGTCCCCAAATGAAGTGGCAGCCCTGTCGATGTATATGCTCCCTATCTTTGCATGGAGAGTTTGTCTTGATGTAGACGTGGACTCTCAGGGTAGGGTGGGATATCCCCTCCATTTTGGCCTCAACTTGAGAGCTTTTTTGAGCTTAGGAGTTGATTTCAGAGAAAACCAGTGGCACCTTCGTATTTGTAGCGAACTTTTACATAAGAATCATCAGTCAAATCGCAAATTCCTCACACATGCAACATCTCCATTTCACGTGGAGCAACGATCCTTGCATCAAAAATCAACTGAAATCAACTCCTAACTGAGATATTAACGTTTTAATTTTAGAATGATTACGGGAAATTAGAATTGCCCGGTCACAAGAAACACAATACCGTACGTGCACTGGAAAAAAAACACATTGGATCTAGAGTCCAGACTCTTAAAAACATCGACAAGAAGAAGTACTCTCGATTCAATCAGAATCTAGCTTAAATCAAGAACCAAGCCTCTTAATTTGAGCGGATTTTCTCTAATTTAAGCTTTTCAAAGGTTGACTGCACTGGAAAAAACACATTGTATCTAGAGTCCAGACTCTTAAAAACATCGACAAGAAAAAGTACTCTTGATTCAATCAGAATCTAGCTTAAATCAAGAACCAAGCCTCTGAATTTAAGCGGATTTCGTTTTGATTCAAGCAAAAATCCGATTGAATCATGAGTATTTTTTCTTGTCAATGTTTCCAAGAGTCTCGACTCTAGATCCAATGTGTTTCTTTTCTAGTAATGAGTCAAATCGCGCACTATAACAGTTTTGGCAGGCTTCTCAATCGAGCATTGTTCCTTTCCCACCCTGTATTGTTCAAAGTGTAATCAGTTTACTATTACTGAGCCAAAGTGTCAAGATTGAGATTGCCATATTTTCGTGCCGCACAGACTGCCCTGGTGACGTTTAGTGTGCAATTTGACTCGCGTAGACCATTGGGTTTTCATGAGAGGGAGGTTTGAATTCACGCGTCAAGACACATTAAATATTTTGGTAAGGAGGTGGTTTCAGTAATTTTTTTCGTATAAATCGTGCTCTACGTGAAATTTTGGTGAAGATACATTTATCAGAATGCTTAAATTCGTACCTTGTCTATAGTGGTCCATTATTGACAGCAATTCGCACGTTATTACCCTGGTAAAACTTGGCAATAGAATATGTGTTCCAAAATACCATAGACCTACGGCCGGCTGTAAGATTTTCAATAGCTTCTATAGCCGGCTACACAAAATCCTGAGAGTCCACGTCTACCCTGGTAAAAATTGGAGATAAGAGCTGCGTTTCAAAATACCATAGGAATTTTATAGCCGGCTAAAGAAGGCTACAGAAAATCATATAGCTGGCTGTAGAATGCGGAGAAAATCATACGGCTGGGCTATACGAAGCGATAAAAAATGATGCAGCCGGGCTATAGTTCCTATAGCTGGGCTTCACACTTTGTCACCTGGCTGTTGCTTTTTCGCCATCGATTATAAAAGGCTATAAGAAATTGTGTAGAAATTCGTGTGCTTTGGAAATCATTAAGTTTGATACCGAACCACCTTAATATTTACAAAACACACGTTATATTTTCCTTTAATACATATTTTTTCCATCAATTAAAACGAGAATAATCCATACAGGATGTGCAAATATTTCAAAATCATGAGTTGAAAAACGCTGACTCCGCCAGATTAAATATTAGAGCCTAACACAAAGCGGAGCGGAGCACTGGCGCCTACAAACCTAACAGGGATACTTCACGCATTGCGCAACGCGTGAAGTATCCCTGTCAGGTTTGTAGGCGCCAATGCGCGTGTCCCGCTGGCTGCCCGCCTGCCGCACCGCAGCGTGCCACGGCGCTTGAAGCAACTATTTCACACCAGAGGTATTGCACAGTATCATACGAAACTGAGGGCGCTCTAATATATTAGGAATGGCAGGCATCCATCAAAAGTACGGAACTTTCCCCGCAAAATAAATCTAGATACTACGGCCCAAAAAGAGAGGAGTGGTCCAAAAACTCACTAAGCACTAGCATCCGTAATTGGTGACGTTTAGCATACACTTTATCGCCTGGCTATTGCTCAATCGCCATCGGCTGTGTCCTAACCTTGTCCTACAAGCCCCTCAAATATTCTTGAATTTGCTACCAAGGAAAAATCTCTCTTGAATGGAGCAGAAGAAATCTTTGTTACAAGCGAAAAATCTGCTTCATTCATGCAATTTTATTTGCACGAATTATTTTAAGCATTTAACCCTTCATACGACCTGGCAACATACAATGACTACACACTTCGAACAATGGCACGTCTATACGTCCATAAACTACTCATCCCTAAAAACGATTCATTCGTGCAAATTTATGGCAATTTTTCCCCGTCCCTCTTCCTTATCGCCTCCTCGTGTGTTTCCTCTGTTTCTTCGCACTGATGTCATCTCCCGCGATCTTGCCGATTGGGGACATTAATTACACCTATTTCCTCGCATCCTCGCAGGATTAACAGGAAATTTGGCAACATTCATCCAGAACCGCGAGTAAAGTGTGGTTTAGGACTAATTTATTTGACTGATTCCCCGGCCTCTTTGGAAGCACGCCGGAGATGCAGGGAATGAGGCGAGGGGTCTCGAAGCGCGAACAAAAATATACTTTCAATAGTATTGCCAACTGAATGGGTGGCGGGGTTTTCACTATTCATCAGAAGCATCCTATGTTCATTAACGCGTGTACCAAGAGGACCTGAGAGCAAACTCTTTTCTTTTTTGTATGACTGTGTATACGAGAACAGAGAGCCTAATGGAGATGTTGCATGTGTGAGGAATTGGCGATTTGACTGTTTAGTCTTATGTGAAAGTTCGCGAGAAACACGATGGTGCCACTGGTTTTCTCTGAAATCAACTCCAAAGCTCAAAAAAGCTCTCAAGTTGAGGCCAAAATGGAGGGGATACCCCACGCTATCCTGAGAGTCCACCTCTACATCAAGACGAACTCTCCGTGCAAAGATAGGGAGCAAATACATTAGCAGTGATACCGTATTTTTAGTTTTAGAGTCCCCAAATGAAGTGGCAGCCCTGTCAATGTATTTGCTCCCTATCTTTGCATGGAGAGTTTGTCTTGATGTTTGTGTGGACTCTCAGGGTAGCGTGGGATATCCCCTCCATTTTGGCCTCAACTTGAGAGCTTTTTTTGAGCTTGGGAGTTGATTTCAGAGAAAACCAGTGGCACCATCGTGTTTCTCACGAACTTTTACATAAGAATCAACAGTCAAATCGCAAACTCCTCACACATGCAACATCTCCATTCAAGGTTCATTTCGCCAGTTATGACTCTTTTCGATCTAAATTGCTGCACATTGGGTCGAGTGAATTAAAGAGGTCAGACAAGAAATGTTCGACTGAAACTGCAAATATTGAGGTTTATTTCGTCACATTTTAAATTTCAAGGGGTGCTGATGGAGGAAAATTTCACGAGGAAACCAATGGAACCAATTTAAAAACCTCAAAGTTTAGTATAAACGGAGTTATAAGCTTTTAAAGTTCTCAAATTTTGTCCGACCTTTCCTATTAACTCGATCCACTGTATGCCGCCTGGTGAACCAGTTATTTTGGAGATGGCACCGTCCCTACCAAGTTCTTTGCTCCTTACTTGGACGTATTTATGCTAAAAGGAACTATGTGCATTGGGGATGCGTGCAATAAAGGTCCTTTTAGCATGAATACGTCCATTGGATTCAGTGCCATGTCTTTTTCATTATTTTTGTATGTGACATCGCGCACAAAATATGTTCGTGTTTATATTGCAGCTTCACACCTTCTTCAGCCACAAAAATCGTCGCTTCCCTGACATGAGGGCATATCTCCATTTCCTCGTGAGCTAGAGAGGGCATGCAGTTATATAGGCAACAAGGCTTACTTGAGAATAAATATACGTCCTTACGTCGGAAGAACAATGAAAGAATTGAACTGCTTCACGCATTGCGCAATACTTGAAGTATCCCATTAGGTTTGAAGGCGCCTATGCGCCTGGTTGCCCGCCACCGGCCGCGCTGCGGAGTGCTACGGCGCTTCAAGCAACTATTTCACATCAGAAGTATTGCACAGCATAATACGAAATTGAAGGCGCTCCAACATATTATGAATGACAGGCATCCTTTAAGAGTACGAAGCTTTCCTCGCAAAATAAATCAAGATACCACGGCACCAAAAGCGAGCGATAGTCCAAAAACTCACGAAATCCTTACTTCATATATAATTATTTACATCCGTTTTCAACAACGTTTAGCATAATTTTTGTAAACCATTAGAAAAAAGTGATTAGACTTAGGCCGAAACATTCTTGAGTATGCCGTCAAGAAGATTTTACGACACCTTACGGTAATGCTTTTAATAGAATCGGTTTCTGTTAGACAGGCGTAGGTCCAAAAACTCACGATCCCTTGCGTCCTGTGTTATCAACGAAAACCAGGGCTCATGAGTTTTTCGACTTACACCTGTCTAACGGAAACCGATTCAATACAGGTCTCAAAATCCACTTTTATAACCCAACTCGATTTAAATTGCTCTCCTAAAAGTTTTTCTTTCGTTGATCAAGGATTCCTTCTCTCAAAAGGAATGTTAAAAAAAATTAGAATGCATACTCCACAGATAAAATAAAAAGAGCACGCTACCTGATTTTAAGAAATTTATTTTCATAATCCAATCGGAGCAATAAGATGAACTTAGCTAATATAAAAAAGGATAATACTTAAAAATTATAAAAAAAAATGTTTTAAAGAATATTATCTAGTATCAATTTTCTTTTACATGGTATTGAAGCGACAAAGATTCAAATGAACAAAAGTAAAGGAGCCTTTCCCTCAGCTTTTCAGAAATCGACCAAAATATGACATTCACTGAAAAATAAGTCTGTCAGGTCCAGAGTCCAGGCTCTTAAAAATTTGGCAAGAAAAATCACCCTTTTCTCGATTGAATTTTTACTTGAATCGAGAGCCAAGCCTTTTAATTTCAGCGAATTTCCTTTTGTTTCAAGCAATAATCGCATTGAATCAAGAGTATTTTTTCATGTCAAAGTTTCTAAGAGTCTGGACTCTGGATCCGAGAGACTTTTTCTTCCAAAATTAGAAAATAAGTAATATCATCCCGCTTCGATATAAGCTGGAGTTACAAGAGACTCTGCTATAATAAAATTCTCAAATCCATTAAAAAAATGACTAACTACTAACATTTCACATTTATCTCAATTTAACACAAATTGGATTATATTTTGCAATAAGGAATTACTATTTCTGGCTCATTACAGAAACAACATATTTTCCATTAGTTTCCCTACGTGGATACGTGCTTTTATGGTAGAGCCAGAGATAGTGGTTCCTTACCGCTATATGTAATCCAACGGACCACTAGACAAAGTACGAATTTAAGCATTCCGATACATGTTTCCTAGTCAGAATTTCAAGTAGAGCACGATTCGCACAACAAAATTTACTTAAACCGACTACTAACGAAGATATTAACGTTTTTATTTCACATTGGTTACGAGGAATTTGAACTGCCCGCTCACAAGAAACTCAAAGCTCTTCGTGAATCAAATCGCGCACTACAACGGTTTCAGTAAGCTCCTCTGTCAAGCAATGTTCATGTCCCACCATGTGTTGTTCAAACTATAAGCAATTTGCTATAGCTGAGCCGAAGCGTCAAGATTGAGGTTGCCAGATTTGTATATCGTAGAAACTGTCATGATAACGTTTAGCGCGCGATGTGAATCACGTACAGCGTTGAGTTTTCATGAGCGGGTGGTTTGAATTCACCTATCAAGAATCATTAAATATCTTCGTAAGGAGTTAATTTTGGTAATTTTCGTTGTGTGCATCGTGTTTTACGTGAAATTTTGGCTAAAAAACATGTATCAGAATGCTGAAATTCGTACCTTATCTAGTGGTCCTGATCCACAGAGCGACAGGAGCTGTGAACGCCATCCAAAACGTGTCACTTGATTTTCGGATTCGGTCGCACCGGAACGTATCTCCTGTATCGATAGACATTACTGTTCCTAATTGATTACGCGGAGAGATCCAGATCGCCTCAAAATGTCCCGGTCATTGCTCAAAACACACGATGAACGGTTTCGTTCCAGGCGTGGAAAGTTCGTCAAGCTAACCTCCTCCGTCTCGAAAAGCAAAACCCTAGTAACTCCCACTGAATTGAAACAGACATCGGCGGTTTTTGTACGGCACGGCGGAGCAGGACTGACAACGGAAGAATCAGAGTTTGATGACCGGATTGATGGAACGATCTTGACCAGTGGGGAAGTGTCACATTGACACTCTCAAGAGGACTAGAAAATACTGCCGTGATAGCGGAGAGAGCGTAAGTCTAGAGAGCATCAACCAGTTGAGATTAAAACTTAAAAATAAGGCGTATTATAGTCTGAAAGAATTCTGTGAGGACCCTTTAAAATTCATTTTCATTCTTCATTTTTTTCATCCATTCCATGGGCCGGATTAAGGGGGTGGCCACATGGGCCGTGGCCCATGGCGGCAAATCTAAGGGGCGGCAAAAATTTGCAATTTCTTAAAGTGTAGGTATAAAAAAAATCGGCTTTATAAAAACAAAATTATAAACGAGAAAAGGCGACAAAGTCTCTCATTTCCTGAGAGTATAGTAATTTCTAATTTTTTCATCTCTTAGTGATACAAGAGACAGCACCCTTAATAAGTCGAGTTACGAGAGAAACCAAACACGCAATTTGGCCTAGAACGGTGCGACGAAAACGAATGATATGATAACGAGGACTTGAGTTGAAAAAAAGGAGCCCTCGGCGCGGCGATCGGCATGTAACACATATTAGCGCCTACAAGACTGCACGAATACTTCACGCTTGGCATCAAACACAGTGCGGTAATTGCGGTCAGCATGAAACGGATAGCGCCTACAAGAATGCATGAATACTTCACGCATTGCGCTAAACACAGTGCGGTCAGCGTGAAACGCATAGCGCCTACAAGACTGCGTGAATACTTCACGCATTGCGTCCAACACGGTGCGGTCTGCGCGGCCGGCGGCGGAAGTTAAAATCGTTGAACCACATTTATGTTTGTTCTTCATAATTTTTTCGTTCATTTCTTATGAATGGAAGGCCTTGTCCACACAGAGATAGGTTTACGGAACTTAATTTTCGCGCAAAGTCTCGTGAACTTTTGCTAGTAGTGTTGACAGGGCTTTCCCAAAAAATGTATTCAACACGAGTAAATGCGTCTTATGCACCCCTCCCCCGCTGGCACGTTCATTTGATGGTTTTTATTGAGTCTCAAAACGAATGAGAAGGGGGCGGCAAAATATAGGCGGCCCATGGGCGGCAAGTAGGTGAATCCGGCCCTGATCCATTCCCTGTCAAATTGCCAATAATCATCCAAAACACTCTCGGAAAGCGTTCGGATGATTAAACATCGACCGATTACATTTCAATTACATAAAAAGAGTCATTGTTCATTTTCATGTTAGGCTAGAGTTATGCAAGACAGCCGTAAGTGCTATCTCCTGCATTATTTTGTGGTCGCGTATGGACACACAAGTCAAAACTGACACATTTTCAGGTCAGAAATTGGCAGAAAGGGGCGGCACTTCACTTGAAAGCACTGATTTCATTCGCTCTCTGGAGGAATAATGTCACTAACTGCTGTCCTGCCTGGAACCACGCCATTTATTGCGGATACTGACGGTCGCAAATGTCTCGTTTATATATACAATTATGATGAATTATGCTGTTTTAGCTATTTCAGTGATTTCATCTAACAAAGATAAGTCTAATTTTGAGGGAAACTCGATTTCGAAAATGTGACACTTCTGCTCTCTTCGCTATCACGGCAGAGTACGCGTGTTGAGTTGATACAGATTGAGATGGACAAGCGTTACTGATAATCTAGAGGCCGCGGCAGACGATCAAATTTCAAACCGATGGGTCACTAAACCTTGTGTTTTTTATTTAATATTCTAAAAGTACCGGGAGAGTAGATTACGCGGTGTTTTATTGCGTATTTTTCGAGCCAAAATCCTGGACAATCTCCCTTTCACAAAGTCCAAAAACGTGACGGAATCTCAATTTCGTTGGAATGGCGGGAAAACGATGGGAATGATGTACTACGGGAGTCAAGTTGCTACCTCCTCTCATTTTCCACCGATGTTAATTGACAAAAAAAACGTCCCCGACATCATCCAATCAAAATCCCTCTACTTATATATTTTCTTCCCCTTTTTTAATCTTTCCTGGATATTCGTTAGAACCTTGTTCATTCCGTCTATTTCACCTGATGTCATCTCGAAACTCCGCTCTTCTATAGGGTACTTATAGGACTTCCTTATATTGACCCAGGTATTTCTGGTCAACATAGCTTGGTGTATTATGTCTATTTCAGTGGGATCTTTGGAAGCTGCACATTTCTTACGCGAGTCCGATTCCTTTTTGAACTTATCCAGCTGCTTTTTCAAATCAGCGGAAGTTCCTCTTGACACCGCCAACTGGCTATTAAGTTCAGCCGCGTCTTTTTTCGACTGTGAAAGCTGCTTGCTAAGGTCATCAGCTCGGCTCTGCGACTGTGACAGCTGTCGTCTCAAGTCTGCGTTCTCGTCTTGTTTCTTTGAAAGACTCGCTTTGAGAGCGCTGACTTTCGCCAAAGCTTGCTGGTATTCCTCTCTTAATTCGCCGATCACAGCCTCGTTACTTTCCGTTTCGGCTTGGTTAACTTCCTCCGTCAGCTCTCTTTGCTTGCTGAGAGCTTCTGACTTTGCCTTCTGCAGCTGATTCTTGAGATCGACAATTTCTTTGTCCAGCTTCGGCAGCTGAGCTTTGAGAGCTGTCCTCGCGTTATTTGCCTCTGTCAGCTGACCCCGAAGGCCTGAGGATTCCGTCTGCGCGGCCAGCAACTGACCGTTGAGTTCGGCGTTCAGCATCCGGGAGGCTGACAGCTGCTTCTCGAGGTCAGCTCGTTTTTTAGGCCACTCGGAAAGTTGCAAGTTGAGGTCGACAGCTTTGTTCCTCGAATCTGACAGTTGAGCGTTGAGGTCAGCGGCGGTCTTCTCCTGCGAAGCCAGCTGCTCCTTTAGTGAGTCCACCTCAACTTTGGATGCCTTGTACTCGATGGTCAGTTGATCGACTGTGCCTTTCGAGGAATTTTGACGAAGGTTGATAGCGCCCCGCGATTCCTTCAGTTGTTTTCTCAATTTCTCCACTTCTGCCTTCGCTTTCGAAAGTTGGTCTCTGAGTTTGTTAACAGCCTCTTTCGATTTTGAAACAAGCTCGCGCAGTTCATCGATTTTTCTTGAAGCTTCAGCTAGCTCATATTTGAGATTCTCTACCTCTTTCCTTGAGTCCTGTAACTGCTTGCCCAGGTTTTCTCTGTCCTGTGACTTTTGCCTCCTTAAGGTTTCGGATCTCCGGTTCTCCGACTGTTGTCGTTCAAGCTCCCGTTTTTGTATTCCATCAAACTTCTCTTGCACCTGATAGATTGTGATGAATTCGATAGGAGTTATTCCCTCATTGATCGCCCGATTGTACAAACTTTTACGTGCTGACCTCAGATAGCCCAGGGAAACTGTGCAAGCATATTTCGCAGCCAAACCCTGCATGCCCTGCAAACAATAAAAAATAAATTAAAACCTTTCGAGTTCACTGCCAGCAATACTGCCATGCTGAGAAAGAACGCCGCATGAGCCTTCAGACGTTGTCAAATTGCCTCCAGTAAAAAACGAATTTGCCGTGAGAGTCTTGAATAATTTCCTTTCAAACTTTTTTAAGACAATTTTGTTCGCAATTTTATCTAAAATACCTGGAAATATTGAGGAAAATTACGAATCATTTTCCTCAAGAATACATGTTTTATACGGGGAAATTTGGCAACTATCAAATGGTCTTACGCTGTTTTTCCGTAGCACTGCAGAATAGTACACGAACATCACAGCTTGTTTAGGCCTAGCATGATTAGCCGTAGCAAGTATTGTGAGGGACACTGAGGAAATACTTTCGCTCCAAAAATGGTAAATATTAAATCATCGTCGTGAAAATTGGTTTTATTAGAAGATAATCTCAATGTTCTAGTTAGATTAGATTAGATAATGCTCTAATTAGATCATTAGATCATTTTCACAAAGAGAGGTCACTTTTAATACGCTTTCGCTTTTTGACTTGTGTACTAATTTGGATAATTTGTCATGATGTGCAAATAGCGTGTTGCTAAAAATACTTTTGTGTGTTTAATCAACTCAATATGACCTATTTGGGCCTCTCCAGCAACGAATCAGGAATCTTCATCATGAAGTGTCAGTGTGCATGTTGTTCGTTTAATGAGTTATACATATCGACGGTGTAAGTCGGCAATCACATAACTCGTTTGCGGTGTCTGAAAATCTCCGCCTCCACGTTATTTTTTTAAAGGAGAACAAATTGTCATAATTCCTTGAAGTTTTTGCAGAATTTCCTTCGCACTGAGAAGAAGAATCACGGCAGTTTTGAAGAATGACCGTTGAGTAGTTTTCCGTTTAAAAAATAAAGTATGACAGGAAGTCTGCGACGTCGCAAACTGAGTTATGCGATTGCCGACTTACATCGTTGATATACATGTTCTCCACGTCCCACCAATGGATTTTGCCCAAAAAAAAGAAGAAAAAAAGAGCCGAACTGAGGAATGAACATTAATATGAGACATGGAGCTGATGGAGAAATCCTTCTACCCTCACAAGTGTGTAACTGACAATTAGACTTAATTCATTTTGCAATTCGGAACTAAGCAATTTCTGGCTCAGCTTAGAAACAGCGTAGAAACATGCACCATTAATTTCCCTATGTACATAAGTTTTTTTATTTTTTTTATTTTTTTTTTTATTTTTTTCGGATGAGCCAAAAATTGTAGTTCTAATTATTGCAAACTGAAGTCCAACTCTATCTGCTCTTCTTCTCCTCCTCCGCTAGTAAAATGTATTCATCGAAAGAAAATATAGCTGCTTAGAGACTTTTTTTCTGTGTTTCTTTTACAATATTGACTGATAACATAAAGTCGATTGAAATTTTAAATTTTTGACAATTTGGTTGAAATTATAATGTAATTTTTACTATTTTGATACAAAGTAAGTACGAATCGAACGAGTGAGACGAAGGTTTTTTTTTTCTTGCTGATTGGAAAACTGTGCTCACAAGCCGATATTAAAGCAGAATGCTCGCTCTCCTTTTATTGAATAATCGCTTGACCCATCGACATATGGATCATATCTACGTGCCTAAAAACTAGCATTTGCAGGCGTGGCGCGTTTATGGGTATTAAACTGCAAGGTTCTCTGCTATATTTATGGGCACTTTGTAAGAGTAAGGCACTGAAGAAAAATTCTCGGCGTTTTTACCAAGGTCCGTTGGTCTTTACCATCTCACTTCTTTTACCAATTATTGGTAATTTTACCAAGACAGACTGGTAAGCTTACCTAAAAACCGGTATTTTTACTGTTTTTTCGGGTAAGAATACAACTTTTATTGGTGATCAATTCTCGGTAACTTTGCCATTTTATCTCGGTAATTCTACCACAGTCGATAAAAAATATTGGCTTTTTTACCAAGGCCCAGTAAAATTATCGAGAAAGTTCAACAATTTTACCGAGATTTCTCGGTAAAATTACCGATTCCATAAATGGTAATTTTACCAAGAAAAAACTGGGATCAAATAGAACCCAGAATTCTTGCTAATTTTACCCTTTTCTTAGTAAATACACTGAGATTTTTTTTTTTTTTCAGTGGGAGAGACAAATCCTTTGCGTTTGATTTCATTTACCTGAAATTTATCCATGATGTGATCCTTAAGTTCTGCCGACGGTTTGCACTTGCAAAGTCCTCGCCACGATAACTTAGCAGTTGCAGCAAGCCTGATTCTTCCTTCGAAATTCCTGAAAAACCCATGCGTAACTTTGCAGGTGTTTTCGCACTCATCTTCGGTCATAGTCAGCAAGTCCTTGTAAATCTCCTTTTCATTTGATTGCCCTTGCACTAAAGAGGAGAATAAAACGATGGTTTTGGACGTGTTTACGGAAAAACGAATCATCTCTAGTACATTGTGCTAAAAAAATCATGCTTTTCTGAGAATTTGCACACAAAAATTGTATTGCTTTATCTGAGAGTGCTTAGGGAGCTGAGTTTGCAGTATTTTTCATATTTTTTACAGAAATGGAATTTGTAGAAAAAAAGATTTGAAAGTGAGAAAATGTACCCCCTTGTGACATCGTCTGGCGGAATTTTCCATTACTTAAACGCAAGTATTTTTGCAGCTTCGGTTATTTTGTCATATTTCCTCCAATACTTGTTCAATTTCGATACCAAGGATATTCTCTTGCTCAGTTTTCCCAGTAATTTCATTTGAAATATAATTCTTACAAAATTTCTGACACATTGCAAATTCTCCATTTAAGGGAACATGCCAAAACGGAAATAGTTTTTTTGTTTACGGACTCGGCTCTCCTTTTTTTTACACTTATGAACATAATAAATGTAATTTTAATTGAAAAATTATAACTGTCGAGAAGAATTGGACATTTCGCAATTTGGAACTATAAATTCTGGCTCATCTGAAAAAACACTTATGTGCATAGGGAAACTAAAGGCACATACGTTGTGTTTATACCGGGCCAGAATTGGATGTATTTCTGCGAAACGGAACAATGTCCACTAAGACATGAGCCCTGAGACCGTTAAGAATATATGTGTAATAGGGCTCACGCCAAAATGCACATAGTTCCGTTTGACAGAAATATGTCCAATTTATAGTTCAAATTTCCCAAAATTGCAAAATGCAGTCCATTTAGCAATGGTTATTAATTGTAAAGCATGTTCATAATATAAAACAAGTTTTTAAAAATTAAAAATCAGTAAATAATGCAGGAAAGATACTTATTGGAGGTTAAACATGATTGGCACTTTGAAAGGTTTGAAATGATAAGAAAATAAGGAGAACGCATTTTAATATTATTTTATAATGAAGCTCTGTACGTTTTATTTACACTTGGCGTAAAATGACATGATACACAGTGATTCAAATACATATAACCAAGAATAAAGTATTATTGTATGAAACATAAACGAAATATTTACTCACTTGCGAAACTGGGCTGATCCAGGAGTGTTGAGAGACTCGAAATTATTAGAAGTAGAGGACACAATTTCATTTTTAGATGTTCAAGAAGGTATAAATAAAAAAAATTTGATCAGATCTAGTTCATTTCTCATTTTCCATACCCCAAACAAGGTAATTGAAAATAGATAAAATCAAGTAATCGAAAAACTAGATATATTTCAAGAGGAAGGGTCACGAGGAGCATTTAAAGAAGAGTCTTATTTTTTATACACCAGTAATCATCACAAAAGAAAAGAGAATGTAAATGTAAAATTATCGAAAAGAAGATACGAAGTCAATCGCACTAGTATCGTGGAACGATGAGTCAGTTATCAGTATTCGCACCTCACTTCGCAGTGTTTTCAGTACGTTGATCTAGATTACACGTCTAAATGAATGTGATCCGCTCTAAAACTGTACCGTTTTTCAATGTCAGAATCGGATATTTTTTTTTTCACATTCAACGGCAGAAATGGCTCTATTCCATGACGAATGGTGAAAAAACTAAATTGAAAAAAAAAAAATCAAGCCCTATTCACCTATAAAAAACTGCACGAATTTGAAGTAAAAAATTAAAAATCTTCCTTCAGCGACTAAACTCGCAGACCTGTTGCAAATTAAAAACTGAAGTCCTTGAGAAGATAAGTCGAATGCGTGACGAATTCGAACGATCCCTGCAATGGGTTGAAGGTCGAAATAAAAAAAAAAGAATACCTCCATTTTCAAACGTATTTTCGTTTTCGGCTGTTGCAGCCATGAAAGATATTGAAAAATGCAAATTCCTTCTTATGTTTCCCAAAATTCAAAAATTGTGATATTTTATTGTGCTTGAGTGCGGGTTGCATACTCTAGCCCCTGAAAAATATGAAATATTTCACAGCCGCGTTAAATTTCATGGAATATTTCACTGAAATTTCCAATCTTTCATTTTTTTCTCACATTTCATGCTGACATGTCAATGAAGAGGCTGTAAACCTCTTGGATAGTACAATATTAGTGAAAAGATTAAAAAGGTGGGAGACCTTTGAACTCCCATCAAGATTTACTTTTGTAAGTATAAGTCTGTAAGGTATGAATGAGAGGTTGAATGGAGTGTAAAAGGAAGAATGTGAAACAATTAAACTAAAAACCTTTATGTTTTAATATCTCTAAAAATTTTACAATGCCTGTTTTTTTAGATAATCATCGTATTATCTAACGTTACCCGGTAAAATTAATGCAATTCGTTCAGTTTTGGTTTTAAATCATTTAGATAGATGCGAGGAAATACGTGTAGTAGTCACGTTATATTTAAATAAAATTCCTTCAAAAGAAGAAGAAGAAGAAGAAGAAGAAAAGAAAAAAAACATTTCATGCCACCCTGAGTGTAAGATTTGCAGTCGGTCAGTCGGGCCATATTTTTTTTACCCTTACCAAGGGTTCGTTCATGGCATCAGCCAAATCCTCGTGCTCTTGTTTGGTAATCTGGACTTCCTTCCTCTGCGAGTTTACCTCTTTACCATCACGCGTATACTTGTGCATTACCATGAAGTACTTTTGGGGCCCGTCTGGCAAATAATAGTACACGGGGGAGGTCCTTCTGGAAATTAGAACCCCGCCGCAACCACCCACGCACCCCTTACCGGCGCATTTCTTGCACACCCTTTTCTTAGCGGCATCCAGCTGCTTCGCCAGGTCGTTCAAGGTTTTCCTCGATGCATTCAGCTGCCTGTCAAGTTCACCAGCATCTGTTCTAGACTTTGAAAGCTCCATGCTAAGCTCATCAGCTCGCTTCTTCGACTCTGACAACTTTCGCTTCAACTCTTCGAATTCGTCCTCCTTCTGTAAAATAGTGGCCTTAAGACCTTTGGCTTCTCCCGCAGATTCCTGTAATTTCGTCCTCAGCGCTTTGGTCTTGTTTGCCTTTGTCTCTTTGGATTCTCTAGCCTTTGCCCTCGCCTCTTTCAACGCTCCCAGGTCTCGTGCGGTTTTGCTTATGGCCGTTGTCAGTTCACTATTGAGTTTGGTGATCTCCTCCTTTTTTTTGGCCAACTGATGGGCCAGTCCAGCATTTGAGTTCTGTGTCTCGAGAAGCTGACCTGATGAAAATAATTTATTTATGTCCTCGAATTTTTTTACAGAAATGAAAGCGTATGAAGAAGAAAAGTGTGAACATCGAGCTCGAGTTTTTTCGAGTTAAAGAAACGTTGTTCTGGTATCTTTCTTTTAACTTAAACTTAATATTAACGAAACTACGTTTATTTTCTAACTCAACTGACTGACTCTAAGTTAAATTCGCACGGATTTAACAAAAAAAAAAAAAAAAACAAGTTTTGTCAACAAGAAACGACGCTATCTTTAGAAAAAAAATTTCAGTGTGGCACCAGCTAGCATACTTGCCTACCCTGTGCTCTCAGTGAAAGTGTTGACCGTAGTTGGGGTTGGTTCGGATATGCAACTAAACTAACTCACCGGCAAGGCGGAGGGTATCATGGGATTTGAAGGCGCTCCCTGCCACCCTGCCACGGCCGTAATTTTGAAGATCTTTACTGATAAAGACGGTACTATTTAGTTGCGAGTTACCTCAACTGGACAAGTTAACACGCAGACTGATTGCAATAGCCGGAGATTACTGGTTGCATGCGACATTTGGACTGCATTTTGCAATTTGGAGCTATATATTCTGGCTCATCCGAAAAAACATTTATGTGCTTAGGGAAATTAATGGCACATACGTTGTTTTTAAACCGGGCCAGAATTTATAGTTCCGAATTGCAGAATGCAGTCCATTTGTACTGTTGTACCCTCAAGGACCGCCGCTCACAGATTTTTTCCCCAACAGTCAACCCACAATACAAACCCACTAATCTCCGATGATCCAGCGTTACAACTAAAATTTCATTAAGTTCAGAATTTAAATTTTTGTTTTCGTGCTCATCCTTCATATTTCCTGTAAAGACATAAAATAGCATCGACTGCTGAATGTCTCTAATGAAAATTAAACATTATTGTGAATAGCAATGTGAAAATAAAGAAAATCGGCTTAGCCGTACCTTGTATGGTATAAATAGACTACATTTTGCAATTTGGAACTATATATTCTAGCCCGGTTTAAAAACAACGTATGTGCCATTAGTTTCCCTGTGCACATTAAGTGTTTTCCCAGAAGAGCCAGAATTTATAGTTCTAAATTGCAAAATGCAGTCCAAATATATTTAAAAAATTCGCATCAGAGGCACCTTTCGGGCACTGCCACAAACCCACTGACACAACTCATTGGGTTTTTAATATTTTAGTTAAAGCATGTTCCTGCTTCGTTTTTCTTTGCTTTGTGCTTATGTTATCACCGACGGTGGGCTTTGCCCGAAGGGCGCCTATGATGCTACTTTGTTTAATATATTTGTATCATGCACGATAAAGCGAAGCCGATTTTATTTTTTCTAATAAAAATAACTAACTTATTTAAGGTGATTCGTCAAGCTCAAGTGACGTGGTCGAACTGGCATGCGATATATCACTTCGATTGGGTCACGAAATCTCGGTCGATTTTGATTTTTTAGCCAAAGAAAGGTCGATAGCCCAGCATGAGCCTAAAGAATCATTCTAAACCCAAAAATCAGCAAAATTCCGAGAAATGAAAGCAGAATAGTGTTAGGAAAAAAATCTCGCATTCGATTCAGCTATCGATTTCTGTATCGAATGCGAGGTTTTTTCCTAACACTATTCTGCTTTCATTTTTCGGAATTTTCCTGATTTTGGGCTCAGAATTATTCTTTAGGTTCATGCGCAGGGGCTATCGTCTTATGTTTGTTTCGCTAAAAATTCAACATCGACCGAGATTTTTCACCTAATCGATGCCATATGCCGCATGCCAGCTCGACCACGTCCCTTGACCTCGACGAATCACCTTAACATTCATAGTTTGTGTCGACAAACCTTGGAGGTCGGCAGATTCCGTCTTCGCATCCATCAGCTGAGCGTTGAGTCCAGCGGTGAGTATTCTTGATTCCTCCAACTGGCGCTCGAAGTCCTCTCCGCTTTGCTGCCACCCTGATAACTGCGAGTTGATAGCAATCACCTCATCTCGCGACTCTGACAACTGCCTCTTCAGCCCCTCAACTTCCTCCTTCTTCTGCGACAGCTGCCTTTTGAGAAACTCCGCCTCGTTCGTTGACTGCTTGTGCCCGGTCAGTAGACTGGCAATCCTGCTGAAAAATGGTTTTTGAATCTTGTCAGCACTGTTTTTCTCCTCCTCTAATTGTTTCTTCAATTCTGCGGCCTGTGCTGTTGCCTCTGAGAGCTGTCTCTCGATCCCTTCGGCTTCATCTTTCGATTCTGTCAAACTTGTGGACAGTTTTCCGATTTCTTTCGTTGCCGCCCTGAGCTTATTCCGCAGATCATCGGCCTCTCTTATGGATTTCTTCAATTCCTGGTCGATTTCCTCTCGTTCGTGAGATTTTTGCCTCCTGAGGGCTTCAGCTCTCTTGGTATCCGATAACTGCCTTTTTAATTCCGCCTTTGCTGCCATTGCTACCATCTCTTGCAGCTGATAGTACGTGAGGAATTCGACAGGTTCTATTCCTTTCTTCTCAGCCCGGTTCCTTAGTGAATCGCGTGCACTCTTCAGATACCCAAGGCTGTTGACGCACCCGAATTCGAACCTCATCTGAAAATGGACCAGGGTGGCATGAAACGTAAGAAAGAAATGAAAGATTGGAAGTTCCAGTGAAATATTTCATGAAATTTCACGAGGCTGTGTAATATTTCATATTTTCCAGGGGATAGAGTGTGCAACCCGCAATAAAACACACAAAAACGAGAAAGTCACAATTTTTACATTTTGCGAAACATGCAAAGGAACCGGTATTTTTCAATGGCTTCCATAAATTTCTGAAATTTCATGAAATATTGCAGGTGAAATTTCAAGATTTTACTTTCCATAAAATTTTACCACCCGGAAATGGGTTAATGTGTTTTAACGACCTGCGAGCCAATAATTCGTCGTTCCCCTCCGTAGAAAAAACAAGAGCAAATAACAAATTTTCAGATGAAATTTGGGCGATTTTTACACGAGACAAAAAAAATTATTGAAATTTTCAGTAAATAAATTCGCAAGATTCACCTGAAAAATGCAGTCTGCATAAGGAAATTTGGCAACGTTGACACGTAGTACGTTCTTTCATGAGAGAAACAAAGAGCTTTGAAAAAAAGAACACATTGGATCTAGAGTCCAGACTCTTAAAAACATCGACAAGAAAAAGTACTCTTGATTCAATCAGAATCTAGGTTAAATCAAGAACCAAGCCTCTTAATTTAAGCGAATTTCCTTTTGATTCAAGCAGAAATCCGATTGAATCAAGAGTATTTTTTCTTGTCAATGTTTTCAAGAGTCTGGACTAATTCCAATGTTTTTTTTTTCCAGTGCGCCATCGACTTCAAACCCGATGGGTCGGTGCTTCATGACATTAATTTTAAAATGTGCACGCTACATCTAATTTCTGGGGCAAAGCATGTTAGATATCATGAAGAAAATATGTTCAGGACCGCAAATCGAACGCTTTCCGAAAAAAGCGGATTTTGTTTTGATTCAAGCAAAAATCCGATTAGATCAAGAGTATTTTTTCTTGTCAATGTTTTCAAGAGTCTGGACTCTAGATCCAATGTGTTTTTTTTTTTTTCCAGTGAGAAAACAAGAGTAGCAATTCGAATTGCCGGCCGAGTGGCACCCCCTGCTTTTACGAGTCGTCTCTGATTGGCTGATCCGCCTACTGTCCACTTTCTGGAGCCCTTATGGGAAATAACCCGGGGTTCATTTTTCATGGGAAATATCTCGAAAACAAGGAACAATTTATGCGTCGGAGATTTCAAAAGTCAATTCTCCAGATTTTTCTGACGAGATTGATTTGTAATACACGACACTCTTTTCTCGAAACACCGAACAGTTCGACCTGGAATTTTGTTTTTTGAACTTCAAATATGACTAGTGTCATGAAAAAACAATTCAACAATTTTTTTTTTTTTTACTGCTTCAAGTATCCCACAAGGGCTAATACCGCGCTTCATCCCCATCCCATTTGACAACCATTGTTTGAGACCATCAAACTCGGGTCGCCTGGCCGGGAATCGAACCCGGGACCTCCCGATCATACTGCCGTGCCAAGGAAAAACGCCGTATGAACCTTCAGGCGTTGCCAAATTTCCTCCGATAAAACACGAATTCCCTGGTGAACCTAGGAATATTTTTCCTCCAATTTTTCAGAGAATATTCCTTTGTATTTTGATCTAAAGCCCCTGAAAATTTTAAGGAAAAATATTCATAATTTTCCTCATAAATAAGCATTTTATCTGGGGAAATTTGGCAACTCTCGAATGTTCATACGGCGTTTTTCCTTAGCACGGTAGCATACAGAAAAGCACTACAACCACTACACCATAGGAGGCCGAAATTCCAGGATGAGCTGTTTGATGTGTTTGAGAAAGAAGTCCATACGTCTGCTCATGTTCAGTTAGCTAAACTACGTGGGTAGAACAAATCAAATTCCGAGGTCATCCTTGAGTCAAGGCAATTATTATTCAAATGTTTTTTTCCTCACCCATGCTCCAAATCTTCGTCTCATGAGATTGGCGAGTTCCGGCGATATGACGCACTTGCAATTTCGAAGATAGGTGAAGTCTGCAGCTCCAGCAAGCTTGTATGTATCGTCAATGTCATCTCTGAAAAACCCGTGCGAGACTTTGCAGGCGTTTTCGCACTCGCAATCGGTCATCCTAAGTAGGCTCTTGTAACTGCTCATATCCACCTCTTTACTTTGCACTAAAAAAGGGAATGAAAGAATCTTATCATGGTCGGGTTTTCTCTGAGAAAGAAAGGGACGAATTTTAGCTGAAATCACCACGCCTGAACGCAACGATTTGTACTCTTAGGACGTCCGTGTTGCATTTGAAAACATGAAGGCGCAATGGTTGCATTCTATGTGCTCATGTTGGCTTGGCGCGCATTACATAGTTACTAGCCTAACAAACAAAATTATTCGTCTCTATAGTGTAGAGTCTATAAAAATTATGTAATGCATTTTAGAATATTGAATTACGCGTAATGGCTGCTGTCGTTGGCTCGTTGCGCCTATATTGGCATAAAGCGCATTATAGTACTTAACGCCACGTCATTATGCAACTATTTGTACTCCACGGTTGTCTCTGTTGCATACATGAATAAATGAAGGCGCGATGGCTGGGAATTTGATATAAGTCCTAGGGCCCAAAAAGGCAGCTGAAACCCCCCCCCCCCCTCCAAATTTGCTCTAGCTCAATGACAAAGAAAACCCTGGTTGGTAACTCGAAAATTTGAAGAAACGAGATCCTCCAAAAATCATGTCCATTGCCCATCAGTTATGTGGATCTTAGGAAATACTTCAGATAAAAAATAAATAAGTTTAAAGGGTCAGTAGAGTAATGATGATTGGTGATGGTAATGATTTGGCATGTATTAAAAAAAATACAAAATTCCTATACCTCGAGAAAATCGAGTGCACGAACATTTTGGACAAAATTCCAATTGCTGAATCCTAAATTTAAATTTAACATCATAAACAACTAAAATTGTATGAAAAAGTATTGCCTCGCTGGCGATAAGAACAGCCGGTAGCGTGGGAAAGGGGGGGGGGGGTTCCTTTAAAACTTGATAGCGTCCAAACATGTTTATTTAAGAAAACCAGTGTATTTGGGTGATTTCTTTCCATGCAAGAGGGAAAAACATTAATTATTTTTCACCTACTTCTTGCATGTTTTACGATTACACAGGAATTGAAGCCATCTTAGGACTTCTTAGGTTTGATACGTAAGGTCTCGCGTGTGCACAACATGTCCATGAGTTTGATAGACTTCGATTGCGACGACTATTATTTTAAAAATGCTGAGGTGCAGAGGTGTAGACTAAGCTAGACTTATAGAGACCATCATCAGAAGTCTTGAATGCTTTCTACTTTACAAGTATATAAAGAAACGATGTTATTATAGACGCACAAACTATTTGCACTTTTTGCATTGTACTCTCAGATGCTAATTTATTTGTCTGAAATGATATATGTTATACTTTTTAATTCTTGAAAAATAGAGCTGAAGAAAACAAATAAAAATGAATTGAAAACACTACACTGGAAAAAAAACACATTGGATCTAGAGTCCAGACTCTTGAAAACATTGACAAGAAAAAATACTCTTGATTTAATCGGATTTTTGCTTGAATCAAAACGAAATCCGCTTAAATTAAGAGGCTTGGTCCTTGATCTAAGCAAAAATCCGATTGAATTAAGAGTACTTTTTCTTGTCGATGTTTTTAAGAGTCTGGACTCTAGATCCAATGTGTTTTTTTTCCCAGTGTACCAAATTTAAAACTAAGTTTTAAATATATTTTTACTTACTTGCGGAACTGGGCTGATCGAAGAAAGCTAAATGACTGAAACTTATCAACAGGAACGGACTTAATTTCATTTTTAGGGTGTTCAAAACAATTTAAAATAGTGTCGATTATTGGAAATGGCACAGTTTTCAATTCACAATTTCCTGCCACGATAATGCACGATAAACAGTACCCTAACATTAGTTTGTAACAAGATAACATATAACACAACACGAGTTGTTATAATGTTTAAGCCAATGGGAAAGAATATATATACACATTAACATTAATTTAAAAAGGCTACAGAGAACAATCCAAAATATTCAAAAATTATAAAAAGCGCAATACCCAGAAATCATGGTATGCTGGGTGATTGTTTGGTATGCTTTCCACTTTGCAGTATCACTTCGCTATGGCGCTGATGTAGATTTGAATCCCAGATTAATATGATCTATCTCAGAAGCCGTGCAGTTTTACACTCTCATATTCAAAAATGATATTTCTCCACATTTTCACCAAACGATTTTATTCCATGGAGAGGAAAGCAAAAACCGAAACGGAAAAAAACTAATCTAGCCGTTCCCCGCGCGTTGAACACTGCCCCCCAAAAAACTGGAAATATGTCACGCACATAGACTCCTGCACTAGGCGAGAATCAAACGTCAGGGGACGAATTTAAATGAGCAAAGAATTGGAATGCGTCTGAGTATAAGAATTTTTTAGAAACACTGGCCTTGATGTTCAGAGTTTTATCATGTAAGAGAAAGGTTGTTAAAATTTAAAAAAGAGCAAAGTCCTCGTGAATAATTCATTTCCCTCTAATTAATATCATACCTAAGAGTAATTTTCAGTATTTTTTCTCCAGTAAGTGTCGTCGCCTAAATTGTGTTCTACGCAAAATTTAGTAAAGAAACACGCATCAGAATGCTTAAATGAGTAGCTTGTCTACTGATCAGAGCCAATTAATGCAAGTTGACAACACTGTTAATACTCCATGTAAATCCATTGAGTATGTCGATTCCACGTGAGACAGGCTGTCTTGCCCAGAATCGATTTTTTAACATAGACTTAATTGGAGAAAAAGCAGTTTTGCCATGAAACTTTCAAGAATCGTCACTGCTACTGTGCGAGAGGTTTGGTAACAAGTTCAGTGACTTTAACGACCGGAAAGAAAAGTAGACAGTTTATAGACGCGCATGGGATAACATTTAACATTCGTTCCAAAGGGGCTAAAATTCAAAGATTAAGGAAAAAAGAAGTCTTCTTCACTCGATTTGCAAGAAGAGTTTTTCATTTATTTTATTTCAAACGATACCTACAAATGTAAAGATTAACAATGCATTCTCAGAGAATTAAACACCACCCGCTATGGGAAAAGCTTCAAAACCGTTTGGCTTTAGATTGGAATAAGGCAACGCTTCTTTAAACCTAAAGGTGAGAGCTAGCGCGGTCGTAGTTTTTTAAAAGAAAAGAAATTTCTAAAATAAAATCGGTGAGAAATAGTTGTTTCCATTGACGAAACAAAAAACGAGCGGAAGGGCTCGAATACTTTAGTATTAGAGAGCGCTCGGCTCTTTTCTATGTATAGGCGCGTTTTTAAGTTCCCCAAAGAAGCAGTGAGCACCATTAAGATGAAAGAACTCGCTCACTAAAATTCTAACGATCAATTTTGAGAAAACTATACTACCGCCGAAAAAATATATTATAGCAAAACATTAATTTTCTAGTTCCACTAAGCTCCTATAACTTTATTCCACTTTATTCGGGGACTCCACAACTGAAAACACGGCAACCCTGCTAATGTATTCGCTCCCTATCTTTGCATGGAGAGTTTGTCTTGATAAAGAGGTGGACTCTCAGGATAGCGTGGGATATTCCCTCCATTTAGCCTCAACTTGAGAGCTTTTTTTGAGCTTGGGAGTTAATTTCAGAGAAAACCAGTGGCATCATCGTGTTTCTAGCGAACTTTTACATAAGAATCAGTAGTCAAATCGCAAATTACTCACACATGCAACATCTCTATTAGCTGTGCGCTTAAAAAGGACTTGCACGTTGAATCATGGTTTCATCTATTTGCCCAGTCCAAATCCTCGACTAGAGGACCTTCTAGAGAAACCGAAACCACGTCGTCTGATTTCTGTCAATACTCTATCGATCGTCGCCGACTCAGTCTGTGTCATCGGAAGCGTCCAGGTCTCTCCCGGTATCGGTCTTCCATCAGCTCCGTATCTATGCAGCACGGCTGATGTGAATCCTCCGCGGCTTTGAACCTCTTCGATTACTTCATAGACATCCGGGTGTCTGCTCAGTACGATTTCACCGCATCCCTTGAACCGGTAAGGCCCTCGCAACGTCTTTCGAGCGTTTTCCAGCTGATCGCAAAGCTGGCCGTTCAAACTCCTGCAAGCGGTCAAATCCTCGCCTGTTTTGTCCAACGCTTGCTTTGTGCGTTTCAGTTCCATGGCTGCATCCAAGAGTTGTTGTTTCGCATCCCTCAACTGAACCCGGAGAGAATCGACCTCTCTCTGCAGGTCGGCCACCCGGGCGTCCATAGTGCGGACTTCGGCATTCTTCCCTCTGTATAGTGCCCATATCTTTTGGAGTTCTTCCGCAGCTGACTTATCCCTACGTTCGAAGGCTGCCGATTTCGTCCTCAAAATCTCGCCTAACTCGGAGGCTTCTTTCTCTGACTGTGTTTTTTGCTCGTTGAGTTTAGAGATTTCTTCTAGGGTTGCCTTCAGTTGACTCCTCAGGCCGGCGCACTCGTTTCTCAGCTGCGACACCTGGATAAAAATTAGGAGTGAGAAAGTAAGAACGCAAGAGTGAAGTAATTTTAACAAGTATACAGAAAAAAAAACAGTATGTTGGAATTGTTTTAGCGAACGTGCGTCAAAAATCAGCATAAAGCTGAAAATCTCGATACAGAGGGAAAAAGCTCACACGAGCACACGTTTCCCTCAAAGAGATAGGTTGTTTGGTGTAACACTAGTTACGACCATTCAGGAAGGCAACTGAAGACGCGTTTCGGGTCTAATTGTGATGTTGCGTGTGTGAGGAATTTGCGATTTAACTGTTGATTCATATGTAAAAGTTTGCGAGAAACACGATGGTGCCACTGGTTTTCTCTGAAATCATCTCCTAAGCTCAAAAAAAGCTCTCAAGTTGAGCAAAAATGGCGAGGAGCCAAATGGAGGGGATATTCCACTCTACCCTGAGAGTCCACCTCTTTATCAAGACAAACTCTCCATGCAAAGATAGGGAGCGAATACATTGACAGGGCTGCCCTCTTCATTCGGGGACTCCACAACTAAAAACACGGCAACCCTGCGCTAATGTATTTGCTCCCTATCTTTGCATGGAGAGTTTGTTTTGATGTAGAGGTGGACTCTCAGGGTAGGGTGGGGTATCCCCTCCATTTTGGCCTCAACTTGAGAGCTTTTTTTGAGCTTGGGAGTCGATTTCAGGGAAAAACAGTGGCACCATCGTGTTTCTCGTGAACTTTTACATAAGAATCAACAGTCAAATCGCAAATTCCTCACACATGCAACATTTCCATTGGACCCATCCTCAGTGCAGCGCAGCCTCCTGAACTTTCTGCTACCAAGCTCGGAACTTGCACTTGCCCTCCTGAATGTTCGTAACTAGTGTTGCACCAAACAGCGTATCTCTTTGAGGGAAAATCGTGCTCATGTGAGCTTTTTCCCTCTGTGTCGAGATTTCCAGGTTCCTGGATCTTTAACGCACGTCGGCTAAATAATTCCAACTTACTGCCTTACGACTCTTGCGTTCAATCTGTTTGTGAATATTAAAAACTAGCGAAATGCCCGTGACTGGAGTCACTAAAATATCTATAACCCCGAAAAAATGGTGGTAGGGGAGCAAGACATGCCGTACAAAAAAAATGATAAAATCGATAGAAAAATGAGTTGTGGGGAGAGGGTGATGGAGCTAGAAAAATGAGCTGCGGGTGGAGGGGGGGAGGAGGTAGAATAAATGCTGGCAAAAAAATTAGAAGTAACCTAGAAATGATTTATTAAAAAAAGAAAGAAAAAAAATGAAAAAAAGAAAAAAATAAATTGAAATAAAACATCAGCTGATAGCAAACAAAGGTTACCAAGGAAACCAAGGAATGGAACTTTCATAAAAACAGTTTAGTGGAAAACGGCGTAAGTAGGGCACTTACGTTAATTACCGTTTATAAGTAAACGATAAATGCGATTAAACCGAAAATTTATACAGTTCTTCATAAGACCAAAATGGACAAAATTGCAAAATTTGAAGAAGCTAACGTAAATCTAACGATAGTTATCTTGAACGAAAGAATTGCTGACATAGGTCGGGTAACTATTATAGGTGGGACAATTAAAGAGAATAGAGAATTGACAGGTGTCTGAAATTTGATGAATTTCGTGATTCATTGGAAACTACTGAGTAATCTGAACACGAGGATATCCTTGGATTATGAATTGGACGTATTTCTGTCAAACGGAACTAAGCGCCATCGGAGGAGGAAGGTAGAGGGGGGGGGGGGGGGGGCTTTGATTGGCGGCGGAACCGGGCGTCGGGCTCATTCCGTCCTATACTCGCAATGCTTTTCCATGGCGCTTAGTTCTGTTTGACAGAACGCGGTATCCGGCATTCTAAATTTCTCAAAAGGAACTCAATTTGGCGCTTAGTTCCGTTTCACAGAAATACGTCCAATGGGCCTGTTGCATGCAAGAGATACAGCCGCGCGAATAGACTTTTTAGAGGTTAAATGACACGAAAATTACGATGGTCACATTAAAAAAGTCTGAAATACACTCCTTACTGCGCAATTTGCGTTGTTAGGAACGCGCTTTCTCAAATTTCCCGCGTCTGGGGGCAGTTTTCTAATCACCGGAAACGAGCAAACGGCGGGCTCGGTGATTTCCGGAAGATGCCGAGTCGTTGTTGTTGTTGTTATTTTTTCCTTCAGTTTGTTCACAAACCCAACGTGATCTCTTATAGTGGTTCTTATACGCTTTATGCGGTCACCAAATCGATCAACTTTTAAATATCCAACGCAATCCTTCTACATTTCATTTCACGATATCACGAGCTCCGATTTTTAGGTTATGTTGTCAGTTTTAGTTGACCGGAAATAACCGCGAGTTGCCGTTAATTGTTTCCGTAAGAAAACTGCCCCCCGACGCGGGAAATTTGAAAAAGCGCGCTCCTAGTAACGCAAATTGCGCAGTAAGGAGTGTATTTCAGACTTTTTTAATGTGACCATCGTAATTTTCATGTCATTTAACCTCTAAAAACTCTATTCGCACGGCTGTATCTCTTGCATGCAACAGGCCCATTGAACAATTGGACGTATTTCTATCAAACGGAACTATGTGCATTATGACGTGAGCCCTGTTATGCACGTATTCTTATGGGTCTCAGGGCGCATGTCTTAATTCACATAGTTCCGTTTGATAGAAATACGTCCAATTATTGGAGGAGATATGACAAAATGATCTAATTTGCTAAAGTATGTGTGTTTAAATTGGAAATCCTGCCAGATGACGTCACTAGTCGGTGTATTTTCTCACATTTAAATCTGTTTTTATACTATTTCCCATATCATAAAAAAATTATAAAAAATACTGTGAAATCAGCTCTTTCAGCACTCTCAGATGAAGCAACAAAAAATTTGCATGCAATTTCTCCATTTTAAGGAGCAAAAATTGTACTTACCTCACTCTTCAGTACCTCGCATTCTTTCCTCGACTCCTCAAGAGCCACATTGAGCGCGGCAATTATGACCCTTGAATCGTGCAACTGTTGGTGCATCTCAGCGATACTTTTCTCCGAATTATTGAGTTTCTTGGTAAGCTCGACAATGTTAGCTCTCAATTTGGTCAGCTGATTGCCCAGGGCGGCTGCGTTGCTCCGTTCATCCGACAACTGATTTTTGAGAGTCTTGACCTCCTGTTTTCGTTGCTGCAGCTCCTCATTCAGTTTGTCAATTTCCAACGTGGACTCCATCTGCCTACGTTCGGCGTCTCTCTCAGCCTCCGTAAGTTGCCTGCTAAGCTGCGTGACTTCCTTCCTCGCTGCCGATAGGTCAGTGCTGAGTTGGGTTACCTATCAAGATGGGAAACTTTAGAGTGGAAGTGAGCCTGCCTCACACTTTACCAGGGTGGCTGCAAGTCCGGAATTTCCGGAAAGTCCGGAAAAAGTACCGATTTTTCAAGGGCCGGTCCGGAAGTACTGAAAGAGTGCGGAAATTTCGCAAGAATGTCCGGATTTTTTTTCATTTTGGTCGCAATTTGAGCGGGAAATTCAAATCTTTGAATTTTTTCGAATTTGGTCAATTTGAAGGTACTGAAAAAGTACTGAATTTTTCTGTTGAGGAGGCACTGAATTTTTTTGGAATGGACTGAAAAATAACTGTAAAAGTACAGATTTTTAGCCGGCCTGTTTTAGTAGACAGCCTGACTTCACAAAACTCGCGAAACGTTTTCTCTTGTTTGATGTATTTCTTGTGGGGGGAGGGGTTACTCTCTTGCAAGAAACCATCTCTGGACTTATAATACACGAGAAAAACCATATAGTGCTGAGCACTAGCTGTTTAGGTCAAATGAAGCCAGCTAGTATGGCAGTAACGTTGAACCCTAAAACTTTAGTGTCCAGCCCTACAGACTGTAGGTCTCAGCAGTACAGCTCCATTTGATCTCAACAGTTAGTGCTCAGCACTATATCGTTTTTTCGGTGCATTATAAGTCTGCAGATGGTTTCTTGCAAGAGAGCACCCCTACAAATAAATACATCAATTATACCTAACTGTTTAGATCAAATGGAGCCAGAATTTCTTGTGATTGGGCAATTCAAATTTCCCGCGACCAGTGTAAAATAAAAACGTTAATACCTTACTTTGGAGTTGATTTCAGTAATTTTCGATGCAAAAATCGTGTTCTACGTGAATTATACCTTATCTAGTAGTCCATTGCACATTTTGTCAAAAGAGGGGTTGCGATTTGGGCCGAAATCGGCCCCTCCACGGAATTGAGAAATTTTTGGATATACGGCAGTTGACGGTGCATATTTGACAGAAATAATCGAGTTTTGCCGATACTCACGTTTCAAAAGAAAGTAATTTATCAAGTCCCGAACAAAAAATAAACAAAGTTATGACATGTCATATGCAGATAAAAAACCGAAATAGAAGATTAAAAAACCGCAATATTAGGCGTATTTTTACATAGGCCTATAATCGATGGTTGACCATATTCAAGTATTACTTGAAGTGTGTGCAGTATGAAAACATTGATATTCAGATGTTGCGGGTTCAAAGTTGGAAAAGTTCATCACCCGTCGCCTTTGGGCTCAGGTCGAAATCTTAGGTAGAACCGCGAAAAACATGGATTTTCAGCTACTTCGGGCTAAAAAGTTGGGAAAGTTCGATTTTGAAGTTGGGCCCAAAGGCGACGGTTGATCATATTCAAGTATGTTACGCGTGTAGGTAAACTTGACACCATATTCGAAGCTCATCATCCGTCACCTTTGGACCCAGGTCGAAATCTTAGGTAGAACCGCGAAAAACGCGACATTTCAGCTATTTTCGGCTCTGGAGCCATGTTTAGGTCCCTGTTTTGCAGCCAAAAAACGTGAGTATCGGCAAAACTCAATTACTTCTGTCAAATATGCACCGTCAACTGTCATATATCCGTAAATTTCTCAATTCCGTGGAGGGGCCGATTTCGGCCCAGATCGCAACCCCTCCTTTATTCGGTCTCTTCGAGATTTCAAGACAATTTCAAAAAGTGAAATTTCAACTTCCATCTCTGGATATCTGGAGCCTACTCACCTGTTCCTTAGATTTGGAGAGCTGATTCGTTAGATCAGCTGATTTATCCTTCGAGGCGGATAGCTGATTGGTGAGCGCCGCGACCTCCTGCTGCGAGGCCTTTAATTGGCCGGTGAGTGCCGAGACTTTCCTATTCTCTGATTGTTGTCTCTCGTACGTTACGGTGTCTCTGGTTACTGTCACCTCCCTTTCCCGTTCCTCTGCTCCCAAATCTGCGGCCTTTTTTTGCAAATCCAAGAACGAAACGAACTCAATGGTGCTTTTTTCTAGTGCCTTTGCCGCATTTCTCAAAGCTTCTCGCGCGCTCTCCAAATCTTTCCTCTTGTAAATACAAACGTAATTCCTAGCTGCCTGTAAAATACGTAATTTGAAAGTGTCTGAGTCGTAATCACAGTCGTCCCTTTGCGATCTATCGATATCTCCCCATTGGAAGCTGTGGTAAATAATCGATTACTTAGGTGTTCGCTGCGAGCACCCTGTTCATCGATACTTTTCCATTGGTGTAAATGGCACAGTGTTCGAAACTCACCTTTGAGTTTTAGGAGCCAAGTGGCGCATCAAGCCCGATTTTTAGGCGCCACTGAAGATTTTTTAGGGGCCAAATTTACTTTTTGCCTATATATTACGGCGCATTTAGTGAAAAGTTCGATGCAAGATGTCTTCGTAACAGAACTAGTAAGTAGCTGTAACTCGGGGAAGACAAAAGCACAAAGGATGAAATCGTGAAGAATAGAAAAAGCTTTCACTTGTAGTGCTGAAAATTTCGAATAATCACCTGATATGAAAATTCAGATTTTTAGGGGGCAATTTTTAGGGGCCACGTTTGCGCAAAGCCTTCATTTTTTAGGCGCCATTGCCGATTTTTTAGGCGCATTGGGCGCGTTGGCGCCTGTGAGTTTTGAACACTGATACCGAAGTTCGGCAAACTAATCTGGCTCACTACGTGACCCGAAGCTCTTCATCCACCTAGTAGGTATGATTATCACTGCCGATTGATAATGATGATTACAGATTGATACTGTTGCTCTCATGTAATTAACTTCAAATATGCACGAGTCCAGGTACCCTAAAATATGCTTATCTCGACTCGAAAAACTAGATGAAAGTAGGTACAATATAATTAAATACAACTGGTTCTCTCAATTAAAAGCCATGTTACATAAAATTGACCAAGAATATCTATCTCTTAGAGAAACCACAGAACCAGCTGCGATCAGGAAAATGGTAAATGAAGTTCAAAAAAAAATATCAGAACTTAACATGGAAAAAGACAAAGAAAAGTTAAATGAAACAAATTTGTCCCCCATTATAACCTAATTAACACTGAGAATATTGATGCCAACCATAGTTATTTATATCGTAAAGTGAGTTTTGCGAAAAAAAGACTATTCAGCCAACTACGAGCGAGAAATATTAACTCCCTTAACATCACTATCAATCAGATGAACCATAGAATTAACCCTAACGAAATTTGCACAATTTGTAATACTCAACAACCTGAAGATGCGCACCACTTATTCTTTGTTTGCCCCATTTACCATAACACTCGAAAATATTACTTACACAGCTACCTTAACAAAGACATAAACCTAATTCTTAGTAAAGACTCAAACGAGCAACAGCTTACAGATATTTATAATTATTTTGCGACAATTCTGAGTATAAGATCATTCATAATAAATGAATAACTGAACCAAAAAACAAAGTTTGCCTATCATGAACGCTGCTATTTCATGTACATAATTGTAAGCCCAGCATATCCTAAAGATAAGTGTAGCATAATGAAGTAATCTCATGTTTGTAAATGTTCTCCCAACCTAACCCCCCTTTGTTAAATCCTCCCCAGGATAAAAAATAAAGTATTCTATCTATCTATCTATCTATCTATCTATGTAATTAACTTCAAGAAGTGCTGAGTCCCCGTCGCCACCTGTCAAAATTTTCCGCCTGTCGCCAAGAAGGCCAGTCGAGGATCTCTTGTCTCTGATTCTGCATCAGCAGCGGGAGATGACGTTAGGATCGCAATTTAGTGTCATGCCTCACGTAATGTTCATGACGGCTTGGCGTTTTAATGCTGTCTCCGTCGATCTTGGATATCACGGTAATATCAAAACGCAATCACATTATCGCTGTTAAGAATCATTAGAACTCATATGTTGCGGTTCAAAAAGTGATCAAGAGGTCAATAAAAAATGCGATTTTTTACCAGATATTAAACAAAACTATCGTTTGAGGCCGTAGATGTTCTCTGAATGAATAAGCATTATTCTTCCTTAAAAAAACCATTAAACGAGAAGGATGAAACGAAAAGCATTGGTTTCTTCATATTATCTGCATGGGGAAGCACGTAAAAAGAGAAAAAATTGACTCGGAATAAACTTTAAAGTGATCTAAAATTTTCCACTCGGTATCCACACCATACCTTTACAGCAGTTGAAATGATGCATCAAATTGAGTGTTCGCGTATTTTTATCCTTCATTCCGTTTCTTTTTTACTTGAAACATGCTTTGCAGCCCTATTTTGATCATCGTTTTTTTCTTTGTGCATTCGTAGCGTAAAAATGTGTCTCGCATCTAATGGAGGTGGCTGACAGGAACTGAAGCTTAAAATGCCCATTTTTCCTCGGTACTTGGAGCTCTTCAACAAATAGCAACTCATCAAAAAAAAAAAAAAAAAAAAAAAAAAAAAAAAACCCAACAGGAAAAATCGGGGAAAAAACCAAAAAGCAAAGCAGCCATCATAGATTATAGTACTTGCAGCATGTGGTGTCATTAGAAATTTTCATGTTTCATGGAGAAAACAATCCAACAGTTCATTTTGAAAATTTCTGTAGGTAGTTAAGGGGATATTTTTGTGAGTTTTCTTTAAAAAGATGTAAAATGATCGAAGAAAAACGATTGATTTTTAAACGTTGCGGTGCAAATACTCATTTTTCTATTTCTACTTTCCTTTGTTTCTTCTATTTTTTATTTTTTTTCTTTATTGTGACGCAAAATTAGTAGTGTTGCAATTTTGCGAATTTAGAAAACGCAGCAGCATCGTTGGCTTCGACTGTTTTTTTAATTCTTTTGAGAAGCTTCTTAGTAAAAACCTAAATGACCACATTCGTTTCAGTTACTTTGCGATTTATCAATTAATCTACCATTTAAGCCTATGGAAAAAGATCGATTACCTATTTAGGTGTTCGCAACGAACACCTAAATAATCGATTCTTTACCACACCTTCAAATGGGGAAATATCGATAATCGATCCTTCACGCCTCACTACTGATTCGTTCGCTTCCTTCCGTTCCATTCAATACTATTTCCTTTCATTCTGTTATGCAACCGATAAATTAGCCACATAATGTATATCTGGTTTCGCGATAGGTTGCGATTTGATCGGAGAATGTATTGAAATTTCGTCGATGTCGATTTACCGCAATATTATCGAATAAGAAATCGCAATAAATTGAGATAAAATTTCGATTTTATGAAACGTGATTTTATAGATATAAAAACGCTACAAGATCGAGGATAACCGCTCAGATGTTGGTGATCTTAGCGATTTTATCGCCAAAAAGTCGTAGAAGAATCGCAACGTGATTTCAAAATATTGCGATTTTCAAGTTGAAAAATGCCACTAGGGTCAGAAATCTTAAAAGTCAGGTGGCAGATAAACGAAGGAGGAAGGAAAGCACGAAGTCGCTAGGTGTGAAAAAGGAAATGCAGCTTCTGAAAGGGACGCGTTAGATTGCATTTTCAAAAAGATTTAAATGAAATTATAGTACCTTTTGTGATATTTGGATTTCGATGAATGTCTTGAGATCCGCGGGTATCGCACATTTGCATTTTCCAAACCAAGACTTCTCCGTAACACCAGCAAGTTTAAGGATCCCTTCACCGTCTTCGTAAAAACCATGTTTGAGTTTGCAGGTGTTTTCGCACTCATTTCCAGACATTAGCAAGAGATCGTTGTACTCCTCTGATCAATGTAAAAGATCAACGTAAAAATTACCGCTATAAATCACAAGTTAGATTTACGACAGGATGAGCAATTTGTGGTTTTGAAACTAGGTAGGTAAATAGAGAAGGATACAGGTGAAAAACAAGGGGGAAAACGGGAAACAAGGCTAAAACACACAATTAATAAAAACGAGACGTTTCGACTTAAAACTATGAGTCATTTTCAGTCGGAAATACAATAAAATTTTAAGAAAATGATGGAAAAACCCGATCTGAGAAAAATTATCTTTTTTGAAAAATCATAATTTTTCTCAGATCCCGGCCACCTTCATATAGGGCTCAGGTTTTTATCGTTTTTTTTAAATTTTTATTGTATTTCCGACTGAAAATGACTCAGTTTTGAGTCAAAACGTCTCGAATTTTATTAATTGTGTATTCTAGCCTTGTTTCCCGTTTTTCTCCCTTGTTTCTCACCTGTTATCAGCGTCTCGGGCTGCTCTTAAAAATTGTTATCTAGAAATTGATAACTTTCAGATACCAGATTACATCCGCAAGTAAGAGGAGAAAGGTCACCGCACTTTATCATTTCTAGATTTCACTTTTTCTTCTAAATTTCACTTGTAGATGAAATCTGCCTTGCGGCTCCGTGCTACTTTCGAAACTGGTTTAAGCTTTGAAAATTTCGCATTTTACGTCAACGTCAAACGCAGAACAGCACAATCGAATTTTCCGCCAGTATAGAGCCCCTCCTGGGCATTTGGACAGTTGATATCACTAGATACCTCTAAATATGTTTGTTACGACTCTCCTTCTCTAAGCTAGTGATATCAATGGCCAAAGCGCGAGACCACGTATCTCTGTTTGTGACATCGCATACTTCTAACCACTCTTTATTTCTACTTTGGAAAATCGATCAACGTAATTTCTTAAAAACTATCTTCATTTTTTTTCTCTTTTGACAAAATATATTGTAAAAATTTCAAGCTATAAAGTTGGCTTATACTTTCTCTTCGAAAAAAAATAAAATAGGAGTAAAACTTTTGAATTTCCGCACTAGAGATACGTGATTCTCCACTCTAGCCATCATAATTCCCACGGAATCAAGCATAGTTTAGTACCAGATTTAGATTTATTTCAACTAGACGTATGATTGAAATTCCAGAAATCTAATACTTGCTGCCGGAAATTCTAGGATGCAAGAGAGTACCTCTAGCAAGAACGCCGTATGAACCTTTAGACGCTGCCAAACTTTACTTCATAGAACGCGAATTTCATGGGGAATTTTTGAATATTTTTCATCCAATTTTTCAAAGAATTTCATTCGCAATGAGATCTAAACTATCTGAAAATGTCAAGATAAAATGTTTGTAACTCTTCATAAAACATACGTTTTATTGGAGGGAATTCGGCAACTCTCGAATGTTCATGTTAGCACGGCAGTAGGTAGTAAGTGTTTAATTAAATTTAAAATTGTCTAATAAAACTATATAGCGACAGCATTGGCTCTTTCTTGTTTGAATTCGTAGTTGCAACAATTGTTTGTTTATTTTGAGCATATGTCATGAATTATGATCATCCCCAGTCCCAAAATCATTGAAGTAAATAGTATTTTTGAGGTTCGGGTTTAATATTATCAAGATGTGTGATCAGAAGTGCCGTTCTCATTATTCACGAGCAGAAAATCTCAATGAAGTTATCTGAAAACTTTGAAATCCTCATAATACCATACAATTTTAAAAATACAATCGAATCAACGTTGAAAAATAATTAAACTTCACAAAACTTATGAAAATGCCGGAAACAAATCAAATAAAGTATTTCACTTTTTTATAGCTTAATATATATAGTTTTCTACAGTGATATTTGACTAAAATGCAAAAAAAAAACCAAAATGACTGACGATTCTTTGCCCCTGCAATCTGAACATTAGCAATCCCTCGTAAAACTGGCAGTAACTTTTACATTTTCTTTGAATTTCATTTTTTTCGGAAAAGAAACGCAAAAGGACTTACAAACGACGAAGTTTTACTTACTGAGAATATCTGCGTCACTTCGAGGTGCTAGCACACTGACTGGTAACAAAAATAAAAGAATTATCCTCATTTTAGATGATAAAAAAAAAAAAAAAATTTGACTAAATCAGGACTAAAATCGTGAAAGCACAGGATTTACAGCCGACAAGTTTCAAAATGCTTCGTATATGATTTCTATTAGAAAAAAAAATATATCAAGCCATTTTATAAAACGAATATAATTAAAATCACAAAGGTATTAACACACATTGTTCTTCTTCTCTAAGGGTCCGAGGTCTAATCCCCATCCAAATGAAGCTTTTCCCTGTGCACTCAAAAGCAACTACTCAAGTTTGAAACAGTAAAACTGAATGTTAGTGGTGTTTTTTTTCTTTTTTTCCGTGGAGAAAAAAAACAAAAAACAAAACAAAAATCGAGAATATGGCAGGAGAATTTTCCCCTCATATTTGTTTTCGTTCCTCTTTCCCACCTGCTAAGCATATTGTCACCCCTCACTCATATCTGACGTAAGGGCGTGCCTCAATTTCCACGTGATCCCTGTTTTACATGTAAACCAATGCTTTCGGGGACTCGTGTGGAAATCAAAATATGCCCTATTGCCCTTACGCAAAAGAAGCGATGATATACGTGCGTCATGGGCCTGACGGGTGACGGCAACGACCTTACTCAGAAATTTTTTACTCCTCCATTTATGAAATGTAAAGTGCTCTTAGACCACACATTTTTTCTGATTTTTTTTTTTTTTTTTGAACGGCATTGACTCACGAATCGAACGGTTCAAAGTTGAGCTCCAACGTTTCCAGATTGTGCGATTAATTGTAAAAGTTTGACATAAATTAAAATGGGAGAAAGTGCTGATTTCTCAGCACTATCTGACAACAATGTCCGGCTCCCATTTATACACGCGTCGCCGAGAAAGTCAAGATGACGTCCGAAAATATATCCTTTCCACAGTTGCAACGATCTCGATGGCGCAATCCTTTCAGCCGGAGTTCACAGTCTACGCAGCTTTAAATTTTTAAGTCATCAAAATTTGTGGAAGGGGGGGGGGGGGCTCTTTCGGGAAGGAAGAGAGAGGAACGAATTTTTTTTTTAGAAACGTTGATCTCGATCTTGCAACACATCTTTTGGAGAAATCATAGCATCCGGTCAATTGGACTGCATTTTGCAATTTGGAACTATGAATTCTGGCTCATCTGAAAAAACACTTATGTGCATAGGGAAAGTAATGGCACATACGTTGTTTTTAAACCGGGCCAGAATTTATAGTTCCAAATAGCAAAATGGAGTCCAATTAGTTTGTCGATATAACCTTTTATGGAGTTTCCAAATTAAATTCCTCGTCACGAACTTGTTCAACTCTTTACCACTTTGCACGCGATGCATATCTATTATTTTCAAACGAGGAACCTGAAATTGAGGTAAGATTATCACAGTGACGATTCTCGAAGTTGGCGACGTCGTTTTCCCTCCATTTAAATGTAAGTAAAGAAATCGGATCTTGGCGAGGCAGCTTGCTTCACTTGAAATCGATATTTTTAATGGATTTAAATGAAGAAAAAACAGTGTTGCCAGCTTGTAGAATCGCCACTGGATTATGAACATTATAAATTTCAAGATGGCGAATGAGACCTAAAATGCTATCTTGGCGTCTTTCCAACCAATTTGAGGGGAACTTGGTATTCGAGGATATTTTTCAAGAAAAATTCGAGAATCCGTGATGGTGGTAAGGCCTAAAACAGTATGTTATTCGACTGATTCGGGTGCAATTTGGTGTATGATATCAAGTTTTTCGATGCAGTATCCAACATTAAAGGTCATACTCTAAAAAAGTAAAAAATTCAGTATAACTGATGTGGCTTATTAAAACGATACCCCGACACCTGTTTAATTGATTCGGGTGCAAAACTATATTCAATTGCAGGAAAAATAAATCAAGGGTTGAAGTTTCAAAAACAGGAACTAAATTGAACTACAGATGGCTGTAAACCTCTTCCAGCTATATTCAAATGCCTTCCCTTCCCAAATAGAACAGGATGACCAAGCGAACATATTTTTTGCTCGAGCGTTTAAGTCACCAGAAACGGACCACTGGACACAGGCAGGGTGTGAAATCAAAAGCCAAAAAATCTTTCCCTCTTTAAAATTTATGTAGAACATGAAGAACACTCTAAGCTTTTTTAAATTTTAGCTCATTAGTAAGAATTTAATCTTTTTTTAACGGTATTCCACATTTCACGATCACAGAAAAACTCGAGTCTACTGCAGTCAAATCAAACACTACATTAATATCGGTGGATTTGATGATGGACGAATTTTCCCTCGCACTAACTTTTTTTTTGACAAAATTAATGATACCTTGTATCAGAAGGAGAGAAAGAAATGTGCGTGGGAGACTTTAGTTATTTGCCCGACGAAATTATTGATTTCAATACTCAATTTGGTGATTATGGTTTCTTCTTGAGCGGGAAGTTCAAATAATGTAATTTATAATGTAATTTTAGTAGAGTAACTTCTATAATTTTTTAGTAAGTTAATTTTAGAAGTTACCGCGATGTTTCCCGTCTTTTGCGTGGTATTTAAATGAGGAGAGCTGTGTAAGTCCGCAATTTAACCACGTATCTCGGGTTATGACGTTCCAGACTTCCTGGCATACTTTATTTTTTATGTAGAAAACTGCTCAACGATAATTCTTGAAAACTGCCGTGATTTTTTCTCTCTGTGGGAAGAAAATTCTGCGAAATTTTCAAGGATTGGTGTCGATTTGTTCCTCTTAAAAAAAAATAAAACAGGAGTGGGCATTTTCAAACACCATCAACGAGATACAGGGTTGCGGACTTACACCGTTGATATTTTGTGGTGCTTAATTACTTACCTTGTGCAGTGGTCTTTGCCAAGTGTTGTAGTAACATTGGTTAATAGTATTACTATTATAGTAATAGTACTGGAGTACACGGACTTTATGTCCACAGACTTTTCGTCCACAATGTTTACGTCCACCGTTCTAAAGCCCACACTATTGTTAAGTCCATTACTTAAACGTCCACTAAGTTAAGTCCACAAATGTAAAGTCCACTAAAATCAAATTCAAGCGTCATATTTTAGTCCGTGTGTAAAATTATATTGACAATATCGAAATGAGAAAATTAAGAGAGAATGAGGTGTTGTTATCGTAACTCATATTTTAAATGAAATGTTAATTTCTTCTTTTGATTCATCTTGGTAAATACTTGGTTTCATTTTTATCCTTAAAAT
This sequence comes from Bemisia tabaci, assembly GCF_918797505.1. Taxonomy (NCBI): domain Eukaryota; kingdom Metazoa; phylum Arthropoda; class Insecta; order Hemiptera; family Aleyrodidae; genus Bemisia; species Bemisia tabaci. Next base: position 4,929,973 of record NC_092802.1, read on the forward strand.
TTCCGATATAAAATATGCCTTGAATGTACATTCTTTTTTTAATGAAATTGATTACTTCATTTTAAAAACATTTACATTTTTAAAACGTGTTAAATATTTGTAAAACTTCTTCCAGGCAATGGCATCAATATGAATCTCAATGAGCCGTAGTTGTGATGAAAGAAACTATACAAAAATTAATAAAAAAGGAAACAAACTAAAAGCACGCAATTTTTGTTTTTAACTTATTTGTACATCGACCTCCTTGAGTCAAATACGTCCGATTTCGAGCGTTTAGTTGCGCTTACACCACGCTGCAGCACAGTAAAAGCCCAAAACATAAAAGAATAAGTTCGAATGCTTTGGAAATCATTAAATTTGACACGGAACTACTATTATATCTACGAAAAACACATTATATTTTCCAGTAGTACATATTTCTTTTTCATCCGTTTAAAAGGGAATAATCAATGCAGAGAGTGCAAACAGTTCAAAATTATGAGTTGAAAAACGCTGACCCGGCGAGTTTAAATATTACTAGAGCCTAACACAGAGCGGAGCGGCGTGTTAGCAGCGCAGAACGCGCACTGGCGCCTACAAACCTAACGGGACACTTCACGCATTGCGCAACGCGTGAAGTATCCCGTTAGGTTTGTAGGCGCCTATGCGCGTGTCACGCTGGTTGCCTGCCGCGCCGCAACGCTTTAAGCAACTATTTCGCTTCAGAGGCGTTGCACAGTATCCTACAAGATTGAAGGCGCACGAAGTAACTAGTTAAAAAGGACTTTCAATTTTGACTGCATCTGTTACTGAAAAATGTTTAATTTGGCATTGGAGCGTTTCCTAGGCTCCCGCTTTGGTTTTCATCTTATCATATCCGTACAGTGTACACATGAACATATGTTTTTATCTGCTTTCAGAGTCTGTTCTCTGTCATGACTTGATCCATGAATAAAATGTTTTTAAGAATGAAGGTAGTAGTAGTATGCATTTATTTTTGAGGTGGTTCCTGTCATTTAAATGAGAAGAAAAAAATGTGGACATAACATGTCAACAATTTGGACAATTTTGTACATATTCATTGTTGAACATTAAATCATGTGGACTTAATGAAGACTGGACTTAACGTTTAGTGGACATTAATAGCGGTGGACATTTATTTAATGGACGAAAGGTAGGTGGACATAAAGTCCTGGAAGCAGTACTGGGCTACTGGAAGAGCGCCTCCTGGCCTTTGCACGATTAATTCGTCTCCCCTCTGACGTAAGAGCGTATCTCTATTCCCACGTGAGCCCAGTTTTACCCTTAATGCTATATGCTTTTTGGGGCTCATGTGAAAGTCGAGATACGCCCTTTTGTTAGAGGAGCGACGAATTTTCCGGCATTGCCGAGCAAATTTCCCCGACTTTAATATTTTCATCTGAGGAGAGTTGCATTTTTTTCATGATTTTTCGTTTGATTTAGTAAAGTTCACCGTGTTACTGTCTTTTAGGAGTTTATTTTTCTATATTTCAGGTGAAATTAGGAGGGCGCTTATCCAATTACCATGAAGGGAAACAAATTATAGCAGCGATTTTTCTGGAAGCAAAATCAATCTGCCCTCTCTTAAAGAATGAAATCCAGAAACTGGAAGTTGATTTATGACATCCAAACTCGCCAAGAGCCAAATTATCAATCTAAGGAAAGCTGGCTTAAAATCAATTAATCGAAAAAACAGCACTAATCGATTTTTTATTCACTCACTAAACCTGAAACCTAAAAGTATGTCTCTGATCAAACATGAAGAAATCAAATAAAATTACATAGATGGGACGAATACATTGAAATACTTAAATACGCAACCAGGGAGTACACCCCCTGATCGCTTCGCGGTCCAGCCCCCGAAGCACTTCGCGCCCTAGGCGTTGTATGTCACGATTGTCACGCGTTACTCTTAAGATGCTACATATTGGAGTTCGGTAACAACACAATGGAGATGTTGCAGGTGTGAGGAATTTGCGATTTGACTATTGATTCTTATGTAAAAGTTCGCGAGAAACACGATGGTGCCACTGGTTTTCTCTGAAATTAACTCCCAAGCTCAAAAAGCTCTCAAGATGAGGCCAAGATGGAGGGGATATCCCACGCTATCCTGAGAGTCCACTTCTACATCAAAACAAACTCTCCATGCAAAGATAGGGAGCAAATATAGCAGGGTTGCCGTGTTTTCAGTTGTGGAGTCCCCAAATAAAGTGGCAGTCCTGTCAAGGTATTTGCTCCCTATCTTTGCATAGGGAGTTTGTCTTGATGTAGAGGTGGACTCTCAGGATAGCTTGGGATATCCCCTCCATTTTGGCCTCAACTTGAGAGCTTTTTTTGAGCTTAGGAGTTAATTTCAGAGAAAACCAGTGGCACCATCGTGTTTCTCGAGAACTTTTATATAAGAATCAGTAGTCAAATCGCAAATACATCACACATGCAACATCTCCGTTCTAACCAAAATAAATTTAGATAGTGGTGACAGGGTTATCTCACGACTTTTAAATCAACTTGTACCACGCTACATTAACATTAGCTGGCTGAAATATTTGGTACAGACCGTTAGGCTGCCTTGATGAAAAGTAGGATAAATGAATTTTTTTAATTAAAAGTAATTTAAATTGTTGGGACCATCATTGGAATACATATAATGGTTCTTCCGTTAACAGTGCAAGTTTTTTTACAGCGACTTCTGACAGGAATGATGACCCTCGGTTTTTTTCACCGACTATGCTGATACGACAAAACTTAATCGGACGTATTTCTACCAACAGAACTATGTGCGGGTGGGAATGATAGAGTGTGCTCGTTAGTCGAGAGTCGTAAGAATGGATAGGAATTATAAGGCGCCAGTGACGTCAGCAGCGACGACCGAGTCGAAGAAGGACGATTCGAGGCATCAACTCATGAGCCCTGTCCGCAACGCTTTAGAAACATACTCACGGCTCAAGAGTCCTGCATGCAGTTAGTACATAGTTCCATTTGGCAGAATGTAAAATCCCGTTTTTCCGATTCAGCAAACGGAACTACGTGCCAACTGTGTGTGGGACTCATGAGCCATGGGCATATGTCTAGAGCGTTGCGGACAGGGCTCATGAGTTAATGCCTCGAATCGTCGTTACGCAGCTACATCGTCGCCTCTGGCGCTTTATAATTCCCACTCATTCTTCATCGACGTACCGAGGGTTTCATTGATAAGGAACATCAGAACCAAAACTTCGGCGAGGAACGCCTTCAAATCCAGATGATACTCACAGCTCTGCCGGGAAGTTAGTTTAGTTGCTGAACCTAACCAAACCCAACGAAGATGACCTCGGCGAGGAACGCCTTCAAATGTAGATGATACTCTCAACTTTGCCGGGAAGTTAGTTTAGTTGCTTAACCTAACCAAACCCAACGAAGATCACTTTGACTTCTCTGCACGCACTCGCTAGTGTGCTTATAGCTGGCACAATACCATGCATTCAAGAGGGAAAAAACATCCGTTTGAATATCGACAAGCATAAGTTTGAATGATATACATCCAAAATTTTCCTGAAATTCCTATTTAACAAAATAAAAATTAGCAACGTCTGATGGTCAATACGGCGTTTCTCCTTAGCACGGTGGTGAAACCCCGTGTAGCATACTGCTGTGCTAAGGAGGAACGTCGTATGAACATTCGAGAGTTGCCAAATTTCCTCTGAGAAAGTATTTATTTTTTAGGAGAGTCAAATATATGTTTCCTTGAAATTTTTCGACACTTTAGATCAAACTACAAACAATATTGAAAAATTGGAAGAAAAATATTCACACATTTTCCTGAAAATTAGTGATTTGTCCGAGGAAATTTGGCAACGCCTGAAGGCTCATACAGCGTTTTTCCTCAGCACGGCAGTACGGCCCTCGACTAACGAGCACACCTCATATTTCTCACCTGCAGATAGTACTGTGTGGTAGAAATAAGACCTATTGATCGTATAATGGCAAGTTGTTGATACCGTATTTGTGATATTTCTTCCCGTCTAAGCTGAATCACTTATAACGGATCAGTCACGGGTTCTGTCACCAAAAAACCTGCTGAGCCCTACTCCTTATACCCGACATTAATCTCTCCATGTCCCTTGACTCAGCCTCTGTGATCGGGAACGTCCAAATCGCTCCTTGAATCGGTTCGCCATTGTCCGTGTATCTTTGAAGCAAAATCTCCTGATTCCGATGGGTCTGAACTTCTGCCAGAATGTCAAGGATATTCGGAACTCTACTCATGACTATTCTACCGCAGCTCTTTTCTCTCCGCTTGGCTTCCTCTAACTGCCTGCGAAGTTCAGAGTTCACTCTCTTGAGTTCGTCGACCTCGCTTTCCCGATCGGATAAGCTGCGTCTGATTTCAACCGCCTTTTGCTGCAACTGGTGCAGAATCGCCCCCACTTCGCTGAATCCTTTCGTTGTCGACTGCCCGGTTTTTGCGGCAACGATGTCCTTGGCCTTTTCCCGTTGCCTCTTGAGTCCGGTGCTTTCGTTCTTGCCCACAGACAAATGCAAGTTGAGTTGGATGACTTGTTGCTTGGTTTCCGAGAGCTGGCTGTCGAGTTCGGTAACTCTTTCACTCGCATCCGACAGCTGACTTCTCAGATTGTCAGACTCTTCCTTCGTATCTGACAGCTGTTGACTGAGCTCCGAAATCGTTCCCGTCGAGTCAGATACCTGTTTTTCGAGCTCTTCTTTCTTCGCCTTTGCCTGGGACACCTGACAGCAAAGTTGGCCGAGTTTATTCCTTGCTTCGAACAACTGGTTGTTGAGATCGTCGGATCCTTCCTTTGCGTCTGACAGCTGCTTGTCAAGCTCCGAGATCATCCACTTCGATTCGGATAGCTGTTTTTTGAGGTCCTCGACCGTTCCCTTGGCCTCCTCCCATTTCTTCTTGAATTCAGCGCATTCACTCTTGCACTTAGACAAGCGCAAGTTGAGTTTGGTAACTTCATTCTCAGCTGCCGCAAGCTGGCTGTCGAGGTCAGACACTTTTCCCTTCGCATCCGATAGCTGACTTCTCAGATTGTCGGACCCTTTCTTCGTGTCAGACAGCTGCTTTTCGAGTCCTTCCTTTGTTTCCTTAGTCTCCTCCCATTTCATCTTGAACTCAGCACGTTCACTCTTGCAATTCGACAAGCGTGAGTTGAGTTTGGTAACTTCAGTCTGAGCTACTGAAAGCTGGCTATCGAGGTCAGTCACTTTTCCCTTCGCATCCGATAGCTGACCTCTCAGATTCTCAGACCCTTTTTTCGAGTCAGATAATTGTTTTTTAAGCCCCTCTTCAGTCGCCTTTGCCACGGACACGCACTTAGACAAGCGCGAGTTGAGTTTGGTAACTTCATTTTGAGCTGCTGACAGCTGACCGTCGAGGTTAGTCACGCTCCCCCTCTCATCCAATAGCTGACTCCTCAGACCTTCGGACTCTTCCTTCGCGTCAGAAAGCTGCTTGTTGAGCTCCGTGACCGTTCGTTTCGTGTCAGAAAGCTGTTTTTTGAGTCCTTCTACAGCCGCCTCTGCCGCGGACGCCTGACAGCAAAGTCGGCCGAGTTTATCTTTCGCTTCAGACAATTCCTTGTCGAGGTCGCTGGCCTTTGTCCGCTCTTGAAACAGCTGGTTGTTGAGTGTGTTGGTTTCTTGTGTGGCTCGTTGCAATTGCTCTGTTAGGTCGTTTATTCGTTTCGTCATTGATGCCTGAATACGCTCAGCAGCTTTTTTCGCCTCTGACATCTGTCTTCCTGGTCTTCGTGGCATCCTCCCCTGCATCTGACAGTTGACCTCTGAGTTTTTCGGTCTCGTCCTTCAACCCGCGAGGCGATTACTCAAATCCTTTGATTCTTTCTTCGACGCCGATAGCTGTTGCTTGAGTTTGGTAACTTCCACCTCCGACTTGTCCAAAAGTCCCTTCAGCTCTGAAATCTTTCTGTCCTCTGACAGTTGTCTTTTGTACTCTACGGCTCTTCTCGTGTTTGAAACCTGCCTCTTCAATTCCCTCTGGCTCATTTCCTCAACTTTTAGTCTGAGCTCCTCGTAAGAGTAAAACTGAATAGGTGGGATATTTCGACGTTCGGCTAGCTTTGCCAGTGATTCACGACCTCTCTTCTCGAATCCCAGGCAGCTGATCCATCCGTACTTGCTGAGTTTCTGCAAACCGTTTTAAACACGAATAGCGTTAATTGAACCAGTCACAAAAAAAGACCTGTGTGCAATATTGCAGAATTGGTTGTGTATACTAAATAGGGTTGCATTTGAAATCAACCCTGGTAAAAATTGGCGATAAAAGCTGCGTTTCAAAATACCATAGGAATTCTTATAGCCGGCTAAAGAAGGCTACAGAAAATCATGTAGCTGGCTGTAGAATGCGGAGAAAATCATACGGCCATCAAAAATTATGCAGCCGGGCTATAGTTCCTATTGCCGGGTTTTACACTTTTTCGCCTGGCGACGAGAGTTCTCGTTCGGGAATTACTGAATTGAAAAGTTTTTTGGGATTGATCACATTCTGTTTTTAATGAGAATTGTTCCTCTCAATTTTATGTTTAAGGCTCTTGTGTATGTAAACCTCATGAGCTAGACGTAAATCATCCCCCCCCCCCCTCCAAAAAAAAAAAACCTAATAATTATCTGAAAGAGGCTGTCAAGCTCTAGTTTCCTAGAGACTTTCAATATTTTTATTTTCATAGAACTCGGCTCCCTGGATTACAGCTGAAACGTTTTGGATCTTTTGATCTGCGTTTGAGCCTTGTTCCCGGCGGTTTTGTTTTTTGCATATTTTATTGCAGAGGCGTGGCGTGGATTGCGATGTATCGAATGTTCTGCCATTTAAATCTATGGTAAAGAATCGATTAATTAGGTGTTCGCTGCAAACACCCTTTTGGTCAGTCCTTTTCCATAGGTTTAAATGACAGATCAGTCGATATATCGCAAAGCACGCCACGCCACTGTTTTATTGAATTGCTTGGTTACCTCCAGAAGCGGATCCAGCAATATCGCAACACTGGATTTCCTCCATTTAAAGTTATGCTAAATAATCAAATCTTGTCGGAGCACCTGGCCCCTCCAAGAAATAAGAATCGATCAATTTCCATAGGCTTAAATGGAGAAAATACAATGTGGCCACTTTTCTAGTCCGCCAATGGTTACCTCTGGTCCGAATTTGAGCTCGATGAAGTCCGTGAGTTCTTGGGATGGAGGACACTTGCACTTTTTGAAGATAGATTTATCCGGAAAAGATGCAAGTTTGAAAGTGCCGCTGTCGTCTATGAAAAAACCCTGATTGAGTTTGCACTTTTTTTCGCATTCGTCTTCCGATAACTTGAGCAGCTCCTTGTAAGTTGGAAGCATTTTCAGCTCCTCGTCTAAGAAAGTTAAAATAAAAAAAATTAAAAGGAAATTTAATATGTTCCTAGAAAGTCGAGGTAGCTTTTCCGAGACACTCACACAGGGAGATAAATTGAACGCATTTCTGCCAAACGGAATTATACATATGTGTTAACGTTAAAGTATGTAATTCAGTTAATGTATACATTAACAAGTTAAAGCATACATGAACTGAAGCAGCCAGTTAAAGTGTGTAACTAGATTTTTATTACACACTTTAACTAGTTATTTCGTAGAATAACTAGTTAATTCATAAATTAACTGGGACGTGTCAGTTAAAGTATAGAAAAGATGGGTTTTTTTCTAATTCTTTTTTTACCTTCATTTTGTTGAAAAAGTTGAACAATTTTTATGGTACACAATTAAAAAACTAATTCAAAGAAAAGGAATTTAAACTCTCGTCTAGAAACTACCTGAAAGTCATGTCATTATCATTATTTATTCTTTCGTCTAGAAACTACCTGAGAGTCATGTCATTATCATTATTTATTTTTACATAGAGGAGGAGGAATGACACTTGGAGTTACATAGTAAGCCTTGTTTCAAACACGCGCATCGTTTCGTGGTACAATTTTTTTTGCATGAACATCGTACGAATCCTTGCCCATTTCCTACTGCTTCTTTGGATGCAGCTGATCTGAGAGATATAGAGCCTGCATGAATAGAGAGACATCATGAATAGGACAACGATGGATTTAGGAGACGATGCTCGTATCGAGTTACAAGGAAAAAAGAGGAGATTTAATTAAAATATGGGTAAATAAGGCTAAAAGATTATTAAAACACTAAAACACAGGACGTTTCGAGCTGTTACCAGCTCATTTTCAGCTGCGAAAAACCTAAAAACAAGTAAAAAATTGAGTGGCGACCTGACCCCAGCCGTTATCACGTAACCACTCATGGTGTGGTTACGTGATAACGGCTGGGGTCAGGTCGCCACTCAATTTTTTACTTGTTTTTAGGTTTTTCGCAGCTGAAAATGAGCTGGTAACAGCTCGAAACGTCCTGTGTTTTAGTGTTTTAATAATCTTTTAGCCTTATTTACCCATATTTTAATTAAATCTCCTCTTTATTCGTATATTCGGGCTATGTTTTTGTGCTCTGTTGTTACAAGGAAACTTACACTGAAGCCATTCCGAGAGATGATGGCTCAGAGTTTGAATGTTTCTTTAAATGAAGTTTAAAGGCTAAATAGCAGACTCAGTGACCATGGGTTGAATTTAATTTATCAGTTTTCGTTATCGATAAAATAAAATTTTTATGTAATTCATACAGAAAAACAAAATTTATTTGTTGTTAAAAAAGATAGAGTAGGAGTATATGCTCTTTTCTATGTTACTAGTCGTATCTCATTTCAACCCGAAGGGTTTTTAATGGTGCATTGAACCCAAGAAATGAAATTATAATGACATGTCATTACGATGCGCAAAGTCAATGTATTACCGTTTCACATACCTTTATCTAGACTATCTTGATTACGAAGCGCAAACGAGCAGAGTGGGAGCAGAAACAAAAGACCCAGTTTCATTCTCGAGGTGCATTGAATTTTATCAAAATTCAACTGACAAAGCCAGGTCATTTATAATATGGTGCACGGCTTAAAAATGAATGCGAGAAAAAAATATTGAAACGTTTGGGTAATGGACCACTAGACAAGGTACGAATTTAAGCAATCTGATACATGATCCTTAACCAGAATATCACGTAGAACACGATTCGCACAATGAAAATTACTTAAACCAACTCCTAACGAAGATATTTACGTTTTTATTTCACACTGGGTTACGAGGAATTTGAACTGCCCGCTCACAAGAAACTAAAAGCTCTACGCGAGTCAAATCTTGCACTACGACGGTTTCAGCAAGCTTCTCAATCGAGCAATGTTCATTTCCCACTATGTGTTGTTCCACATATTAGCAATTATTGCCATAATATAGCAAATATTGGCGTGTGTTGTTCAAACTATGAGCAATTTGCTACAGCTGAGCCAAAGCGTCAAGATTGAGGTTGGCAGATTTTTATATCGTCGAAACTGTCATGATAATGTTTAACGCGCGATGTAAATCACGTAGAGCATTGAGTTTTAATGAGCGGGTGGTTAGAATTCACGCATCAGAAATCATTAAATATCTTTGTAAGGAGTTGATTTCGGTAATTTTTGCTGTGCGCATCATGTTCTACGTGAAATTTTGGTTAAGAAACATGAGTCAGAATGCTGAAATTCGTACCTTGTCTAGTGGTCCATTGTGGGGAAAAAGAATGGCCACATCTTGCGCGCTAAGATAATGATTAATTCTAGGGTATTAAAACAATTCGGAACTACGTAAGAGGACCTTATGGGAGCAAGAATATTCCATATAACATAATATAGAGAGGCAAACGCAAGTAACAGTTCATTCATGTCGCACACCGTAAACTATGTAAAAATTACAATGCCACACATCCGCGGAGTTTTTCCTGCAATTGATCGCGACCATACAAGGAGTTTTAGAAAAGGAGAAAACTGTGTAAATCACTCCACCGTCACTGGAAGTTTGATTCGGAGGTAGACGTAAAATTTGTCTCAGTATCTATTTTTCCGTCATTTGATGCGTGCAAGTGCGTCACGGGTCGTGATATTCGACTTTTCAAGGAAAGCAATATCACAGAAATTAGCAACAAAAACTCTCACCACTTTTCTCGACTGAAAAATGTCTATTTCCGGACACCTCTTGCACCAAAAAAATCACTGTGATTGACAATTTAAAAAAATTGAAAGTACGCTGAATTGCTGAAACAGTGATGTCAGATTTCGAACTTTATTTTTGCCTCGCTTGATGCCAAAACACCGAGGAAAACTATTTTTATTCTTAAATTGCTTTTATACCGCATTAATTGTATTCCTAAATGTAGGAAGTGAAACACGAAGCGATCCAACTTTAGTATTGATTTTAGAAAATTTTGCTTTGATTTTACCACAGCGGACTGATTGTTGAAAATGGTAGACAAAGCTATAGACAAATATTACAAAAAGGATATGGAAGAATCCTATTGGTGAGAGAGGGTGGTTGCGATGGACAAAGGAGATTAGCATTAGACTAACTAACGGCAACCCACCCGAGACCCTTTAGTTCAGTGGCGTGGCGTGAATTGCGACGTATCGATTGTTATGCCATTCAAACCTATGGAAAAAGATCGATAAATAGGGTGTTTGCAGCGAACGCCTTAATACTCAATTCTTTTCCATAGGTTTAAATGGCATAACAATCGATATATCGCAATTCACGCCACGCTACTGCTTTAGTTAGTTCATCATTTTCATCCTAGGTCCAAAAGAACCACCCATTTGAACCAAAAGTATCGATCCATACTCCTTATGTCTTCTTTGTCTATCGCTTCGTCTATCAATTTCGATGACAAGCAGCCCGCAGAAAACAGTTGAACATCCAGGAAATTCAAAATTCAACCGAGCATTTGAGTTGAAATTGTGTTCTACTTCTCGTACTAACCGAAATTGTACTGTGTACTTTTTCGCTACATTCACAGTGTGATGTTCAAATTATATACTCATCGGTGTAACTTCATCAAGTCTATTTTTTACACCGATGCGAGAGAAAATTGTAATCTTCATGAAATTCAAGTCCGATTATATTTTTAGAGGAGATCCATATGATGAGGAATGGCGCAGGCCACTATTCCATTAATTCAAAAATATTTGCTGATTTAAATTATTTCTTATAGAGGTGAAAATTTTGAAACACCGTGTTAGAAACACACTCCAAAAATGGTGTGTCTGGCGATGTCTTTTAATGTAAATGGTATTTTTTCCATCATTAATTTTACTTGTTACGGAAAAAATTGAAAAATCTGCAGAAGTGACTGAGAGGAACCGGCACAAAAAACACGGAGAGTATTTTTTGACGTTAAAATGATCGGGCCTCCTAAAAAATGTCACCACAAATTTTCACTGTAACGATGCTGACAGTCTGGCTTTTTTTCTGCGGTCTCATTTTAGACAGTCTCACTTTTTAGCACCTTTTCAGCATAGAAGTGCACTTACAGGTTTAAAAACTGAAGATGAAAACCTAAAAAATTTAACTTCATGACAATCCTAGCGCGTTTGCGTGTACACTCGAGTCACCCGTGTAGAGGGGAGGAAGAAAAAGAAAGCTTCCGCATCAAATCCGAAAATGTTATTTTCTACAAAAGGGTAGAAATGAAAATTTGGGCCTACCGAATTCAAACCCGGGCATGCAACTCATTAGAAAAATGACATCGGTTGCTAAAATTGTAGAATGTGTATCTACATCAAGACGTGTCAAGATCTCCAAGTATTATCTCCATTATTATTTTTTTAAAAAGAAGAAGAAGAAATCTAACCGAGCCATCTACAAATGGACTGAGTTAAGCAGAAAGGAACCAACCCACATTTTGGAAAAAATTGAGTTATGAGTGGTTTTGAACTCAACCACTGCTCTACTATCTACCGCCAAAAATTCAAAGTTTTTGTTGGAGCAAATTTTGCAGAAATTGAACTTGAAGTTTATCTTTTACATTGAGTCTTATGCAGGAGCTTAACTTTAAACCTCTTTTTCTCGGTTCGATCCCGATGTGGCTTGGTTCCTTTCTGTTTAACTCCGTCCAAATATGCATTCTACAAATATGCGTGAATGATTTAAGGAAATTGGTGAAAATTTTATCTTTAAAAAATATATATTAAAATTTGAATGGAGATTTGGAGCGTCACAATCGCAGATACACATTTTTCTACTTGAATCCTCAATATGCAATAAATATGTGCCACGGCGCACAGTGGATCGAGTCGATCAGAGAGGTCGGTCATGAAATTTTTGACAAGAGCTGCAAATTTTTATGTTTATTTCGTCACGTTTTAAACTTTAGGGGGTGCTTCTTGAAGAAAATTTTACGAGGAAATCAATGGAACAATTTTTAAAATCTCAAAGTTTAAATTTAACGGAGTTATAAGCTTTTAAAGTTTCCAAAGTATGTCCGACCTCTCCTATTGACTCGATCCACTGTGCGGCGTACGTTCTTTTTTCGATCCGTTCTTTTACGGCGGGAAAGAACCTTGTAGCCACGTTAACACCATTGTAAATTTTTTCCGCCTGTATACGATTCCTAAAAAATAACTAGGATCGGACGTCTGACAGTTTTAACGTTATGTTTGGTTAGCAAAATTTGGCATAAGGAACATTTTCGACACACCCAAAATTTTCGAAGAATGGTTAGGCCAAAGAAGTGCCATAAGGGCATTGACAGCTATCCTTTGCTGGCCAGTTGTTGGGAACAGAAGCTCAAAATGACAAGTAGCTGCGTTTGCACCGTTTTGAATGCATAAATTTGTCTAAATTCAGTTTTTTTTATTATTTGATATTTTATATGGTCAGAATTCTAAAGTGAACGAAGAATCGATCTCAAGCTCATGTTGCTAAGTCGTCCGAAAAAAATGACAAAATTCACGCATATGAGTCAATCATGAAGACATCAGTGCGGGGTCTTAAAAATATATTGTATCTGTATGTGAGCATAGAGAAAACAAAGTAGGTGTTTGCATTTCGCGCATCCTGGATTTTTTTGATGACGTAGGTCGGTATGGACGATTTTTATCATCGATTTTCTTGGAAACGGTGTCGTTTGGAGAAAAAGGTCACTTTATATAAAGTGTTTAAAATTATATCATGGGTTGATATAAGCAAAAAAATCGCACGTTACGGTCCGTTTTTCATACTTTGAATTCCAAATTTTGCTGACCATGTTGTACCGAACTACGTCACGGGGTAAACAATCCGCAAGATGCAAACACCTCCTTTTCTTTCTCTATAGTATGCAAGAGACCAATTCCACCTACCTATACCTTACAGCGCAGAAAGAGGTTAGGATCCGGTGGGAAAGAACAAAATACATGCAGTGGCGTGGCGTGAATGATCGATTATCGATATTTCTCCATTTGAAGCTATGGTAAAGAATCGATTGTTAAGGGGTTCGCTGCGGACACCCCGTTTATCGATCCTTTCCTATAGGTTTAAATGGCAAATCAATCGATATATCGCAAAGCACGCCACGCCACTGAATACATGGCATCTTATGGGGACTACTGAAACGAGCGAGTGCTCGATACGAAAATTATGTGCAAAAATTTCACCACAACTTTAATTTCAAACGCGCACTTGTAAAAGAAGGACTTAAAAGCATTAAAATTGAGTGAAAGAAAAACAAAACTTTACTCAACTGGAAGCAGGCCAAGGTGAGAAAGTCTGACTTTAATTATGATTTGGATGCTTGATTTGCTTAAATTTCCCACGATACTCTCATTTAAGACAATTAATTACTATAATAAACACTTACCTCTACATAGAACGAGTATTTCCAAAAAAATTACTTTCATCTTAAAATTGGAGGAACAGCCGTTATTTTTACCGAGGACAACTAACCTCTTAGCATATTTTTTGGCGGTAAAAGGTATGGGTAGGTGGTATTGTAGAGACCCATTATTTTAAAAACATTTGTGACGTGGCAATGATGCGTGCGATTGACCTCTTTCTCATGTGATAAGGCTCTTGTCACTTTTATTCCTTGTTCTGATCATTTTACGAGCCCGCTTAAAAGCTCTCCTCCGATTCCCGGCAATAACAATCAGCGCGGAGCAAGTAGGAAATCGTTAAAAGCCGAATGCGAGGACGCTAATGAACCAGCGCGGCGGTCCATCCCACAAAAAAATTAATGCTGGCTCAGAACCCAATAAAATCTCGAGCTCCACTCATCTCCGCGACAAAAGCCGGCCGATAAGTCATGCGAATGACAAAATAATCGCCACCTCTGAAACTCAGCAAGGTTGCGAGGAGACTATCGACTATTCTTTCCACGCAAATAAGAGGTAAGAGGTATGGTTGCATATCCTGTGCTATAGGTTTCGATACACGATCAAAGTCCCGAACCAATTACAATCAAAGTGTCGGGAGTCATCAGTCTTAAAATCGTTACTTTGCTTAGTTCCAAAATTAAAACAGGGTAGAAATGTTCCGTGCGATAAGAAATGATGAATGGTGACACTCTATTCTGATCAAAATTTAAACTTCGCGCAAAAGTCGAGTTCCGTAAACCTATTTCTGTGTGGCCAACGCCTTCCATTTATAAGTATTGAACTAAAAAATTATGAAAGAACATACAAAATGTCAACATACAAATAACAAACATGTGTGAACATACAAATTGTGGTTTAAAAATTTTAACTTCTGCCGCCGCGCCGCGCTGACCCAGAGACAACGCTGACCGCACTGTGTTTGGCGCAATGCGCGAAGTATTCCTACAGTCTTGCAGGCGCTATGCATTTCTTGTCGACCGCTGCTGACCACACGGTGTTTGACGCAATGCGTGAAGTATTCATTCAGTCTTGTAGGCGCTAATCCCTCGCGTTGAACATCTCAATTCGGCTCAAACTTTATTGACCGTACATAACACCGTCGCTAATCGTGATCAGCGACGCCTATTCACGGCGTCGCGACGCCATTCGTCGTCTTGATTCGCAGTTCACCGCCCGCTCGAATTTAAAATTCCGCACGCCTCCAGTCCACTCGCGCCGGCCGTCCGCGCTCGGTGCCAACCGCAACTACCAGCTCCAATCCATGCCTATTCGCACGCAAAACCCCACAATTTACCCAGGACAAGCCTCGGAAATCCCGGAGAGACGGCAACGCTGTCTGAGAAATCATATTTTCTCGGGAGTTTTCAGCCGGGGGCGGGGGTGGGGGCGGGGTCGCATGCAATACGTGCATTAGGGCCGCGCCGGTTTCCTTCGGCTAATGGACGCCTTAATTGGAGCCAATAATTGATACGTTTTCCACGGTGTCCCCCACCCCGCCGCACAATGGATATAGCCAGTAGGAAAGGTCGGACAAAATTTGGAAATTTTAAACGCTTACAACTCCGTTTAAACAAACATTTGAGGTTCTAAAAGTGGCTCTATTGGTTTCCTCGTTGAATTTCCTTACTGAAGCACCCCTTAAAATTTAAAATGTGATGGAATAAACATCAAAATTTTCAGTTTTAGTCAAAAAATTTGATGTCTGACCTCTCTGATTGACTCGATCCACTGTGCGCCGCCCGTTGTCGGATAACCCGCTTAAGCCACTCTCGAGACTAAGTTTGGGACGTTCACCCCGGACTAACCCACCCCACGGTCAAGGTGGGGGAAGAAAGAGATTTTGGGTCAGATCTGGTTCACGGGAAATTTAAGATTTAATCGTTTTCACCCCGACGTCTGTCTCAGAGACGGGCTTGTTTTTGTTGGATTCCCGACTCAAGTTTTGGGACTCAACTCCTAACGACCATCCATAGCAAAAGCAGCGTAACACCATTTCAAACTTTGCTTTTTTCCTATGTTCATACTGCTTTACTACAAAAAAACCTAATTTTCAGAATACCTTTTCATTTTTAGTCCCTGGTGGTATGCCAGAAAGGCACTAAAAAAGGAGAGAAGGATATTTGTCATTTTTCTTCTAAAATGTTGAGATATGAAGGTGCAAAGCTTGTACTTTGGATTTAATAAATAAATGGATGTATATAGATATAGGAATAGATTCACAGAAAATAATCCATAGTAATTTTTCTCTTCGATTACTTCGTGGCTTTGGTATATTCCGAAGTCACCTGCTTGATCGATTTGAATCGAGTAGATGCAGCTTTCTGTGTGAGCGGGAACTGGAAATTGGACTTTATTTTGCGATAAAGAACTACGATTTCTAACTCATACGTAAAAACACGTATCTGCATAGAGAAGCTAATGGCATATACCTATGTTGTTTCTAGACTGAGCATTAAATTCTAGTATCTAATTACAAAATGTAGTCCCATTAAAGTAGACAAAAACCGTTATATTATAATTTATGCGTTAAATGGACGTATTTCTGCTTAACGGAACTATGTGCAATTGTGCATCAAGACATGAACCCTGAGACCCACAAGGATGTATCCATAAAAGGGCTCACGTCATAATGCACATAGTTCCGTTTGGCAGAAATACGTCCAAATAAGAATGAATTAATTTAGTTAAATATGAGTTGACTGGGCCATCGTATTCCACGTAAATTCTCGATAGAAAAACTTACATTGTGGTTCTCCAATTTAATCCCCATCAAGTGGTCCAGGGTAAGGATTGCAAATTTTAGAAAACATATTAATCAACTAAACAAGTTTTCTTTTTTAAAAAAAAATTAAAGGAAAAATTGGCAGCACAGTTTGATACGGCGCTTAGCGTGGTGGCATCGGAGGGAAATTAATTATTCGACCAATATTCGCGCGCGATGCGCGATTACTGCTCTGCTCTGTGTTGCCGAATCTCCGTAGAAAATACTGAATTTCTATTTTGTTTTTCCACACGAAACTGGGAGCTTTTCAGTCGCGCGGCATCCATGGCTGGAAGTTAAATATGAGTGCTGCTAATTACCGACTCTCAAAGCGGGGTTCGAGTCATTACCGCGAACTGAAAACCTGGGCGTTGTCGCCTGCTATGAAGGTTCCAATGAAGTGTTTAGAAAATCGCCTTTTCTCTCTATCCCCGCCCCCCTTCAAAGCAAACAGTGGATTTCTAGAGTCCTTGGAGGGCTAATAAGAAAAAAATGGGAGGCGTGGACCAAAATAGGGACGGAAAACCACCCTACGATGGCAGATTTCCCACGGGGTGCGTTAAAAAAAAAAGTTTGAAATGTCACTGGGCCGGGGCGATATTCGGTGTCTCTTGGTGACTCAATATTTTAGCCTAAAATTAGATGCATTTCGGCAATTTTTTGTGGTGTTACGCATGAATTGCTTGATGAAATTGTAATTTTCAGTCGCTGATGAAAATATCAAATGGAGAATTTGCATGCAAATTTTTTATTGCTTCATCTAAAAGTGCTTATATAGCTGATTTCACAGTATTTTTTATAATTTTTTACGGATAGGGGTACAGAGTAAAAATAGACTTAAAAGTGAGAAAATGCACCGCCTAGTGACGTCATCTGGCGGCATTTCCCATTTAACCACACGTATTTCAGCAGATTAGATCATTTTGTCATGTCTTCTCCAATAATTGTTCAATTCATGAACCGAGGGTATTCCGAGCAGTTTCCACTTAAACACGAAATTCATCAAGTTTCAGACACCTGCAAAGTCTCTATTAATATGATGATGAAATATATGTAAAAAATAGGGTATGGACTTGATTGACACAAATCGAAAGGAAACTAAAAATGTGAATCAATCGACATACGCTGATCGACAAATTGTTAAAAAACGGTGCGGATTCGATCGACATGAATCGATCGAAAATAAAAAACGCGAATCGATCGGCAAACCCGGGAATCAATCGATAAATCCATGAACCGATCGACAATCCCAGAGATCGATCGGATTATGTCGACGGAATCGGCGTTGGAAATCTGCAACTTTTGCGGCGTTGTAGACTTTCTATCATACTTAATTTTATGCATGGAAAACTACTAGGCGTCATTTTTTGAAAATTGTAATGGACCACTAGACAAGGTACGAATTTCAGCATTCTGATACATGTTTCTCAACCAAAATTTCACGTAAAACACGATACGCACAACGAAAATTACCAAAATCAACTCCTGACGAAGATATTTAATGATTCTTGATGCGTGAATTCAAACCACCCGCTCATGAAAACTCAATGCTCTACGTGATTCACATCGCGCGCTAAATGTTTATCATGACAGTCTCTGCGATGTAAACATCTTCAACTTCAATCTTGACACTTTGGCTCAGCTATAGCAAATTACCAATAGTTTGAACAACACATGGTGGAAAATGAACATTGCTCGATTGAGAAGCTTGCTGAAACCGTTGAAGTGCGCGATTTGACTCACGTAGAGCTTTGAGTTTCTTGTGAGCGGGCAGTTCAAATTCCTCGTAACCAATGTGAAATAAAAACGTTAATATCTTCGTTAGAAGTGATTTCGGTAATTTTCGTAGTATGAATCGTGTTCTACGTGAAATTCTGGTTAAGAAACATGTATCAGATTGCTTAAATTCGTACCTTGTCTAGTGGTCCATTATTTTTCTTCTCCCCGGAAAGAATATTCTGTGGAAACTTCAAGCGAAGATGTTGAATCGGTCTCCTTTTCAAAAATCAAACAACAGGGAGATTTCGAAGTATCACAACCGAGATACGAATTTTTACAATATTTCACCGTTGATATTCTCCTTAAGCAGTAAAGGGTGATTTTAGCGCTACTCGCGACTACGAAAATATTCTCTGTTTTTTTGTGTGTGGCGGCCAAAAGTGAGTCCATTGGGACAGAATTCTAAACAGAGCGAAATCCACGCACGAAAACAAAAAGCCCAATCGCCGAAGAACCCTCCAGTCCGCCTGCATCCACTCAAAAAAGTCCCCGAAAAGTCATCAGAGTGCCGCGATACCATGCTACAGAAAAACCACTTATCAATACTTGAATGTTGCCAAATTGTCCCCACTAAAAACACTATTCTGGCAGAATGTTATGCATGTTTTTCCTACAAAAATCAGATATCTCAGATTAAATTTCGAACGAAATCGTCTCAAAACTCGAAGAAAATATATTTACCCATGATTTTAATATATATATATATATATATATATATATATAAAAAATTGAGGTACGTATGGCAGAGTTTGAGGGTTCATACGTCGTTTTTCCCGCACACGGCGGCACGGACGTCGGAGAAACGCCCCGGTCGCCCCGTCTTGGGGTCGCCCCGAGAACAAACTAATTTCCTCCGCGCCCTCATCTATAATTCATCGCGATTCATATTTGTTCTGCCGGCTCCCTTTCCTCCTCCCTCTCCACCCCCTCCCCCTGCCGCAGACCGGGGGCTCGAGTGGGCCTGAAAGAGTTTCGCTGTTCCCGGATGCGCACGAATTTGTTCGCAGGGGGTGGGGTGGGGTTGGGGAGGGGGCGATTAAAAAAACGAAAGGGCAATACGAGATTAAGCTCTCGCCCTTAAGCTGCGAGCCCTCTAATGAAAGTCGAGTTTCCGTGGATCGCGGAGGCGGCGCGCGCCGACCCCCTCGAATCTGGACGCTCGGGTGGACCGCGCGCGCCGCACACTGGAACGAGCTCATGGAAGGGGTCGAACATGAAATTTTTGGCGAAAATTTCAAATTTTGATGTGTATTCCTGTACAAGTTTAATTTCAAGGGTTGTTTTTGAGAGGAAATGGACCACTAGACAAGGCACGAATTTAAGCAATCTGATACATGATTCTTAACCAGAATTTCACGTCGAACACGATTCGCGCAACGAAAATTACGGAAACCAACTCATAACGGAGATATTAACGTTTTTATTTCACATTGGCTACGAGGAATTTGAGCTGCCCGCTCACGAGAAACTCAAAGGTCTACGCGAGTCAAATCGCGCACTACAGCGGTTTCAGCAAGCTTCTCAATCGAGCAATGTTAATTTCCCACCATGCGTTGTTCCAAATATTGTCAATTTGCTATTGCTGAGCCAAAGCGTCAAGATTGAGGTTGCCAGATTTTTATATCGCCAAAACTGTCATGATAACGTTTAGCGCGCGATGTGAATAACGAAGAGCATTGAGTTTTCATGAGCGGGTGGTTTGAATTCACGCATCATCATCATTAAATATCTTTGGAAGAAGTTGATTTCGGTAATTTTCGTTGTGCGCATCGTGTTCTACGTAAAATTTTAGTTACGAAACATGTATCAGAATGCTGAAATTCGTACCTTATCTAGTGGTCCATTGCATGAAAAAACCATTGAAGCCGCTCACGAACTTTTCTGTTTCATATTTTCGATAATATAAGCTTTCAAAGTTGCCAAATTTTGTCCGAATTCTCCTATGGACGCGATCCTGTGTGCGCCGCCTGCTTTGGGTAGGGTTAGAAGTTTGCTCGCTTCGGATGTGCAATTCGCGAAAGTTTCGTATTATTTGCATAAATTGTTCTACGAATTCCTCTCCGGGGGTTCCGCACCATCCCCCGTTTGGATTTTCAGGAAAAAAATATGTCATAACTCTGTACTAGGTATTCTAGTTTTGTGCTGCTATGCACCGGAAAAATGAAGGAAATTAACCTCGAATTGAACCTGAATTGTTTAATTTACAAACCAAGGATAGTCTCGTATATCCTTGGTTTGTAAATTGAACAATTTTTGGAGGAGATATGACAAAATAACCGAATCTACTAAAATACATGTGTTTAAATGGGAACCGCGCCAAATGACATCATGAGGGGGTACATTTTCTGACTTTTCAATATATTTTTTTACTATTTCCCTTGTCAGAAAAAAAATAATGAAAAATACTGCGAACTTAGTTCGCTGAGCACTCTGAGATGAAGCAACAAAAAATGTTCGTGCGAAGTTTCCTTGTGCAAGGTCTGTCTGGAGGCCTATACTGACGTGCCATGGAAGAACGCCGTATGAGCCATAATTCCTGCAATGAAAGTCTTTGCCGGGCAAGTGGTGAATATTTTTATTCAAATTTTCGATTATGTAGCATCGCGTCCAAGATATTGGACTCCATGCTCATCCTTGATATACTTACCTGCTCATCTCGTCCAAGATCTTGGACTCCATGCTCATCGCTAAACGTCTCACTTCTTTGCTTGAGCATGGAGTCCAAAAGCAAGTAGACCTCCCTTAGTTTTAAAGTTCATCATGATAGAAAATCGTATACTTCGCTTATCCAATCTAACCTGAACTAAACTAACCTAACCTAACCTAACCTAACCTAACCTAACCTAACCTTACCTAACCCAACCTAAGCAATGCACAGTTTTTTTTCGAGAACACATTTTTTTGTCTTTATTTCACCAAAATTGTCTTAATACATTTTTGGACCCCATGCTCCTATATTGTCAGAGAATACCTGCGTTCCACAATTTTGGACGCTATGCTCACTTCGATTTTTCGAAAAAATTATCCCTAATTAAAGTGAGCATGGAGTCCAAGATCTTGGACGTGATGAGCAACCGAATATCATATAGCTGAGCATGGAGTCCAATATCATGGACTCGATGCTACATTACCAAATTTTCAGAGAATGTTGTGCTCTAATTAATCTAAAATATTTGAAAATTTCAAGGAGAACTATGCAAAACTTTCCTCACAAATGTATGTTTTATTCGAGGAAATTTGGCAACCCTCAAATGTTCATACGGCTTTCTTCCTTAGCACGCCAGTATAGTGTTTAATTTACTCCGTATTTTTGATCCGGAATTTCCAAAGTATCCTACTCGAGTTTCCCAGATTTCCTAAAAAAGCCGTATTGCCCTTGGCAATATTGTCTTTCTCCATGTAAGCCTATGGAAATCTATCGATTCTTGGAGGGGTCAGGTGCTCCTAGAGTACCTGCATAGCGAGAGTATAGACAGATGTGAAACTCCGAAAATCCATCAGGCCTTCACCGATGCCTCTGCGAATAAAGTTAGGGCCCAGAAATGCAGCCAACCTGTGAATTTCAATTATCCAGAGCGATTTATTAATACAATTGTTACGAACCATCGTTCATAAAGCACGTATTTGACCTAGTTTTTGCATAAATTTACTCATTTTTGTGGAAGAACGCTCATTTATGTACTTTCTTAGCCATCTTCGTTAGAATTGGAATCTACAGACTGGCAGTGAAATTTTGTGCGTTAGAAGTTGGTTAGAAGGGTGGCTGCACTATTGGGCCCTAAGCCCTCCATGAAGCGATCTGTCCATACTCTCGCTAAATAGGTACTCTAGCTCTGACAAGATTCGAATTTAACATAGGTTTAAACGGAAGGAATCCGGCGTTGCCAAATTGCTGAATCCGCCTCTGTTTCGGATAGATCTGACCACCCCGCCAATTTATTCACAGCAGACGAACTCTGATAATTGAATAGTCTGCGCCCTCGAAGGATTTATTGCTCGCGTATCCCGGCGCCGGCCATCAGATTTTCAGCTCGGAAAATTTCTCCATAGCCGCCTGCGTCAAGAGGAGCGAGAATTTAAAGCCGTCGGTCATTAAAATGTCTGATCGTGCTCAAGATGAAATGATGAAAACTTCAATCTATCTCAGCTTTTAATTTCCACGGTGCTGTCCCCACTCATATTATTCCTGAAAATTCTGCCGTTCTTTGTTCTTATTCTCTTCATCATGACGTCAGTTCGGTATTGCCGCTGTAGGATACAGCGCCATATGGATTACGTCACATTACTACGGACTACTATACTGCCGTGCTTTGGAAAAACGCCTCATGAGCCTTCGGATCTTGCCAAAGTCAAAGTCAAATTTTACTATTTTAGATGTTTCAGTGATTTCATCTAAAAGAGATTAGATGATTTTTGAAGGAAACTCAATTGCGAAAATTTGAGAGTTGGGGCTCTCCTCGCTATCACGGCAGTATTATACTTAAAAAAATGATGAAAATAGATTTAAAAACTTCCTGTAGATATTCAACAAATATTGCCTGAATATTTTCCTTTCAACTTGAGTCACAAGAGCACATCGATATTCGATCAGTTGTTTACTCCACGCTATGAAGAGTCCCGGAACATGAATTAGACGTATTTCTGCGAAACGGAACTATGTGCATTGAGACATGAGCCCTGAGACCCATAAGAATATATGCTTAACAGGGCTCACGTCATAATGCACATAGTTCTGTTTGATAGAAATACGTCCAATTGATGGTCTCGGACGACAAGGCGCATGAATACGTGTTTGAAGTTTCGAAATTACATGGATCCTTATGGCGGAAAAAAAGTTCAAACTGACTTTTTGATTGAGAAAATTGGAATTTAGGAGCAAATTTTTCGCAGAGTATGCGTCCAGAATAGTTTTACTTGAAATCATCAATATCTCAATTTGTTCAAAAACGCACTCATGCGCCTTGTCCTCCGAGCCTCTCACTTGTGACCAACCACGAGGTGCGGTTGGACCCGAGGCCGAGAAATCCGAGTCGAGACTCGAATGATCGACTATCGATATTTCTCCATTAAAAGCCGTGGTAAAAAATCGATTATTAAGGTGTTCGTTGCGAGCACCCTGTATATGGATCCTTTTCCATAGGTTTAAATGGCAGATCAATCGATACATCGCAAAGCGCGAGAAATCCGATCCGGTCTGCGCAGATCCTCGTAACTTTGTGACAACAACAAGACGCCACTGAAAGCGAGACTCGGCAGTAAGCTAAAGGTCTTAAAGGTCTCTTGTCTGACTCCGGACTCCAGTGTCTGAGGCCGAGTTACAGCCACGGCCCGCAGAGAAGTCATCGCTCCTCTGACGTTGGGGCGTATCGCGATTTTCGCGTGAGCCCTAGAAAGCATGGGTTTATATGTAAAACAGGGCTCAAGTGGACATTGAGATAAGCGGTTATTTCACAGGAGCGACGAAGTGATACTCGAGGCCGCGACTAAGACTAAACGCTCCCGTCCATCATAAACCCGGGGACGCACCGCGTAGGTGCCAGGCTCCTGAGAAAAGCCCGCTTTCCATCTTGAGCTCAAAACTGGTTTGAAAGTACTAAGGGGAAAAATAACGCGTATTAGTTGTCGAGGAGTTTTCTCTTTGAATGGAGAGTAAAATTGCTTAAATGAAGCACGCTGAGAAGAAAGGATACCCGGATTTTTTGTCCACTCACAAATGAATCAGTGAGTTCGAAAACACACCAACTCGGGGAAAAAAATTGTTCAGGAAACACTTAAAACTGCGCAGCGGGCGAAGAAGTTAGTTTAAGAAAATCCCTTTTGGTGCCAAAGGACAAGTACCTAGAGACTTTGTAAAGCACCAAGTTTGATGGCAGAGAATTAAGCGATTAAAAATTTCCGAGTTGGTGTGTTTTCGTTCTCACCGACTTTCAGATACTGATTTTTCATAGTCTGCCCTGAAAAATGTATATTTGTCGACCTGAATAACGCTTGAATATTTATATAACTTGTTGGTACAAGGTATACTGAACCGAAAAAAGAAAACCGCAAAATCGGATGGTCACCCGTTTCCCTTGAAATGGCCAAAAATTAG
Organism: Bemisia tabaci; assembly: GCF_918797505.1. Taxonomy (NCBI): domain Eukaryota; kingdom Metazoa; phylum Arthropoda; class Insecta; order Hemiptera; family Aleyrodidae; genus Bemisia; species Bemisia tabaci. The sequence continues at coordinate 4,954,351 of NC_092802.1, forward strand.
TATTTCCAATGAAATACTTCCATTTTTCCCTTTTCCCGTCGCTGTTGCGAGCACTTACGATTGCGATTTCGAAATTTCCTTTTGCGTGCAGATGCCTCTATCCATAAGTGTTACTAAACCGTAAAAAAGTGAAAATCGAAAAAACCCGAGTTGGTGTGTTTTCGAACTCACTGATTCAAATGAGGAGCTTGGAGGACAAGGCGCACAAGTGCAGTTTTTGAAAAAATTGAGATATTCAAGAGTTCAAGCAAGACTACTCTTGGTAGATATTATGTGAGAAATTCGCTGCCACATTCCAATATTTAAGCATCAAAAAGTCAGGTTGAACTTTCTTTCCGTCATTAAGATTGGTAGAAATACGTCCAATTGTTTTCAAACTAAGTCAGGAATGCGTCCAGTTCGCTTCATGCAACCGAGCTTTCTTAGCAAACTGAACTGTGCAGAAACTTCGGTTGCATGAACCAACACCATGGGCACGGTTCCTAGAACCTAGAACCGATACTACAATTCCACAAGCCGAATCGTACAGCCGATGTGGAACACTGTACTTTGCTGTCCTTATGTTGCGTTCTCAGCAAGGGAAAATGGAAAATTTGTCGCAGGAGGATTCCCGGATCCCTTTCTTACTGTAGGCTGCCGTGAAAGGGCAGAGAGCAGTGATGGTCAAATTTTCGAAATTGAGTTTCCTCCAAAATTCGTCTGATCTCCTTTCGATGAAATGTTTGAAACATCTAAAACAGTAAAATTCATCTTATATTTGAAAACGAGACATGTGAAAAAGCTGTGAGTGCGCAAAAAATGGTGCAGGTTCAGGTAAGACGGATGTAAGTGACAATATTCCTCCAGGTAGCCAAGGGAAACAGTGCTTTCAAGTATAAAGTGCCTCACTCTGCTGCCGATCTCTCACCTAAAAATGTGTTTGTTGTGTGTCCAAAACGCAACCACGAAAGTATACAGATGAACTCACGGTTGTGTTGCCTAAAACTAGCTTAACATGACAATAAATAATACATGTTTGTGTAATTGAAAAAAAAGCGATCCATTTTTAATAATCCAAACGATTTCTAAGAGTCTTTTGGATGATTAGTAGTAATTTGACAAATAAAGGAGGTTCTTTCCAATAAAGTTTTACGGTCAGATGCTTTTGAGCCCGTTTCCTCAAATTGCATTTTTGCTTTTACTGCTCGTTTTTCCATCACGGCAGTAGGGATGGGACGTCCTCTCGGACCTCCTACACGGAGAAAAAAACCTCGTGCGTGGGACCCGAAGTTTAGGTCATATGGATCTCTGAAGTTTTCAGATTGAGCATCTGAACACTTTCGATCTAGCTGTCGAGGTTCGGATCACACATCTGAAACTTCAGTTCTTCCATCTGAAGTACTTCAGATGTGAGAACCGAAGTTTTTCGGATGTGAAAACCGAAGTACTTCAGATGTAAGAACTGAAGTTTCAGATGTGTGATCCAAACCTCAGCAGCTGGACCATAAGTGTTCGGATGCTCAATCCGAAAACTTCAGGGATCCATATGACCTAAACTTCGGGTCCCACGCACGAAGTTTTTTTCTCCGTGTATCTGAGGCCGAACAAATATGGTATCTTTAAGCATAGAGGTTGACCGCCGATGATGGTTGGACAAACAGAGTATATGCCCTAGCCAATGAAAGAATGAGAAGAATAAGAATTGTTTGTGGAGCTTGGCTGTCCAGGTGGAAAGCGAGGGATTCCCTTTGTCGCGACAACAGCGCCTCAGTGCTCAGCGCGGCCGTTTATGACAACTGCAATGAGGTTTGAATTTCAAGCGCCCGCGAGATTTGTATCGCGCGCAATTATTATGCAAATGGAGGGGAACGCAAAAGCCTGGCTCCTCGCCGCTACATAACTTACGCCCGACGCCGAGCGGGGGAGCGGGGGGGGGGGGTGTCCCCTGCATCTGACTCTCGAACCCTTCGAGGACAGCTTTTCGCGAAAAATGTCCACCGCGTTGTGCGGGGATTGATGCGTGATGCTGAGTCCCTAGGGCGGACGTGGCTCGACCCACATCGCGCACTTCAACCCAGGGTGAGAATCGAGGATCACTGGAAAAAAAATACATTGGATCTAGAGTCCAGATTCTTGAAAACATTGACAAGAAAATATACTCTTGATTCAATCGGATGTTTGCTTGAATCAAAACGAAATCCGCTCAAATTAAGAGGCTTGGTTCTTGATTTAAGCTTAAATCCGATTGAGTCGAGAGTATTTTTTCTTGTCGATGTTTTCAAGAGTCTGGACTCAAGATCCAATGTGTTTTTTTCCAGTGATCGAGGAGAAAACTTAAAATGTTGAAATAACCGGACATTCTCTCAAAAAAGTACACTGAAAAAAAAGATTGGTAGAATTTACCATTCCTTCACGCTGTATTTCACACAGCGTCAATTTGACGTATGTCTATCAAACGGAACTAAGCGCGATAGGGGGAAGAAGGGAGAGGGGGGCTTGGATTGGCGGGTGTTGCGGAACGCGATGCTCGTTCCGTCCTATACTCGCAATGCTTTTCCATGGCGCTTATGGTTCCGTTTGACAGAACGCGCTATCCGGGATTCCAAAATCCTCAAAAGGAACTCAATTTGGCGCTTAGTTCCGTTTAACAGAAATACGTCCAATTCAGAGTCAATTCTGCCAGAAGAAAGGTAAACGTTACTATATACTGGTACAGGTAACCATTCCTCTGGCAAAATCGACTTTGAATTGGCGCTGTGTGAAATGCAGCGTGAAGGAATAAATATTACCAAACCTTCTTTTTTCAGTGCAGTCGATGCTGAACAGAACCTTCTGTTCCTAGGGCTACTGCACTTTCTACTTTTCTGTTACAAGAACAGAACCTTGGTCGTGAACACAGAGTATTCTGTCCTCGTGAAGAAAACCACTGTTGCTGTAACAGAGGAAGTGCAGGAGCTCTATGGACAGTACTTTTTTTTCATTTTCCTGCGAAAACCCCGATAAGTAGGCGGGTTATACGTGACGTGGGTGGGACGAACGTCGCACGTACACTGCAACGTCACGTGGTTTTGCACTTCGGCCGTGGATATTTGACAAAACTTTTTTTTCATTTTCCTGCGAAAACCGCGACATGTAGGCGGGTTACGTGACGTGGGTGGGACGGACGTCATACGTGCGGCGCGAAACGGCAACTGCGTCGGTCCCGGGACTCCCGGGTCGTTGCAATAATTACCGTCTCCCGGCGGCCGTGGCGTTTCTCGAGTGCCGATGCTTCCCCCGACTTCAATTTGAATGTTAATGTCTCCGTCGCTTGGCACGGGGCGTTCCGGGCGTTCGGGGCGGCGCGGGCCGAAATATATCGATTTTAAATTACCGACCGGAAACGACCAAACTAGATTATCAACGATTTGTGAGCGACGAGTCATTTCCATTTCCAGCCGCGGTGTCCTCCGTCGGGTCGAATCGAGTCGCTTCTCAGAACGGTGAGTGTGTCACCGGCGCGGTGCAGTGGCGCTGAGAGAGGCAGAGAGTTACTTTGCCGTGATATCGAAGAAAGCAGCAAGTGTTTCCGAAATCGAGTTTCTTTCAAAATGGACCACTAGACAAGGTACGAATTTCAGCACTCTGATACATGTGTCGTAACTAAAATTTCACGTAGAATACGATGCGCACAACAAAAATTACCGCAATTAACTCCTTACGAAGATATTTAATGATTCTTGACGTGTGAATTCAAACCAGCCGCTCGTGAAAACTCAATGCTCTACGTGATTCACATCGCGCGCTAAACGTTATCATGACAGTCTCTGCGATATAAAAATCTGGCAACCTCAATCTTGACGCTTTGGCTCAGCCATAGCAAATTGCTAATAGTTTGAAGAACACATGGTGGGAAATGAACATTGCTCGATTGAGAAGCTTGCTGAAACCGTTGTAGTGCGCGATTTGACTCACGTAGAGCTTTGAGTTTCTTGTGAGCGGGCAGTTCAAATTCCTCATAACCAATGTAAAACAAACACGTTAATATCTTCGTTAGGAGCTAGTTTCAGTAATTTTCGTTGTGTGAATCGTTTTCTACGTGGATTTTTGGTTTAGAAATATGTATCAGATTGCTTAAACTCATACCTTGTCTAATGGTCCATTCGTCCAATCCCTTGCAGATGAAATCGCTGAAATAGCTAAAACAGCAAGATTCATCTTAATTGTATAAAAACGAGACTTATTGACAGTGTAAGTTGGCAATCACATTCCTGCCATACTTCGTTTTTTAAATGGAAAACTACTCAACGGCAATAGGCCTTTTAAACTCTATTATTCGATGCCGCGATTATTCTAACGCGAGTTCGAATAATCGCGCCGAACACAGTGCGGCCGGCGTTAAACGTATGTTAGCGCCTGCAAGACTTCAGGAATACTTCACGCATTGCGCCAAACAGTGCGGTCGCAGTGTATAGCCCATATTAACGCCTAGAAGACTGCATGAATACTTCTCGCATTGCGCCAAACGCAGTGCAGTCGGTCAGCTGGCGTGAAACGCATACTAGCGCCTACAAAACTGTAGGGATGCTGTAGGACTGCGTGTCACCATTCGTGACTTTCTGCTCCAGTTCTTACCATAATTGAAAGGAACATATCGACGATGTAAATCGGCAATCACATACCTAACTCGGTTTGCGACGTTGCAGACTTCCTGTCATACTTTATTTTTTAAACGGAAAACTACTCAACGGCAATTATTTAAAACTGCCGTGATTTTCCTTCTCTGTGTGAGGAAAATTCTGCAAAAGCTTCAAGGAATGATGTCAATCTGTTCTCCTTTAAGAAAATAACATAATGGCGGAGATTTTCAGACACCGCAAACGAGATATGTGATTGCGAACTTACGTCGTCGATATGAGAAAACCGTAAGTGTGCAAAAAATGATGTAGTTTCAAACAAACAGACGTAAGTGCGGAAAAAATGGTGTAGTTTTAGGCAAACAGCCGTAAAGCACAAAAAATGACGCAGCTTCAGGTAAAACTATCGTAAGTGACTTAGTTCCTCCAGAGAGCCATGTACAATGCATTTAAAGTAACCTGCAGGATATTTCGATGGGAAGCAGTCAATATCTTTTGTTTTTTCTTTTCTTTTCTTTCCTTTTCTCATTTTACCGAAGAGGGGTAAGCGTTCCATTAACCCCCATCCTTAAAACAATTTGGAAGTAAAGAGGCCTGGTTACATTGCGCACTTTAAAATAAATTTAAAACAATTACATTTTGTTATGACCGACCCTTGGCTCACCGCTCATCACCTTTCACTTCAATATTCGAACCGAGGAGACCCAAGCAGCCGTGCCAAGGAAGAACACCGTATGAGCCTTAGGACGCTGCCAAATTTTCCCTTCTAAAACACGAATTTTCCGGGAAACCAGCGAAAATCTTTGTTCCAATTTTTCAAAGTACTTTTTTCACAGTTGGATCTAAATTATCTAAAAATTTCAAGGAAAAATACTCACACTGAAAAAAATTCTCGGCGTTTTTACCAAGGTCCGTTGGTACCTTTACCATCTCACTTTTTTTACCAATTATAGGTAATTTCACCAAGACAGACTGGTAAACTTACCTAAAAACCGGTATTTTTACTGGGTTTTTTTTTCAGGTAAAAATACCACTTTTATTGGTAATCAATTCCCGGTAACTTTGCCGTTTTATCTCGGTAATTCTACCGCAGTCGATACAAAATATCGGCGTTTTTACCGGGGTCCAGTAAAATTACCGAGAAAGTTAATAATTTTACCGAGATTTCTCGGTAATTTTACCCTTTTCTTAGTAAATACACCGCGATTTTTTTTCAGTGCATAACTCTCCTGAAAACCGAATAGTTTATCACTGGAAATTTGGCAACATTCGATTGTCGATACGCCGTTCTTCCTCAACACGGCAGCGAGGAGTCCCACTCTTTATTTACAGTATTGAGAAAGGGGTCGCGGGTTCAGGGAGCAGCGGGGGAGGTGGGGGGGGGTACTTTGTTAGCGACCGTCCAAGAAGTACCTCTCGACCAAATGCATCTTTTATTGGTAGTAATAAAAACTCGACGCACTAATGAGAAACGCGTGATGGGTGTTTCAAGCCTGGATCCCCCCTCCACCCCCCCCCCCACCGATCAGTTCTCAGGTCCACGGGAACAAAGCCCAGGGCCCCTCGGCCAAGGGGCACGTGCCCTTCGACAGGAGAACAAAGGATCGCCAGGCACCAAAATAAAGTTCAAGCTTAAAGCTCACATTGCGATTTTGCATACTTTGTAGGATTTCAGTTTGATCGGCTCCACTCCATATCAGACTTTCCTGCACCCTCGGAAATTTTTCTCTCAGGCTAACGTAAATTTCCTACACATGGCTGATGCTGAACATAGCAAAGCTTGTGTTTTTAACAAAATCACGCTGGATTTAAGGTGTTGCCCCCCCCCCTCCAAATCATGCTTTGAGGATTCCTTTTATACAGTCACGATAGGCATTGAGACAATTATAGGAGAATATTCACAGAACTGACAATTTTATGATTAAATTAAAGAAAAAGTAATATTCATGATGGCAAATCTTCGGTAGCTCTTATCATAAAAAAAATACCTTCTGCTAGGGGACGTTCTGTTAGGAGGGGGGAGGGGTGAATGGGGCGGCCGTTTCGGGAATCTTGCCCCCTAAATCTGTGCGTTGAAACAGAAATGAACAGCCATCGACCATGTCGACGGTGAAACTCCCAAACCACGTATCTCGTTTGGGATGTTTTAAAATCTCCGCCCTAATCTTATTCTATAAAGGAGCGCAAATCAACATCATTCCTCGAAGTTTACACAAAATTATCCTCGTGGAGAGAAGAAAAATCGGGTGAGTTTGCAAGACTTGACGTTGAGGGGTTTGCCGTATAATACAGTAAGTCAGGAAGTCTGCAGCACCGGAAAGCGAGATACGAGGTTTGGAAGTTGCACCGTCGATTTATTTCAGAGTACAATGGAAAATTTCCCCCGAGAAAGTGTTATCACAGCTTTCAAAAAAGTTTTAGAGTTTGATGTAGAACTTAACTAAGCGCTTCGTAGACCCACCGAATGCACGATAATGCTACCAGGGGTTTAGTTATGACTTCTAGATTTTTGGAGAGCATACCTCTACAGCCAGACAGCGTGGTGGCAATTGCCAGGATTTTTTTTCGTAACTGTTAAAACTTCTATTATATTTATGACGTCGTTTATGGCAAAGATTGATTGTGCAATCAATTCACTTATCAACACTGCATAGTAAAAGGGAAATAATGGCCAGGCAGATGGTTGGCGAGATATTTTCTTTAAATGTCGACAGGGTTGCTTCCCTCTGCTTAGAAACCAGCTTACTTCATGATGATTCGCACCCTAAAATTACGATTACTCTTTGAATTTTGGCAACATTGGATAGGAGTCTTTTGGATCTTGTCGCAAGTTGACGCTTCGACGTTTATATTTCGTCAATGCACTAAAGTCGCCTTTTTTACGCGCGCCGCGCCACGCTGCAATGCGAATGAGTAGGGTTGTCAAATCTGCATTAGAATCCAGGGGTTTCCGCGAGTTTTTCTCGGGAAAATTACGGGAGAATACGAGGAAAAATGGACGTAAGTTAAATCAAGCATCATTCGCATTGTGCACGTGTTATAAATAGCTGGATCAAAGATCTGACAATGAGATATTGTTCGTTCGCGATTGTTCCAGCTAACACTATAACTGAATAACTAACAAATAGTTCCTCCGCAATTTTTCATATTTCTGTTCGAAGAAACCAACCAATATTTTACATGAGGAGCTTGGAGGACGATGTGCACAAGTGCAGTTTCTGCTATTTCGAGGAATACGTGTTTGAAGTTTCGGAATTACATGGATCCTTATGGCGGAAAGAAAGTTCAAACTGACTTTTTGATGCTTGAAAATTGGAATTAGGGAGCGAATTGTTCACAGAGTATACATTATGACTAGTTTTACTTGCGATCATTAATATCGAAATTATTCCAAAGAATGCACTCATGCGCCTTATTTTCCAAGCCCCTCACATATCATCTGTAATATGACCACGGCCACACAAGGAAAGCCAGAGAAATTAGGCAAGAACTTTTTTTTAAAAAAAAAAAAAAAAAAAAAAAAAAAAAAAAATTTGTAGATACATTCTTCCTCCACAAAACCGCCCGGTGCTGATATTTTTAGTAATATTATGGCAGTCACGTAGCATGCGTGGTCGATGACAATATTTAAAATTATAGTTTGTGCCCTTGTCCGTGATTTTTATTATCAGGAAGCACCCTCCACTACGGGAGGTTGCTAACAAAAAAAGCTCTTTTCCCATTGAAGTAGGTGCTCAGGTATAAAATAGGACGTTTGAAGAATAATTTTGGTGATCAGATGGGTCCATCTTTAAAGGATAGTACTTCGTAAAACTCAGTTTCTGCAAATTTGGCGATTACGCTTCGCTTAAAACCCGTTAATCGCTTCTTTTTTTTTTTGGAGAAACCATGTGACATCACCTTAACCATTTTGAGTTTCGCTCAGAATTTTGAAACTGAGGTGACTCATCCGTATCAAATTATGTCTTTGCTTTGGCATAATTTTTGAATGGTGCAGTTAAAAATTACGCAACTTTCTCAAGCAGCTTGTGAAATTAGGACAATTTTTCAAACTGCTTATCGTGATTTTCAGTAAAAAAGCAAAATTCTCTAAGGTTTGTAAGAAACATGTTCCAAACGCAGGTCATAAAGCATAGAAAGTCCCCCACTCAAATTCAACATCTAAATATTATTACGGTTTTCTTTTTTTATTTCAGCTGACAACCTTGCCGAGAATTTGCAGATTCTTGAGTGGTGATGGTCGAGAGTTTAGTGCCGCGACGATAGCTGAAGTCGCAGTGACATGCAGAAATGGAGTGTGTCGCTGCGCTACTTCGCCGCAATTCCATCGCGACTAATCGAACACCGATCAATTAATTGCCGAGCGAAGTGCATTCAAACCCATTGAAATTATCGCGGTTGCATCGAGTAATCGATTTCGAGGTTTTATCACTCTCGAGATCTGCGGGTCATAACGGTCGCATATGACGCGGACGTAAGTTTGAAGATGCAGTTTGTGCAACTGCATTTTGCAAATGCTCCGTGATTCGCTGAATCTGATTCTCATTCCTGCAGTTTAAGACATTTAGTATCGGTGTTTTTCTTGCCGCACTGGTGATCAAGGTGTCTTCTGTTTCTCTTCTCATCCGGGACACCTCCTTTTTTTCAACCGGATACAATCGGATGACGTCATCCACTTATTTTTATTAATCTGTTAGGATCTAGTTCAAACATATATTTGTCATTGAAAGTTCGTCATGAGACAACCCAAAAAAATCAAAAAGGGTGCGTAAATAGTAGATATGAGGGACCATAAGAAAAAAACGGTACACAGTTACCTAAACTTGCGTTGATATTTGTTGGTTAGTGTTCCTTTGGGTTACATTAATAAACATTTGGGTTGAAAATTATGGAACTCGTTAAAAATCAAGCGTGGCTCTCGAGGATTAAGCCTAGGTCGCTTCGTGATTGTCCAATGCGCTGATCATTTGCAAGCCGCAACCTATCGAGTGACATTTAGAGAAAGAAGAGCGCATGAGTGCAGCAGGACACTCACTTCACCCCCAGATGTCACAGAGTAACTTACGGTTTCGGTCAATTTCACGAAGAAGGTCGATCAACCACGTCCTTTTAGTTGATCCGGCTGAAAAAAGTAACGCGATGTAATCATGATATAATTGGAAATTTGTCCTAATAATAATGGCGATACGTTTAATGGAGATGTTGCATGTGTGAGGAATTTGCGATTTGACTGTTGATTATTATGTAAAAGTTGCGAGAAACACGATGTGGTCACTGGTTTTCTTTGAAATCAACTCCCAAGCTCAAAAAAAGCTCTCAAGTTGAGGCCAAAATGGAGGGGATATCCCACCCTACCCTGAGAGTCCACCTCTACATCAAGACAAAAACTCTCCATGGAAAGATAGGGAGCAAATACATTGACAGGGCTGCCACCTTCATTGGGAACTCCAAAACTGAAAACACGGCAACTCTGCTAATGTATTTGCTCCCTATCTTTGCATGAAGAGTTTGTCTTCATGTAGACGTGGACTCTCAGGGTAGGGTGGGATATCTCCTCCATTTTGGCCTCAACTTGAGAGCTTTTTTTGAGCTTGGGAGATGAGTGAGGAGAAAACCAGTGGCACCATCGTGTTTCTCGCGAACTTTTACATCAGAATGAACAGTCAAATCACAAATTCCTGACACATGCAACATCTCCATTCGAGGACCTGTTCTCCGCAAAATTGGTCCGAATCCGCTCGGATCGTTTTTGCACGCAACTCCTCAACTTTGTCACGATGCAAATAAAATTATCAAAAAGTTCACGTAATGATCATTTGACTGAATTTTGCAAAGTCGCAAAAGCATGCCACAGAGGAAAGATTCAATTTTTAAAAAAAAAAAAAAAACCGAAAAAAACGATGTTACGAATTCGTAACGCTATGCCATAGAGGGTTAATTTACATGTCCAACCCCCATCCGCGAGGCTACGTGCCTGTCAACGGGGCCGTGGAAAAGAGCGCAGCACCCAACGCTCCCCACTCCGGAGAAATAATCCCCGGACACTTAGCACGTCTAGGAATTACATGCTTCACGGAGTAGTTACCTTGCTGCTTTTTGCACTTACAGAATCTATCTGACGCAGGAGGACTCTTAAATGTGCTTGCCGGGGCGAAACTGTAAGCAGCGGAAAGCTCCTTCGACGGCGCTGCCGATGCGCCTCATCCGCACGCAGCGCGGGAACCGGAAACTCGGGGGAAAGCAGCACCATCTGGCGGCCGCGGAGCGCACTCAAAGCAAACGAGTCAATATAAGAGGAACGGAGGAACACGGGCGAACAAATTCAAGAGACAATCACAGAGCAATCTTATCGGAATTGAATTAATCCTTCCGAATGAGAGAGATGGGCACCGAGACCTCGGAGAGGCGAGGGGGGCTCGGGGTGGAAAGTTGAAAGACGCGAGATGGCGAAAATCGGTCCGAGCTGGCACGGCTGTGTTGATTTTGAACTCGAGAAAATCTGTCCGAACTCATTTATCGGGGTTTCCTTCGCTCACATTCCCGCCCTTTCTGGGCCACGTTCGGGGCGGGTTCACAGTTGGGCTCTTCGTCGACGGGAAAGTCGTGGAATTCTCGCTGGCTCTAGAGAAGGTATGATTGTCTATATCTCTTGAACGGGTAAGGAACGCCATTAAAGACTAAAGTGCCTTTATAGGGAGAGAACGGACACGGTGATTTTTAGGTATATCATGGAGCTTTTAGGGCCCAAAAGGAGAGTCAATCTAACTCGATGTGACTTTCGTGCAATTTTGCCTCTAAAGAACCTATTCGCTTGTTTTTATCTCCTAGGTGCAGCTGGCTTATTTCTTTCCATGTTTTTTCCATGATTTGTTGTTTTTTATTCATTACATCTTTTATCAGTTTACTGAGTATAATTGTATTCTAAATTCCTAGTTCATGCTTCGAATTTTCTGTAAATTAAGAAGGATATCCTTGCAAGTACGAATCATTGCATCCAGGCATTGTAATTCAAGTCGCGCGCTCTTGATACTCTTTTGCAGTGCCGCTAGAACCCAATGCGCCTTCATTTTTTTAATATGCAACAATCGCTTCTACAAGGTACGAATAGTTGTATCCGACCGTTGAATTCCACTCGGTTCGGTTCTTACTACTATGTGCGCTAGGGTAACCGGTTCGCCTTCAATATTCGAGTATGCAATACGGACATCCAAGAAGTACGTATAGTTGTATCTAGCCATTAAGATTCACTCCGTTCTTTCGTGACCGCTACGAACCCGAGGGTGACCGGCGCGCATTCAACATCGAGTATGCGAAAAGAACACCCTGAAAGCACCAAGTGGTGTCGAAGCCGTTGTCCCTCCAGCTGATATGAGAGAGAAAACTACTAACTTGAACGATTGATGTCAATATCAGATAAGAATATTCAAATCCACGTAAGTTTATAAATCCCAATCCTTTACTAACCAACCGTCTAAATCTTATAATAAGAAATAGCAGTCCAATTACTCGTATAATAAGTAAGTCATGGAATCCGGTTAAAATAACAAAAGAGTTTCCATATACTCCATCGATAAATCTGAAGTTTTAAAAATGTCAATAAATAGAGTGCCTGATTACCTGCTTCAATACTTGCAAGATCCTACATTCCTATACGAATTTGTAGCGTGCATTTTCCACTTAGAGTGAGAGATACCTTTACAAACACTCCAAATGAGGGGCTTGGAGGCGTGAAGCATAAGTGCAGTTTTTACAAAAATTGAGATATTAATGATTTCAAGTATAACACTAGTCTTAATGCAAATTCTGCGAAAAATTTGCTTCCAATTTTTAAGCATCAAAAAGTCTGTTTAAACTTTTTTTCCGCCAAAAGGATCCATGTAATTTCGAAATTTCAAACGCGTATTTCTCAAAACACCAAAAACTGCACTTACGCGCTTTGTCCTCGTAGCCCCCCAAATACAATGCAAACTTTTCACCCCGAAAAAAGCGTTCAAAAGTTACGATGAGCACATCTTATATTGTTCGTTGAATGCAGACTTTTGCGAGGACGAATGCCCAATCCGAGCAGTGTGAGCGGACCCCAGAAAGACATACGGCGCCGGGCCAGGGCCTTGGGCCGGAGTGCAGGGCGACTGCAAAGAGACCCTTGACCCTTCGCCCCAACCCCAACCCGAGCCCTTCCACCTTCCGCTGTGGCACCGGTCAGTCTGGCAAACTGCCCACCGATCGAAGCCCGACGAGTTATTTCCACGTTTAATCTCGATTCGCCTCCGAGGAGGGGACAGGCGAAGGGATTTTCTTCCTTTTGACACCCGCATGAAGAGCCCTTCCGTGTCGGGCCATATAATCGTCTCCCGACTAGCGTAGGGACGTACCCGCTTTTTCTCCTGGGCCCTGGAATGCATGATGACATACGGATAATATGGATCACAATAAAGATGAAGTTTACGTCTTTACGTGAGCAGGGCGACTTAATGACGTTTCCAGGCACCGTCTTTTGGCAGGCTGCTTCGTCCGCAGGGCGCTATCGGCAGGGTGGGGGAGGAGCACGGCGCTGATTCGGATTTCCGCGGTTGCTAACGCCCGCGGCTAACGCTAACGCTACGGATAAAATGAGCTCTGGTTTGAGATTACCTGCATCGACGGGTCACTAAACCGTGTGTTTTTTATTTAATATTAAAAAGGTGCCAGGTGAATAGATTACGAAGATATTTATGGATCCAGAATCTTGGACAAACATTTTGGGACATTAAACGCCCAGAAATGTCAATTGGAGCTATAATTACCCTCTCACAAAATCGAGGCCAATACAATCTAGCAGAAGTTTTTGAGAAAAAACACGTACAAAAAATTGCTCCGTACATTCAACGGTAGAAGATGATTTCAGGTTTCAAGGGCCGAATTTTGCCGGCTCTTTCGTACAGAGGTGCAAAATCCGTCGTTGAGTCCAAACCACACCACCGGCTAATCAGAAGCGCTCAGTTGGACTTAAGTGCACTCGAGACTCGTCTCAAGTATACCCAGCACGTTGGAAGGACCAACAAAATCCAGCTCCAAGGACCAAACCAAGCAATCATTAACCAAGCCACATTTTGGACAAAATGAATTAAATGCAGCTTCGGGATTTCAGGATTCCGCTACTTGTATATTTTCTCCTGACATATACCCCACGATGAGAAAAAATATGTTGAACGTCAATGCAGGGATTTTATCGAGTCTTACTCTTACGGAGGATTAATTCATTCCTCAAATCCATTTCTTATGGTTCCAACTTGATATGACCTGGCGCCTTTCTCCTAAACTCGATTTTTTTGCATTGATTTCCTCACCCTCGTCTCTCTCCCTTCCACTGCCCCTCCCTCACTCTCTCTTTCTCTCCCCCAGCCCCATTCCCCCTCCCTCCCCCTCTCATCACCCTACATCCACTCCTCAAAACAAAAAAATTACTATGCGCCATCTCGTACAGTGCAAGCTGATGATTGCACCTTGAGGCGCAGGATTGCCGCGATATACGATTAAACGTGGCTATTCGACATGGGTTCAAATAGGAAAAAGTGCTGATTTGTTAGCACTATGTGGCAGCAATGACATCCATGGGCTCCCGTTACGCAAGAGTCCTCGCCCTTGGTCAACATACATCGCTGCACTGGCCGCTTATCATAAAACCGATAAAAAAATGCAAGAAAACAATTTGTCAGTCTACTGATTCGTGAGTAACACGTCGTCTGTTATCATGTGACCCGCCTTGGTTTATCAGACCTATGCAGGGGCTTATCTCATGTACACTACTCTAGAGCCACACAACACATTTTAGAATGCAGTTTTCTTCTTCTGCATCGTCTTATTCTTCTTCTTTTCCTTCTTCTTCTTCTTCGTGGTTTAAACAAATCACATTCTTCAGTGAACGGCGCTTGACTTGCTCTTACAACAACGCCTCTCTCTGGGTTTTGGCGAGTGATTCACCTGGCCGACAAAAAGTGAACTTTAACAAAATTAAAGTCAATTAGTCATGAATTTCACTTTAAGCGAGCATACAGTCAGATTTTTAAACTAACCGTAGGCTTCTAAGCCTTGTTCAAAGTTTAAATCGCAGAAATGAAACTTCTGGGATTTTTCCCAGTTATATCGTCTGTACGGGATGGGGCTCTTTTTTTCTGCGTTTGTTTTCGCGGGATGATAAATTAATAAAAATAGAGGATTTTACCGGGATTTGGTTAATTATGGAACACGATTAACAACTAAACAAATTATTTAATTAAAGAAACACGTGCAATCGAGTAAACAACAAAATATCGCACAATTTGCTTTCACTTCTTCTTCCTCTCTCAGTTGGTCTTAGATAATTCCACAAGGGGTGAAAAGATTATACTTGATACCGGGGAAAACACTGACCAAATATTGACCAACTCAATAGTTTTCCCGACTACGGAAGTGGGATTTTTCCTTGGGACAAATCCCATGAAAACGTTCCAAGGAGAAAAGGCCCTGAACTGTACGCCAATAAACACTGGTCAACGTGAACACTAGGCGCGCAACTATTCAAACTCCGAAGTAATCATGTGGTATCACGCGAAATTGAAGGAAAATCTTAGCTTATGCCTGTCCCAAATTACTAATGTGGGACAAATCCCATGAAAACGTCCCAAGGAGAAAAGGCCCAATACTACACCAAGCAACACTGGTCAACGTGAACACCAGACGCGCAACTATTCGAACTCCGAAGTAATCGTGTGGTGTCACGTGAAATTGAAGAAAAATCTTAGCTTTATGCCTGTCCCAAATTACTAATGTCTATGGATGTAGGTAGGTATTACGCATCGTCGTCGGTTGAAAATGATATTCTTGTCAGTTCTCTTTTGCTTTTATTTTTTTACTAAAATAATGAAAGAAGGTCGTAGTTATTGAGACGTTTCAATTAAGATACGTATCGTCCCTTAGATTATGATACAAACTGGAAACTAGTCTATAATTGTGAGTTTAAGCGCTAGCGCGGAGTTATCGCGTCATTTCCCGAGTGTGACGCGCCTTCAATTACAGGTAGCGGCATTATGGGCATCACCGGAGTTTGAATAGTTATCTCAAGAGCGCCTATCATATATAAAGTCAAATAGCAACGGCTACACGAGAAGAAAAGCTGATTTATCTCCGACTGCAACGTTGCAAACCTCCGGTTACGTCTTATTTTAATTCAATTGTGTGAATAATAAACTATACAACTGGCTTTTTCCAATGTGATATCTGATTCTTACTTTACAATGTATTTGTATATCTATATCTAAAGCCCTATAGATGGTGAAGAAATGCGTTTATCAGTTTGCTGCATTGTAGACTTCCTGTCATACTTAATTTTTAACATGAGAAACCACTAAACGTCATTTCTTAAAAACTTCGGAGACATTTCTTCTTGATGTGAAGAATATTCTGTGAAAATTTCGATCATTGATGTTGTTTCAGTCTCCCTTTCAAGAATAAAATAGGAACGAAAATCTTGAAACACCGCAATCGAGATACGCATTTTTGCAGTTTCACTATCGATATGTACCGGGACGGCCCATAAAACCCGCGGGGCACGTTTTTTTAGGAAGCCTTGAGTCAATTGGACTACATTTTGCAATTTGGAACTATAAATTCTAGCCAAGTTTAAAAACAACGTATGTGCCAATAGTTTCCCTATGCCTATAAGTGTTTTTTCAGATGAGCCAGAATTTATAGCTCCACATTGCAAAATGCAGTCCAATTTGACCTGGCTAAGGCAGCCAAGGATGAAAGGATACAGAATTGATATGAAAACCTTATACTGCCATGCTAAAGAAAAACGCTTATGAGCCATCAGACGTTGCCAAATTGCCTCCAATAAAATGTTAATTATATGGGAATTTTTTAAATATTTTCCTTCGAGATTTTTAGGGAATTTTATTTTTAATCAATCTAAATCTCCTGAAAATTTCAAGAAAAAATATTCACAACACTCCAAAACTAAGAATTTTAACGGAAGAAATTTGGCAACTCCCGAATGTTCATACGGCGTTCTTCCTCAGCACGGCAGTAAAGAGGTCACGCAATTCACGCATATTGCTACTTTGCCTTCGATTTTTGTGGTAGGCCAGTAATCAAACTCCAGAAACAACAGTTTATCTATACGGACATTTATGTCCCATGTTGTTTGAGGATCTCGCCACACATTAAATCCTGTACGCCATGCTCCATGATGACAACTCTGTATTTTTATTCAATTCTCTATAATAGACGATCAATGAACGCATGAAAATAACGATTCACTCTTCCTATTCTGCCGTGCAAAGGAAGAACGCCGTATGAATAATCGAGAGTTGCCAAATTTCCCCGAATAAAACATGTACTTTTGAAGAAAGATATGCGTATTTTTCCTAAAATTGTTTCGATGTTTTAGATTAAATTGGGCTTAAAATTGTCTGAAAAATTGGAAGAATTTTCCCAGTAAATTCTTTGGTTATTAAGGAAATACGGCAACACCTACAGAGCCATACAGCGTTTTTCCTTAGCACGGATTTCCTTTAAGAACCGAAGAATTTACTGGGTAAATTCTTTCAATTTTTCAGACAATTTTTCAGACAATTTTAATCCCAATTTAATTTTCAAAACATCGAAACGTTTTAAGGAAACATACGCATATCTTTCTTTAAAAGTACATATTTTATTCGAGGAAACGGGATGGCTCCGAACTAAATATGAGCAATGGGTGGGAAGCAGTGTTCCCATAGCGCACATTCAGAAAATGCCATCGGTTGTAACAGATGATCCGCAACGTTGCGAAGTGAGATACGAGGTTTGATATTCCTACCATGGATGTAAATTTCACACGGAAGTGACAGCACTGCCGTTAACACCGCAAGCAAAAAACTGCGGTTGAAAATATCACCTCGGTTTGCGACCTTTATACTCCAGATCGACCGGGCATTACTCACAACTTACAAGACGATCCAGCCGCAAGTGCATGTCATCGGCTCCGCGGCGAGGGCACAGGCATGAGTTCAGGGGGAGGGGTTAGAAGGGGGAAGGGGGAGGGGTACGCGATCGGTAATTGTGTAAAGTGCTCTGCGGAAAAGCTTAGAGTTTGATCGATACTGCAGTGGTCCGAGGTTCGACTCCTCATTCCGATGTTCCATTTAACGACGGATTTTGGAATTGTTCTGGGGGAAAACTCCGCAAAGCCCCAGTATATTTTGTCGTGTCTGATTTTTTCCACTTTAAGGGATGATTCTACTTTAAGGATTCCTTCCATATGCCTAACTCAATCAGAGGCAGATCCAGCAATTTGGCAACAACGGATTTCCTCCATTTAAGCTTATGCTAAAGAATCGCTTATTGTCGGAGCACCTGGACCATCCAAGAATCGATACATTTCCATAGATTTATATGGAGAAAAGACAATGCTGCCGATTTGCTGTATACGCCAGTGAACTCAATTCATTCTTCTGCCGTGACAGCGAAGAGAACCATAACTATCAAATTTTCGAAATCCAGTTTACTTCAAAATTCGTCTAATTACTTATAGGTAGTATCACTGATATAGCTGAGACAGCATCATCCATCTCAATTTCATAAAAACGAGACATATGAGAAAGCCGTAAGTGCGCAACAGATATGGCGTAGTTTCAGACAAGACAGTCGTAACCAGTATTATTCATCCAGAGCGCCAATGAGAAAAAGATTTTTTAAGTAAAATGCCGCCTTTTCCTGCCACTTTCTAACCTGAAAATGTGTTTGTTGTGTGTTCAAAACGCAACCACAAAAGTATGCAGAAGATAGCACTTACAGCTATCTTGCCTGACACTAGCCTGACATGAAAATAAATAATATCCTTTTTATGTAATTGAAAAAAAATTGGTCGATTTATGATCATCTAAACGATTTTTAAGAGTTTCTCCAATAATTGGTGGCAATATGACAAAAGACGGAGGATTCTTTCAACAAAATTTTCCGGTCAGACACTAACTTCTGAGCCCATTTTCTTAAAACTTCATTTTTGAACTTACGACTCTCTTCGCTATCACGGCAGACTTGTTTCTATCCAAAGACGTGAAAGGACCAGTTTATCTGCAACAATTATGCATAGTAAACCACTGCACAAATTCTCAATTCGTCCTACCTCTCACGAAAGAAAGTAACTATATTTCAAAGTTGCCAAATTTCCTCTCGAAAATTGCGTTTTCACCAGAAGAATCTCGTGTATTCCTGACTATAAATACAACAGATTTTTCTTCTGATCTCATGTGAAAATCAGACAAATTTTAGACAAATATTGTACAGGTACATTCTTGTAAAAAATTGAATTGTTTGCGTCAATTTTGCAACCGTGGAATGGTGTTACGCTCCTTCGTCCGGAAAACGACGAATTGGACGTATTCCTACCAAACGGAACTATGTGCATTGAGACATGAGCCCTGAGACCCATAAGAATATATGCATAACAGGGCTCACCTCATAATGCAAATAGTTCCGTTTGATAGAAATACGTCCAATTGTTAGTCCGAGGACGAACTCCGGTTTATTGACCGTCCCTTGACATAATTTTATCGAGCCTCGTAAAAATTCAAAGGGGAAAAAATGGAGCCTTAGCACGAATTGAAGCAATCGAAAGTATACAAGAACGATGAGATGCATGAGAAAGCAAAAGAGGACGGTCGATAAAAAAGAAAGAGAATGAAATACAGAAAGCGATAAAATATTAACGACTCTCCCGATGACAAAGCCGAGCATACATAGCTCCCAGGTACGGAAGGATTTGGCGGTCGAGGGGGCTAGCCTAAAATTTAACCTTGTGTACAAAGTAAATGAAATTGAAACCCAATTTCCTGGATTGCTGAATTATTAACATAAATTAGATGAGCTTTCCGAAATGCCAAAAATCTCAAAATTCCTTGACTTCTCACAGAAAATTCTTCAAATGCCATACTTTTGTTCCACGTTCCAAGCGTCGAATTATTCACAAGAACTTAGAGTAACGCGTACGTAACGCGTACGTAACGCGTACGTAACGCGTACGTAACGCATAACGCACGAGACGCGAAGGGCTTCGCGGGGTTGGATTGCGAAGTTTTATAGTTTCTGTTTAAAATTTTCGACAAAAAATCATCGTTGAATAAATGATGACAAAGTCATATATATAGAGTCCCACCTCTTTCTGCATGAAAGAAATAATGAAAGAAATAAAGCATAAAAACAAAGTTTCAAAATGCAGTTTTGAAATAAAATAATACAAGGAGAAAAATAGATAATGTCAGGGAAGAGGAATTCAAGAATTACTGCTGGAAGTGGTAATTAGAAAACCCGTGATGCAGATTACGCAAACGTGTATCAGAGAGTGAATTGCAAACTTTTTTGGTGAACTCTACGTGATTTACGTGCGATTTTGGCTCTAAAAAGTCTATTCGTTTATTTTTCCGCTTCAAACGCAAGGGCAACCGATGCGCCTTCAATATCCGAGTATGCACCACGGACATCCAAGAAGTACGAATAGTTGTATGCAGCCATTGAGAATCACTCCGTTCTTTTCGTGGCCGCTACGAACGCAAGGGTGACCGATACGCCTTCAATATATGAGTATGCAACGCGGACATCCAACAAGCACGAATAGTGGTATCCATCCATTGATACCCACTCCACTCCGTTCCCTCTTGACCGCAACGAACGCATGGATAACCGATGTGCCTTTGACAGCATGCAATTTCTCAGTTTTCTAATAACAAGAGGGAACTGAATTTGCAACGTCAAATGCTGTCAGACTTATCCTAGCAATTGAATCGGTATCTGTTAGGCAGACGGAAGTCCAAAAATTCATAAGCCCCAGCGTCCCACGAGACCAACAAAGGCAGGTCTCATAATTTTTTGGACTTACCCCCTCTCTAACAGAAACCGATTCAAATGCCGGAAACATAAAATTTACAAAAAACGAATTCGGTATTTCACTGCTGCACAAAATTTCATATTTATTTCTTTTTTATGAGATATTTCCCTGTGATAAGCTCACGCAAAAATATTAGAGAATTTTCTTATGGTAGATTAAACACTGAACAGAAAATTCACTGGAAAAAAAAAAACACATTGGATCTAGAGTCCAGACTCTTGAAAACATTGACAAGAAAAAATACTCTTGATTCAATCAGATTTAAGCTTAAATCAAAGGGAAATCCGCTCAAATTAAGAGGCTTGGTTCTTGATTTAAGCTTAAATCTGATTGAATCAAGAGTATTTTTTCTTGTCGATGTTTTTAAGAGTCTGGACTCTAGATCCAATGTGTGTTTTTTTTGTTTTTTGTTTTTTTCCAGTGCTAGAAGACGTCTAACTAGATGCGTGTTTTTTTAGCTCGGCCACCGAAACTAAGCTGCAACATTGCAAGTGCATGATATTTTTTATAATCATATATACATAGATACTAGAAATATGTTGGCTCGTTTGCTAAGTTTCTCCTCGCCCAGTTGGTTTGATCAATAGACAACGATTAATCGCCTGGAATTTTAAAAAATGGTCTTCACACAGAGAAGAAAAACTAGGGAAATATTAAAAAAAGAACGTTTACTATTTTGCACTATAACGTTTACTGTAAAAGCAGCCAGTTAAAAACACCGCAACAGGAATACGTGTTATCATAGTTCAATAATAGCAATAATTGGGCCGTGTTGAGTAAAAAGGTACCAAGCCACATCAGCTACTGCCAATATTGATTGGGCAAATATATTTTATACATGAAAAAGGTTGTGCAGCCTCTCGTGCAAAATTCAGTGATTTTTTTTCCTAGTCTCAATGAAATCCGCACCAACGTTTTTTGTAAATAATTAAATTGTCCAGTTAAATCTGGCATCAGCGGTTGCGGCTTGGTTCCTTTCTGATAAACGCGGCCCGCACGAAAGAACGTAACTCCACTCCAATGTTGCAAAATTGACCCAAGCAATTCAATTTTTTACGAGAATTAAGCTGCATAATTTTCATCGAAAATTTGCCTGATTTTTGCATGAAATCAGAGGAAAAATTGGTGAAATTTCAGTCAGAAATCCTCAAAATTCCCCCGATAAAAATGCAAATTTTGCGGAAAAATCCGGCAACATCGAAAAGTATTTACGTTCTTTCTAGGAAAGAACGACGAATTGAAGATTTTGCGTTGCAGCCGTGCAGTTTAAACGCGTGTAATTTTTGCTCAGCTCCTAGGATCGGCGAAGAGTACCAAAACATATACTCATGTACTTGCGGCGAGGAAAATTAAAGAGTGTTAAAAATCGATTATGAGTACTTAAGGCGAAGGAGGCGCCAGCGAAGATGGACCAAACGCGCATCGCAGGAATGCACCGCGGCGCGCGCGGCGGCCCGCGACTTGACAACCGCGGAATGCCGCGGCCACCATTTTGAGACTCAGCAACTAGTCAGTTTGAGTGCGGAACACGACGGGTGAGGACGCGCCGCTCATTCCCCCGTTTCGAGCCCGAGTTGTGCGTTTCTCTGTGTTTCTGTTTGCAACCAACGAATTCCCACACCGCTTTGTGTTTTGTGTTACGATTGTCTATCCCCATCGACCTGTGGATGCGATTCTGTGTTTCCACATTCTCTGTGATTCTCTGCGACTAAATAATGTGATAAAGTGCGGTTGTTTCGATCGAGGAATTCTCGGCACCTTCTTTTCCTACTCGCGGTAGATGTTTTTACTTTCCGAAATCATGTGTTTCTCTTTGACCGACTCGAATTAAACTGGTGCTGAGGTGTTTTTTCACCCTGTGTTTGTGTTGTGTGTGTTTGCTCCGGCATGATAAAACCTGCACGCCTTGGATTTAACTTTTGGATTATCGGCTTGAGCTTCTTCTCCTAACCTCTTCGTGGACTTATGTATTGTGTGGAAAACGGTGAGGATTACTTGAATATGTTTGGATTATACTACCCATATTATTAGTTTTGCTGAGTATTTTTGTTCTACTCAATCCATGTCGGTGACTCAAGCTCATCAAACTCATACTCGATGCGGGACAACACGCCAAATGGTCTAAAATTCCCACAAGTTTGTTGTGTCCATATCTGAGTTCATCAATTCTCCTTATCACTATTCGCTGATATTTTGATTTTATTCCATGAAATCAGATGCATTCCTAGTGGTAGATGATGGAGTAATAAATTTGTATGCAGCTTGAGTCATCAAGCCTTACATTATTTAGTAAGGAGGTATCTATATCCACCGTACACAATGAAGTATCTTACGCTGCTATTAACTTAATTTTAACACAAACAGGGACAGGCATCAGGCGTAATAATCCTTAAGATATTACTAGAGTTTCAGCACGATCGTTTTTTCCTTTCCCAGGGAATCAGTATTTTATTGCAGTGGGTATTGGTTTATTGACAGTACCAACCCACTGAGTGTTATCAGGAACTCTACGTGTCAATGTAAACATTTCTTTAGACTTGGGTATGTGTAGCACGTTTGTACATATTTATTTAAGAAGGTCTGTAAGTCGGCAATAAAAACTAAAATGTCGTTATCTATTTAATTTCGTCTCCATCGGCTGTTTGTTCGAATAATCGTTTCGGATACGCAAGCTATTATTTCACTCACTCATGACTGATTGTCTCAACCTACAAATTCCTTCTTCAGCTCGATCTGAAACAGCTCTATAGAATTTCTCAGAATGTCTCTGTGACTGCAGAATTTTCATCTATTGAGTATGATTTTTATTATCTACCATGGGCACAGCTGGGAAGGGGGGAGGATTGCCCCCCCCCCCCCCGGATTTTATAATAGTATCATTAGGCCCTTCAGAATTTCTGGGCTGAGAATCATACATGAAAATTACTTCAAACAGGGAAATGCAGGTATGTGCAGAAATAATGGAGAATTTGCGTTGCGGAAGCCTTTAAGTGCTTCCAAATAGAGTCAAAATTTCAAAAATTGCCGGGAGAGGCCTCCGGACCATTTCTTCTTTATGCTGGGGGTATTTCAAACCCCCTCCCCTGCCCCCGGTGATAGGGGGACCAGGCCCACCCTAGCAAAAAAACCTACTTAAGCCCATGATTTCTACCGAACTTTCAGTAAATTCTCACTTACATTTATAGGTACTACGTAGGCGATTACCCGGAATGAATGAAATCCCTCTAATGTTTCAATTAAATGTGGCGTGCTCTTTTCTTTCATCTTCCTCGTTCTGTTAATTGTCAACTCAGCGCGAGCGATTCTCAAAAGTAATGGAAATTAATTGATATTGAGTATCGTTTACCGACCCCGTAATTAATTTCGCGAGGATTGCCGCCGAAATCCCCGGCGAAAGTTAAAGGACGTGTCCCGAAACTTGCGCTCTCGGTTCCCGGAATTTATCGGAGGTTTATTCAAAACACGCAGCGAGTTGAAGCAACTAAGTGATCTTGTTTGCGTTTCAACTATAGAGTAGGGTCTTAGAGGAGAACACCAACTATTTCTTCGAGCGATGAGCACAGAACAAATTTGCCATTTCGGCAAAATGAGCTAATGACCCAATTGAGCGGTTTCTCGCGCTCATTCTTGGAATTGTTGATTTTGGATCAGCCACGTTAAATTTAACGAGCTATTTACGATTTTCATCGTCCACGGTATCTTTAAGTACGATTCGTCACCTTCCTGCCAAAGTATCACAAGTGCCATGCGACGTTTAAAAAATTCCGTCATTTTATCTTTTTACAGAGAAATTGTTCAATGAAGCTGTCCAAAAATTTCACTGAATTTTCTTTGTGCTGCCGATAAAATCAGTGAAATTTTCAAACAGATTAAACCAACAATTTCTCTGTGAAAAAAAATGATACGGCGGCGGAAAGTTTTAAACGTCGCATGGCTCTTGTGATACTTTGGCCGGAAGGTAACGAAGTATAATTAGACAGTCAAGATTCTTCGTCGTGGATTAATTCATTTTTTTAACAACCCATCGCATTGTGAAAAAAATTGATAGATCCTTAGATGGAAGTAAGCAGAAGGGCATCATCGTATTTGCAGTGTTAAGAAAATTGTGCATCTCCATCTTCGTCTTCAACTAAAAAAAAATCAAAGACACTTAAATTTTAAAAAATAAATAATAGGTACCAATAAAATAAATACCTAAACGAATAGGTTTTGTTCTCTCTATTAAAATATTGTTTGGCACGATCGATTGATTTAATAAACAGGCTGATCAATCAGCTGCCAAATATTCGTTAATTTACTGAAGGAAGTTCATCGTGTTTCTGTACATAATATTTAGTATTTTGAAGCAATGTAGAAGTCGCACAAGTTTTAAAAGACTGCAAGAAATTGCGATAGTTCCCTCCTGCTAAGTGTGATCAATTTTTTTTTTTTTTTTTTTTTTTTTTTTTTATTTTTTTTTTTTTTTTATAAGGATCGGGTTAAAACAATGAAATGCTGTGTTCAACAAAGAATATTTACCTACACTATTGGGTTTTAAAACAATTTTTAGGGGCTAATCCCTCTAACGAACCAAAAATTTTAAGTTAGGTGTAATATATTTAGTTTTAGACTATTAACTTTTTTTCCATCCGTAGCTTGCGACTCGATAATAATTGAGCAGAAGATAATGACGTTATCTGTTAATCCACCCGGGATGATGGAACCAATTTCCGCTCTTGGAACACGCATTTCCGGTTTCAGGGCTTCATTTAATGTGAAGGTTCCTCTCGACTCGTAAATGCCATATTCTTTCAAAACAATCTGCGCTGCAAATTATTCTGCAAGAATACGGCATATCCGAGTCAAAAAGAACCTTCACATTAACATTATGCAGTTTTATTTTCAACAGCTGGCCTCGTCGGGAAAATACAACGGTTAATGAAGCGCTGAAAGCTCTGTTACGGTCTACTTAGATCTCTCAGAGTAGATTTAGTAGATCTCTCTACTATTTACTCTAACTTGAGTTCTGCGACTTATATCCGTTAATTCAATTTTTGTAATACTTTTGGGTATCCCTCTCCGCTGCATTTTAATCTGGTCCACACAGCTATGGTATGTCGTTGGTTTTTTACCGAACGGTATGAGGTGACTTCAATACCGTGTCAGTTCGCCTTCAATTTTTAGTGTAGGCAATATGGGCTCCTACGTGGTCGAATAGTGGTATCACCGCAAATATCACGCGCAAAGACGCGGTGATATAACAGTAACGTTTCACTAACTCGCTTGTAGTTCTAATTCTAGGCTATAGGAACTCGCATTTGGCTAAATTGTTGAATCCACTGGAAAAAAAGTCTCTTGGATCCAGAGTCTATACTTTAAAAAAAACTCTCGATTAAATTGGATTTTTGCTTAAATCAAAAGGAAATCCACTTGAATTAAAAGGCTTGGCTCCCAATTCAAGCAAAAATCCGATTGATTCAAGAGTATTTTTACTTACCCCCTTATTAATATATCTCTGCGTAAACTGTGTTTAAAGCATGCGAATGTTTCGATTATGAGACATTTTGTTGTCGCGTTTTTTATTCTTGTTTTAACCAGCTTTATCTAGGTATCTAGGAAAAAATAAGAAGGAAAATAATGCTTTGAAAATTCCAAATGGTCCGGTAGGTTTCGATGCATACGGAACGTGCACCCACTGTCCTGCATATCTTTCCCGGTTAGTTGATGTTTAAACAAAATAGAAGAATGAAAGATTCTGAGCTTTTATTCCCGGCTTACATTTGATTTATGGCAAGGTTCCATTGGTTCACGAGAATGACTGGACTGGTCTTCAGTTATTCTATGCCTAGTCATTAATATTTTCGATTTCATGCAGCGAGTGCCGCAGTTTCGAGCCAGAATGCTTTTGGTTATTGTTCATCCTGAAGTGGGTAAAACTTTCACCGTCCACTCGAAAATCCGACGATTTGTGACCGGGCATTGTTTGGAGACGACAACTTCCATCTTTGTGACTGCGTTTGCCTTTTAAGGTTAAAATTCGTAGGCCCGAAGTGTTTCAAACTGGCGCAGGCCTATGAATCTAAGATCGTTTCACAAAAACCATGCCCTCTGTGACCTCATTTTCGACAACTCTTAATGGTGTTCTACAAAATATCAGTTTATGAGATCTCGATAAGAAATTAATCCGTCTAGGCGCCAGAAGTAAAACGGAAATTCAAGTTGAGCTCTACAGTCCTGTCAGAAGATTTTCGACGTTTCGTTGTCTCCCGGACGAAGGAACGTTCGTTTCGTTTGTCTCCATTCCAAAGTTACCAAATTAACTCCAACAATCAAATAATTTTGCAACAATGCACCCGTGCAATGTTTATACAAAACGTGTCTAATTTTTGCATGGAATCTGAGGGAAAATCTGTGAAATTAACAGTGAGAAATGCCCAAGATTTTCCTGGTTAATATTCAATTTGTAAGGAGAAATTTGGCAACATGGAAATGGAGTTACGTTCTTTCGTGAAAGAAACGACGCGACGATTTATGGGAGGAGAGGACTTGTCTGAAACATTTCGCGTCCATCTAGGCTACTTACCTACCTTTTTTTTTAAAAAAAAAAAAAATGTCCCTCCTTTTTTTGTGCGGCTGAGATAGCAATTGGAGTGTGTTAATCTTGTTTACCCTTGAAAGTGACACCATTTTGGAATTCGTATTATTTCTTTATATCAATTCAGTAAGTAGGAGGACTATGACATCTTCATTCATTATTCGCCTTTGTAAATCGTTCCAGTTCTTGCTCCATCGTCAATTTTTCGCCAACGTTATGCAACTTGAACTGTAGTTTTTAACATTCTATTCCGTCATTTTTTTAGGAAGTTTAAATCGTTGAGCCTCTCCAAAAAACTCCTATGTTCCTTCACACCCCTCGAAGCTCGCGGCCGAAGCTGTTCAGGAAGATCAAGCTGCCGGTTGTGTCGGTGTAAGAGACTTCGGACGCCTGGAACACAGATATCACAGCAATAAAAAAATACAATAAATCTCGTGGGGGAACGGTGTTTTGGACAGAATATCTGGCAGACGTGAAGAATATATTAGAGACAGAGTTAGCAGATGGTTATTAAACCGTTGGTCACGAACGCGCAGGTTTTCGTCGCATCCTGTAAATGTGGCAGCGTTGCCCAAGAATGGGGATCCCTTTCGATTGTGCTCCAGTGGGTTTTTGTCCCCGTAAAAGGTTGTGTAATTGACTTTCTTTCGCGCCTGGCCGTTGGCCGGCCGGTGTCCGCTGTCCGCAGGCCGCGCAGTGGTGAGGTTCTGAAATTAATTGGACTGAGTTGAGGATTTGCACGAAAAAATTGTGATACTGCATCTGAGAGTGCCTAATCGATCGTATTTGATAGTGGTTCGATGTATCGTTTGGTTCAAGTTCAATAGAAAAACCTCCAACAAACATATTTTTGGATTTAAGTAGATTGGAATAAGTAGCCGGACATGAAAAAAATCCTAATAATTTCACTTTTCATTGTCATTTGGTACTAAGAAAATAAAGAATCTATCATAAAAGATTACATCAGATTTTCAAATTGACTTTTGAGACTGTGTTTACATGTTGAACCAATCGATATCCATCACTTGTTTGATGGATCGTATACGGTCTATAAGCTGTGTTCGCCGTATATTTTTATGATTTTTGTCAGATGTGGAAAATTGTAGAAAAATGGATTTAAAAGTGAGACAATTTGCCGCCCTCTGATGTCATCAGGAGGAATTTTACATTTAAACACATGTCATAGTTTAGCAAATTAGGTAATTTTGTCATATCTTCCCTAAAGATTGTTCATTTTAGAAACCTTGGATATTCTCATGACGCCTTGTAGTTTCCTGGATAAACTCGAATTTTTGGCATCAATGTTCCTGTTCGTATTTTGTAAGAATTCCCTGGAGTTTTTGAAAGAAGCCCTTGTGAAGGTTTCCTGGAAATTTTCAAAGCCATTTAAACTCTCCTAGGCTTATGCATATCTGAATAATCTTACGCTGGATCTCTTTGAAGTAATTTTTCCCAGAGTTTTTTTTTAGTTCGTTTGGCGGCTCAGGTATGCTTTGAAATTTCCATGAGGCTCGTCCATGGATTACTTCGCCTCATACTTAATTTAATCCAGCCTCCCTGTGATTTTCAATTATCAAGATTGATATTAATTTTTCTCCCCGGTTTTTAATTTTACACAAAATCGTTTCCCTTCTTTTAAAGATACCTATCACTTATTCCTATTCTTTGAAAGTCAAAATTTCCCTGTAATTTTTGTGCGAGTTTGTAACAAATATTATTGGAGAGGTGGTTTTTTTCTACGATCTGAAGAATTTATAAGTGACCCATTGAGCGCCGATCCTGGCGTCTTCATTTTCGAAAATCTTTTCAAAACCCATTCAAGCGTTCCGCAAAAGCAGTGATTTACGATTACCTTCGTGTGTCATACGCGCTGTACCTTTTGAGGTTCTCTTGGTCCGTCTTAAAGGTTGGTCCTCGCGCCTCTGCCTTCGAGAATTCTTAGGAACCGGACACGAAAAAAAATGTTTGCTCAACGCAAAGAGCGTCATCTATCAATGATGAGGTCTTGTTGTAGGTTCCAGAAGGGTCTGCTTTTCTTGGCCTGTAGAAAGTTAACTCTTAAAAGCTCATCGAAGTCATTATGGCAAGTTTTTTATTCCTTGTAAAAATAACTTTGGCGCGGTACCTAGTTTTGCTATATACCTCGAAGTGCAAAAAAGTTTCGTCCGAGGATAGATGAAATATTCTGCTGTGCTGAAGAAGAACGTCGTATGAGCTTTTGGTTTCCCTTGATAAATTACGGATTTTTGAGGAAACATTTCGATATTTTTCTTCCAATTTTTCGGAGAATTTCATCCGCAAATTGTTTTATAATAATTAGGTGCATGGGAATTTCAAGGAAAAGCGATCGTGGCTTTCCTGAAATATTAATTTTAATTTGGGGGAAAATTAGTTACTCCTAGGCTTATACGGAGTTTTTCCTTTAGGCCCAGATACACCTGCGAGTTACTGGCTCTCGTTGAAAGTGGAACACCAATTGGCAAGGAGGATTTCGATAGCTCGACATCGAGCGATCGAAATCTTATTTCCCCATTGGTGTTTCCCTTTCATCAAGCGTTGTAACGCGCAGGTTTATCTGCCGTTTTAGCACAACAGCGCTTCTTTTTGTCCTATCCAAAGTTTGCATCAGGCCCATTATTCACCTTGCTTGGGTTGTAAATATGGCAACCCTGACGATGCTCTGGACGGACCGGGATGGTCCGATTGAGACATGGAATGAGACAGCCGCCACACGCGGGACATCGGACATCATCTCCGGCCAATCGCGGCAGCGCACAGTAGATACAGTCAATTTTAGAGAGGTCGGACACGTATCTTTGACTATGCCTGCAAATTTTGATGTTTATTTCGTCACATTTTACATTTTCAGAGGTGCTCCAGCAGAAAATTTCATGAGGAAACCAATGTTACCACTTTTAGATCTTCAAAATTTTATATAAACCGAGTTATAAACGTTTAAAGTTTCCTTATTTTGGCAGACTTCTCCTATTCTGCCATTCTAAGGAAGAATGTCGTATGAACATTCGAGGGTTGTCAAATTTCCCTCGATAAAATACTTATTTTTGACGCAATTTAGTATGTTTTCCCTTGAAATTTTCAGATATTTTAGATCGAATTGCGTTTATAATTTATCTGAATATTTTGTAAAACAATATTCAGCATTTTCCCAGTAAATTCGGTTTTTATCGGAGGACATTTGGCAACGTCTGAAAGCTCATATACTTAGCGTTCATTGAAAAAAAAAGAAAGAAAGAAAAAAAAAAAAAAAAAAAAAGACATTGGATCTGGAGTCCAGACTCTTGAAAACATTGACTAGAAAAAATACTCTTGATTCAATCAGATTTTTGCTTAAATCAAAAGGAAATCCGCTCAAATTAAGAGACTTGGTTCTTGATCTATGCAAAAATTCGATTGAATCAAGAGTATTTTTTTTTTCAATGTTTTCAAGAGTCTAGACTCTAGATCCAATGTGTTTTTTTTCCAGTGTTTTCTCTTACAATTAGCACAGCGGTATTGACTGGTTCCATTGTGCGGCGCGGTCGCTCGTCGCGTAGAAATCGGAGGTCACGGGCAGCAAAAGTCGGTGTCAATTGGTGCAGGAGCAGTGGCAGCTCGCAGCCGGATTACCCGGGTCAATAATAAGTTGTGACCGGCACCGGCCACGCGCGTTGTCGGGGGGGGGGGGGGGGGGGGGGTGTTGGGAGGTGACGGCCGGACCATTGGCCGATGACTCGTATCGGGCGAAACGCGACCCGCGACCCGCCAGTTGGGTTTATCGCGAGCTGCGTTTTGTTTGCTCGAATTC
The DNA here is from genome assembly GCF_918797505.1 of Bemisia tabaci. Lineage (NCBI taxonomy): Eukaryota > Metazoa > Arthropoda > Insecta > Hemiptera > Aleyrodidae > Bemisia > Bemisia tabaci. The sequence continues at coordinate 4,985,211 of NC_092802.1, forward strand.
CAAGTCCGCTCGCGCTTTGCCACGTTTATCCGTCGATTAAGGATTGTTAGAGATCAACAAAATTCGATTTCTCAGCATTTCAGAATGTCTTTTTTTTTTTTTTTTTCTACTTCAAATAGCCCACAAGGGCTAATCCCACGCTTTAAATCCCATCCCCCCTCTGTCCCTACTGAACCAGTCCCAGGCAACCATTGTTTGAGACCATCAAACTCGGGTCGCCTGGCCGGGAATCGAACCCAGGACCTCCCGATCATAGAGCAAGCGCTACAACCACTACACCATAGGAGGTCTAGCGACCGAGAGAACCGGGAAATGTCAGGGAATTTTTAGGGTGTCAGGAAAATCAGGGGAAACGTCAGGGAATCTGCTCAAATTCGCCATGTCAGGGAATTTTATTTTGCAAGCGATTTTCCTGTCCGGAAATTGTCAAGGAAACCGAAAAACACGGATTTTCTAGAAAATGTTTCGCGAATTTTACTCCTGCGTAAATTTTTACCAGAATTTCTGCAGTTGTATTTTAAATTTTAACAATGAGGCAAAAATATCTCGCATAAGTTTAGGCGTCATATATTTTGCTCTATTTAGGTATTACATTAGATTATATTTCTAAAACATGAAAAAAATTCTTACTAACACCTTCTCAGTTCAAACGTGTCGAAAAGTAAGGAAGTTTTTCTTTTTTGTCAGGGAAAAGTTAGGAAATTATTTTTTCCGTCCGTCAGGGAATTTTGTATTTTTCCGCGGTTTTTCGTCCGTTTTTGTCAGGGAAATCAGGGAATTTTTTGTTGAAAATTGCTAGACACCGCGCACTGAAAAGACCGGACAAATGTCACATCAGAAAATGACACCATTCAATAGAAATTCATATGCTACCCCAAAGAAATGACTCATGATTGATACATTCAGGTTGATGTTATTTTTTGTCTTGAATTTTCTTTCACAGTTTTACCCTCTTAAAGTACCTGCAGCGAGAAATAAATTTAAAGTATTCTCGTCAAAAACATTGGATTTTCTACTCGTAGTACGAAAAAATGGAGAAATCATCCGGGAATTCCTAGATACAGTTCTAGTTCTATGTCGGCTGTATCCTAAACATGCTTTTATACAAAAATGAATGTGTGACGAAAGCTGTAGATTTGACAACGGTCGTATTTCGTGACAACACTAATTTATTTTTCACACCACCTCAATGTCAGCAACTGGACCGTGCTTTTAGCGTCTTGACGCTTATCAGCAATGAAGTAATGGGTTGTGACTCGTAATAATTGCATATCAGTGGCGCAATCCCACGAAATATGTGTGCAATTTTATCGAGCGTTATACTTTGAGTCAACTTTCGTCTCTTTTTTTGCGTCACCCAGCGACATACTAAACGATTGTTTATTAGGATTTAAATGGTTTTGTCGTATGTTTCCGTCATAAAATGTCGCGTTGGAAACGATGGAAATAAGATAGGATAGAGTAGCAAGTTCATAAGTCAGCTCGACTTTATTGATTGCAATTTTAAGATAAACCTCGGATGAAACAGCGTAATTAGTTAGTTCGTATAATTTTAAGACATTCAGCGTCTCAGGCTATAAACGTCTGTACAGATAATTTTGAAATTAGGAGTAAATACGAAAATTTAGATTTTTAAATTAAGAGAGGTGAAGAGTTCTAGAATTTTGGTGGGTGTTATTTTTGAGAATTTCGAGATAAACATGTGAGTTCAACATCTACTGTACTTGGAAGCTTGTGCCAGAAGTTAAGTCTAAGCTTGAAAAAATGGAAGCGAAAAGTTAAAACTTTTTACGTACTCTCAATAGTTAATTCTTCCATTTGTTTTTAAAATTCACTCAATTTCCGTGTCCTTTCAGATTTTACAATCCTCACCATAGTAGAACTATGCAATGACAGAAGTTTTTGCATAGTCAAGAAAAACTTGGAAAAGTCCGGAAGTTTTTCTGCGGAATTTTGAAATTGTTTCTCCCGGTACCTACCCCAGAAAAATTGCGTTTTTTGAATGTCAAAGGATTTTTTGCTCAAAATTTTCTCGTGGAAAACATTTTTATTAGAAATTACATGATGAGAAAGCAGGTAATTTTATGTTAGAAACGCTGGGAATTTCGAATTCCAAGTAACCTTTTATCCCCTCCTTCAAACAGGGCCGGATTAAGGGAGTGGCCACATGGGCCGCGGCCCATGGCGGCAAAATTAGGGGGCGACAAATTTTGCAATTTTTTTAAATGCAGGTACAAAAAAATAGGATTCAGAAAAAAATTTCAAACAAGAAATTGTGACAAAATCTCTCATTTCCTGAGAGTTCATTAATTTCTAATTTTGTCGTATTTCGGTGATACAAAAGACTGGGCACCTTTAATTAGTTGAGTTAAGAGAGAAACCAAACACGTAATTTGGCCTGGAGCGGCGCGGCGCAAAGAGAAATGATGATGAGGACTTGAGATGAAAAGGAGAAGCCCTCGACGCGGCGGTCGGTATGTAACACATATTAGCGCCTACGAGACTGTATGAATACTCCACGCATTGCGTCAAACACAGTACGGTCAACAGTGGTCGGCGCGGCGTGAAACGCACAGTGCCTACAAGACTACATGAATACTTCTCGCATTGCGCCAAATATAGTGTGGTCAGCGCGGCACGGCGGCGGAAGTTAAAATTATTAAACCACATTTATGTTTATTCTTTCTTAATTTTTTAGTTCATTTATTGCAAATGAAAGGCCTTGTCCCCACAGAGATAGGTTTAGAGAACTGAACTTTTGCCAGTAGTGTTGACAGGGTTTACGCAAAAAATGTGTCCAACACGAGTGAACGCGTCTTATGCACCTTTCTCCCTCGGGCACGTTCACTTGATGGTTTTTATTGGTGTTTCAAAATGAATGAGAAGAGGGCGGCAAGTAGATGAATCCGGCCATGCCTTCAAACGCCAATTTTTATACTACAATAATTCTATATTTTCAAGCGTTTCAACCGCTTCATGCCATCAGTCGAGCTTAAACTCGAAATTTCATCGATGAAACGTGTCAAGTAATCATTTTGACCAAACTTTTATAACCGCTGCTCGCAACGATCACAGGTGACGAGAGAAAACAAGTAAAAATGTTGAGTCGGATGATAGATAAATGTGCCACATGCGTCGGGGTTAATTAGTCAACGGGACGACCTCTAATTTGGCGCGGTAAACGCCGGGAGTCGATGTATTTATTCATCAGGTCCCGTTTGTTCTTCAATTAATTGAAACGTCATCGACAGTGATAGCTTTGCCGAGCTTTTTATTTTCGAAGCTTCGCTTAATTTCCGCCGATCCCATCTTGATTCCCGGCGGAGGTTGCCAAAATGCGCGCATTCATTTATCTTGTGGGTTGGTCGCTGTGGAGAATTTGCACGAAACAATTTTATTGCTTCGTCTAGAAGTGCTTAAGAAGTTGAGTTCGCAGTAATATTCTTAAAGTTTTTCTGACGTGGGAAGTTGTACGAAAATAGATTATAAATGAAAAAAATGCACCGCCTTGTGACGTCTATCTGGCGTCATTTCCCATTTAAACACATGTATTTCATCAGATTAGGTTTTTTTTTTTTTTTTTTTTTTTTTTTTTTTTTTTTCATATTCCCTCCAATAATTGTTAAATTTAGAAACCCGGTCAATTCACTTTTCAGACACACACCTGCCTCTTTATTTTACTATACAAGGTAGCAAATTTAAGGAAAAAATATAATCTCAGGGATTTTTTTAAACAGGTTGAAAGATGAGTGGGTCTCAGAAGATCTAACTGTGGAAGCCTTTTTTAAGGCGAAGGGAGTATTTTTTTCTGTATACACCTATGCACAGTAGGTCTGAAGAAATACTATGTTGGTTATAACTTCGAAGTTCTGAGTTCGCATAATGTGTATCGCAAAGACACTACCAACAGTAGCTCCCTCAAACATACCCACAACTTTAAACAAGTGCCACTTCAAATCTAAAATTTTTGATTTTATGGGTTTTTAGTGTTCTGCACTGGAAAAAAAAAACACATTGAATCTAGAGTCCAGACTCTTAAAAACGTCGACAAGAAAAAATACTCTCGATTCAATCGGATTTTGCTTAAATCAAGAACCCAGCCTCTTAATTTGAGCGAATTTCCTTTTAATTTAAGCAAAAATCTGATTGAATCCAGAGTATTTTTTCTTGTCAATGTTTTCAAGAGTCTGGACTCTAGATCCAATGTGTTTTTTTTCCAGTGTGGTTTTATAAAAATGGGAGTTTGCCTTATTTTCGCTCCCTTGTGTTTAGATAGAGTGTATTCGTGCACCATGGTCATAGATTTGCGCTATTTTGCATACCTCCGTCCAAAATGATTTTACTTTAACACTTGCGGAAGGAAATTCGAATTCCAGAAGTTCACGCGGCAGCACGGTGCAATCAATACAGGAAGCATGCTTTGTCAAATTCACCCGCCGACAAAATTGGGCGGTCTATATCTAAACTAATGGATCGTTAGACCAAGGATTGTTCGTGAAGTCGGGTTTATCGGCGGCGATTATGCGTTGATTTAATTATTGTTGGTTTGACCTCCTTCTCTCTCACCGATATAATCGTCTGCTCGAGACTTGTGAAAGGATGGTGGGGTCGAATTTTGTGGAGTCTGTTTAATTTCAGATCTAGAGCCGTTTTTGAAAGGAGTTATCACTGTTTATTAACACTGTCAGAGACAGTGATTACTAACCTAGTCATATGCGTATTTTAACCTGAAATATTGCGTAAACCGTCATTCCTCTCACAAAAGAACGTAACTGCATTGCGATGTTGCCAAATGTATCCCTACAGGGTGTCTACAAGTCCGGAATTTCCGGAAATAGCACTGTTTTTTTAAGGGCGGTCCGGAAGTACTGAGAAAGTGCGGAAATTCCTCAAGAAGGTCCGGAATTTTTTTTGTTATTTTTGTCGCAAAATTCAGCAAGAAATTCAACTTTTTTCAATTTTTCGAATTTCGTCAAAAATGGAGATACCGAAAAAGTACTGAATTTTCCTTTTCGTACTGAGTTTCTTGAGAAGGCATTGAAAAAGTACTGTAAAAGTACTGACTTTTGATCAGCCTGTTTCGGCAGACACCCTGCCGCACAAATTGCATTTTCACCGATATAATTTTGGGAATTTCTAACTGAAAATGTCACCAATTATTTTTTTCGGATCTTTCGCAAGATTCAGAAAAATTCTAGAAGGAACTTAACAGGTATATTAATGAGGATAGGTGTTTTGGGTATATTTCGGAGTAGTCATTATTGGAATATGAATTACATATTTTATTGAAAGAAAACAGAGAACGTGGTCCGACGAGGAGATGTATTGGCGAACTAGCTAACAAGGGGAAGGGGCTGCTATACGCAGGTGCTTATCAACATTGAAATAGGACTCGCAGTATGAGTCGCCATAAAGCGACGTTGTCAAGATTATGATTAATTCCAGGGTTCAACACTCCCCCTTAATCTTGACATTTCTCTAATAAAAACGCTTATTATAGTATGGGGGATACATCAAAACCTATGTGTCCTTCTTACGGAAGAACTCTACTCCTCATCGTTACAAAAAGAAACTTAATATTATTACAAGTAAATAAATTTTTAATAGTGTTATGTAAACATAGCAAAGAAAACATAGAATTATGTTAAGATTTCAGAGAGTGTTTGAAAAATACACTGAAAAAAAAGAAATAATGAAAAGCATAGTAAATAGAATTATTTCAGAAATTATTTCACAACCCTATCTCTGAGTGATGTGAATTTTAGTTTCGGGAGGGGTTTGGTGAGCATATCGGCAAGTTGTTCGCTCGATGGACAGTATTGAATTTTGAAAAAACCCTCCGAAAATTTCTCATGCACGTAATGGTAACGCACATCTATGTGCTTGGATCGTCTATTGAATTGACCCTTTTTTACAACTCTTATAGTCCCTTGGTTATCTTCTTTCAAGATGCATCGAACTTGTTTGTCCGTTAATTCTTCTATGAAGGATTTTAAAAACAATAGATTTTTCAAAGTATCCGCCAACGCAATATACTCACTCTCTGTGGTTGACGTGGCAACTATTGGTTGCCTTCGGGATGCCCAGCTGACTGGGTTGTCGTTCAAAAGTACCATATATCCCGAGGTGCTTCGCCGGGTGATTAAATCATCAGCGTAGCTGGCGTCGCAGAATGCTGATAAAGTTAACTCAGATTCGGTTGACCGTTCAAACATGACACCATCCCCAGTGGTGCCCCTTAAGTATCTCAGTATTCGTTTTATGATATCAATATCATTTTTCTCAGGCTTCTCCATGTGACGACTTGCGTAGCTGACAGCAAAAGAAATGTCAGGACGCGTCTTGTTACTGAGATAAAGCAAACTTCCAACGGCTTGCCTGTATGGGAAATCGTCGGCGGAGTTTCCGGTTCTCTCTATCATCTGACCGGGCTCCATCGGCGTTGAAACAGGTTTACAGTCACTCATGTTAAAGGAATTTATGATTGAGTTCGCATACGCTTCCTGTGACAATTTTAATGTATCGCCCTTGGCCTCGATTTTTATGTTTAAGTAACACGTAGGGTTCTCCTCCAATGTAAGCTTAAATTCTCTCTGCATGGCTTTTACTAAATGATTTTTCTCATCAACATTTTTATACACAACCAGACCATCGTCAACATGAATGGCGAGCCAAAGTGTGCCCTTAGTATTTCTGAAAACGCACCTATCAGATTTCAGCTGTTTTAATCCACATTTCGCAAGAAAATCAGTCAATCTTTTAAACCATTGTAAAGGCGACTGTTTGAGGCCATAAAGTGCTTTCAGAAGTTTGAAAATTTTATTCTTATACTTAGTATAACCTTCGGGTATTTTCATGAAAACATTCTCCTCTAAATTTCCATACAAGAAAGCACATTTTACATCAAATTTCAGTATTTTATAATTGTATTGGAGAGCTAAAGCAAACATAATTTTTATTGAACTTTCGTTCGTTACGGGACTAAAAATTTCTTCATAGTCGAAGTCGTCTTCTTTTTGCTCATTTCCCCGAACGCATAAACGAGCTTTGTATTGACCATTATCTTTAATTCTAAATACCCATCTATTAGACAGTACTTTTGCCCCTTTTGCTTCTTTTTCGTCCACTAATTTGTAGACTTCGTTTTCTGCTAACGAATTTATTTCGTCTTCGATAGCAGTTTTCCATTTGTGACCATCTGGTCCAGTTACTGCGTCGGAAAATGTCAAAAGGATACAACTACTCGGTACTGGATCTCCATAGAATTGAGTTTGTTTTGTAACACGTCCAGCACGTGTTGCGACTTCGTTTTGTTCTTTTTGAAGATTTTCTTCCTCTGTCTCATTTTGAATGTTTTGAAGAGGCTCTCCCTCCGTCTCGTTTGCATTATTTTGATGAATCTCTTCCTCTGTCTCATCTTGATGCATTTCCACCTCATTCTCACTGAGATTCTCTTCTGATTTTTCTGATTCACTCTCCTCTCTTTTAAACAGATCCTCAAATGGATCACACACATTTTCTGCATCCAAAAGTTTATTGTTACTTGGTTTTATAAATGCAACGTCTCTTGATACTATTATTTTTTCGTCTTTTGCGTCCCAAAGTCTATATGCATTACTTGCGTAACCAACTAGAGTATACTTTTGACACCTTTCGTCGAGCTTTTTCAAATGTTTTAAATTTTTGGCGTAAGCCATAGAACCAAATATTTGCAGATACTTAAGATTTGGAGTTTTATCATACCATTTTTCATATGGTGTACAATTTAACCAAGACTTAGGGCTACGGTTTAGAAGGTGTGTTGCAGTGTAAACTGCCTCACCCCATAATTTCTTATCAACATTCCCTTCAAAAATGAGTGCTCTAGCACGTTCCAGGAGCACTCTGTTGGTTCTCTCTGCTGTCGAGTTCAATTGGGGAGTTGCCGGGGGACTATAGTCCAAAATTATTCCCTTTTCTCGGCACCAGTCTTTTAAATCTGCACTCATATATTCTCCACCACGGTCACATCTTATTTTACTTACTTTTAGATTAAATTTTGTCTCAGCTTGTGTTACGTAGTCTCTTAAGTTCTCAAAAAGTTCACTCTTGTATGTCAGCAGAGAGACCATCAGAAATCCTGAAAATCCATCAGTAAAAGTTGCAATATAACGCTTATTGTCCCATGTATCAGGCTCAATAGGGCCACACAAGTCTGTATGTATTATTTCTAATTTCCGTTTTGCTCTTTCTCTTTCTTTTCCGAATCGGGTTCGAGTTAGTTTTGCTCGCAAACAAACATCACAATTATCTTCTTTGTCACACATGCTCAGAATGTCCTTTTCAGTTAAATTAATGCCTTCGGCCATTTTTACCAGTTTTAACATGTTGTTTTTACCCAAATGCCCCATTTTTGCGTGCCAATCTAATGCAGGGCTAGTGAGGAAAGCGTTACCTTTCATATCCTCATCTTTAATCTCACTTGGTTCACAAACCTCTGCATTTGCAATAAAGAGACCTGATTCATCCTGAGTACCTTTAAATACAAACTTACCATCTTTTTTAATTGTTACTTCATTTTTATCAAAGAATACCTGACCATCCTGCTGGGTTATTACACTTATGGAAATTAGATTTCTAGACGCTTCAGGGATATAATACACATCACGTAAAATAAATCGATCAAAATGAATCACTCCTATTCCTCTGGCGATCAAAAATTCGCCCTCTTTGGCAACACCAATTTTGTGATTACACTTAACGAATTCAGTGAAATATTCTCTAGAACGACAGATATGTGACGTAGCACCGGAGTCAATGACCCATGTTTTGACGTCACCGTCGTACAAATTGTTTGCCATAAGCACAGGTTTACCATTCTTATTTCTCTTATTTTTCTCATCACTTTCATTCTTATCTCTAAAAAAACATTGTGCCTCTAGATGATTAGTCTTCTTACAAATTCCACAAGGAGGATAAGACCCTTTATTTTTGTTATCAGTTTTATCACGCGCACTGCCATTTTTATTTCTACAAAATTTGGCAACATGATTCGGTTTGTTACACAGATTACAGACAATTTTATCCCTACATTCTTTCAAACGGTGCCCTACTCGATTACAATTGTAACATTTCTGCACTTGTGCTCTGAAAGCTAAGCCTTCAGGTTCAGCCTTTTGGCTTTTGTGACGATTTTCCTCAGCCATGAGTCGTGATTTTAAAGTTACCAAAGTTTTACTCTCAGTAGCTGTGGCTTCCCAAGCTGCAGAAAAATAGCTGTAATGACTAGGTAGGGTTGTTATAATTTTAGTTATTAACATTTGCTCAGACACGTTTCCCTTAATAGCATTCAGTCTTGTGTAGAGATTTTCCAGAGTACTCACATGGCTCATGATGGAAGTACCTTTCTGATATTTAGCGTTGAAAAATTCCTCCAGAAGTTGGCATCTTTGTTCGGTGTCATCTCGTTCGTAGAGTTTCAAAAGTACATCCCACATTGCTTTTGCGCTGTCACAGTTCATGAGATGAATCATCACACTTCTCTCCACCGTTTGGACGATCACTTTTTGTGCAAGAGCGTCTCCTTTCTGCCATTCCTTGAGTTGTTTTTGGTCCTTCTTTCCATCTTCTCCATCCGCTGCAGGTTTCACACTTTGTCCCGTCAGTATCTCGTACGCATTCCCAGCTTTCAAAACAATTGTAACTTGGAATTTCCAAAATTGAAAATTGCTGGTATCTTTCAGTTTTTCAATGTCTCTAAGTTCATCGCGCTTGATGTTATCCATTTTTAAGTTTTACTTTAGTCTTTCAGATTTCACAAAGTTCAGAATGATTTTAATTTTTCTTATCTTTCAAAAGTTCAAAGAGTTCCGAATTTTATAAAATTCAAAGTTATTTTAATTTTCCTGAACTTCTGGTTTCACAAAGTTCAGAATTAACTACCGTCACTTCAGTTCTTCACAAAATTTTTAATTTTTTTTTTAATTTTAATTTTATTTTTCACACATTGGGTTTTAATTTTTAATTTTTATTTCATCCTTCACAAGATGGTTTTAAATTTTTTTAATTTTAGACACAAAGAACGGGGTTTTAGTTTATATTATTCAGTGCACAACATGATGAAAGTAGTTTTCAGTTTCTGCCCTTTTCCGAGCATCGAGTCACATTATTCCACAGGAACCACAAAACACATTAATCCACAGGACGACAATACCGCGTCGCGTTCCGCGTAATCCTGGGCCCATAACCTAATGAGGATAGGTGTTTTGGGTATATTTCGGAGTAGTCATTATTGGAATATGAATTACATATTTTATTGAAAGAAAACAGAGAACGTGGTCCGACGAGGAGATGTATTGGCGAACTAGCTAACAAGGGGAAGGGGCTGCTATACGCAGGTGCTTATCAACATTGAAATAGGACTCGCAGTATGAGTCGCCATAAAGCGACGTTGTCAAGATTATGATTAATTCCAGGGTTCAACATATATTTCTGTAAAAAAATTGAATTTTTCGAGTCAATTTCACAATTTTGGGATGGAGTTACGGTCCTTCCTGCGGGGAATGACGAAAAATGCCTTCCCGTCAAGAGACGCTTTTTAGAGTTTACACTTGAGTTTAACGTATTTTCTCTTTTTTTCCAGGCTGGGGATAAAATATGGTGGCCAGTGTTTCACTTCCTGCTGCTCACCTTGGTGTCCATCGCCTCCACATTAGCTCGGAATTTCGGTAAGTCGAATTTTCAGTCAGAGATAAGTTGCAAAAGCTAGAATTAATAGCGAAGCGTGAATTATCGATTATCGATATTTCCCCATTTGCGGCTATGCTAAAGAATCGATTAGTAAAGTGTTCGTTGCGAACACCCTATTAATCGATCCTTTTCCATAGGTTTAATTGCAGATCAATCGATGTATCGCAAAGCATGCCACGCCACTACCGCTGGGCCGTTCGCACGCAGCCTCCTGGGCCATATTCCAATGTCTCTCGGAGTTATTAGCGCAGACTAGAGAACTCGACGGTCCTCAGCCGTAAGAGCGTATCTCTATCTTCAGGTGAGCCCTGTTTTCCATATACCTACACGTATCCCGGGGCTCACGTGTAAACGGTGATACGTTCTCAGGTCAGAGGAGCCGCGAGCTCACGACCAAGCGCAGGGACATAAACACTCTCTCCTCTCCCACTCCCACCGCCCGGGGGGGGGGGGGGGGGCAGGAAACTCGAAACGCCGCCGTTGCATTTTATTGCACTTATTTCATCCGTTTTCCCCTCCTGTTCCCTCCTCCCCCGGTTTCGGTCCGCGGGAAACACGAGTATCTGTATTCGTATAGAATGTCTCGAGTGCGAATTCTTTCGGGGCCCGGGTCGGAAGAGGCCCGTTCTGCCGTTCCAAGGAAAAACGCCGTATGAACATTCGAGAGTTGCCAAATTTCCTCTCATAAAACTTTGATTTTTGAGGAAAATCATGAATATTTTTGCTTGAAATCTTTAGGAATTTTGGGTAAAATTTCGAACGTAATTACGTAAAAAATTGGAGGAAACTCATAACTTAACCAAGAAATTCGTGTTTGTCGAAGGAAAGTTGGCAACACCGAATGAGCCGTCAGGCACTGCCGAATTTCTTTTAGTAAATCACGAATATTCGGAAAAATTTGGAAACACATGTCCTCCGATTTTTCAGATCGTTTTGTTCGCAATTTCACCTTAAGTATGTTCGTGTAAATAGAGAATTTGCAGGTGTCTTAAATTTTGTGAATTTCATCTTTAAAATGATACTGCTAGGAAAACTGAGCACTAAGATATCCTTGGTTTCTAAATCGAAAAAGGTTCGGAGAAAATATGACAAAATAATCTAATCTGCTAGAATACATGTGTTTGAATGGAAAATGCCGCCAGATGACGTCACAAAGCGGCACATTTTCTCACTTTTAAATCAATTTTTCTCCAATTTCCCATGTCAGAAAAATATTATGAAAAATACCGCGAACTCAGCTCAACAGGCACTCTTAGATGAAGCAATAAAATTTGTGCGTGCAAATTCTCCATTTCGAGGAAAAATATCCATAGCTCACCTCAAAAAATGAACATTTTATCGAAGAGAATTTGGCAACTCTCGAATGTTCACACGGCGTTTTTCCATTGTACGGCAGCGTTTTATGGTTTGCTTGCCCGGTGGAAGAAGGGGCCTCGCCGAGGCGAGTGATGACGTTTGTGATGACCGAGATTCTCAAATTTTAATGCTCCTTACACGGGATCACTTGGGAGCTAAGATTCGCCTTGAAATCCCAGTTTCATTCTTGCTTAAAATGTCAACGTTTCAAAATATTTCGCAAGTTTCGTAAAAAATGGATTGCATTTTGCAAAAAGGAACCAAGAGCATTCCAATGTTGCTAAGATTGTGCAACTTCATATTTTGCAATAAAATTGCGGAAATCGTGAAAAACTATGAAATTTAGATGGTAATTTTTGTTTTAAATTTACAGTTTTTAGCGAGTAAAATAGAAACGATTAATGGATAATCGGGTTTTTCCTCCAAGACAAAAGAAGTTGCACAATCTTAGCAACATTGCAATGCTAGTGGTTCCTTTTTGCAAAATGCAATCCAAATAGCCTTACATTCAGTTTCCCTATGCTTCATGGAATTTTTTGGAAACATTTCATGAAAATTTACGTGAAATTTCAAATTATTATTCTTCAGCTCAGATGTCAAGAAACGTACCTCCTTTCATGGATAATACGCATGTTTCCAATTAATTTTGGTCGCACCGCAACTGAAATTGGGATAGCGCCGCAAAAGTTGGGTTAGTAACCAAATTTATTGGGGTGCCTCCACAATTAATTCGAAATGCCCACATCATCCAATAACCCCTACATGTCCGCCCTGCCAACCCTCGCGGGCGGGACGAAGGCTAAAATCGCTGCAACACTGGGACGACGCGTCATTATTTATGACTCCCTTATAATTTTCACCATAATAAACAAAAATAAGTACCCTAAAAGCTACGATTTAGAACCAGGAGCCGTGTTTTTTTTTCGGTAAAAAGAAAAAAATGAAAATAGGACTAAATACATAATCGCGATGAAATTTCTCGTGATTTCAAATTAAATCGTTCTTAAAATTCTTGTAAATTTTTCAGAGATTTTTAAAAAATATTGATTGAAATTGAAGCATTAACAATGGTTTGCATCGTTGCGATCGAGGTAAATACGCTCCTTTTCGCGTGGAACCATCGATGTTTGAGTTCGTTTACGGCAGGCGTGACATACAACTATTTCACCATGGATGTAAGCATGTTGCAGCTTCGCCGGATTGAAGGCGCGTCAACCTGCGAAGATGTCTTGTCCGCCCTGCCAACCCTCGCGGGCGGGACGAAGGCTAAAATCGCTGCAACACTGGGACGACGCGTCATTATTTATGACTCCCTTATAATTTTCACCATAATAAACAAAAATAAGTATCCTAAAAGCTACGATTTAGAATCAGGAGCCGTGGTTTTTTCGGTAAAAAGAAAAAAGGAAAATACGACTAAATGTAATATAGCGACGAAATTACCCGTGATCTCAATTAAAATCGTTCTTAAAATTTTTGTAAATTTTTCAGAGAATCTCTGCGCGACTTTTAAAAAATATTGATTGAAATTGAAGCATTAACAATGGTTTGCATCGTTGCGATCGAGATAAATACGCTCCTTTTCGCGTGGAACCATCGATATTTGAGTTCGTTTACGGCAGGCGTGACATACAACTATTTGACCACGGATGTAAGCATGTTGCTGCTTCGCCGGATTGAAGGCGCGTCCAACTGCGAAGATGTCTTGTCCGGCCTACCTCTTTTATTCCGTGTGAAAACAATACTCAAAGTCTTTATCCAAGCCGGCGTTCGGTCCTCGATCCTAGCAAATTTTTCCGAACCGCTGATATTAGGTACATGCCTCTCCAATTCTATCGGAAGCTACTCTGCAAGTGCATCACTTAACGTCTACGAGTTTGCTCTTCCTTGGGTCGACCGAGTATCAGTTCCATTTCGTCACTTAGTACCGATGCATAAAAACATGAGATGGGTGAGATTCCTCGACCATACTTTGTACCCGCGGGTGTAAAAGGAAAAATTCCTTCCATGCGCCGGCAACCGACCTCGCAACTTGCACTTGCGTGCCTGGAACATTCTTGGTGCATGCTACAGTGTCACCGCGTTTATTAGATGGGGTCTGAATCATTTTTTTTTTGTCGCCTTTTACATCGATATCACAAGACATGCGTGCCTCCTGTAACTATGTAAGCGGGCTCGCTGATATTGCCGTCGGACTTCATTTCCCCAGGCCGCACAGTGGATCGAGTCGATTAAACAGGTCGGACAAGAAATTTTGGACTAAAACTGCAAATTTGTATGTTTATTTCGTCACATTTCAAATTTTAAGAGGTGTTATTGGAAGGAAATTTTATGGAAAAGCCAATGAAACCACTTTTAGAACCTCGAAGTTTTGTATAATCGGAGTTATAAGCGTTTAAAGTTTCTGAATTTTGTCCGACCTCTCTATTGACTGGATCCACTGTGCGCTGCCGGCTGAGTATCCTGTTTCCCGAGGCTCGAGGGTCGTCAAAGTGACCGGTGATTAAAGATTCTTGCGATTTCTGCAGTCTGTCAACGGGATATAAATGTTGTTTCTTGTGAATTCTTTTTTTTCTCGGTGCAGTTTTAGTTTAGCGTCAGAATCATTTTATAAGGAGAGTGGTTCCGAAGCCTAAGTAGTTCAAATTTACCGAAAATTTGCAAAATGGAGGGTGCACTGCGGATATGTGCCACCACGCTCGACTGTTCTCTCATTGGTCGCTTCTCGATCGAGAAAAAGTAACAATTTTTCGGAACCAAGTTCCAAATGTCATCGCAAACAAGATACGACTTTTACTTTAAGAAACCTGAAACTTTGAAGAAAGAATTCACTGGGAAAAGTTTCTTGCATCCAGAGTACAGACTTCCAAAAAATTTGACAAGTAAATATACTCTCGATTCAATCGGATTCGGAGGGAGGTCTATCCTCGCTGAAATTTTTTTTTTATTGAAATATTATTTTGACTTAAAGCGTCGTTTCTTGTAAAAAAATCCGATTTTTTTAAACCTGAACTTCACGATAGCGAAACGACGCTTTTTTAACCCATAAAACTGATGTTGAGCGGAATCTGCACGGATTCATCCCAAAAAATCTTAATTTTGTCGTCATGAAACGACGCATTAAAAAGACCGAAAAAAGCACATTGGATCTAGAGTCCAGACTCTTGAAAACATCGACAAGATAAAATACTCTTGCTTCAATCAGATTTAAGCTTAAATCAAAAGGAAATCCGCTCAAATTAAGAGGCTGGATTCTTGATTTAAGCTTAAATCTTATTGAATCAAGAGTATTTTTTCGTGTCGATGTTTTTAAGAGTCTGGACTCTGAACTCCAGATCCAATGTGTTTTTTTTCCAGTGTAAGTAAAAATAATATCTCCAAAAACAATTTTCAGTGTTCCCTCCACGACCGGAACAATTTCCCAAAAAGCGTCATTTCTGGTGATTTTAAGCCCCCAGCTGCATTTCCTTCCTTTTTACGAGCGCGTTTAATGTCTGTCTTCGCCACTGCTCCTCATACTGGAACGCGAATCGAGCAAATTTTTCCTCGCAACCGAGTGGCTTCGATGATCGGCTCGAGAGCCGTCAAAAGTGGCGCGGGGTGATTAAAGATTCCGCCGGGTTTACGACTGCCTTTAGCCGTAACAGCGGCCGTTTGACGGTGAGCGGCCGCGGCCGGACGTCATCGATGTTTTATTTGGCGAGCTTAATCCGACAGTGTGAACCGGCCCCAAGAATCCTCGCGTTACGGCCGTAACTGCATGTTGCAGCTCGTCAAAACGGCGCGCACAGGGTGATTAACAATTCTCGCCGGCCTTTGCAGCGTTGCCTCGTCGTGAGGAATTGATAGGTTTTCCTCCGCGAGCTGGTACAGAGGTGCCAAATTTGATCTAGAGTCCAGACTCTTGAAAACATTGACAAGAAAAAGGCCTCTTGATTCAATCAGATTTAAGCTTAAATCAAAAGGAAATCCTCTCAAATTAAGAGGCTTGGTTCTTGATTTAAGCTTAAATCTGATTGAATCAATAGTATTTTTTCTTGTCAATTTTTTCAAGAGTCTGGACTCTAGATCCGATGTGTTTTTTTCCAGTGCACTTTGAAATTCGATGATATCAGGAAAATGTAAGGAAATCGCTTATGGATGAGGAAATTCTGATCGTCTCAAGCATTTTTCAATCATGTGGTTCGATTTATCACGTTTGTTGATTTTGTAAATAAAGATAGTGTCAATTTCTTCCTGCAAAAAACCAGAAAATCTCGTCTTAAATATCAGGAAAAATCAGAAAAATCCAAAATTTAAGTTTAGCAGACTCGACTGCATGATATCAGCCAGTACACTAGAGCGCGTTAGTGAAATCATTGACCTTAGTTGGGTTTGGATCGAGTAGGCAACTAAATTAACTCCCTGGCAATGCGGAGGGTATCACTAGGATTTGAAGGCGCTCCGTGCCGAGAGCATGCCTCTGAAGTTACTTACGAGTGAAACCTTTACCATGTCGATACGGTTTATTGCGATTCGGCCAGTTAACACACACGCCGCTTGTAAATTGTTGGCGACCTGCGACATATGTTTTCCGAATTAGCTTTTAGAAATCATATTTTGTAAAAAGTGTCATCTGATTAAGTTGTTCTTTCAAAGTCTCGCTGTGTACGTTTGCCGTTCACATAATGGAGATGTTGCATGTGTGAGGAATTTGCGATTTGACTGTTGATTCATATTAAAAGTTCGCGAGAAACACGATGGTGCCACTGGTCTTCTCTGAAATCAACTTTTAAACTCGAAAAAAAGCTCTCAAGTTGAGGTCAAAATGGAGGGGATATCCCACCGTACCGTGAGAGTTCACCTCTACATCAAAACTAACTCTCCATGCAAAGATAGGGAGCAAATACATAGACAGGGGCTGCCACTTTATTTGGGGACTCTAAAACTGAAAACACGGCATCACTGCTAATGTATTTGTTCCCGATCTTTGCATGGAGAGTTTGTTTTGATGTATAGGTGGACTCTCAGGGTAGCGTGGGATATCCCCTCCATTTTGGCCTCAACTTGAGAGCTGTTTTTGAGCTTGGGAGATGATTTCAGAGAAAACCAGTGGCACCATCGTGTTTCTTGCCAACTTTTACATAAGAATCAATGGTCAAATCGCAAATCCCTCACACATACAACATCTCCATTCTAATAATCTTTACGAGACCCTGAATATTAAGTTCCGTAACAAGCGCTCCTCCTAAAAACTTGACAACGCCACCGTTGGGTATCATCCACCCCAACTTGAAACGCATGCATTCTAGGACACCATCCGACGGCAATGCCATCCGGTTTATGGCTATATCAGTAACACCATCCCATCCCGCCATCCACCAACTCATCTTAAGTGTTGCGACGGTTTAGACCGCGACGGGGGGGGGGGGGGGGGCTGGCGACATTTCTCCACCTCGAAAGTGGTAGAGGCCCCGGGGAGGGCGGGGGAGAGCATAAAACAGTGCCTAATTGGCGTCGTCGCTAATGGTGCCATTAAAAATTACCTCAATTACGCCGGGCCGTCTACGAGAATATCGGCTGCCCTTTAGACCGGGGGTGGGGGATAAGCCGATGCCCTGCTACATATTGTTGAAGGGAGGGGGAGTATGTGCAGTGGGGATTGCCAGGTTGGGCTTAGGGCACTTTTTCAATTTTCAGAAAAATTTTCAGTTGTGCATTGAGATACACCATTAAGTATGTCAGAGAAGCGACGATACGGTTTCCGTGGTGCCGGCGTTTTTTGAATCATTTGCGTAATCTAATATTCTCCGAGAGGACTATATGGACCGCGTTCGGCGGAAAGGAAATTATAATTAAGTTAATTTCATATGAAATCAGTTGTGAAATCGTTCGAATTATACCAAAAAAGGCATAGTTTGAGTTTGAGGATCATCTTTTTTCTAATAGTAGTTACTACATTACACGCCGTACATCTTAACAATATTAGTACCGCTATTTAGTATGTCATGGAATTTGCTATTAGTATGTATGGAGCCAAGCCACATAAATTATTTCCAAATTTAATTGGGCAATTGAATTTTTTTTTATAAAAGGACGTTCATGCGGATTCCTTTGGAAATTTTAAGAGATTCGTCGCGTACCATGCTGAAAATTCCCTGAAATTTGTACGGAAATCCGCACAACCGCTTTCACGAAAAAAATTAAACTGCCGAATTATTTTTGGCAATAGCTGATGTCGTTTTGTGCCTTTCTGCTTAACTTGGTCTATACTTTGGAACGAGGAACACTGGTTTTGGTTCACTTCAAGAACAACGCATGGGCCAACAGCTTCCCCTCCAACATTTGAATCAGACAAACCTCACCTCATACTTCACAGCCTCATGCAGCCTCACGGTTTCCGCAGAAATGCACTCGAAAGGAAATCTCTAAATCGAAGGGAACAATCGATTAATTGCACGGCTATCTCACACTCACTCACTCACCCTCACACACACCCGTTCGTAGGACATAAATTTAGGCACGAGATGAATTAAATGACGAGCTCTGCCGCCGGGGAAGGGGGGGGGGGTGTCGGAGTGCTCTTCAAGGCCTCGAGATTCGCACGCCTCACGACTTTCCCATTCCTGTCGGGCGAGCTCGCGCCTTTTTTGACTGTTATGGCCGCGCGGGAGAAAAATATGAAAGGCGGATTCCCGCCCCTCCCCGCCCCCCGCCTCCTCCGGCCACGACTAAACGGGCGTCTGGCAGACTTGCAGAACGCCTCCCGACGCGGATCCCTTGTCGTCTTGAGTTTCCTCGAGGAACGGGTTCGTACATTGCGACGTTGCCGCCTGGAGGGAAAACATTCGTATTCGGACGGTACTAGAGTGCCTACGTAGTAAGAGGACGGAGCTTGCAAAAGCGTCAAAATGGAGGTGTTGCATGCAGGTGTTGAGGTGTTGCATGTGTGAGAAATTTGCGATTTGACTAGTGATACGTATGTAAAAGTTTGCGAGAAGCACGACGGTGCCACTGGTTTTCTCTGAAATCAACTCCCAAGCTCAAAAAAAGCTCTCAATTTGAGGTTGAAATGGAGGGGACATCCCGCGATATCCTGAGAGTCCACCTCTACATCAAGACCAACTCTCCATGCCAAGGTAGGGAGCAAATACATAAGCAGGGTTGTCGTGTTTTCAGTTTCGGAGTCCCCAAATAAAGTGGCAGCCCTGTCAAAGTATTTGCTCCCTATCTTTGCACGGAGAGTTTGTCTTGATGTAGAGGTGGACTCTCAGGATAGCGTGGGATATCCCCTCCATTTTGGCCTCAACTTGAGAGTTTTTTTGAGCTTGGGAGTTGATTTCAGAAAAACCAGTGGCACCATCGTGTTTCTCGCGAACTTTTACATAAGAATCAATAGTCAAATTTCAAATTCCTCACACATGCAACATCTCCATTGTGAGTTGCTTTGCTCGGAGAGTTTCGGTGAAATTTAGAAGTTTTTCGGAGAATCACGGTTAAATTCTCGAATTTTGCAAAATCACGGTAACAAATTGAGCTCTTGCATGCGTGAGGGATTTGCGATCCAAGTACTTTTTCTTGCGTAACTTTGCATCGTTGATGTAGTCACGTTCTGTCGTCTTTTACACGCAGTATTCTCTCATAATTCAAAGAGGACCATCCGAATTCCAGAAATTTCTGCTTTATTACTGGATTTCTCGCGGAAAAGTTGAATTTTTATTGGGAAAAGGTATAATGAAATTTCCCGGAAAACGTGCATTTTAGGAATGGCGCTTTCTTATTATAAAGTCACTTTCTTTCCAGATCGAATCCGTGATTAATCGAGAATTGTAGCTGAAGGAAAGGAGATTTTCAGTGGCGTGGCGTGCTTTGCGATACGTCGTTCGATCCACCATTGAAACCTATGGAAAAGGATCGATGAACAGGGTATTCGAGATGAACATCTTAATAATCGATTCTTTACCATAGTATTAAATGAAGGAATATCGAAAGTCAATCATTCAAGCCTCGCTACTGGAGATTTTCTTCCTTTCCTGTTATCGAAAGCTTATTTTCATCCCTCTTCTCTCGAATTTTAGATTATCGGATCATCCTTCGCCCTGAAACTTCCCGCTCACAATACTTAATTAAACTAGAAATATGTGTTTCGGTATTTTGTCCTCGCAGGAGCTCTCAACTCGACGAAAAAAAAATACGAACGAAATTTTAAAAATAAAACAATACAGATAAAACGGTAACAAAAGGAGAAAAAAAGATTTAAGAAGTTGGAAGACTGTCTCGGATTTAGACGGTTATGGGATCCCGGCGAAGACGGGAAAAAATAAACTCGGGATTTTAGAGTACTCCTCCGAACAAAAAACTTGAAATAGTCCGAGAGCCAGACGACTTTGAGTGACAAACTCGGGATACATGTTTTGACCCCCTAAATCGATAGCCTTGCATGCACTGAAACGGAAAATTTTTGTCTGCCGCCCTCTAGCCTGTGCCATCACCCTCATCTAGGCCCTCAAAGTGGTCCAAAAAACACCATCTGGTGACAAACTCCTGACGCTCGGCAGACAAGTCTATTATTAAAGATCATACCCAGGGTGACTAGAAAAACTTTGTCTGCCGCCTTCTAGCCTGTGCCATCACCCTCATCTAGGCCCTCAAAGTGGTCCAAAAAACACCATCTGGTGACAAACTCCTGACGCTCGGCAGACAAGTCTATTATTAAAGATCATACCCAGGGTGACTAGAAAAACTTTGTCTGCCGCCTTCTAGCCTGTGCCATCACCCTCATCTAGGCCCTCAAAGTGGTCCAAAAAACACCATCTGGTGACAAACTCCTGACGCCTAGTGTGGTTGCAGATGTACTCCTGTGAGCAGCTTGTGTAATAAAGTTTGAATGATACATCATTCTCTTCGTTTTTTCGTGTAGAATCCGATTTTCGATGTTGTCAAGTCCAAAAATGATGCTGGTGCCCCCAATTCAAGATGGCGCCCAAAATGGCCGCCCCGGGGGTCAAAATTCCAAAATTTGAGAATATTGTCGAGTTTGGTATCCATTTATATGTAATTTTGGTCGTAGAATTCATATCTGGTGTCAAAAAATAATTTCAACCCCTTAGGGTCCGTCAAATCCAAGATGGCGGCCAAAATTTCAACTTTAATGATAATTACCCAAGATGCACCTTTCACTGTCGAATGACGTGTCTTCATTTATGTTAATTAGGTCAGAAAACCTACAAGGGAGGTCTACAATGCCACTGCACCCTATGGAGGGCCAGGGTTCACCCCCTCCTACCCCCAATATGGCCGCCGCGGAGGGCATAAATAGTGACATTCTCTCAGAACGTCATAGTAGGTGTCCATTCCTATGTAATTTGAGGCGTAAATTCCAAATTTCAAGTCATAAATCGCAAATGTGAGACTTGCAATGGCTTATACCCTATATGGGGCCAGGGGAACCCCCTCAACCCCCTCTTCTTTCTAATATGGCTGCCATGGGGGGCATAAATAGTGAAATTCTCTCAGGACGTCATGTGAGGTGTCGATTCATAACATTGGGACCATATACGTTTTCAGATCCCAGAAATCGTCCAGAATTAAGAAAACACATAACTTCCAAGGGAAATTATGAACTTGATTTATCGACTTTTTTCACCCTGAAATGTCCGCTATTCCAATATTCGCCCACATAGGAACAGTGAAATTCTCTCAAAGCGGCATAGTAGGTGTCGATTTGTTTTTAATCTGAGGCGTGGATTTCGAATCACAAGTCAAAACATGTAAATATCCCATAGTGACGAAAATACTTATATATGGCAACCGCTTTGGCCTACATTTTGGACTAAAAATGCTGCTTGGGTTCATTTTTGTCGAAAGAGCTGGAAATGAATTGGTGATTTTAATGGTAATTGACAAATTTCACGCGTATTCTTTTTCTATGTACGCAAAGGACTCAGATGGGCGTCTGTTTTTTTCATTTTTAAAAATTCCCACAAAAATATAATTTTTTTGCCGACGAAGTATGTATCTGCATTCAGAGTTCCTATGTTATTGTTTATGAACGCACTCAGTTTAATTGCAATTAAAACAACTGGATAATTGAGTGCTTTTTGTAGCGCAGGGTTTCGTCTCCTAGTAGAAGCGACACCTACAGTTTCCTGCGTTATCTGCAACAAAACGCACGCTCCTGCTAGAAGAAAATCGATTACAAAAAGAACCATCTATTATCCAGTTATCTAATAATGAAAGAACCAGAAACCAATATGAATCCTCTGTGTACATTTGAAAAAGAACACCGGTGAAATATGTCAATCACCATTAAATTATCCGATTCATTTCCAGCTCTTTCGACATAACTGAACCCAACCCAAGATGCATTCTTTATTCCAAGATGAAGGCCAGAGCGATTGCCATGCTTAAGTGTTTTTGTCACTTTGAGATATTGACGATTTCTGACTTAAAATTCGGAATCTACGCCTCAACTTACATGAGAATCGACACCTCACATGCCGCTTTGAGAGAATTTCACTGCAACTATGTCCCCCCGGCGGCCGTTTTGAAGAGGGTACGGGGCTGCTCCTGGCCCCGCGTAGGGTGAAATGGCCTCAACTTACATGAGAATCGACACCTCACATGCCGCTTTGAGAGAATTTCACTGCAACTATGCCCCCCCCGGCGACCGTTTTGAAGAGGGTAGGGGGCTGCTCCTGGCCCCGCGTAGGGTGAAATGGCATTCCAGACCTCTAATTTGCGATTTTCAACTTGGAATTCGGAATATAAGCCTCTACTTACATAAGAATCGACACCTCACATGACGTCCTGAGAGAATTTCACTATTTATGCCCCCCATGGCAGCCATATTAGAAAGAAGAGGGGGTTGAGGGGGTTCCCCTGGCCCCATATAGGGTATAAGCCATTGCAAGTCTCACATTTGCGATTTATGACTTGAAATTTGGAATTTACGCCTCAAATTACATAGGAATGGACACCTACTATGACGTTCTGAGAGAATGTCACTATTTATGCCCTCCGCGGCGGCCATATTGGGGGTAGGAGGGGGTGAACCCTGGCCCTCCATAGGGTGCAGTGGCATTGTAGACCTCCCTTGTAGGTTTTCTGACCTAATTAACATAAATGAAGACACGTCATTCGACAGTGAAAGGTGCATCTTGGGTAATTATCATTAAAGTTGAAATTTTGGCCGCCATCTTGGATTTGACGGACCCTAAGGGGTTGAAATTATTTTTTGACACCAGATATGAATTCTACGACCAAAATTACATATAAATGGATACCAAACTCGACAATATTCTCAAATTTTGGAATTTTGACCCCCGGGGCGGCCATTTTGGGCGCCATCTTGAATTGGGGGCACCAGCATCATTTTTGGACTTGACAACATCGAAAATCGGATTCTACACGAAAAAACGAAGAGAATGATGTATCATTCAAACTTTATTACACAAGCTGCTCACAGGAGTACATCTGCAACCACACTAGGCGTCAGGAGTTTGTCACCAGATGGTGTTTTTTGGACCACTTTGAGGGCCTAGATGAGGGTGATGGCACAGGCTAGAAGGCGGCAGACAAAGTTTTTCTAGTCACCCTGGGTATGATCTTTAATAATAGACTTGTCTGCCGAGCGTCAGGAGTTTGTCACCAGATGGTGTTTTTTGGACCACTTTGAGGGC
The DNA here is from genome assembly GCF_918797505.1 of Bemisia tabaci. NCBI lineage: Eukaryota > Metazoa > Arthropoda > Insecta > Hemiptera > Aleyrodidae > Bemisia > Bemisia tabaci. The sequence continues at coordinate 5,008,955 of NC_092802.1, forward strand.
CTAGATGAGGGTGATGGCACAGGCTAGAAGGCGGCAGACAAAGTTTTTCTAGTCACCCTGGGTATGATCTTTAATAATAGACTTGTCTGCCGAGCGTCAGGAGTTTGTCACCAGATGGTGTTTTTTGGACCACTTTGAGGGCCTAGATGAGGGTGATGGCACAGGCTAGAGGGCGGCAGACAAACATTTTCCGTTTCAGTGCATGCAAGGCTATCGATTTAGGGGGTCAAAACATGTATCCCGAGTTTGTCACTCAAAGTCGTCTGGCTCTCGGACTAAAATCTATTTCCTCGTCATTTTGAGTCGGCGCACAGTGGATCGAATCAATTAGAAAGGTACGAATTAAAACTTTTGACTAAAACTGCAAATTGTGATGTTAATTTCGTCACTTTTTAAATTTGAAGGGGTGCCAGGGTGTCTACAAGTCCGGAAATAGTACTGATTTTTTAAGGGTGGTCCGGAAGTACTGAAAAAGAGCGGAAATTCCGCATGAAGGTCCGGAATTTTTTAATTTTTTTGTCATTTTTGTCGCAATTCTAGCGAGGAATTCAAATTCCTGAAATTTTTCGAATTTCGTGAAATGGAGGTACTGGAAAATAACTGAATTTTTCTGTTGAGGAGGTACTGAATTTCTTGAGATTGTACTGAAAAAGTACTGCAAAAATTGTTTGTCTTTTTTGTCCCAATTTAAGCGAGAGATTCAAATTTCTGAAATTTTTCGAATTTCGCGAAATGGAGGTACCGGACAAGAACTGAATTTTTCTGTTGAGGAGGTACTGAATTTCTTGAGAATGTACTGAAATAGTACTGTAAAAGCACTGACTTTTGGCCAGCCTGTCTCAGTAGACACCCTGGGTGCTTTCGGAACAAAATTTCACGAAAAAACCAATGAAACCACTTTTAGAACCTCAAAGTTTTGTATAAACGGAGTTATAAGCGTTTAACGTTTCGGAATTTTGTCTGACGTCTTCCACTGACTGGGTCCACTGTGCGGCGGACCCGAAGTGAACGACCGCCGGCGCTTTTCTTCGGGATCCTCGATCGCGAATCGAAGGGTTTTATTAATGGTACCTCAGCTCATCCCCCAATATTCATTCAAATAGACGGCTCACCCCCTCGGAAACCACCCCCGGAGCAGTAATCGCGTGCCCTCCAGTTTAAACCGTATGCTCGCACGTTGTTTCGCTACCCCGGTTCTCCTCTTCTCGGGAAATCCGTGTCGGTTTGGCGAATCCCACCCCCTTCCACACCTCACGCAAGCAAGAATAGAATAACGTATCTTGCGCACTCCGTGCTTAGAAAGAACGACGTATGGGCATTGAAATGTTGCCGAATTTGTCCCCAAAAATATTTATTTTTGAGGAAAGTATGCTTGAAGTACCTGTATGGACTGTGTTCAGCAGAAACGAACCAAGGCACTTCAGTTATTGCCAAATTTGATTGGGCAATTTAATCTTTTACTAGAGAACGTTTTGGCGGATTCCTTTAACAATTTTTAGGAATTTGCTTCGCATTATCCATTATTCCATGCAAATTCATTGAAATTTGCACGGAGATCCGTACAGCCGTTTTCATGTCATGGATTAAATCGTCTCAATAAATTTGGCAGTAGCTGATGTGCTGATGTGGCTTGGTTCCTTTCTGCTTAACGGAGTCCGCATAGGGAGACCACAGACATGTCGAAATATGGACCTTTCAGGGCTCAAAAGAGCAGCCAGCCAACCTCCTAACACAAAAAATGTTACTGTCAACCTTCAGATTCCAATATTAAACCCAGATGGCCAAGAATGTTCAGAAATAAGCGTTCTTCCGCAAAAAGAAAATAAATGAGAAAATTATGAAAAAACTAAGTTCAATATATGCTTTGCAAACGACGGGTTGGAACAATTGTATTAATAAATCATTCTGGATAATTTGAATTCCTAGGTTCGCTGCCTTTTTAGGCCTTAAAAGCTCCATGACCGAACCTCAAAATTACCGACATGTCCGAATTATCCCTATATGGGTACTCCGCTATGCTATGCCGTAATCAAATTAATTTATTTTACTTCGGAGATCCGTAGCCTGGCAACCCCGAGATCCTGGAAGACAATCGGTACCAATTCGGCAAGTGGCTTCGTCGGATCCCGATTGTGAAAAATTCAAATATGCTGACGGGCGAGCGGGACAGGTTACTCGGCTCCCGGAGAAAACCGCGTAACTCCCAACGGGATCCCCGCGAGGATACGCGGTTTTGCCCGGGCGGACGGGAGCAGTAAGCCTTTGCCGGATTTAAAAGCATATGCGTGTCGAGGATTCCGCGTTTCCAACCGTAATCCGCCACCCCCTCCCCCGCTCCCGTTCAGGGGCATTGTGTGCTTCGCGATATATCGATTGATCGGTCATTTAAACTTATGGAAAAGTATCGATAAACAGGGTGTTTGCAGCAGACACCTTGATAATCGATTATTTACCACAGCTTCAAATGGGGAAATATCGATACATCGCAAAGCACGCTCCCATTTCATGCCTTCCAATTATCCGTCGGGAGCCGCAGCTTCGAGCTTGAGGAAAGTTTCGGGCACCGAGCGACACCCCCCCCCCCACCCCGGGGGAGGATTTCGGCTCCGGAGGCCGAAAATCGGTGATCCGGGTGGATGAGGAAAGAGGTGCCGTGAAAAATTCAATTTGACGTTCATTTGCGTTTTGATTTTTGAGTACGGAAGGAAGGGTGTCGGAAATTGTCTTTGGTATAAGTTATAGACATGTATCTTAGTCAGTAGCGTGGCCCGTGGCGTGCATCGGTTGATCGGCCATTGAAACCTATAGATAAGGATCGATAAACAGGGTTTTCGTAACGAACACCTTAACAATCGATTCCTTACCAAAGCTTCAAATGGGGAAACATCGATAGTCGGACACTCACGCTTCGCCGTTGGTACCAATATTCTAAAAATCCAGTTATCTCCGATGACCTCCGCGTTGCAACCAAAATTGGATTTTTTTGATGATTCATTCAGTTGAAAATCTGAATTTTTCGTAATTTTACCAACGCTTTAAAAAATTCTTTAAAGGCATTAATGATGAACAATAATAAATGGCAAACTAACCAACTAAGCAAGACATTTATATCGGGCGAGGCATCAGTTGACCTCCGACGAGGTCAGCACTACTTTCCGCCCAATGGTGGTTGATGACCAATTTGTTGATCATGAAATTCGCCGAAATTTTCACTAATGAATGTTGGACCGACAATGAGCACTTCGAACCCACAATTTTCAAGAAATTTCGATTATTTTTTTCTCTCTTACTTTTCAGGATATTTTTAGTTATTACGGCTGTATTCGGCCGTTTCGGAGTGTTTCGGGCTAGTAACGTCATTCTTTAAAACCCGTTGATGACCTGATCGGTCATGTTTTATGACGTCGTCGAGGCGCAAAATTTCAAAAAATTCAAATCATTTATAAATAATTCAAAATTCAGCCATTTCCGTTTATTTTTGCCCATTTTCGGCTTTTTATGTAAATTGTGTTAAGCTTGCTTAACCAGTAGCCTAACTCTAAAGTCATGTGTAATCACTAGGCGAAGCTTAGCGTCGAATCCCAAGCGTAACTTTTACACTGTAGGAAAGATATCAGTCTGGCATGTGCTCTTCCACCCTCGGGAATACATTTTGCGTTATAAAAAAAGCTCCACATCGATCCCAAAGCATCTGTTTATTGTATTTGAGACCAGTATCACTTTTAAGCTGTCAAAACACAGTCATTTCCCCCTGCAGTTTGTTGTTACAGCTCTCGGCTTGATTTTCCCCCGTCAGAATGGCCAGTCATGGCGAGTGCAGAGGGGAGAGGATCCGACGGAAGTAGCGAGTCAGACCAGACTGTTAAGTGCACGGCGCGCCGCGGCGGGGCTGGGCCGGGCACATTGAAATAAATAGTCTTTTGATTCGGAATCGCGACAACTGATGACTGGTGACCGGTGACGAGAACCGTCATCGGTGAGCCGCGTGTCCGAAAAGACGACCACCAGCCCGCATGCTTTGTTTCCGACTACGGAGTAAAAAGTTGAGTGAGTGTTTGGCTCTTGGGTGACTTGAGACGAAAGACATTTTTAAACGGAAGGAAGTTTTCTTGGAACATTTCGTTGCTCATTTACCGTGAAGGCCTCGATGGACGATCAAATCCCGAACCAATTCCGATCAAAGTAGCATCAAAGTGTCGGGAGTCATCAGTCTTAAACTCATTAATTTGCTTCATTTTAAAATGAAAACTTGGCAGAAATGTTTCCTGTGGCAGGAAATGATGAATGGTGGCACTCCGTTCTGATCTTACTTTGAACAAAAAAGTGCGGCCCGTCAAAATTTGATGGTAGATGGTGACCACCAGTCATCAGCATGTCTACTTCGATCGGAATTGGTTCGGAATTTGATCGTCTATGCAGGGCTTAAGGGCGTATCTCGATCACCGCATGAGCCGCGAAAAGCAATAAGTTATGTAGAATACAAAGCTCACGTGGAAATTAAGATTTGCCCTTTCGTCAGAGTAGTGATGAAAGTTCACGAGGCAGGGATGCGACAAGTTCCAACGAAGCAGTGTCAGTTTGGGGAAAAACGAAATAAGTATACGCAAGCTGCATTAAACAGTTCCTAACGAGGCAAATAAATCCCTTTTCTCCCCTTTAACTATGCATTCCTATTCGTATTTCTCGTATGTGAAACTCGAGTGATGAAAATTTTTAAGATGATGCCTCGCAACAATATTCGCAACGTCTTGTTGTTCTTTAAGCATTGGCTACAACATCTAAACTCAAAAACATTCTGAATTTGCAACGCTGGCATTCTTTATAAAGTCTGTCCCAGATACGAAGAGCTCTGGAAAATCAGATTAATTAGCACTATTTGGCGGATTGGGGTGCCTCGACCCTCGTCACCTGTCATCTCGTCGCCTCTCACATGCGTCGCACAGAGGGTCGCAAGCCACCTTGAGGCAACGCATACTCCCTTTGCATCTCCAGACCGGGATAGGCGATTTAAATCCCTGATTATTGACATTAATCGTCGCTCCTCTGACCAAAGGTTTTACCTCCATTTTTACGTGAGCTCCGAAAAGCATGAAGCTACAAAGGCAACTGCAGGCCTCACGTGAAAATCGAGGTATGCCTTAGCGTCATAGGAGCCACGAAATGTGGCTGAATAGCGGCATTTCTACACGCGTAGCTTCAAATATTCTTTTGATTATTTGTTTTCTGGTCTGTTCCGCTGTAGTTCGGAGGGTATCCGTTGTTTGAGACTGTTAACAACATGGCATGTACCTATTGTTCCCAGATTTTGGTTCCAAACGCTGATTGATTACCATCCACCAATAAGAAGCTAGATAGCGTTCGTTTGGACTAATGCGATGCACGAGGCCGGTTTTCCCCGGGACCCAGGAGCGGATTCCCGACGCAAGGCGCCGCCGCGCCGCGCCGCGCCGCGGAGCTCGTAACCAGCCCTCTGTGCGGTGCGGGGTTGGCTCGGTGATTAGACGGGTATCAATAGAACGAACGATACCTTGCTTCTACATCGTGCAAATTATTCCGATTTTCCAGAGCTCTTCGTATCTGGGACAGACTATAATACCAGCGGAAATTCGGCCAAACTCAGGCTTTTTTTTCTGATTGCGAGAGTAATGTTTTTGTTTGTTTTTTCTGTTCCAGGTAAGCAATTTGATTCGCTACTTTCCAACAGTCTTTCTCTGTACGTGAGTAATTATTCGTCAGTGCATACCTTTTTAATAATTCACGCCAGAAACAAAGGTTCATGTCTCCATCATTAGCAGTGAAACCGATTTAAAAAATTAGCCTTTTTCAATCCTAAGCGTAGAAGTTGTCGATTGCAAAAAATCTGGGAATTTGGATCCTTTTGATCAGGAAATACCTACAGAAGTCAGATAATTTTTTTTCCGTCAAGTCTGTAGACCCTCTGTTGAAAACTTTCCTATGGTATAAAATCAAAATCCGATTTGAAAAACCTCTTGGAGCAACTTCTCTTTTTGTTATTTGGATTTTCTTTTGATTCCCAAGAATACGACTAAATCATGAGTATTTTTCCTCGTTAAATTTTCTTAAGGGCCTGTACTGTGGATCCAAGAGACTTTTTTCCAGTGCCGCTTACCTTACTCGGACAGCCAATTAGACATCTCTGAAATATTTTTTTTGTCTAGGAAGGCGCCACGACTCACGAGGAGAGAGTGACCGCTCTCTCGCCGCGGTAAATGTCACGCCAGCCCCTATCCCGTTTCACAGGACACTTCCCCGCGCAGAGAATCATGCGTGGATCCGGCATGAGGCACCGGGATTCGAACCCGGCACCTCGGTCTCAGAATCCCCTAATTACGACGGCTTAAGCTCGAATCTCGGATCGCCACCGCGCCGCCGCACGGTGGATCTACAACGGGAGGGTTCGGACAAAATGTGGACTCTGAAAGCTTATAACTCCGTTTGTACGAAACTTTGAGGTTTTACAAGTGATTCCATTGGTTTTCTCGTGAAGTCCCTCTCTATGAGCACCCCTTAGAATTTAACAGGTGATTGAAAAAAAACCCTCAAAATTGGTAGTTTTAATAATAAATTTAAGGCAGTGCTACCATTTCCGGAATTAATTCCGAATCTCGGAACTTTTCCAATAATTGGAACTTCTCCCGGGATCTTCGAAATTCCCGGAAATTTTACCCTTTTTAAAAATTGTTTGGCATTTTCTCGGAATTTTGAGGTGTTTCGTCAGTTTGACCGATTACTTGATCAAATTAAAATTTGACGATCTTTGGAACCGAATTCGGGCGTATTTCCGTATATTTCCCCGGAACTTTTGAAAAAATCGGAATTTTCCTCCGAACTTGGGGAGATCGGAATCAATGCCAAAAACCCCGGAATCCTCGACAAAATAAAATAGTTTAAGATTGTTTGGAATTTTCTCGGAATTTTGGGGTGTTTCGTCAGTTTGACCGATTACTTCATCAAATTAAATTTTTACGATCTTCGGAACTGAATTCGGGCGTATTCCCGGATATTTCCCCGGAACTTGTGAAAAAATCGGAATTTTTCCCGGAACCTGGGGGAATCGAAATGAATTCCGGAAACCCCGGAATCTTCGGTAAAATAAAATGGCAGCACTGATTCAATGTCCGACCCCTCTCCTCAACTCGGTCCACCTAGAGTCCCTTCATACTAAGAGTCAAGACAATGTGAATCCATTTCTGATTGGTTCCCGTATTTTAGGCCTTCACAATGCCACAAACGGGAATAAAGATTACATTTTCACCGATTGCAAAGATTACAATCTGGAATGGACCAGGGAATTACGGGTTCGGCAAGGAATAAACGGAATAAGAGAAAGAACGGAGAAAGGAATTTAAGAACGAGCCGATCAAAGATCACAAAAAACTTTCAATTTCTGTAATTTTTATTCCCGTTTGTGACTCCATGTGGGGGTGTTGTCTTGACTCTCAGTATAAAGGGACTCTAGGTCCACTGTGCGCCGGACAGACCATGACCATCCCGGATTAGAAGAACTTGACAGTCACGTGTGGACTCGCCGGTCGCAAAACAACCTATGCCCGCAGTTACTCCAGCGGTGGATAGGTGGTTTTTGAAACGTGGGCTCGATGTCAGACCCGTGGATCCCGCGTGACGAAAACGACTTAAGTCTCGTATGGATGATGCGGTGGATAGGAGGTTTTGAAATTGTAGGTTCGGCGATGACGGTGGGTGTATAAGCGGATTATCCCCGAGAGTGCCTCGAATTAAGCCGCGGAGAGAAAGTACCGTGCTTTGCGATATATCGATTGATCTGCCGTATGAACACATGGTAAAGAATCGATAAGCTGGGTGTTCGCAACGAACTCCGTAATAATCGATTCTTTAATACAGCTTCAAATGGGGAAAATCGATAATCGATCATTTATTGTGCTTTGTCGGACCTTTGCGCGGCGAGAAAGTCGGTGAAGGTGTCGTGTCCCGCTGTGCGTTGTGTGTGAGTCTCCGAGGAGATGAGCTTCGGGTGACGTTGTTGAAATTCGGTGCTAATTCGTCGTCTCCCGGACGAAAGAACGTAACTCCAATCCAAGGTTGCCAAATTGACTCAAACAATTCAATATTTAACAAGGATAGACCTGTGCGATTTTTGTCGAAAATTGGTCTGATTTTCGCATGAAATCAGAAGAAAAATCAGCGAATTTTCCAGTCAGAAATGCCCAAAATTCTCCCGGTAAAAATGCAATCTGCGCAAGGAAATTTGGCAACATTGAAATGCAGTTACGTTCCTTCGTGCGGGAAACGACGAATTGACGGAAGTGCTCGGGTCGGGTGATATGGGGTTTTTTCGAGCGGATCGGTCGAGCGAACTAGAGGACACACTCTGGAGTCGAAAGGGGCCTTTCATATGATACGTAATTCAGGGTTGCCACAGTCAGGGAATACAGGGAAAACCGGGAAATGTCAGAGAATTTTAAAAAGTCGGGGAAAACCTGAAAATGTCAGAACAAATGACGAAAATAGTAGGGGAAAATTGTCGGGGCACCCTTCATTTGCTGTCCAGAATGGATTCGACGTTTCGAACGACACATTTTGCCTGAAAACTATTTCTAATAATGTCATGTTACTGCCGGCATATCTTCAATTGTCAGGGAATTACACCAAAATGTGTCAGGGAAATCAGGGAAATGTCAGGGAATTTGATCTTCTAAATTCTGTGGCAACCCTAGCAATTCTTGCTGAGAAGGGAGTCAAAAAGAGCGTTACGGCTTTGTTTAAACGTGGTAAAGGATAGGGACCCGCGTCTCAGAAGAGTCAAAGAGAGCGGGAAAGGGGCGGAGGGGCCATAATCCGCTAGCCAGGCCAGCGTGGTCGAGTCATTATCGCAGTGTGACGCGCCTTCAATCAAGCTAGCGGCAATATGGACATCACCCGTGGTCGAATAGTTATCGCGTAACGCCTTCCGCAAATGAAGATGCCTACACGCGAATGAAAGCGTATTTATCACCGATGGCAACGTTACATACTTGTGCTTGCATTTTATTTTGAATCAATTGTTTTTAAAAAGCTATCCGCATTTTTCTGAAAGTTTCAGCAAATTTTCCCACATCATTCAAATATAATCACAGAAAATTTCGACCACATCATTTGGTTCTTTTTTTTCAGACATAAAGAATGTAAGAGAAAAATGGAAAAATTAAGAAAGAATGGTCCATGTTTCCGGAACTTTGCAAATAAGATAAATCTATTTTTCCTTAATTTATAATAAAAACGGGAATGGAGTCAAAAATTATGACGCGTAGTCTTAGTTTTGTCACGGCGCTCTTAGCGTCCCTAGCAGCCAGACTAGTGTGGTCGAGTCATCGTCGCAGTGTGACGCGCCTTCAATTAAGCTAACGGCAATATGGACATCACCCATGGTCGAATAGTTATCTCATAGCGCCTTCTGCAAAAGAAGTCAAATATTGACGGCTGCACGCAAATGAAATCGTATTAATCTCCGATTGCTATGTTGCACACATGTACTCATGTTTATTTTTTATCATTATTTTACAAATCTACACACAGTTTTCTGAAAAATTTCAGCGAATTTTCCTAAATCATCCCAAATATAAGCACAGAAAATTCCAAGGCCGTAATAAATGGAGGTTGTGAGTACCTTTATTTCTAATTTTGTATGCCCAACGAACCGGAAGTTCTGAAACATCAAACCGCCCCTAAAAGCCGTAATTAACCCACGCCTCGAATAATAATATTGCACTAAAAGATCATAAACTCATAACCGGGAATCATCAAACAGCGAAGCCGAACCAGCTTTCAACGATCAACAACCGGTGACTAAATAAAATTCGCTCAACGGAACGTTCATCGGTGTTGAAAAATAATCAAAGTTTTTTCTTGCCGCCTTAAATCCACGGTGTTCTCCAAACAATGTTTGCCAACAGATGTAGCCGCGGCCCAAATAGAGAAAGCCGTATTTTTTCACATCGTTGCAAGACTCAGTAGAAAAATCGCTTGTATTTACTGCTCGGAGTTGATTTTAGAAGAACTAAAACTCGCTTACAACCTGAAACGAAGTAAGTTATTCTTAATACCTAGAGACACCAGGTCAAGACGTTATCTTCGTAGCCGAGTCAGACAAGAAATTAATTACCTACAAGAATTAGAAAGCACAGAATATATTTTTTCTGAAGTTCTTCAAAGACCTTTGAAACTACTGAATTTCTTAAATTATTTTGACACCTTAAAAAGTCTTTGAAATTACTTATTTTGGTTTTAAAAAAACTGCCATGAAGATGAAGACTAACATTTCCCTAAATGTTAAACATCGCCGCGTGAATTTGAAAATAAATATAAAACCAAAGCTATGTTATTTCCTTTTTTTTTATTCAAAGCTTTTTCAACCAGGGATCGTCTTCAGAGCTGAAAGTTGCACCCGACAAAAATGATCGTAGAGGATTATCTTCGTCACGAGAATTCTTCAATGAATGCATTTATGGCAGAAGGGACTGCTGAACATTTTTGTAAATGGCAAGGTGCAAATTATGAAAAAAAAGGAAAATTGCTAAGCCTTACCCCCTTTATTTATACTACGCAAGGTAAGGCTAAACCTTTTTTCTTTATTTTCAGAAGGAATTATGTTTCACGCAAACCCAGTGCGCATTGTTTCTTTTAACATAAGTACTTAGTACGTCCTAATTATGCTTAGACTGAACTTCCAATTTTCCCAGAATAATACGCCTAGTAGTGAAAATACAATATATCTCGATTGTACCTAGAATGTATCGCGCAAAATCTGAAGATCCATCTTAATTCTTCATCACTGGAAAAAAAAAACACATTGGATCTAGAGTCCAGACTCTTGAAAACGTAGACAAGAAAAAATACTCTCGATTCAATCGAATTTTTGCTTAAATCAAGAACCAAGCCTCTGAATTTGAGCGGATTTCCTTTTGATTTAAGCAAAAATCTGATTGAATCAAGAGTATTTTTTCTTGTCAATGTTTTCAAGAGTCTAGACTCTAGATCCAATGTGTTTTTTCTTCCAATGAAGTACGTACTAATGATGCTTAGACTGAACTTCCTATTTTTCCAGAATAATACACCTAATGGTGAAAATACGATACATCTGGATTGTACCTAGAATGTATCGCGCAAAATCTGAAGATCCATCCTAAATCCTCATCCCCGCTGATGGTCCCGCGAGAGCTTTTACCCCTCGACCGGGCAACGACGCGGGCCGGGATTTTAGAGGCCGACAAAATAAGATCTGTTTACTTACTCCGGGACAATAAAAGTGAAAAGCCCCCGTATTATCGGTTGTAATGCTGCCCGGGATGCTTTATTACGGTTCAATTGCGGCGCGGCGCTGCCGCCCGCGTCGGAACGCCCCGGCGGCGCAGCGCGAGCCCCGCCCGGGTCCGCGCGCCATCTGGCGGCGTCGCCCCGACCCGGCCCGTTTTAACACGGCGGCGTTAAAAGCCTCCGAGATTCCGAATCCTCGGCCCACGAAGCTCTCGAGTGACGTCATCCCGGAATCCGAATCTGCGTCGTCGACACGTCGCATAGCAGTCTCGAACCCCGTGGTGATGAGCACTCTAATGCAGGAATTTTAAGGCTTTTCGGGGAGAATTTAACTTGAAATCATCTTGAAAGTTTTTCTGGCGGTTTGGGAAACTTAGAATGTCAGGGATTCTACAGCGACGTGGAAAAGTCAGGGAATTTCGAAAGACAGCAACAACTTCCTTGTGCCTCTTTCCATGATACAATTTTCAGAGATGGAAAATTCGTGTAAAATTTAGTTAAAGTTAGTGTTATTACATACATAAGAGTCGCTTTCACAGCACTCCCTGGCGCTCTGCGACGCCTAACCGCCACAAAACTCGGTCCTCCCACCCGTCACGGAGTTGGCACTACTTCATTCCATCTGAAAGCCCCTGCTGCCACCCTTTCACTGGGCGTCCCCTCGATCTCCTCCTAAGAGGAACCTAATTAAGCATCTTTTCAAGTCAGTGTTATAAAAAGCAAAAAATCTACGTGCAAATTTTGGTTAAATATCCGAAAAAATCAGGTGTTTAGGAGATCTCTAGAGTCAGGGAGAAGGTGAAAAAGTCAGGGAATGGGGAAATGAAGATATCATGGAAACTTTACCTAATCAGGGTTCCGGTTATCTGAAAACCCCTAGACTTTAAGTATTGTTTAGGAAATCAGGGAATGTCGTTTTGACAGACCTAAAATCGAGAGGAACATACGAATCTCCATCGTCAAATCTTTCACCTTGCGTGTATTCAGATTTCCCGCCATCGACTTCAAACCCGATGGATCGATGCGTCATGACGTTAATTTTAAAATGTGCGCGCTACATCTAATTCCTAGGGTAAAGCATGTTATATATCATGAAGAAAATATGTTCAGGACCGCAAATCGAACGTTTTCCGAAAAAAAATTGGATCCGATTCGAACCACTTCCCGTGCCGATTCGAACCGACGCGCAAATAACTAGGCCGAGAGCTCGGAAGCCTCGCGGGACAAGAACGAAAAAAAAAAAACGCAGGAAACTTTCGAAAGCATCCCTGTTCGAATCCAAAGAGATCCCCAAGCTAAACAGGAAGCGTCAAGCGAACTAACTTTGACAGGGGGTCCTCGTTTGGGTTCCCCCTCCCCTCCCCCCACAGCCCCCCTCCCCCCCGCGGGGGCAGGAACATCCGTCTTCGGCGTCGTAAAATTGTGGCGCGCAAAGTGCATATTATGGTAGCGGCCCAAGTAAGTTTTCGTAACCTACCTCTCCTCTCCTCCTTCCCTCTGCCCTACGGGAAGAACAGCCACCGGGGCAATTTTCCCAACTTCGGGAGTTGGTTCAACTATCCGTTGCTCTCCTTTGTTCCTCCTCTCCCTCTCTCTTCTTCTCTTTGAAGCTCGCCCGCGCACTCTGATGGCAACTTCTGTGAACTGATGGTCAAAGGTTATTGTTTTGAAAATAACTACACGTTGAAGGGAATTGAGAATTTGCTCGGAAAGTGTTTATTGCTGCATCTAAAAGTGCTTAAATAGCGGATATTGCAGTATTTTTTATAATTTTTTTCTGATAAGGGAGATTGAAGAAAAATAGATCGAAAAGTGCATTTTTCTCAATTTTTGCGGTAATTTTTCTTGTGAGAAAAATAACCGCCTATTGCCGTCACCAGATGACATTTCCCATTATTTTAAACACGCGCAATGAGAAAAAAAATTGTGTAACTTTTAGTTATGATAGGAAGTGAAACACAAACCTACACAAATTTTGTGTCGATTTTGGTACAGTTTGCGGTGAATTTAGCGCAGAAAACAATGGAGAGACTGGGAAAATGCATTCCTCCGATTGCGACGTTGGTACTCACCATTCGGTTTTTTTTTTCAATTTCTTCAAAAAAAACTAGCTAACATTCTCTCTTGAATTCGTCAATCGAAGGCTAGGGGGCCATTTTGTGTTTTACCTCCCGTAATAACCAAACTTTTGTGTTAAAACTTCTCTCTGTGTGCGTTTATCTTGTGTACACAAGTAAAGCGTTCGAAGAAAATGGGAGAGAAACGGTTTTTTTTTTTTCATTGCATTCTCTCGATCGCCATAAGGAAGATACTTCAATACCTCAACGGTTGAAAACATTTGCGGTTTTGTAACTCAATCGAGGGAAGTAACAGCAGGTGACATCAACTGCAACGAGCTTCGTAAGGCTCATCGTAATCTATTAACACTTTAATTAAAGTAAAATAGAACTGTTTCGCTGTTCGTGGCCGCTCGACGGTTTTGTCTCCGGGATCAAGCGAAAGAAAGAGGGGGGAAAAAAGGAAAAGAAAACGAATAAGAGGAAGAAAAAAAAGACTAAAAGCGTAAGCAGAAGGGTACCGACAGGAGCTTGGGAATTCCGAGAAAAATCCCGAGCGAAACAATGTAAGGAATCGCATCGTGATTTTTTTCTCCCCTCCCCCCCCCCGCCGACACCCACCCTGCCCAACCCCCTTCACTCATAACTAAAACATTTGTTGTGCCGCGGCGTTTTTCTCGCCACGGGTTACGAGGGCCCTCCCCTTTTCCCCGCCCCTCGATCGCCGATTTTACACCTCCGAAGGTCGCGTAATTACACGGCGGCTCGCACTCAAGCCTCGGCGGCAACCCTTTCGATCCCCCCTCCATCCCCCCCGGGGGGGGAGGATGATCCGTGGGAGGGGTGGGGACCCGATTTAGAATCAATCGCGCGGGGGTATTATGATTGTAAACAGTCTGGAATGCGGGTCGCTCCGATCCGTGGTTCGATTGTTTTTGGTGTTTTTAGTCGGCCGATCGAGATGGATCGAGTCGGACGGTGGATGCGAAAGATCGGGGATCTGAAGACCCGATACATACGTGGGTGTTGCCAGATTTTGCTGAATCAGCACTTATCCACGTTTAAACTCGTGTAAAATATCCGCATCCTGGCAACCGTGCGACCCGTTTGCAAGCTGTTGGGGTTTCGCTTGATTCCGCGATGCTCAGGGAAAAAGCTGTATGACTATGAGCTGTTAGTTGTTGCCAATTCAATTTTGATAAAATACATATTTCCAGACTCTTAAAAAAATGGGCAAGAAAAATTACTCTTGATTCAATCGGACGTCTGCTTGAATCAAAAGGAAATCCGCTCAATTTATGAGGCTTGTCCCTCGATTGAAGAAAAAGTCCGATTGAATCAAGATCATTTTTTCTTGTCAAATTTTTTAAGAGTCCGGACTCAGGATCCAAGAGACTTTTTTTCCAGTGGATTCAAATGTTCGGCCACATGAGAGTTTAAATTGCTTGAATTAGAATTACAAGCTAAGTAATGAAGCATTTACGTCTTCGCATCTTAGCATGCTTCGATCAAGCATGACATTTACAGTGATACCACTATTCGACCATGTAGGAACCCATATTGCCTACACTGAAAATTGAAGGCGAACTGACAAGCGAGCTAATGAATCGTTTACTGTCACATCTTCGCGCGTTTCGATCAAGTGTGAAAGCGGTGATACCACTATTCGACCACGAAGGAACCCTTATTGTCCACACTATAAATTGAAGGCGAACTGACAAGCGAGCTAAAACAGCGTTTACTGTCCCATCTTCGCGCGTTTCGATTAAGTGTGAAATTTGCGGTGATACCACTATTCGACCACGAAGGAACCCATATTGACTACACTAAAAATTGAAGGCGACACGGCTTTAAAGTCACCTCATACCGTCTGGTAAAATACCAACGACCTAACATTACTTTCTTTTCACATTTTTTCAGGGTCTGGACTTTGGATCCTACACGGAGAAAAAAAGTTCGGGGATTTGCGCCGACCGGTTCGGTAGGCCCGACTTCGGCGTGAGGAACTGAATATTCGGGGGCGTATGCGGGCGTGTTCGGCATAACACACCGTGGTCCCAAATTGGCCTTCGTCTGCTGATCTGAGCATTTTTCGTTCTCCGTCCCGAAGTTTTTCGTTTTGCCGACTGGGTATTCGTATCAGGTGACCGAAGATTTTAGCAGACAGGGAACGACGCTAGCGCTCTCTGTCTCTGAACGCAGGAATTTGATGACTTCGCAAATCAGTGCGCGACGTGCATTGTTTCGTTCGGAACAAAACTACGTACGTAGTGCGTACGATCCGAAGATTGCGAGATGTGAGTTTACGAATTCCTCTTATCGTACACTTTAAACACACACGAAAGCATATTCTTATCCATTTCTAAATTTTTCAAGTAAAATCCGTCCGCTTGAATGCCTTGATCCAGCTCGGCTGGACTTCAGAAAGTGCGCATTATTTGTTGTTTTCACGCAATTGTAGAATTTAAAGTGACAATTGTTTCTCAAGTGACTCATTAATCATACAGTTAACTTCGAATATCGACTTAGAAATCAGCTCATAGCTTCTCTCAGTGCCGGAACTCAATTGTTTTTTCTCTTATCGACCTAACCTACAAAATCGTTTCGCTTATCCGCTTATAATCTAGGAAAGGAACGAAACCAAGTCACATCCAGATCAAATTGTAGAAGACAGGTTTGAAGTTTAATTACTTTACAAGACTTAGGTATGCCAGAGGGAAAGTTCATTGCCCATTTGCACATTTCAAAATGTTTATACTCAACTTTAAATTTCTGACCAGAGACGGTCATCTCTACTCTCATCTCATGTACCTTACTTTTGTCCAAAAATGACTCGGTTTTCTCTGTATAGCTTAGTCCTAGTCACTCTAAAGTAAGTGGAAAAGTTCACAAAGTTGAATTTGTGTTTCCAATTTGCTGAAAGGTTATCATTGACCTTGATTTATTTTATTTTAACTTATTCTTTCGTCTCCTGCGAAACATCAAAGCCTGCATCGTTCATTATTATAGTTTCCAGCTCTTTACTGTAATTAAATTGCGAAACTATAATTTGATCATTAGCAGAATATCCTTCGATGTACACTTTCAACCCATAGAACTCGTAGCGCAGACTACGGAGCTACAGTGATTGGCACGGATGAGAAGTCTGTAAGTAAATTTATGCACTAACTTAACATGGCCCCATTATCAGTTGCAGTGTTAATATTATGTCTAGATTTCATGGAAACGGTTACAGCTTCATGTTTGTCTCCCTGCATGCTTTGTTTTGGTTTGGCTATTATTAAGGAGTCAAGAGTAGAGAATTGGAAGTCTGCGGGAGAATTGATCCATTTATTTCCAACATTATCAGTACCTATAGCCAAGTTTTACATTTGTAGAGAATGATGCGGTGTAGGAAAGCTTGAGTCCTCCTTTCCTCTGATTTCTTTCAATTGTAGATATGATTTTAAATTTATTATGTTTGTGTAAGGGAGTGTACATATTTTATTTATTGGTGATAACAAATGGTTCCTTATGCTGGGCACTTTCAATTTAATTATATACTTAGTAGACCGTTCGTACCTAACATTATCTATTTGCTATCTACCTAACTTATGTTCTTGTTTATACCTTGCTAAGTGCAGTGATTGTTATCATTTAAAAAATGCCTTGAAATTGAGCAAAAGATATTATCTGGTGTAAACTTTGGGAACTGATAACGGTATAATGGGCGTTTATAATTTGAGTATGTATTCTATCCTCGTTCCTTTCCTTGCTATCTGATCTGAGGTTTTTTTTTTTTTTTAAATTTTCATCATTTTTTCATGTTCCATAGAGAGAGTAAAATGAAGTAAAATAATAGAATAAAATAAAATAACGAACAAATCCATGTAAATTAGATATATCCTGGTTGTCCACAGTTCAATTCGAAGATTAATGCAAGTTTTTCGCAGTTTCTCCCAAGCGTCCGGCATAGCTCAGTAGGTAGGGTCTTCGATTAGTGTTAGGTAGGTTCTAGGTTCAATCCCCGATGTAGGCAAAAATTTCTATCCATCAAATCATTGTTCAGGCGTTGTAGTACCCTTCTATTTTTTTTTTTTTTTTTTTTAATTTATTTGTGGGGGGTTGGGTAAAAGGCCCCCTCCCCTGGCTAAGAGCAATAAGAGCCCCCCTGAATTTAATGCAACCTTGATAAGATCCACTAGATTTCGATTCGTGCATCCAAGAATTTCGGTTAGGTGTACAGAAGCCTTCGGCACGATGAGCCGAAGTTCGGTTCCCCGGACCGAGAACTTCGTGCTGACAACCGAGAAACTTCGGCTCGTTCTACCGAAGAACTGGAGTTCAGTGAACTGCTATAATTGGTGTTCCATATGGACCAATCATAGCGGCACAGGCAACCGAAGTTCGGTTACTGACGCCGAACTTTTTTTCTCCGTGTAGGGTTTTTTTTTTTTTTTATAATGTGAGCCACCAGACCGCCCTATCAATGCCTTTGCCTTCCCGACTCCCTGATTTTTCCTGACTCATCGCAACTAGAGTCCCTTTATACTGAGAGTCAAGACAACACCCCTCATGGAGTCACAAACGGGAATAAAGATTACACAAATTGAACGTTTTTCGTAATCTTTGATCGGCTCATTCTTAAATTCCTTTCTCCGTTCCTTCTCTCATTCCGTTTGTTCCTCGTCGAACCCGAAATTCCTCGGTCCATTCCAGATTATAATCTTTGCAATTGGTGAAAATGTAATCTTTATTCCCGTTTGTGACACTGTGAAGGCCTAAAATCCGGTTAACCAATCAGAAATGGATTCGCATTGTCTTGACTCTCAGTATAAAGGGACTCTAATCGCAACCCTGTATATTTCAATATTTCATCTTCAGGGTCAATTTGTATACGTAGCCGGGCTCCGGGGCTGAAGCTGCGTCATTGCAGGGACGCAAGATGCGTGCTGGAGGGACAAGCGTCTCTCCGCGCCCACCCTAAGTCCCCGCGATGTGAGTGAGACGGATTGGGACTGAAATTGAAATCGAATTGCTTTGATGGTACGAACTCAAGCGTTGCCGATTTCCTAACACGCTCCGGTGGCGCGTCCCTGTTCGGCCGTCCCATCATTCTGCCGTGCTAAGGAAGAACGCCGTATGAACACTCGAGAGTTGCCAAATTTCTCTCAATAAAATGTTTATTTTTGAAAAAAGTTACGAATATTTTTCCTTGAAATTTTCAGGATCTTTAGGTAAAATTGCGAGCAAAATTTCCTGAAAAATTGGAAGGGAAATATTCATAAGTTTACCAGGAAATTCGTGTTTTATCAAAGAAAATTTGGCAACACCTGATGGCTCATACGGCGTTCTTCCTTAGTACGGCAGCATTCCATTCCAGAGGGATTTTTCTTCGATTTATTTCTGTAAACTGCACGGTAATCCCTTTTCAAGAAGGGGGAAAACATCGAGTTTTTCTATTTTATTTCCGTTTTATAATGTACTTGTTTCGGTTTTGTTTCGGACCGGATCGCTTTGTAAGCACTGAAAAAACTTTTCCTTGAGATATTATTTTGACTGAGAGTGTCGTTTCTTGTCGACATAATTCGGTTTTTCTTTTTTTTTTTAGATAAAAAGCATCGTTTTCCTATCGTCAAGTTTAAGTTGAAAGAACCATAGCAAAACAACGTTTCTTTAACTACCTACACTGGAAAAAAAAACCACATTGGATCTAGAGTCCAGACTCTTGAAAACATTGACAAGAAAAATGACTCTTGATTCAATCAGATTTAAGCTTAAATCAAAATGAAATCCGCTCAAATTAAGAAGCTTGGTTCTTGATTTAAGCTTAAATCAAAATGAAATCCGCTCAAATTAAGAAGCTTGGTTCTTGCTTTAAGCTTTAATCTGATTGAACCAAGAGTCTTTTTTCTTGTCGATGTTTTTAAGAGTCTGGACTCTAGATAGAATGTGTTTTTTTTTCCAGTGTAAAAAAAAACCTACTGTAAAAAAAGGTTTGTCGACAAAAAACGACGCTTTGTATCGGAATAATATTTCAAGAAAGCATTTTTCAGAGCAATTTTGAAAATCGGGACTAACAAAAGGGTATCTTTGCTGTTCTATGAAAGGCTTTTTGACCTTAAAAGCTCCATGGCCTAACCTCAAAATTTCCGACCTGTTCGTACTCTCCCTATGTAAGTACTCTAGCGGAAAGGAAGGAAAAGGGCGACTTAAAAGCCGCCCTTCCTGCTCGTCCTCTTTTTGATATAGACCCGGCAATGGCGAAGTTGTTGGTCCCGCGATCTGGCTCCGTATTCGTTTACCAATCAATTACCAATCTCGGCTCGGGTGCATTCGAAAAATATATACCGCTCCCATCTCCCTCCGCGACAGAGCCTCCGTCTCAGAATCATGCATAATGCCCCCGGTCTCAAATGCCGTCCGTTTTTCGTTCCAAACCCCCCCCCCCCCCCCCCACCCACCCCCAACCTCTGACGTTCCTAGAAACGCACGCTGTCGTCTGCGGGGCGATTATTGAAATGTCATCGACTCTATGTCGCCGCTTACGACAAGACATAGCCCTATCTTAACCGTGCAATATATCGCAATTCGATGTCTTATCGGGCTGGTTTAAATTTCAATAATCGGCCCGCTGGTTTGATCGGAATTAACGCGCCCTTCGGTGGCGTATGTATTGAAGAAAATTCACCGAAAATAACTTTTTTTTTTTTTTTTTTTTTTTTTTTTTTTTTTTTTTTTTTTTTTTTTTTGAGATCAGTGTTTTTAGTTAAAGAAACGTTTTTTTCATCGTTTTTTAACTTAAACAGGGTGTCTAGCATCAGGAAAAACTGGAAAATATCAGGAATTTTTGCGGATCAGGAAAATATCAGGAAAATATCTGTGACACTGTGAAGGCCTAAAATCCGGTTAACCAATCAGAAATGGATTCGCATTGTCTTGACTCTCAGTATAAAGGGACTCTAATCGCAACCCTGTATATTTCAATATTTCATCTTCAGGGTCAATTTGTATACGTAGCCGGGCTCCGGGGCTGAAGCTGCGTCATTGCAGGGACGCAAGATGCGTGCTGGAGGGACAAGCGTCTCTCCGCGCCCACCCTAAGTCCCCGCGATGTGAGTGAGACGGATTGGGACTGAAATTGAAATCGAATTGCTTTGATGGTACGAACTCAAGCGTTGCCGATTTCCTAACACGCTCCGGTGGCGCGTCCCTGTTCGGCCGTCCCATCATTCTGCCGTGCTAAGGAAGAACGCCGTATGAACACTCGAGAGTTGCCAAATTTCTCTCAATAAAATGTTTATTTTTGAAAAAAGTTACGAATATTTTTCCTTGAAATTTTCAGGATCTTTAGGTAAAATTGCGAGCAAAATTTCCTGAAAAATTGGAAGGGAAATATTCATAAGTTTACCAGGAAATTCGTGTTTTATCAAAGAAAATTTGGCAACACCTGATGGCTCATACGGCGTTCTTCCTTAGTACGGCAGCATTCCATTCCAGGAGGGATTTTTCTTCGATTTATTTCTGTAAACTGCACGGTAATCCCTTTTCAAGAAGGGGGAAAACATCGAGTTTTTCTATTTTATTTCCGTTTTATAATGTACTTGTTTCGGTTTTGTTTCGGACCGGATCGCTTTGTAAGCACTGAAAAAACTTTTCCTTGAGATATTATTTTGACTGAGAGTGTCGTTTCTTGTCGACATAATTCGGTTTTTCTTT
This sequence comes from Bemisia tabaci, assembly GCF_918797505.1. Taxonomy (NCBI): domain Eukaryota; kingdom Metazoa; phylum Arthropoda; class Insecta; order Hemiptera; family Aleyrodidae; genus Bemisia; species Bemisia tabaci. The sequence continues at coordinate 5,030,002 of NC_092802.1, forward strand.
TTTTTTTTAGATAAAAAGCATCGTTTTCCTATCGTCAAGTTTAAGTTGAAAGAACCATAGCAAAACAACGTTTCTTTAACTACCTACACTGGAAAAAAAACCACATTGGATCTAGAGTCCAGACTCTTGAAAACATTGACAAGAAAAATGACTCTTGATTCAATCAGATTTAAGCTTAAATCAAAATGAAATCCGCTCAAATTAAGAAGCTTGGTTCTTGATTTAAGCTTAAATCAAAATGAAATCCGCTCAAATTAAGAAGCTTGGTTCTTGCTTTAAGCTTTAATCTGATTGAACCAAGAGTCTTTTTTCTTGTCGATGTTTTTAAGAGTCTGGACTCTAGATAGAATGTGTTTTTTTTTTCCAGTGTAAAAAAAAACCTACTGTAAAAAAAGGTTTGTCGACAAAAAACGACGCTTTGTATCGGAATAATATTTCAAGAAAGCATTTTTCAGAGCAATTTTGAAAATCGGGACTAACAAAAGGGTATCTTTGCTGTTCTATGAAAGGCTTTTTGACCTTAAAAGCTCCATGGCCTAACCTCAAAATTTCCGACCTGTTCGTACTCTCCCTATGTAAGTACTCTAGCGGAAAGGAAGGAAAAGGGCGACTTAAAAGCCGCCCTTCCTGCTCGTCCTCTTTTTGATATAGACCCGGCAATGGCGAAGTTGTTGGTCCCGCGATCTGGCTCCGTATTCGTTTACCAATCAATTACCAATCTCGGCTCGGGTGCATTCGAAAAATATATACCGCTCCCATCTCCCTCCGCGACAGAGCCTCCGTCTCAGAATCATGCATAATGCCCCCGGTCTCAAATGCCGTCCGTTTTTCGTTCCAAACCCCCCCCCCCCCCCCCACCCACCCCCAACCTCTGACGTTCCTAGAAACGCACGCTGTCGTCTGCGGGGCGATTATTGAAATGTCATCGACTCTATGTCGCCGCTTACGACAAGACATAGCCCTATCTTAACCGTGCAATATATCGCAATTCGATGTCTTATCGGGCTGGTTTAAATTTCAATAATCGGCCCGCTGGTTTGATCGGAATTAACGCGCCCTTCGGTGGCGTATGTATTGAAGAAAATTCACCGAAAATAACTTTTTTTTTTTTTTTTTTTTTTTTTTTTTTTTTTTTTTTTTTTTTTTTTTGAGATCAGTGTTTTTAGTTAAAGAAACGTTTTTTTCATCGTTTTTTAACTTAAACAGGGTGTCTAGCATCAGGAAAAACTGGAAAATATCAGGAATTTTTGCGGATCAGGAAAATATCAGGAAAATATCAAGAAAATCAGAGAATCGGACGTTTTATCAGGAATTTTCCTTACTCAAATCTCCTCAGCGGAGAGTGTTTCTGCTACTTTGCCTACCGTGCCAGGAGTCGAGAAAAATCAGGAAAATATCAGGAATTTTCAAAATGAAAAAATCAGGAATTTTTCATAAAATTTCAGGAAAAATCAGGAAAATATCGGGATTTTTCAAAATTAAAAAATACTAGACACCCTGTTAAAAAAAAACTCTTAAAACAAGCTAAATCCGCACGGATTTAATTATTTAATTATATAATTTTAATTTATTCCGTCGAATCGAGACATTAGTCAGAATAACAGAACGCAAGCCTGCGTCATGCGAGTCAAGTTATCGAAATACCACGAACGATTAAGCATCACACGAAATTAAGCAATTATAAACGAAGACGCCAGATTAAGCCGCAAGGAGAAGCGTTTCCGAAGCGAGGTCAGGACCGACCCTCGAACCCGGGCGGCCGAAAAGCGAATTAACTTAAAAGCTCGACTTTTAAGCCGGCGACGAGACGCTCCGAGGGGGAGCCGAAATCGGCAACTAATTCATTCTTAAAAGTCGCGTCCCGAACGAAACGGGGCCAAGATTTACTGCCCTCCGTCTCCCATTACAACTTTAAGATGTGTGTAATGTCGTGTCTGAACATCTTCCGCCTTTCCACCCCCGCACCCACCCCATCCCTTTGAGTCGAGGGGTAGTCGCGGCGGCGGCACGGCGCTCCACCCCTCCCCGCTTTTACAGTTAACATCAGACAACAATCTGGTTCCGACGGGGGTAGCATCCCCCGCGTGCATCGAAAATAGCTGAGCAATCATTCAGCACTCGATAATGCATTTGGACCCCACCCCCCACCCCCGGCGCGGGTGACAGTGTCTCATAAATCAGCGCTCCAAGCGGGCGCGAGAATAATTACGGGAGGGCGGAAGAAAAATTATGATTAAAAAGTTCGGGGAGTGCAGCGCGATTCGAGGAGAAAAAAATGAAGTGTGCTTTTTTCGTTGTTGTGTTGGATCCGAACACTCCGGGTGATTAAGTAATTAACGGATGAGATGCAGGTTCGGGGGTGCCTTGTAGGTTCGGCCGTAATCCGGTGGATCAATCTGAGAGGTTGTTACGGCTTCATCCCGGCTGAGGAGGAACGACGTATGGACTTTCGGATGGTGCCAAATTTCTGGAGATAAAATAGTGATTCTCGAGAACGGTTCATCGTGATCTGGACGGAAGGGAAGTACGGACATGTGGATAATTTTGTGCGCTGGTTACACGCTCAAATTTCCATCAATTTCCGATCAAATGGTGACTGGTGCGCACCATCTACCATCAAATTTCTGCGGCCTGCAGAAATTTGATGGTAGATGATGGAGCTGTGGGGCTCATCCTTCATCTGGTTTCTACACAACCGTGCTTATTTCGTGCTTATTTCAATCAACACGCTGTTTTAATTAATTTTACTCATCAATCTAGATAACCATCGACCGCCATCTTGGTCATCATTTTGATCGGAATTTGACGGAAATTTGAGCGTGTAACCAGGTCATTGAAGTTAGGTCACGGAGGTTTTAGGGCCTGAAAGGTAGCCATCTATGAATTCAAATTATCCAGAGTGTTTTATCATTACAGCTATGACGACCCATCGTTGATAAAGCACGCATTAGACTTAGTTTGGCATAAATTCACTCATTTTTAAGGAATAACGCTCATTTATGCCATCCTGGCCATCTTGGTTTGTTAAAGAAATCTGAAGATTGTCAATGACATTTTTGGTGTTGGAAGGTTGGCTTTGGAAAGTGACGAGGCGTCTTTTTGATAGGTTTAAATGGCAGATCAATCGATGTATCGCAAAGCACGCCACGCCACTACCCCTTTCGGGCCCTAAGAGCTCCAAATTTCGTTATATCCGTACTCTCCCTACATAGGTACTCTACACTGGAATAAAAACACATTGGATCTAGAGTCCAGACTCTTGAAAATATTGACAAGAAAAAATACTTTTGATTCAATCGGATTTTTGCTTGAATCAAAACGAAACCCGCTTAAATTAAGAGGCTTGGTTCTTAATTTAAGCTAGATTCTGATTAAATTAAGAGTAATTTTTCTTGTCGATGTTTTTAAGAGTCTGGACTCTAGATCCAATGTGTGTTTTTTTCCAGTGTACTTGGGACATACACATAAATTTCCCCCAAAATTTTTTTCCTGTAGAGGGAAGTTTGGCAACCTTTGAATTCTCATACGGTGTTGTTTCTGAAAACGGCTTCATCGGCCTTGGCGAGTCGAAACAGAGCAAATCGTGTTCTATTTATCAGAGTTAGGCGGGCCGGAGACGGGATGTTTGCTCGCGCGCGGAGGGTTGAGAAATCGGGGGAAATTAATTTCGGTTCAGCTGCCGCTGCGAAGACTCCTTGTCGAGAAAAAAGGTGCACGGTAGGATGAGTTATCGAAGTAATTGGTGTAATGCCGCTCTAAGATACCGGAGAGTAATGATTTTATCCTATTAGAATTTAATTTTTAAAAATGAAGGTAGTGCTCTTGGCTAATGGGCATCATCTGTTTGTTTTTTTTCGGTTGAGGGAGGAATGAGGTTCAGAGAAAATCGCAGGAATCATTGTAGCTATATCTTGGAAAATTGTACAGCTAAAAATTTTAAAGCTAGGAAAATTTTTAAGCTATATCTTGGAATATTTTCAACAGTTAGACTACATTTCCCCAATAGAGAATTTGCAGGTGTCGGAAATTTGATGAATTTCGTGTTCAAGTGGAAACTGCGTGAACTGAACACGAGAATGCCCTTGGTTCATGAATTGAACGATTATTGGAGAAGATATGACAAAATGATCTAATTTGCTAGTGTGAGATGGCGTAGCTCAGGGGGGGTAGAGCGTCGCAAGTGCTAGTGCAGACGCAAGGCGTCGCAAGAGCAAGTGCCGACACGCGTCGCGACTGCTGTGCAGACGATGGCGTCGCTAGAGCAATGCAGACGCAGGGCGTCGCAAGTGCAGAGCTGACACTCGTCGCAACGGCAGTGCAGACACAAGGGATAGACACGGGAAGAGGCGTAGACAAGAAGAGAACCAAAAGTGATATGAGATGCAATGTCTAATGCTGATCGCTACAAAGGGCACACACAGTTTATACAGTTTTGACTCTGGGTTGATGGGATGAGGAGCGGACAAGTGCCGCTCGATCGCCAGTCTCTCCAAGAATAATCCCAGGGCCCAGCTCCGAGGAGCTCCCTAGGTCTCCGGCTCTGGCTACCCCCTCCACTTGACTCGGAACCGGTCAAGCCTCGCCCTGCGCATGCGCAGAAGGGATACTACCCCTCTGCCCTCTCGCTGGGGGGTGCTCCACCGCTGCCCAGTCCCGTGACGTATGGGTTTTTGTCAGCGCCCTCGACTTGGGTGCCAGGTCCCTGGGCCACTCTCACATCCACTCTCACATCCACTCTCACATTCCTCCCGCTTGGCTGAAAATTTTTGCGCAGCAAAAATTTTGAGTCCTCGCCTTCTCTCTCTCGTTCTCTCTCTGATTCATCCCTTTCATGCAATCATCCCACACAACCCAAAAACTTGACTAAAATTAAAGTAAGCTAAAACTAAACTACTCTATGTAAATACTAATGTATGTAAAAACTATGGGGGGGGGGGGGTTGAGAAGTGATGACGGGGGGGTTAGGGTGGGGGGGTGTACATAAAATTATCTACAAGAACACTAAATGAAACACGCACAAGGGAGGTGGGGTTGACTAAGATATTTACAACACAAAATTATCTACAAGAACTAAGAAATGGCTGATGTGAGGGCAGTGGGAGGGGGGGGGGTTGAGAAATGATGGGGGTTGACTAAGATATTTACAACACAAAATTATCTACAAGAACTACGAGATGGCTCGATTGTACACATGGGGCGATCTACTTCCCGTTAGGCTTGACTTTCACTTTTCTGGCTGCATCCCTAGTTGGTCCGAGGCCTTGCTTCGCTGATGCCGGAATTCACGGGAATATGTTTCAATTCCTTTTGTCTTGACTGCGATCGGTGACACATGTGTGATTTCACGCCTAATAGGGCTAACGCAACTCTGAAGGGAGGCTGGTCATTGTTTTGCCCGTGGCCTTTGGAAAGGCCTCCTAGGGTGGGAGGGAGGGGTGATTTCTCGAAGAGGCTGCGCCTCGGTTGCTCGGTCGTTGTAATCTATTGTTTTGTTGCAACCCATGTGTCTGCCTTGATTCACTCAATTTTAGCTATTTCGGTTGCTATGGTAATGCGTCGCTTGGCTCCGATCTGTCTGGCCGGTCTTCGTCGCGCCGCACACGTGCGAGAGCCCATATCAGCTGACTCTATTCTTCTCTTGACTGATACTTTTTGAGCCGATCTGCTTGGATAATTTCCGTTTTCTCTCGTCCGCGTTTGTTTGTCTTTACTTTAAACAAGCTAGGAGAGATTTGCTCTACAATTTGGAAGGGTCCTCTGTATTTAATTCTCAGTTTCTCGCACATTCCTTTTGTTCTGGCTGGTACATGCACTAACACGAAATCTCCAACGCCGAAGGGGGGTTTTATCTTCTCTTGGTTGTGCGCTCTTGCTTGAATTTCCTGAGCCTTTTCCAAATTTTCTAATGCCGTTTCTCTAGCTTCATCCAATTTCTTCATGCGTTCTATGATTGTCATGTTTGCGGATTTCGGTCTCAAAACAGCGTCAATGGGCAGCCTGAATTCTTCGCCTGTTAGGAGGAAAAATGGACTAAATTGTGTACTTTTTTGAACAGCTGAGTTGTATGAAGCCATGACTGTCGGTACATATTCGGGCCAATCTTTTTTGTTGCTCGCTGTATAACTTCGCAAGATATTTCCAACTGTTTGCCAGATTCTTTCAACCTGTCCATTAGTTTTCGGCGAATAAGCTGCTGTGAATGACTTTTTTACTCCCATTTGATCGAGTAAAGTTTGCACGAAGTCTGATCGGAGATTTTTGCCGTTGTCTAGAACTATTTCTTTGGCAGTTCCAAAAATACTAAATAATTCGATAAGAAATGTGGCAACGCTTTTTGCTGTAATGTCCTTGAATGCTTTGAGATATACCATTTTCGTAAAATAGTCAACTGCTCCCAAAACATACTTTTTCTTGTTTCCTTCTGAATCAAAGCCTACAGTGAACGGCCCTTCCGCGTCGATCGAAATTTTTTCGAAAATTCCTCCTGGAATTTCATGAGATTGCATTTTCCCATATCTTTCGTGGTGCTTATTTTTCTTCACGAAAAGACAGTTTTCGCAGCCGTTGACCCAGTTATTGATATCGCGATCCATTCCACGCCAGAAAAATCGTTGTCTTGCTTTTTCAGCTGTTTTTATGACTCCTAAGTGGCCACCTGCAAAAGAACAGTCGTGAACATGATGCATTATTTCAGTTTTCAAGTGATGTGGGATTACAATTCTTTTTGTTCCTCTAGTGTCCTTTTTCAATAGTAATTCGTCTTCCAAATAGAATCCTCGAGCGCTTTTGAGCTGTTGTTTCGTTGCTCCCCTGGGGTTTTTGAGGGTTTGAATTATCAGCTGCCATTGTTTGTCCTTTTTCTGTTCCTCTGAGAAGTTAATTGTTGGGTTAATTTCTTCCGGTTTTGAGACATCTGCGCTATTGTTTGTGCTGTTTACGTTGTTGACTGTGTATCTGCTTAAGTAATCTGGAACGACGTTGTATTTTCCTTTCTTGTGGATCACCTCAAACTGAAATTCGGATAGTTTCAGTGCTAGTTTCGTTATTCTCATGGATGGCACTTCCATCTTGTTGACACATACTAGCCCTTGACTGTCAGTGATGATTTTAAACTTCGTATTCCATAAGAAAGGCCGAAATTTGTCTAATCCATAAGTGATGGCCAAAAGTTCTCGTTCGGGCACGCTCCAAGATTTTTCTGGAGAGCTTAAAACTCTAGACATGTATCCTAAAGGTCTTAAGTCACCGTTTTTGTACCTTTGATTGAGGACACTTGAGATTGCCAGATTTGATGCGTCAGAATGTAATTCCAAGGTTGTATTTTCTGGATCATAATGTGCTAATAAAGGTGCTGACGTCAACAATGTTTTGATTTTTTCAAACGCGAGTTTGCACTCCCGATCGAATTCGAATTTCACGTTTTTCCTGGTTAAGTTGATGAGTGGACTGCTTATTTCCGCCAGTTTTGGTATGTGATTTCGGTAAAATCCCGCCATCGCCAAGAATGAACGCACGTCTTTTACTTTTGTGGGCGTTTTCAGCTCTTTGATGGCTTTTATTTTCTTTTCGTCGGGTTTGATACCGTTCTTATTTACCGTGAAACCTAGGACATCAATTTCAGTGAATCCGATTTTAACCTTTTTCGGTTTCAGTTTTAAATTTGCCGCTTTTACCAACTGAAAAAACTTCTCAAGTTTTTCGAGGTGTTCATCGAAATTGTCACCTGAAAAAAGTAGAATATCGTCACAGAAGGCTAATAATGCGTGATATAAAAGTGCGCTGAATGATTCTGTGACCATTCTCTGGAATCTTAGTGGCGAAACATTTAATCCCATCGGAAGAACATTGAATTCATAGTGTCCATCGTAACTGCTGAAACTTGTATACTTTGAGCTTTCTGGGTCGAGAGGAATTTGAAAGTAACCACTCTCTAAGTCAAAGCTACTGTAAATTGCACTTCCTGTGAGGCAATAAAGCACATCATCTACGCGAGGCATTGGGAACGATTCGGGTTTGATTTTCTGGTTCAGTCGACGAAAATCAACACACGCCCGATATGCGCCCGGTTCCTTTTTTGCTACTAAAATCAACGGGCTACTATACGCGGAGGTGGATGGTTTGATCACGTTCTCCCTCAGAAGTTTTTCGATGTATTCTTTTATTATTTTTCGTTGTTGATGCCCCGTTCTGTATGGTGCTCTGTGTACTGGTGTCTCGTCTTGTAATTCGATTTTCTGTGGCGGATAGTTTGCTTTTCCCGCCTCAAATTTTGTATCCGACCATGCAAATATTTCCTCGTATTTCAGAATGAGTTGCATTACTTTTGCTTTTTGACTTTGAGTTAAGGTGTCACTAATCTGGATTTCTTTTAAGCGACTATCCGCGAGATCTATCATGTTAATTTCGGATTTTTCTTGATCATTATTTTCTTCTTGCTTTTCTTCCTCGCTCACTTTTTCATACGTTACTTCTATCGGCTGCACCGTTCCAACTTTGTAATCTTTGAAGAGCTTGACTGGTTTTTGGCTCGTGTTGATCAGTTTTATTTTTATGATATGGTTCATGTCCACAACGCTTGTAGTGCAGTGAAGTTTCTTGGTATTTGCTGCACCCTCCGTCAGATTGAAGAGTCCAAATTCAAATTTCCGCTGTCCTTTCATTTTGCATTTTACGCTGACTTGTGTGAAAGGCCGTAGCGTGATGTCCTTCTTTATTGTTACTCTTAGCGTTTTCTGGTCTTCTTCATCTTTTTGGCCAAGGTGCTGTAATCGCTGAAACTCATCTTGCATGCTTGTTTTGTCCCGGTTTTCTTGATCATATGATTCTTGCATTTTATCCGAGTTGATTTCAGCGCACATGTGACAGGTCGTTTTTGCTGTGACTTTTGCTACCTTGTCTGAGTTTTTGAATTCAACTTGGTTTTTCTCGAAGTCTATCATTTCGATGTGTTCTTGATTGAAATAATTTCCCGTGAGTAATGGGTGGGAAATATTTTCCGCGACCAGGGCTGTATCTCTGAAGACGATGCCGTTTATCACCAGTTCAAAATCTGCTTCTCCTAGAATTTTTAGGTCAGAATTGTTGGCCGTTGATAGCGCGATGTTTACTGGTGTGATTTTATTTTTTCCGACAAAATCCTTATGCAGGATGTTTGCACATGAGCCTGTATCAATGCAGATGTTGGTTTCCCGTCCATTTAATATTGCATGCACTTTCAATGGAGTTGCGTTCTGTATGTTTGCCACTTTTAGATGCGAAGCTAGTACATTTGCATAAACAAATGACTTTTCTACAATCTGTTTTCCGTCTACATCCATGCTTACAGTTTGAGTATTTAAATCAATTTTCGTTTTGTACTTTAAGTTGAATGAATTTCCGAGAAGCAAGTCATATTGTAAATTGTCCACTACGTAAGCTGTCACTGGAATTTTGACATTTTTCTCAAGCTCCACGATTATTTCTGTTGTTCCGAGCGTGGGGATTTCCTTTTGATTTGCACCGTAGAGTTTTAGATTTGTTGATAACGGTTCGATTTTTTCCGCAATTTGCGGTGTTGCCAAACATAAGCTAGCGCCCGTGTCTAAAAGGATGTCAATCTTTTTGTTACCTGTTTTTCCCTGAATTAGTAAACCGGAGCTGAGGCCCACGTTCATGATGTCCTTTTTATCGGGCTGCTCTGGTGACCTGCTTTCTGGCCTGTATTCTCTTATTTCTCCCCATGTCACTGACTTGTTCCTTTCCGCTGCGTGTTGGGTCTTTTGTGATTCCACCCGGTTCCATCGACCCTTTTGCCGAGTGTAAGCTAGTTTTTTTGGTCTTGCTCCCTGTCGTAGGCTTTTTTGAAACATGTGGATTCTGGATGGCCTACTCTTCCACAGTACGGACATATGATTTTACCACCTGGACTTCTGCTGCTGTTTCTTCTTCCCGGCGTGCTTGATCTGTCCCGCCAATTCCTGTATCTATCTGAGGATCTTCGATCGCCGGATCGCCGCCAGCTTCCATGTTCTGGGCTCTCTTCTCGGTTGTAGTATGAGCGTCGGTCGTCGTAGTTGTCCCGTCTTGATCGTCCTGAGTAGTAATCATTCCTACGCGAATTTGACGGATATCTGTCTCTGCTGTGACTTCTGGAATATTCATCCCTACGTTGTCTCCATGGGCTGTAGCTTCTATCTTGCCTTGATCTTCGCTGATATTCTCTGTCTCTTGAAAAGTCTCGATTTCTGTCTCTTGAGAAGTCTCGATTTCTACGCTCATAATCCCTGCTGTTTGATCCGTTTCTTCTGTTACGGTACTCGTCGCCGTATCGGTACTTGTCCTCCCGGTCTCTGCTACTACTCCTGTACCTGTCTCGCTTATCGTCATACTGACGAACGTTTCTGTCCCGGCTCCTATTTCTGGCTGAGCGGTCGTCGCGTCCTGTGTTGTTGCTGATGGCATTGACAGATTTTTCTTCAGGTTTTCCACCGGATTTGATGCCTAATTCTTGCAGCTTCTTGACGATGATTTCTTCTATAGTTTTTGAGACGTCTGGTTGCGGGTTCGCTGTGCTCGCTGTTTGTGTGTCATTGTTCACCATAAACGATCCTTCTACTCTTTTCACGTTTTTCTTCATCGTCCTAATGTCCGGGTTGTCCATGAGGAAAAGTTGTTTTGCTAGGTTAGGCAAAAATCCTCTGATGATGCAGTCAACGAGCTCCACTTCGGATAACTTGTTTCTTATTTTTTCGGCTAAGTGGATTTTGTTCTCAATGTATGCCGCTGAAGCTTCTCCTGCTCCTTGCTTCCTGTTTTGGAACGTCATCCAGTTACTTCCTAGGTTCTCGGGAGTTTCAAATTCATCCAAAAATTCCGATTTCACACGATTCCACTCGTTGATTTCCTGGAGGTGTTTCTTGTTGTTTCTAAACCACAGTTCTCCTTCTTTTTCCAGGCTGACCCAAAACATTTGGACCATTTGCTTATCGTTTAGCCCTCCCATTTGGGCTATTTGTTCAAAACGGTTAACAAATTCCCGTGGTTCTTGATTTTTGAACTTTGGGAACTCCACCTTCGGGTATTTAACCTGCACCGCATGTGGATTGCCGTCCGTGAATGTTGTTTGTTGCATGTTGTATCCGTGTTGTTGGTTAGATTGGTTTTGTAATTGCCTTTCTTGCTGCGTCTGCACTTCCCGCGCAATGACTCTTTTGAGCGCGTTAAAAGCATCCTTCTTGTTGGCGAATACGTCGGGCACATTCCTCTTCTCCAATTCTTCACCAATTTGTTGTTTGGTCATTCTGTTGTAGTTATACAGATCGAGGTCATTCACGTTATCTGTGTTTTCATTGTCTGGATCGTCACTAAGATGACCATTTTGATGATGACTGTTGTCGTTGCTTTCGCTGCTCATCTTGATTTTTGACAATGTAGTTGAGTAGTTGAAAATATTTTTCCGCTAAATTGTGATAATTTTCGTCGCTAGTTATTGCTTGAAGAAGAAATAACGCAACCGGCTTAACAACAGCCAATTTATACAAAAATATTGAAGATCTCAAAGAAAAACTTGTCCAGAAGCTCGTCCAGAAATTTCGTGACCAGTAAGCTGAAACTACAGTTTATTAGCTTAATTCCCGGCTCTCCATTTCTTTGAAGTCTGACTTTGATAATAAAAAGATATTGAATCGAAATCGAGGGATGATTTAATGATTCAATTTAGTAAATAAGGACCAAAAAATTGAAACACCGAAGTCGAAATCTGACTTGATAGTGTTTTATTCTTTGGCGTGTTGATGGGTACGGGTCGGATACCACAAACCACGTACCAAAAATAAATTCGATAAAATTCCGTAAAAAGTCATCCAAAATTCAGCACACTTGCTTCATAAAACTCCAAAAAATCAAATACTTCAAAAAACACAAAGAAAAACTCAAAATTCAAACACAGCTATCGGAATCTTCTTTCCTGCCTGAGGAAACTCCGGCGCCTATCACCATGTGAGATGGCGTAGCTCAGGGGGGGTAGAGCGTCGCAAGTGCTAGTGCAGACGCAAGGCGTCGCAAGAGCAAGTGCCGACACGCGTCGCGACTGCTGTGCAGACGGTGGCGTCGCTAGAGCAATGCAGACGCAGGGCGTCGCAAGTGCAGAGCTGACACTCGTCGCAACGGCAGTGCAGACACAAGGTGATAGACACGGGAAGAGGCGTAGACAAGAAGAGAACCAAAAGTGATATGAGATGCAATGTCTAATGCTGATCGCTACAAAGGGCACACACAGTTTATACAGTTTTGACTCTGGGTTGATGGGATGAGGAGCGGACTAGTGCCGCTCGATCGCCAGTCTCTCCAAGAATAATCCCAGGGCCCAGCTCCGAGGAGCTCCCTAGGTCTCCGGCTCTGGCTACCCCCTCCACTTGACTCGGAACCGGTCAAGCCTCGCCCTGCGCATGCGCAGAAGGGATACTACCCCTCTGCCCTCTCGCTGGGGGGTGCTCCACCGCTGCCCAGTCCCGTGACGTATGGGTTTTTGTCAGCGCCCTCGACTTGGGTGCCAGGTCCCTGGGCCACTCTCACATCCACTCTCACATCCACTCTTACACTAGAATACATGTGTTGAATCAAGATATTTTTGGCTCTCAATTTTAACGCAATGTTTCATCTTTTAAATTTTTCGATGGAAGGATCTTTTTCTCTTTTTTTTTAGCTGAAGAGAGAGGAAATATAAATGTGCCCTGGTTTCTGAAAGGTTTTCGTTTCACGCGGACTTTCATTGATTTTACGAAGTGAGGAATGTATAAGGCTGAGAACACGGAAAAAAATTAAATGTTGATTTAGCATTTATACTGTTAAAAAAAGTCCGACAAGTTTCAAACGCTGATTTTACAACACAAAAATGCTAACATAACATTTTAATTTGTACGTTTTGCAGTAGGCGTAGTTACGTTAGCATTTGTTAAAATGTAAAATCAGCATTTGAAACTTGTCGGACATTTTTTTAACAGTATAAATGCTAAATCAACATTTAATTTCTTTCCGTGAAAACCACTGATTTTTACTCTGGAAAACTCTCAGCACCCCTATTACAGGCGCCGACAGTTTTTTCCATCAGGGCCTTATAAAAAGAGCCCGTCCAACATTAATCGCCCGATTTTTTCGCAATGAAGACATCACGACGAATCGATCCCTACCAATTGCAGAAGGTGACGGAAGGCACTTACCAAAGTGTAACCGAACAATGTCGACTCGACACTCGGGTGTTGTTATTTATTTTTGCGGGGAGGGTGCGCGGCGCGCTGCAACCACCCTCCGAACGGGCCCCGCTCCACCCCTCGGCCGATTCCGAAAACCCGTCACGTGCGATTTTTCGTCGAGCCATTCAATTATCCGAGTTCCCGGGGAATAAAAAAGCCATAGCGGCACGCGCCGTCCTTCGCGGGAATTATTCCGATTAAGTGTTTTACATCATCCCTCCCGCGCGCGAAGGGTGCAGCTTACAATGGACCCGCCGCGGTCGGGGTGGACAATAATTGGTCCTCCGGCGGCCGGATGCGTGTGTTTACTGTCTCACGCTTCGGTTCCTTGACTGCCATTTCCCGAGTGATGTAATTTCGGCGCCACAACTGTTCGTTTTGAAACTGAATTAATGTTTCTCGTTGAAAATTTCAACTGATTTTGAAAATTCCTCGAATGTACTTAGAATGGAGATGTTGCATGTGCGAGGAATTTAAGATTTGACTGTTGATTCTTATGTAAAAGTTCGCGAGAAACACGATGGTGCCACTGGTTTTCTTTGAAGTCAACTCCCAAGCTCAGAAAAAGCTCTCAAGTTGAGGCCGAAATGGAGGGGATATCCCACGCTATCCTGAGAGTCCACATCTACATCAAGACCAACTCTCGATGCAAAGATAGGGAGCAAATACATTGACAGGGCTGCCACTTTATTTGGGGACTCTAAAAGTGAAAACACGGCATCACTGCTAATGTATTTGCTCCCTATCTTTGCATGGAGAGTTTGTCTTGGTGTAGAGGTGGACTCTCAGGATAGGTGGGATATCCCCTGCATTTTGGCCTCAACTTGAGAGCTTTTTTTGAACTTGGGAGTTGATTTCAGAGAAGACCAGTGGCACCATCGTGTTTCTCACGAACTTTTACATAAGAATCAACAGTCAAATCGCAAATTCCTCACACATGCAACATCTCCATTCATGTCGAAGTTCAGTCTCTGTGACCGGATACTTCAGTTTCCTGAACCAAAAAGATTTTTGTCTTATGTATGAACCAAAGTTTCGTATCCGTTCCTGAACATATTTGTCTCAGTGCAAAGCCCATTGGTAAGCGGCCATATCTTACGCTAACACCAACGGGTTTGAGGAGTTTAGCTTCCAAATGTTTTGGAAAGGGGTGGAGTTGTACAGTGGGGTTGTGAACATACAGTTGCCAACGGGTCCTCCTTCAAATGTTATTAAATGGGGTGTTGTTGTACAGTGGGGTTGTAAACATGCAGTTACACTCATCTCCTAGGGTAGTTTATCGAATTGATTCACTGAATGCGCAATCAGATTGAGATCGTGAGCGTGCGATGGGCGATGAAATAAAAAATTCTCTTTGATTCAGAGTCCAGGCTCTTAAAACAATTCACAAGAAAAATATTTATGACTTAATCGGAGTTTTACTTGAATCAAAATGAAATTGGCTTAAATCAAGAAGCTTTTGGCTCTCGATTCAAGCAAAAATCCGATTGAATCAAGAGTATACTGTCGTGTCAAATTTTTGAAGAGTATGGACTCTGGATCCAGAGTCTTTTTTCAGCACAGCTGTACAGCAATTACACTGGAAAAAAAAAAAAAAACACATTGGATCTAGAGTCCAGACTCTTCAAACATCGACAAGAAAACGTACTCATGATTCAATCAGATTTAAGCTTAAATCAAGAACCAAGCCTCCTAATTTGAGCGGATTTCCTTTTGATTTAAGCTTAAATCTGATTGAACCAAGAGTCCTTTTTCTTGTCAATGTTTTCAAGAGTCTGGACTCCAGACCCAATGTGTTTTTTTTCCCAGTGTGAAAACCGAAAGAGGAAGCCCGATTAGCCGCTAGCAGCAAAAGGGGCGATGGCCACAGAACTTGGAGAAGAAAGGGGGAAGGGGTGATGAGGAGGGACCGCAAAAACGCGTATGGATCTCGCGGTGGTATGCGCATCTGCACTTTTACAGCAGGGCCCACTTGAAGTCTGCTCCTCATTCCTCGGTCCCGTGGGAAAACCGCGGATATCCCTATCGGAACTATATCTGAGTTGGGTGGTTCCTGCGTTGCGGGATGATGCGTTGATCCGATTCGACACAGCGCACCGCGTTGCGTTCGGGCCCCGATTCGTCCGTCGTCGTCTAAGTGGGCCCATTAATCTTAACCCTCTCGGCTCGTGACCCCGGCGCACGTGTGCCTCCCGAAATGCAGGAGCTTTCGTGGTAGTCGCAAGCCCCGGGCCGTATGGTAACTGGTGAGCCACTAGAATTTCCGACGGGGATTGAATTGTCTCGCTCTGTGAGTGCCCGACTCTTTCTCGGAGGTTCCGACGAAGATTCCCTCAGAGGGTTGGTTACGCCATCTCGGGGTTTGGATGTCACAGGCGGACTGGAATATCATACTGTTAGTGACTTTGGTCAGATCTTTCCCGAATCATTTTCCTACATTCCCTCTTCCAAAAAAACTGCGTGGTAGGTGAAGAAGTTTGTCTAAGAGAAAGCTTTTTGGTGCAAAAGCTCTGGGAAAAAAAAAAAAAAAAAAAAAAATACATTGGATCTAGAGTCCAGACTCTTGAAAACATTGATAAGAAAAAGGACTCTTGATTCAATCAGATTTAAGCTTATATCAAAAGGAAATCCGCTCAAATTAAGAGGCTTGGTTCTTGATTTAAGCTTAAATCTGATTGAATCAAGAGTATTTTTTCTTGGCGATGTTTTTAAGAGTCTGGACTCTAGATCCAATGTGTTTTTTTCCAGTGAGGGCAAGTCGTTTGGGACACTTGATAGGTCCAAGTTGACACAGATGCGCCATCTTCACTAAATTTTGTGAAACTGTGCATCTGTAAGTTTCCGATTTTGTGTTTTCCCTGGTCCCTTTCGGTTTACCTGAAAATAGTGGAGAAAATCGAAAATCTTGCCATGAAATCAGACATTTGGCCATAAAATCAAGCATCATCTTTTCCGCTAGTCGGAAAGCCTATGAAGCAAAAACAGCGTTTCACAATGAACGGTGTTTCAGGACTTTTTTCACCCAACAAATTTTGACATCCCGCATTGGAACCATCCAAGAAGATGACAACTTTACAAGATCTCGGAGAATGTACCTAAACAATTCAGTTAATTTTCCTCAACTAATCGAAATCCTGAATAGTTTAATAAGGGCGCGTTTGCCATGTTGCCGGCTGTATGTTCATCCTCGAGGCTACCTCGTTCAATTTTAATTAATATAAAATGAACTTATCGTGATTGAGTTTTTGATTGTGTCGGAATCGTTTGATTTCACTTTAAAGGTTTCCTCGAGGACAGAAACGGTCTCCTCGTCATAGCAGTTTACTTTTCCGAGTTAAGAGACAAAAACTCAACTGCAATCAATGGATTACAATCAAAGGGCGAGTTGCGTTATAGATCGATCATCGATATTCTCCATTTGAAGCTATGGTAAAGAATCGATTATTAGGGTGTGCCCTGTTTATCGATCCTTTGCCATAGGTTTAAATGACGATTAATCGATATATCGCAAAGCACGACACGCTACTGATTACAATCAAAGGGCGAAGAGAAAAAGCCGGGCGCTACATTCAATCGGACGTATTTCTGCCAAACGGAACTATGTGCATTAAGACATGAGCCCTGAGACCCATAGGAATATATGCATAACTGGGGTCAAGTTATAATGCACTTAGTTCGGTTTAGTAGAAATACGTTCAATTCTGGATCCGCGCGACAGGACAGGCGGACCTCGCTCTTGGATGCCTTTCAAACCTTTCGTCCGAACCTGAGGCTGAAAAACAAACGCGCTCACTCACAGGTCAAGGCATTCAGCCGGAGACAAAGGCATTTCAGGGGCCGCGAGCGCCTGGCAAAAAAGTTCCTCGCCCCCCCCCCCCCTCCGTTGACCCTCGCATCCCTCGCTCTGCGTTGCGGGTGCGGCGCGCAAAGACACTGCGGGAGCACACCGGGAGATACAAAGTTGCGGAGCCGAGGGTGGGGGTGGGGGTGGAAGTCACATATTGCGCCGCGGCGGCCGAGGTCGGTAAAAACCGGAATAAATAGGAATAAAAACAAAATGCGAAACAAGTTGGAAACATCTTGACTCCGAGCCCGCCCACCCTCCGTGACACCTTCCAGCTCCAGCTCGGTTTAGGGGATGGGAATCGAGGTGGAGCGCCGAGGGTGCCGATTCGAATAGTTTTTTGCGACGCTCGGGGGTGCGCTTTTACGTCGGTGGTAAGGAACTACTGTTTTTGGTTTATCCATAAAAGCGCCCATCTTCTCATGGAAACAAGCCATCAGAATTAGCACGAATGTTGTTTCTAAAATGAACCAAAAAGTACGGTTTAGTGGATGAGAATCGAGGTAAAGAGCCAAGGGTGCCGATTTGAATAGTTTTTTGCGACGTTCGGGGGTGCGCTTAATTACATCGGCAGTAAGGAGTTACTGTTTTTAATTCACATATCTACAATAACACCCATCTTCTCATGGAAACAAGTCATCAGAATTAGCACGAATGGTTTTTCTAAAATGAACAGGGTGTCTAAAAGTGCGAAATTTCCGGAAAGTCCGGAAAAATCACTGATTTTTTAAGGACGGTTCGGAGGTACTGAAAAAGTGCGGAAATTCAGCAAAAAGGTCCGGAATTTTTTTTATTATTTGTCATTTATGTTGCAATTTCAGCGAGAAATTGAAATTTTTCGAATATCGTTAATTGGAGGTACTGAAAAAGCACTGAATTTTTCTATTGAGGAGGCACTGAATTTCTTGGGAATGTACTGAAAAAGTACTGAAGAAACTAAAACTTGGTTTCAGAAACCATTTTCCCATGAAAATTCAAATTCCTCTTCGGAAATCTATCGTGAATTCATGATATTTGTCGTTTTTTAGACGAAGGAACGTATCTGCCAAATTTCCTCTCGCGATTTGCATTTTTACCAGGAGGATCATGAATATATCAAACTGAAAATTTCACTGATTTTTCTTCTTATCTCATGCCAAAATCAGAGAAAATTTGAACAAAAATCGCGCAAGTGTATTCTTGTTAAAAATTGATTTTCTCGAGTCAATTTTGCAACCTCGGAACGGAGTTACGTCCCTTCATCACAACGTATCGAGCCCGAATCCTACGTCCAATTCGCACAGAAATTCGATCCCTCACCGACCCGACAACCCGGGCGCCTCGCCGTCGCGTTTCATTACGGGTCCGGCTCCAATTCATACGCGCCTGTAGAGCGGCAAGTATTTTCATTAAAACACGGCGCAACGTGCTCGCACCCGCATTTTCCGGTCTCCTTTTTTACTCTTCACCATTTTTCGGGGCGGCCGCGTTTGTGTTGTGCAGCGCCCCGGTGACTTCTGTCGTCTCGTCTGCTCATTCACTTCGTCGCCCGCCGTCAAAAGGACGTAACTGCACCCTAAAATGAGCCCCAGAAAGCATAGAATTATATGGACTGTAGGGCTCACCGCGGAGTGTACTTACGTTGTTTTGTTAGGGAGGCTACGACTTAACCCGTTTTCAATTCGGAAAAACGCGCGGCGCTTTCGGATGTTTAGAGCCGTTCCTGTCCGCCGCCATATGCATTGAATATTAACATCGCCCCCACCCCCAACCCCTAACCCCCCCCCCCCCCCTGGCGGACGGCGAAAGTTCGAGTGGTGAACTTTTCCGTCCGTCGAAACCTCGCTTCGCGGGTTCTGTTCCATGAATTACTAAACGCTGCGTTATTTAGTGCGAGAACGCCTCGGCGATTACGGAGCGTAAACATTTGGTTTAACGTGGACGCACAACACTGCCGCGCTAAGTAAGAGCACCGTATGAGCCTTCAGTCGTTGCCAAGTTTCCTTCGATGAAACCCAATTACTGGGCGAATCGTGATTATTTTTTTGCAAAATTTTCAGATAAGTTTGTTCGCAATTTAATCTGAAATACGCATCTGAAAATTTCA
This sequence comes from Bemisia tabaci, assembly GCF_918797505.1. NCBI lineage: Eukaryota > Metazoa > Arthropoda > Insecta > Hemiptera > Aleyrodidae > Bemisia > Bemisia tabaci. The sequence continues at coordinate 5,049,161 of NC_092802.1, forward strand.
AGGTAAAATATGCATGAAAGTTGTCAAAAAAACATGTTTTATCGAGGGAAATTTGGCAACTCTTGAATGCTCGTACGGCGTTTTTCCTTAGCACGGCAGAACAGCGGGAACGTTGGTTCAGCCGCATCTTCACGCGGATGTTAAACTGCCGTGCTGAGGAAAAACGCCGTATGAACCCTCAGGCGTTGCCATATTTACTTTGATAAAACGCGAATTTCCAGGTAAACTTGTGAATATTTTCCTCCTTATTGTTTTAGATAATTTTGTTCGCAATTTCGCCTAGAGATGCTGAAAATTTCATGGAAAAAGATTCATACACGGAAAAAACGAGCTTAGGGTTGGGACCTACATGTTAGTGCTGGGCACTAACGAGGGTTAGGTCAAATGGAGCCAGCAAGTCAGAGGAGTGCTGGGCACTAAACAGCTCGAGGCTGGGTCACTAAGGAAGAAGTAGTGTCAAGCCCTAAAGTGACTTTGGAGCGAGCGTAAAATATGAAACGCCTCCGCCTGGGATCGAACTCGGGTTGCGCCGGTGGAAGACCAGCGCGTTACCACCAGGCTATCGTGACTCCGACGTCCCATGGGTGAATTTACACCTGTTAAGCGCAACTACGTCTCGCGGCATCTGATTAGCACTACTCATGTTCAGTGCTCACCTGTACTGCCTTCCGGTGTTGAGCTGTACAGCGCTTAGACGCCAGCCCTCAACTACTCCCCACTAAACGGCCAGTAGTGCTCAACACTAGTCTTGTTTTTTCCGTGTAGCTTTCCTCGAAAATAAAAATTTTACTGAAGGAAATTCGGCAACTCTCAAATTTTTATACGGCGTTTTTCCTTAGCACGGCAGTAAAGTTGTCGAGGGAGGGGGATTCGCGGGGAGCTTGGGAAAATGGCAAAAATGCCCGGATACTGATTAAAACTGACCGCAACGAAGATAGAATCGAACATGCAGAGGGGAGATTCTCGAGCGGCGAACTTTTCCATGCGTCGAAGCCCTGTTCCGCGGGTTGCGTTTCGTGAATTGTTAAAACGCTGTTTTATTTAGTAGGAGCACGCTTCGGACTAATTGCACGTAAGTTGTTGTTCAAATAAGTTGGGGAACGCGTTAAAACGCTGTGTTATTTAGTATTAGCACGGTTCGCACTAATTACACGTAAGTTGTTGTTAAAATAAGCTGCACAATGCGGCGTTTCAGTATTGGGACGTTTTGCCATTTTTGAACACCGGAAAAATTTATCCTGGATTCAGAGTCGAGACTCTTAAAAATTTTGATAAGAAGAGAAAATACACGTTATTCAATCGGACTTTTGCTTGACTCCAAAGGTAGTAATCCAAATAATTGTACCACATTTTGCAATTAGGAACTACAATTTCTCAGTCATTCGTAAAAGCACGTATGTGCATAGGAAAACTTATAGTACTTATGTTCTTTCTAAAATGAGCCAGAAGCTGTAGTTCCTAATTGCAAAGTGTAGTCCAATTCTTAAATGCTAAACTTTTTTACCTCCTCTTTGTCGTCTTTAGTGTTGACGCAAACCAATGTTCTTTTTTATTTTTTTGTTTTAAAACACTGGAAAAAAACACATTTCATCTAGAGTCCAGACTCTTAAAAACATCGACAAGAAAAAATACTCTTGATTCAATCGGATTTTTGCTTAAATCAAGAACCAAGCCTCTTAATTTGAGCGGATTTCCTGTTGACTTAAGCTTAAATCTGATTGAACCAAGAGTATTTTTTCTTGTCAATGTTTTCAAGGTCTGGACTCTAGATTCAATGTGTTTTTTTCCAGTGTTCAATGATTAATATCATGATGGACTGTATAAGATGATAAGATTTCCGGCTCATCATTTAAAGCACTTATCTGCATACAGGGAAACTAATAGAACATAAAATGTTGTTTCCGAAATAAGTCAAAACTAGAAGTTCCTCTCTTTGCAACGCAGTCCAATTAACGATCCGTATTGTAGACCCTGATCATATTTCTCCCAACGGCATCGGATCACCGTGTCCCGAATCAAGCATCACGCTGCGCCGGCCGCACCAGCTCCGCAACCTGCATGACACACTTCCTCGAGATGAGACCCGAAGGGGGGGGGGGGTGTTCCAATAACCCTAATGTGGAACGCACCTGCGGTTACCCACACCGCGTCACCCTCCACCCCCGAAACTTGTAGTTTTGGACCCCCTTACGGAAACGCGTCTGTTTGAATAAATAATTTTGAGTTATCACTCTCGGCCCGTCCCGCTTTTCGGGGGGCGTTTCATTAATTTAAATTAGAGCGGTGTTGCCAGTTTGTCAAAATCGGGGGTTTTAGCTGGAGTTCGAGGTTACGGCGGAAGTGAAACAGTTGTGATATTTAACCAACTCTGAAATGCATACACGGAAAAAACGAGCTTAGGGTTGGGACCTACATGTTAGTGCTGGGCACTAACGAGGGTTAGATCAAATGGAGCCAGCAAGTCAGAGGAGTGCTGGGCACTAAACAGCTCGAGGCTGGGTCACTAAGGAAGAAGTAGTGTCAAGCCCTAAAGTGACTTTGGAGCGAGCGTAAAATATGAAACGCCTCCGCCTGGGATCGAACTCGGGTTGCGCCGGTGGAAGACCAGCGCGTTACCACCAGGCTATCGTGACTCCGACGTCCCATGGGTGAATTTACACCTGTTAAGCGCAACTACGTCTCGCAGCATCTGATTAGCACTACTCATGTTCAGTGCCCACCTGAACTGCCTTCCGGTGTTGAGCTGTACAGCGCTTAGACGCCAGCCCTCAACTACTCCCCACTAAACGGCCAGTAGTGCTCAACACTAGTCTTGTTTTTTCCGTGTACGTAGTTAATAAATCTAATTCAACAATTCCGTGGTCCGGCTGTATCTTCCCCCAGTAATTGCATGATCTCGTCGGTTGCATCACGGTTTTAAATTGTTAAACTATACCTACGATAGGTTATTTTAGTTTTGTCATCTATTTTTTTTTATTTATTTATTTTTTTGTCTATAGAAAATTTGCAGGGGTCTGAAATTGTGTAAATTTCATCTTCAAAATGATACTGCTAGGAAAACTGAGTACGAAGATATCCTTGGTTTCTAAATTGGACAACTATTGGAGGAAATATGACAAAATAACATAATCTGCTAAAATACACGTGTTCAAATGGAAAATGCAGCGAGATGACGTCATGAGGCGGCACATTTTCTCACTTTCAAATCTATTTTTCTCCAATTTCCCATTTCAGAAAAAAATTATGAAAAATACTGCGAACTCAGCTCATTAGGCACTCTTAGATGAAGCAATAACATTTTTGTGTGCAAATTCTCCAATCTTTGATCAAATAAAGCGACTCGACTTCGACGCCAAAGAATTATCCGTTGTTTGTATCTATGAAGGGAATCAGGCACTGGATTGGAATTGAAGTGTTTCTAATCACCTCTTTCTATCGATATCCTCAAATGTATTTTCCCGTTGCACATTTTTTTAATCTCTAGCGACCGAAATTTCAAGGCGATTGGTGTGAAAGCTCCCAGAGCGCTGCCGATCTTGATCGGAACATGCAGCATGGAGGAAAATAGGTTCTGCGAACTGATTATTGAAATTGATGGACAAAACTTTTTAGGCAAAGAAAACGAAGGGCAAATGGAATGATCCTATCGGTGGAAGCGGATGGTTGCAACAGACAAAGTAGGTAAAGTAATAAACTAACTAACGACACCCCGCAAGAGACCGTTTAGTTATTAGTTTGTCCATTATTTCCCCCCTTCCTTAGTCTATAATAACCACCCGTTTCAACCGGTATGGTCGCTTAATTTTTTTCACATTTTTCTTTGTCTGTAGATTTCTCTATGATTTTCAATAATCAGTCCGCAGAAAAGTTTACACTATGCATACAGTTGATCTCGGAATAATCGACATTGATTTCTCTTAAGTCCGGCACCCCAACGCAATTGGTCTAATTTTCTTCTTTGTCTATAGATTTGTCTATCATTTCCAATAATCAGTCCGAAGGAAACGTTTACACTATGCAAAGCTTATCCCTGCATAATTGACATTGATTTTTCTTTAGTCCGGCACCCCTGCGCGATTGTGAAAGTTTCGACGGCGCGGTGGCCCTGAATGGAAACTCGCGGGGGTAGTTTTCGACCGGACGGGGAGGGGGTGAGGGGGAGTGCTTGAGACACGTGGCGAGGTAAGCAAGATGACACCCCCGTGCTCGCAGCATCTAAGACAATCATTCATTTTTAATTGAGTCACCCCGAAATCTACGCGCAGCGGACCCGGTTGAAATCGCTTATCAACCCCGCGAAAACCATTGCATTTGAGTGGTTGGATGTCTAGCAAACAGCACCCCTAAATCTAGGTGCAGCTAGAGTCCCTTTATACTGAGAGTCATGACAACACCCCCCATGGAGTCACAAACGGGAATAAAGATTACAGAAATTGAACGTTTTTTGTTGGTTTTTTGTAATCTTTGATCGGCCCATTCTCAAATTCCTCTCTCCGTTCCTTCTCTCATTCCGTTTGTTCCTTGCCGAATCCGTAATTCCCTGGTCCATTCCAGATTATAATCTTTGCAATCGGTGAAAATGTAATCTTTATTCCCGTTTGTGACACTAAGAAGGCCTAAAATACGGAAACCAATCAGAAATGGATTCACATTGTCTTGACTCTCAGTATAAAGGGACTCTAGGTGCAGCGGACATGGATTTTGGTTCTGTTTCTTGTAATCCTTATTAGACTGTTACACTTTTAATTATTTTAGTATTTTCGGGGTTTCGAATTTCTTATTTAATCGACGAAATGAGAAACTCTACCTACCTACGAAGTTTTAGTGCATCGGTGATTAGGAAGGCATGATTATAGATGTCGCAGGCAGTCAGAAATTGCCGGCAATTTGCAAGCGGAATGTGAGTTAACGCGCCAAATTGCAATAATTCGTATTAAAATAATATAGGTTTCAATGATAAAGAATTTCCAAAACACTGAGCGCCTTCAAATCTTGGTGATACTCTCAGCATTGCCAGGGAGTTAGTTTAGTTGCCTATCCAAACCAAACCTAACTGCTTTTACTTCTTCGCGAGTGTGCCAGATGGGACCATGCATCTAAGCAGAGTAAAACCTCTTTTTGAATTTTAAGCATAATAAATAATGAATTAGACTTTTTAACATTTTCTCTCCTTCTAAATGTTTACATCTTTATATCTAACGAAATGGAATTTGTCTGCGACGTAAAGATTTTTACTAATTTTGAATTTGATTCGCGTATAATTTTTCATTGTATACGATTGACAGAAACTGACAATTGTTGCTTTGTCATTCCTTTGGGTTTACCATAACAAATTTTAATTTCCCCTCCAGATTTTTAGATCTCATGGTCGACTACCTAAAAAACAGTAAAATATGTACATTTAAAGAAAAAATGAAATAAAAAAAATGAAAAATCAACGCTGTATAAGTGTTCTCCATTCTGAATTTTATTTTTTAATTCAACCCAATTTCAATTCAAGCTCCCGGTGATTCAGGTTTCATTTACAACCTATTACAAGAGAAAAACTTTCGATTCATAAGGCTTTCCCTCGCCTTATCGTTTCCATAATTTCATCGGGCAAGCAAATTACTTCCGAACCCCTTAACCCCCCCCCCCCTCCCCCGGCCCTGGCCCTCCACTCTCGGTGTTTACGTTTGTTAAAGGTAAAGGGAACATTATTACTCCATCTTCATCGGAATCTTGGATTTCCCTCGCCGGTGAAAATAAAGATCACAATCTTCGAGGAGAAAAAAAAAATCTTGTTTAAAGCAGAAAAAGCGGCTTGTTGAAGCTAACGATTTGCTCGGCGCCCGGCCAATGAAAGCCCTGATTAAGAGTCTAATAAACGTTATTCCTCCACGCTTTTTTTTTCTTCTTTTTTTCTTGCCCCCGTCTTTTTCTCCCCATCTTTCCTCCCTTTCCCACCCCTCGGAGTTATGAAAGGAGCGTCAGTGTCTTTAAACTCTGGGGATAAAAAGCGGGGCCGTTGAAACAAGGAAAAATATTAAAGGGAAAAAAATGGGGCCGGGCAGGGGGGGTTAAGGTGAAGTCGGAGGATTCCTCTTCTCGGACGGTCGGGGGAATTTCAGCGTTGCCAAGTTGGGCGTCCCTGTTATTTTAGTGTAGCTCTGGAAAACGAACTTTAGATAATTTCACTGCCTGGCGAATTACGCGTTTTTAACGAAAAGAGGGATTACGATGAGGACCGACTTTTTAACTCTTAAAATAATGTTTGAAAAGAAGAATCCTGTGAATTTTCAGGACAGGAAAGGCAAATTGCAGTGTGTCTAGCACCAGGAAAACCCGGAAAATATCAGGAATTTTGGCCAATTAGGAAGAAGTCAGGAAAATCGGAAAAATCGGACGTTTTGTTAGGAATTTTTCTCACGGGAATCTCCTCAGCGGAGAAAGTCTTACTGCTTTTTGCCTGTGCCGTGCCAGGAGTCGAGAAAAATCAGGAAAATATCAGGAATTTTCAAAATGAAAATATCAGGAATTGTTTATAAAATATCAGGAAACATCAAGAAAATATCAGGATTTTTCAAAATTAAAAAAATACTAGACACCCTGAATTGGTATTCTGCTGTATTGGGGAATAATGCCGTATGAACATTCGAGAGCCGCCAAATTTCCTTCGATGAAATATTTACTTTTGAGGAAAGCTGCGAATATTTTTCCTTGAAATTGTCAGGGGTTTTAGGGAAAATCGAGAACAAAATTATCCGGAAAATCGGAAGAAAAATATTTACAAATTTTGCCGAGGATTCGTGATTTATCGAAGGAAATTGGGCAACGCTTGATGGCTCATACGACGTTTCTCCTTAGCGCGGCAGTATTGGTGTCTAATTGGAAAAAATCGTTGACAAATGACTAATTTGATTTTTTAACTTCTGTTTCAGGTGAGTTGATCTTCTATTGTTCACCAGCTTTACGACGACTGTAAGTTAATCGTGTTTCAAATCTGTTCGTTTAATTTTCGCACTCTCTTACAACGAGATAAATGCATCGTTGCTGCAAGGATGACTTTTCGCAACAACGATGATTATTTTCTTGTGACTGAAAATGTTTTCCATTTTCACAGAGAAATTAAGGATCCTCGACGCAACGAAAATTCATTTTCCTCTCCATGTATCGGAGTTTTCCCTCTTGATGGAGAACTCCACTCCTGGTGAGATTGGCAGATATCTGCAAAGAATTTTATTTCCAGCAATGATGACTTTCGGATTGTCGCCTAATACAGTATCAGTATTCAGCACGGCACCCGGCCGGATCGAAAATCTGGAAATTTTCATTTATCCTTGACCAAAAAATTCAGAATATTGCCAATTTTTGCCAGGAAGAGCCCGAAAAGTCAGGTAATTCCACACGGAGAAAAAAACCTCGTGCATGGGACCCGAAGTTTAGGTCATATGGATCTCTGAAGTTTTCAGATTGAGCATCTGAACACTTAAGGTCTAGCTGTCGAAGTTCCGGTCACACATCTGAAACTTCAGTTCTTACATCTGAAGTACTTCGGTTTTCACATCCGAAAAACTTCGGTTCTCACATCTGAAGTACTTCAGATGTAAGAACTGAAGTTTCAGATGTCAAACCTGAACTTCGGCAGCTAGACCGTAAGTGTTCAGAGGCTCAATCCGAAAACTTCAGAGATCCATATGACCTAAACTTCGGGTCCCACGCACGAAGTTTTTTCTCCGTGCAGTATTAAATTTTCTGGACCATCCATTTCGTTTCAAAGGCTCAGTATTACCCTAGTTCGGCAACATCGGCTGGGAAACTCACCGTTTGCGTGAAGTACTCTCTACGTTGTACGGCCTTTGAGCCCCCCCCCCCCTTCTCGAGACACCACTCTCTCGAAAGGCCTTTAAAGTAACCGCATCTTAAATTTTCGCCGTACCTCCAGCGACGAGTAATCTTTTGAAATCTCTTCGCGTGGGGACCAGCGTAAACAGCCCGCACCCCCCGTCCCCTCGGGGCCGATAGGGCGTTCTGCCATGAGTCCAAAATCCGACCGCAAAGTCGTTTCTGAGCTGCTTAAAAAGTGTCCCCCTCCCACTGTAATATTTCTGCAGTTACTCGACTTTTCCTGACCTTTGGCGGGCGATATCCGCAGCTTTGTGGGACTCGTGTTTTCTGCCGTGCTAAGGAAAAACGCTGTATGAAATTTCGAGAGTTGCCAAATTTCCATCCACAAAATGTCTATTATTCAGGAAAGCTATGAATATTTTTCTTTGAAAGTTTCAGGAACTTTGTGTGAAATCGCGAACAAAATTATTTGAAAAATTGGAAGAAAAATATTCACAAATGTTCCTGAAAATTCGTGGTTTATAAAAAGAAATTTGGCAACGCCTGAAGGTTCATACGGCGTTTTTCCTTTCGGTGCTTGAGTCGGGAGTTAATCGCTACTCCCCCAGCGCGCAATCTGGAAATTATTTAAAGGAGTTCAGTCTCCGGTTTTCGAGTATTTTAGGTTTTAATGAGTCTGGATATGGTATTAGCATTCTTTGAAGTCTTACGCACGGACCACTTAGCTTGAGATTTGGACGTATTTACGCCAAAAGGACGTATGTCCCACGCAAACCATGTGCACGTAGTTCCTTTCAGCAAAAATTCATCCATTTTCACTGAAATCGACCGTGTCAGAACAGAACCCGGGAGGTTTCAGCAGGGTGGCATGAAACGTAAGAAGGAAATGAAAGGTTGGACGTTTCAGTGAAATCTATATAAATAAAATCGTTGGGGGTTTCACTGTAACGCTTATTTCTGGAGTTCTACCGGACCGATTTCGACGATGCTTGACTCTGGTTAAAGCCCTTGACGTCCCGATGTCCGCAAAATTTTCAGACTTCCAAATTTTTCAGCCTCTTTCGCTTAAGACGCTTTTAAAGCCAAATCCACCCCCCTCCGACCTTAAGTTTCCGAGAGTTGCGGTATGTTTCCGTTGTAACGCCTAATTTGAGAGATCTACCGGGGCGATTTTTACGATTTTTGGGTCGACCGCAAGCTCCTAGCTTCTAGATGCTCGCAAAATTGTCAGACTTCCAAATTTTTCAGACTCTTCTTCCTGAGACGCTCTTAAAGCCAAATCCACCCCCCTCCGGCCTTAAGTTCCCGGGAATTGGTTATGTTCCTGTTGTAACGCCTATTTTGAGAGATCTACCGGGGCGATTTTTACGATTTTTGGGTCGATTGAAAGCTTCTAGCTCCTAGATGCTCGCAAAACTATGAGAATTTCCAATTTTTCAGCCATATCTGTGTAAACCGCTGAGAGATGCAAATAGACCCCTCTCCATATTACTACTACACAGCCTTCGCCCAACGCCGAAGGTCAAACTCGGACTCAGTCTCAGCACTGCTCTGTCTGAATAAAAGGAAGCCGCCCCAGATACGTGGTTCCATAAAACTGTCGAAGCGGTGCGATGACATGGGTTTTCCCGTCCTTTTGTCTAACAACCCTCGAGCCCGAGACTGCTCGCTACGGGATCGCAGCCCTATTGTCTCATATGCCAAACAAAATCTGACCCTCAAAATTTAAAGACAGTAAAAATGCAATTTTTTCTATCATTCGGAAATTGTTTTTACAGTGTATATTTTTCGATTCGCGGTAAAATTTTGAGCAGAATGGTGGTCAAACTAATGAAAATACATGATTCTACGGTACACTAAGATCGATACCACAACTGCTGCATTTATAACTTGCTGAACGATATTTCCGTTACTTATCAACATATCACGACGAAATTTAGTTCATTGTAATATACTTTTTTAGCAGAGCGTAAATTTACTGAGAAAGTTGAAATCGAACCCGATGAGAGTAATTTCATCAATTTTTTTGGAGCTCCACTAGGCCGAGCAGGAAGGGAAAAAAGGATGACGAATTGAGATCTATTGCTGCCGCCTGGTCTCCTGACTGTCCAGGCCCAGCTGTTCTTGAACGCTTTGACGAGATTTTGTCGGCAGACGAGTCAAAACATGATTTTCCGACCAGGGAGCGACATCCAAACCTCGCGCTAATCCTCTCATTGTATTTTTATTGGAGTTATGTCCGAATACTTTGAAGAAAACCGAAAATGGTCTCTTTTTTAAAGCGTAGTGTTTGCAATTCTGCCCTGCTAAGGAAGAACGACATATGAACATTCGGGAGTTGCCAAATTTTCTTCGATAAAATGTTTATTTTTGAGGAAAATTATGAATATTTTCCCCATGAAATTTTCAGACGTTTTAGATCAAATTAAAAACAAAATTATCCAAAATTTTCAAAAATTTTCCTGAAGTTTAGTGGTTTTCCAGGGGAAATTTGGCAACGTCTGAAGACTCATACGGCGTTCTTCCTTACCAATGCAGAATTATGTTTGTCCCTCCCGTTACCCCTACATCAGCTACCTTTATCGAAGAGCAAAGGAAAACCGTGGGAAAAAACAGGAAACAAAATGTTTTCAGGACTGAATTGCTTCCTTTGAATTGCTTCCTCTGAGTTGCTCCGAAAATCAGTCTATTCATAGAATAATAACTAGCTGACGCTATAAGAAGGGCTACGGCAACCTTTTCAATAGGACAGCGTTTTCAATGACCTTGAACGATCTCAGTTAACCATGTCATTGTTGTTAGTTATGAATCTCAGTTAACCATCCTCGGCGCAGCTCGTATTCGCTCGGCTCACCCGGCCTGTCGACCATTTCAAGGTCATTCGAAGGCCCGTTGCGGATTCGTCCCCGTGGCGCTTCTTATAGCGAAGCTATTCATTATTCTATGGTCTATTCGTGTACGCTGCCAACTTAGCTGCATCCTGCATCTCGAGAGCAACACTGATTAGATTTCGAAATCTCGCGACTTTTTGAGAGGTTGCCCATCGCTCATCTGCTTTCGTCGGATACGTTCTTTTACGGTTATGTTAGTTGATCAATGGGTACTTAACAATATCTGCTCAATTTTTCTTTCTTTTTTCACGGAACAGTTCCGATTTGTGAGTGTCCGATATTGAGTGATACTATTTTGCCTCTGTATTCGCGAGATACGTTCTTTTGCGGCCGCGCCAGTCGATGAATGGATATTTAGCAATTTCTACTCATACTTTCTTTCCTTTCTTTTTTTACGGAATATCCTCGGTTTTTTAGTGTCCAACCCAGTGCGAGGCTATTGTACACCTGTTTTCGCCAGAAACGTTCTACACAATTTCTACTCATATTTTCTGGGTGCAAATGTGCGAGATTGTTGCGTCCTGTGCATGAAGTTTGTCTCTTTTTAGTGCGTATACTAATTAATGAGTCTAATAATTTACACATTCAAACAATTCACTCGAATTTTTTACGCAGAATGTTCCTTGAGTGAGTAGCTAACGACTAGGAGGAGTAACTCCAAATTTACATGTATTTTGCCGGTCAGTGCCGAGTAACCGAAAATCCTTCTTTTATAAGGTAATACGTTTTGTACCCCGTTCGTTCATACTTTTGCGCGAAATTCATTTGAAAATACATCCATTTATATGATGGCCAAATGCATGAGATGCTTTTTTTCATGTAACATTCGAAATTTGCTCTTTTCTTAAGTCCTAAATTTCTCTACTACTGGCGCCACCCGACGTATGATTGTTTAAGTCTGTAGCTTTGGCGTGGTGTTGGCTGGAGTCCTGGAGGACGCCAGTGAGCTACTCCTCCTGGCCAATACCAAGTGCGCAGGGCTTACATTGTCATATTCCGGAGGGACTTCGCCTTATTTAACTCACAGTTAATGCCCCCCCCCCCCCCCCGAAGAAAAATCCCTTACAGGAAAACTATCCATAATGCTTCTTGGCAATTTCGCGTAATTTCGTTTTTCTTTTGAAAATTTACAAGGAAGATCATTACGGAACTGAAAACAGGTAAACTAATTTAGGAAGGAATGCCTCTCGTATTCATGTATTCAGAAGAGTTCTTATTGGATTACATTACTTTATCATCTTTTTGCATTTACGGCACGGAATACGGCTCGCTTGCGAGCCGTAAGTCACTCGCGAAGCGAGTGACCGGGGGTCCAGGGGGCGGAGCCCCCGGCTAGACGCGAGGCGAGCGAAGCGAGCCACAGCGGCTAGTATTTCATGAAATTTCAAGATGTTGCAAAATATTTCATATTTTTCAGGGGCTAGAGCATACAACCCGCACTCGAACACCCAGATATAGAAGAAAATCACAATTTTTACATTTTGCGAAACATGAAAAGGAGCTTGTATTTTTCAATATCTTTCACAAATTTCTGAAATTTCATGAAATATTTCACGTGAAATTCAAGATTTTATTTTTCATGAAATTTTGCCACCCTGGGTTTCGGACCCGTTGCAAGGAGAATTGAAAGCACAATTTGTATTTTTACTCCGAAACTATTGGGCGTTTCCATCGAAAGTTTCAAGTGGGCGTTTTCCACCCACCTTTGTCAAAAATCGGTAAAATTTTGAACAGAAATTTGGCCGCATTTCTGTGAGAAATGAGGATTGTGAAAGTAGATTTTACAGCCTCTGATAGTCTCTGGTTCTTTCATCTGGGAAACGATAAAATGGACTAAATTTTGCAATTAGGAACTACAATTTCTGACTCTCGACTTTGGAAACATCGTATGTTCTATTAGTTTCTCTATGCATAAAAGTGTTTTTACAGATGAGTCAGAAATTGTAGTTCCTAATCGCAAAATTGAGTCAAAATATGACCTAGGTACATGTATGATGATGAAAGCTGTAAGACCTGTGATCAAGAGTGGCGGTAGCCACCCCCGATCGAGGAAAATGACGTCCTACTAAAGTCCCGATAACAAACGGGTGGCCGACACCCTTAGGCACAGGCAACTCCCTTAATCTGAAAATTGATTCGATTGCCATTCGACTGCAGCCCAAACGACGGCACGGTTTCCTACGATCTTGGTGTCTACGGACGCATCTCAATTAGGACTACAAAGTGGAAGAGTTTCGTTAAGATCCATTGAGTTTTCAAAAAGTTATAAGCACTTAATGACCCAAAACGAGGAAAATTTTACTTTTTACTTTGCCGGGAAATTTGAATTTCAAGAGTCCAGGGTCCTGAGAAAGTCACTCAAACTCCGCGATAACGATAAACCTTAGACCCATAAAAGTGGGTACCTAAAGAATCGCCATGTTACCGTGTCCACGGGTTTTTACAGTTTTTGAACATTCCTAGTGTTCTGAAAGAGAAATTACGGAAAATACGACTAAACCGACTGAAACCTACCCGTCATGACCATCTTTGACAACAGATTTCTCGCTTACACGGCCGTAGATCGTAATGGAGCCTATATAAAGGGCACTTCTTGAAGATATAAGGATTTCATTTCGCCACATAAAAGAGGACTTTATTGCACGGATAATCCAGCATCTGCTTACATCGTTCAAAATTTTAGCTATAATATTTGAATTTAGAGAAAAAACCAGTGGTGGTTCAATGCCATTGGTTCATTCTGTTCAGGTCCGTCCGAGTTTCGGGAACGAAACGTCGTCGATTATACCAACCTCCAGCTACTGTATTTATTACTGTTATAAAAAACCGATTTTGAGATAAATCCCTCGAATGAACTCGAATGTATCGGTAGCAAGTAAAATGTGATCGACTGATTGCATTGCTCTTTCTAGTCTTGAATCTGGATTTTCCGCCCAAAACAAATCGTCCGTAGAAATTCAACTTCAACTACAATGCCCGTTTGTCTTCTTTGTCTATCAATTGGAACTGTGTGCATTATGACGTGAGCCCTGTTATGTACGTATTCTCATGAAATTCATGGCTCTTGTCTTAATGTACATAGTTTCGTTTGGCAGAAGTACGTTCAATTTCAATTATCATCCCGCTAGAAATACCCCTGCCGTGCCCTGTTTTTGGTCACCTTATGGCGGTCGGCATGTTACAAGCAGTGAGAAACTGTAGGAGTGAATGACCTCTCTATACATGAGTGTGGAACTTGGTCAGTATGTCATTGTTTTAACAATGCGAAATTCCCGCGATCAACAGCGATCGTCTTCAAGGGTCAATGACCCACCAGTGTGGAACTTGGTCAGTGTGCCATTGTGTCAGCATCAACACCAATCATTTTGAAGGGTCAATGACCTATGACCTACCAATGTATACATTTGTAACTCGGTCAGGGAGGCGTTTGGCTGGTGGTACAACCACTTCAGGGTTGCCAAGTTGGGTGATAAAATTGTATAATTTAAATTGGGAATGTGCTGCTTTTTCAGCAGTATCTACCAACTATGAGCCACTTTCATCGGAACGAAACTGATAGCGAATGATCTTATTCGGTTTTATTTGGAAGTGAGTCACTGTGTCACGAGGTGAATCCCTACTTTTAAGAGTGAATGACCTCATCGTAGTTACAAATGTATACATTGGTAGGTCATAGGTCATTGACCCTTCAAAATGATTGGTGTTGATGCTGACACAATGGCACACTGACCAAGTTCCACACTGGTGGGTCATTGACCCTTGAAGACGATCGCTGTTGATCGCGGGAATTTCGCATTGTTAAAACAATGACATACTGACCAAGTTCCACACTCATGTATAGAGAGGTCATTCACTCCTACAGTTTCTCACTGCTTGTAACATGCCGACCGCCATAAGGTGACCAAAAACAGGGCACGGCAGGGGTATTTCTAGCGGGATGATAATTGAAATTGAACGTACTTCTGCCAAACGAAACTATGTACATTAAGACAAGAGCCATGAATTTCATGAGAATACGTACATAACAGGGCTCACGTCATAATGCACACAGTTCCAATTGATAGACAAAGAAGACAAACGGGCATTGTAGTTGAAGTTGAATTTCTACGGACGATTTGTTTTGGGCGGAAAATCCAGATTCAAGACTAGAAAGAGCAATGCAATCAGTCGATCACATTTTACTTGCTACCGATACATTCGAGTTCATTCGAGGGATTTATCTCAAAATCGGTTTTTTATTTATTTTTGGCAAGGGATTTATTTTTCATTTTATTTTTTTCCTTTCGAGTAAGTTTTTGGAACTTTTTGATGATTATTAGTCTTAGTGGACCTTGGGAATTCATCAAAGGTTTTTGCCTATCTTATACTTGATTAAAAGGAAGTGACACGTCAATTTCCTCGACCGGATTTTTTGCCCGAAAAATGTTTTTGAGGGTTTTTGTAGTTTATAGAAGATACCAATATGAAGCTTTTTAGTTAAAATATGACTTGTTTTGACTTATGGAGGCATTTTTTTTCCACTCTCATGGGCGCTTTCAAACACACGTTTTAATTCCGAACACTTTATTAGTTTCGGTCCCTGAATTTTACTCCTGCAAATCCCCTGTATATGCTATTCACAGTGCGCGCGAGTAGGTGTCGGTTGCATAAGTTCGCGGCGCCCGGGAAGGAAGTAATCCCGAAGCGTCGCGGAGATTACACACAACTTCGTGGCCGCACGAAAATCCCCCGCTCAGGAGCGAACCCGGAAAATCCCGCCCCGAAACTGTCATCGGGCAATTTTCCTTCGACAGAGACGGGGGTTGGGGAGGGGGCTGCGCCAGTTATCCGCGGCAGACACCTTCGGCCCCCGAATAGGTAGGCCGCAGAGCAAACTCGGGGGCTGTTGAAAACACGGGGCGAAATAAGCCATTTATCACCCGATTACAGAGCGCTGTTGCCGGCTGGTGCGGGTGTTCCGCATGCTAATGCACCCTAATTAGGGGCGCCTCAGCGCAGTCTGGCGACCCGATGGCGAACCGGGGTCGAATCTAACCCGATTTCCAGACGTTGAACAACCGCGACGAGACAAAAGGCGCGCTAACTGGGAGTATCTGGTGCAGGGTTGCAAGCTGTGATCCGTAAATCATGATTTATTCTCGGAGTCCATCAAAATTTCATCCGAGGCTGAGGAACATGAAGATGAAAGTTTTAGAGAATGGAACTTTTAGAGATTGTGGTCAGCTCGGTTTTAGCGATAAGGCGATCGAAAATTCTGTAAACTCTCTTGCGGCTAGACGGTAAAAGAAATGGATAATCTATAGCCAGACTATCAGAATAATCAACGAACTTTAGTTTATACATAGCTGGCGCAGGTTTGTGCTGCACCAGCAGGTTAATTATATTGAAGTTCATAGACAAAGCTCTGGACAAAGAAGACAAACTGAAAATGAAGCGATCCTATTATTGGTGGAAGCGGGTGGTGGCGATGGACACAGGATGTAAGTAATAGACTAACTAACTCCAACCCGCGAGAGACCCCTTAGTCTATAACAACCACCCGTTCTAACCAATAAGATCGCTCCAGGTTCCTATGTCTTTTTTGTCTATCAATTTCAATAGTCAGCCCGCTGTCGCCATACGCACTGGAAAAAAAAAACACATTGGATCTAGAGTCCCGACTCTTGAAAACATTGACAAGAAAAAATACTCTTGATTCAATCGGATTTTTGCTTGAATCTAAACGAAATCCGCTTAAATTAAGAGGCTTGGTTCTTTATTTAAGCTAGATTCTGATTGAATCAAGAGTACTTTTTCTTGTCGATGTTTTTAAGAGTCTGGACTCTAGATCCAATGTGTTTTTTTCCAGTGCGTGCCATTAATTTTCCACTGCAGATAGGTGTTTTTACGAAGGAGCTAGAAATAGTTGTTCCTTAGCGCAAGCAGTAAACAATTTCCGTTTAGCGCTCTCCGCATGCATCAAAATACCCATACTTATTGCGCCTTCAAATAGATCTCCAGTGAAGGAGGCCTCAAGGGGGTCTCAAAATTTCAGTTTCTGATGGCGACTTCGCAACTGTGGGCGGAGCGACTTGGGAAGTTGCTTTAAGTTTGGAACTGAACTTTCACCCTCCGAGCTCAAGTTAATTTTAATGGCTAGTAAGCAGCGCTCGCCAGAAGTTCATGAAACGGTCCGGGCGGTTTTGCAATTCGACGCAGCCGGGGTTCCGGAACGCGTGTTTTCGCGGGGTGAACCTCCCCCTCCTCATCCCTCACCCCTCCCCCGCGGTCGCTGGTATCAATCCGGAGAAGCGGATCATGGGAGTCCAATTATATACTACACTGTCAGAAATCTCCGAGCTCGGAGCTTATTTTGTTCCCACAGGGTGTGTACTAATCCGGAAGTAGTAGTAATTTCTTAAGGCGATCCGGAAAAGTACTGAAAAAGTGCGGAAATTCCGCCAAAAGATCCGTAATTTTTCGTTTCTTCTCACGTGTGTTTTTTAAGACAGCCTGGAAGATATGCAAACCTTCGCGCATTGATTCCTAGGGCGGAATTTGCCCCTAAATCTCTATTCCTTAGCCTGCTCATTATTAGGCCGCCAACGAGCTTCGAATTGCGTAGCCTTGTCATTTTTGTCGCGATTCGCGCGTGAATTTAGACATTTTTCGAATTTCGTCACATTAAGATATTAAGAAAGTAGGGTTGCCGCCGTCAGGGAATATCGAGTGAACCGAGAAATGTCAGGAAATTTTAAGAAGTCTGGGAAAACCTGGAAATGTCAAGAAAAATAACGAGAATGTCAAGGAAAAATTCTCAAGTTACCTTTATTCCCTTGCTAGAATGCGTTTGACGTTTTGAACAACATGTTTTGCCCGAAAACTTTTTCAAATCATGTCTTTTTAATCATCTGGCATATCCTCAATTGCCAGGAAATTTTACCAAAATGTGACAGAGAAATGAGGGAATTTTCAGAGAATGTAATTCTTTAAATTCCGAGGCAAACCAGCTATATCGAGACAATGTAGATGAGGCCAATGTCGAGCGTAGGTAAGCCTAGAGTCCCTTTATACTGAGAGTCAAGACAACACCCCTCATGGAGTCACAAACGGGAATAAAGATTACAGAAATTGAACGTTCTTTGTAATCTTTGATCGGACCATTCTAAACTTCCTTTCTCCGTTCCTTCTCTCATTCCGTTTGTTCCTTGCCGAACCCGTAATTCCCTGGTCCATTCCAGATTATAATCTTTGCAATCGGTGAAAACGTTATCTTTATTCCCGTTTGTGACACTGTGAAGGCCTAAAATACGGGAACCAATCAGAAATGGATTCACATTGTCTTGACTCTCAGTGTAAAGGGACTCTAGGTAAGCTGACAACATGGCTGTCAGCATGTAAGCGTGGTCGCCCCGCGAGAAGTGACACGAAAACAAGTTAACATCGCGGCATGGACATGGGAGGGGGGAGGGGGTGGTAGTGGGGGCTGCCCGGGAGCTAGGCGACCCTAAACGAAGTTAATTTCGACATCTTTTGTTCTTCGAGTGAGACTCCGGCTTTTCTCCGACTCTCAATGACCCAGCTTTAAGAGTCTCCTTCCCGCCCACCCCGACACTGGAAAAGATGCCAGATTGTGGAGGGAATACGTAATATCCGCTCTGAGTGCAACAAAACCTCCTTTAGTGGCGTGAATAAGAGTTCCTGGGCAGGGAGAGTACGGACGGACATGTCGGTAATTTTAAGGTTACTTCGTGGAGTTATTAGGGCTCAAAAGTTCAGCCTACTTATGAATTCAAATTATCCAGAGCGATTCATTATCACAAGTGTCACGACACATCGTTTGTAAAGCACGCATTTGACTTAGTTTTTGCATTAATTCACTCATTTTTGCGGGAGAATACTTACTTATGAACATTCTTGGTGAGTAGCAATCTGCGCGGTTTTCAATCGGACGCGCCTTCAATTTTGGTGATACTCCACGCATTGTCTTGAAGTTAGTTTAGTTGCGTGACCTAACCGAACCCACCAAGTTCCACTTTGTTCATTACACCGAAATGAAACATATGCTGCCTTATCATTTTGGACTTCCAAACTTTCTCTACAAACAGCGAAATAAAATTGACCTAGTTTTTGCATAAATTCTCTCATTTTTGCTGGAGATTGCACATTTAAGAACATTTTTGGTGAATACGTCAATCAGCGCGTCCGGTTTTCAATCGGACGCGCCTTCAATTTTGGTGATACTCCACGCATTGTCTTGGAGTTAGTTTAGTTGTGTGACCTAACCAAACCTACC
Organism: Bemisia tabaci; assembly: GCF_918797505.1. Classification (NCBI taxonomy): domain Eukaryota; kingdom Metazoa; phylum Arthropoda; class Insecta; order Hemiptera; family Aleyrodidae; genus Bemisia; species Bemisia tabaci. The sequence goes on from NC_092802.1 coordinate 5,068,154, forward strand.
CAAAATCGACTTTGTTCATTTCACCGAAATGAAACATACGCTGCCATATCATTTTGGAACTCCAACCTTTCTCAACAAAGACTGAAAAAAAAAGTTACAGGCCATAGAAATATACCGTCCGTTCTGGGCTCTGAGGCCGAAAGTCTCAGGTGCTGGAACCGTAGCTTCGACTGCTCCGGGTGCCACCGCCGGGACTTTCGGCCACTGAGACCGAAACGGACGGTATGTCTGTATAGCCCGTAACTTTTTTTCCTGTGTTTGTAGAGATGGTTAGGAAGTCCAAAATGATACGGCAGCATATGTTTTATTCCGGTGTAATGAACAACGTCGATTTTGGGTGGGTTCGGTTAGGTTACGCAACTAAACTAACTCCAAGACAATGCGTGAAGTATCACCAAAATTGAAGGCGCGTCCGATTGAAACCCGCGTTGATTCATTTTCACCAAGAATGTTCATAAATGAACGTTCAAAAATGAGCTAATTTATGCAAAAATTAAGTCACATGCGTGCTTTACAAACGATGTGCTGTAGCAATTGTAATAATGAGTCACTCGGGATAATTTAAAAAAGTGAAAGTACTGAATTTTCCTGTGGAGGAGGTACTGAATTTCTTGGGAATGTACTGATAAAAGTACTGATTTTTGGCCATCTTGTTTCAGTAGACACCGTGATGTATATTTTCCGACTGTGAATGAGGGGTAGCCCCCCGATCCGGCAACTACCCCCCCCCCCCCCTCGCTTGCCCCACCGAGGGCATCTCGCGGCCGTACGCTAGCGTAAGTCCGCTAAAACCCTGACCGCTCTTCCCGGGCAGCAGGCCGGAGATTTATGCCGGGGTGGGATTTTCTTTGCACCTCCGCTTTTCGCTTTTAAGACACCGGGCTCCCCCCCCCCTTCCCGATGCCGTAACTCACTCCTGAACGCAGCTCCTACCCCCTCCTCAACCCCCCCCCCCCTCACCGTCCTGCGTTTCGGGGTTCAGAATGATCGTCGGGTCAAGATGGGTCACGACTATCCCTGAACTCACGGTTGCGCGATGTCACGTCGTTCGGAATCGATTGTATCACGTGATCTAGAATCATCCCAATCTCCCCCTCTTTCCCCTCTTCACCCGCCTCTCATAAAAATAAAAACACGGTTCATTTTGGCGATTTTTTTCAAATGTTTCGCTATACTGTACCACAAGCTGTGACAGCGCTCATCAAACGGCTATCACATGGCGATATCCGAAAAAATCTTAGAAATCGGCCCGGTAGAACGATAGAACCAGACAAATTAAATCCTAAGGGATCGGAAAGCTTAAAGTAATGATAAAATGATGGTTTTTCAATCGTGAAGTCCTTCAATCTGCCCGAATCTCATTAAATGGGGGAGACAGTTGCACAACCCGTCGTTTCCCGTCGAGGGAACGTAACTCTATTCCAAGGTTGCAGAATTGACTCGAACAGTTCAATTTTTTACAAGATCGAACCTGCGCAATTTTATTGAAAATTTTTCTGATTTTTGAACGAGACCAGAAGAAAAATCAGTGCACTTCTTAGCTAGAAATTCCCAAAATTCTCCTGGTAAAAAAAGCAATCTGAGCGAGGAAATTTGGCAACATTGAAATGTAGTTACGTTCATTCCGTGTAGAAAACGACGAACCCTAGCAACATCTTCAGATGAAGCTTCTCAGATTTTTTAATTCCCACTCCTCTAGGTGTCGTCTTCCGGACGACGGAACTTAACTCCATTCCAAGGTTGCCGAATTGACTGAAACACAATTGATTCGGTTCATAAAAATGTACCTGTGCAATTTGTATGTTGAATTTGTCTGATTTTTCATGAAATCTGAGGTAAAATCAGTGAATTTTCCTGTTAGAAATGCCCATGATTCTCCTGGTTAATATGCAAATTTCCAGTGAAAATTTGGCAACATCGAATTGGAGTTACGTTCTTTCGTGACAAAAAACGACGGAGTCTCTTCTTAAGTCAAACACGGCGAGGAATTTATCGATTATTCAAATTCCAATTTATCTCTCTGCTTTGAAACTGATTAAAATTTAAAGAATGTTTCGCCGGTCGAGACGCAGGACAAACGGCGCTTTAATTGAGTTTGTTCTGGATCCGGAAGTTGGAGGCAACTCGCCGAGTCTCGAAGATGCGTTCAGCCGAGAAAACGGCGGGGAAATATCCCGCCGTGCTAAGTAAAAACGTCGTAAAAGCATTCCAATGTTGCCAAATTTCTTCTTTGGAATTATTCATTTTTGAGGAAAGTTATCAATATTTTGCCTTGAAATTTTCTAGACTTTTTAGATTAAATTACGGACGAAATCCACAGAAAAATCGGAGGAGAAATGTTTACAAATTTTTCTGAAAATTCGTGAATTGTCGAAGGAAATTTGGCAACGCTCGATGGCGCATACGGCGTTTTGACTTAGCACGGGGGATATTAGCACTTGAACACTTTGGCGAGGATGTCCCGGCCGACCCGCACGGCCCGCGGTGTGGAAAATCAAAGGGAGCACAAAGGACGGCGATCCGAATAAAAGCGGCCGGAGAAAACTCAATTCAACCGGGAAACTTCGTCGCCGACCGAATACTTCTCGCTTTTATTTTTTAAAACCGCAGGAAAGTTTAATCCTCCCGCGAACGCCTGCCCGGGTCCTGATCCAGCTCGCCTTTTTTTTAAAAAGAAAATCTTCCAAAGGGAGAGAGATAAAGGAGCGAGGTTATGAGGGGCGAGGGGTAGTTTTTTCGAAGGGCGAGTTTCTTGAAAGCCTCGGTGAGCGCCAGTGGCGAGGCCTGATCGATTATCGATTTTTCCCCGTTTGAAGATGTGGTAAGGAATCGATTATTAAGGTGCTCATTGCGAACACACTATCTATCGATCATTCACCATGGGTATAAATGGCAGTGGCATGGCGTGAATGATCGATTATCGATATTTCTCCATTTGAAGCTATGGTAAAGAATTGATTACTAAGGTTTTCGCTGCGCACAACCCTGTTTATCGATCCTTTACCACAGGTTTAAATGGCAGATCAATCGATATATCGTAAAGCACGCCACGCCACTGATAAATGGCGGATCTCTTAAGCGACAGATCGAGGGGCAGTAGACAGTGGCGTGGTGTGCCAGCCGATGTATCGGTTGATGTGCCAAAACCTATGGAAAGGGATCGATGAACTTGGTTTCTACAACGAACACCTTAACAATAAATTGATGTTTTACCATAGTTTCAAATGGAAAATATGGATAGTTGATCATTCACGCCTCGCATCTGTGGGACACATGTGTTGCTTGACTAATTAATTTACCTCTCATTCTTTGTTTTTATCAGCGATACAAAATTACGCTTGCGTACGTAACGCCATGACGTTCAACGGCGCGTTACCCAGTCAAATTCAAAATAACAAAAGCGCTCCGTTAATATGACGATTGGGTTTAGCTCTTTACCGGACAGCTTACTTCCACCACCGGTTCATCACCCCTCTTTTTTCCGTTCTGAATTTAAAAATGGACAAAATATGATTCCCGGTTCTTCGACCAGGTGGCGTGACACTCCGGCCCGTTCCGGTATTTAGAGAATACGCCGGGTCGTGCTCTGCTGTGTTAATTGAAAACGACGCATGATCCTTTCGATGTTGCCCATTTTTTCATAAATTACGAATTTTCTGGGAAACGTGTCGATATGCTCGTTCAAAATCAGAGAATTTTATTAGTGATGTGCCAGCTCTGGTAGTCTCATATTCCTTTTCTGTTGATACAAGCGTATAGAGTTGCAAAAATTAATAATTTTATACAAATGCTGTGAGTCTCTACTTTCAATATTAGGTATCGTTTATCAAATAACACGGCATATGACGTCAACCACTGCGGTTGTGCCTAACATTGTTCATTCCACCTTGTTTTTATGATTCACGTTGAGTTAACAGTTTCCCGCTAATTGATTAATTGGATAACATTTGGACTTATTTATGCTAAAAGGAACTATGTTGCACACAAACCCTATGCATATATCTCCTTTTAGCATAAATACGTCCATTTAGCATTTAGGAACTACAATTTGTGGCTCATCCATAAAAACATTTGTGAACACAGGGAAACTGCTGGTACATACGTTGTTTCTTTTCTGCACCCCACGCCTCAATAATTCCTAATTTTCTGAAAAATCATAATTTTATCAATAATTCCTAATTCCTAATTTTCTCCAAAATCATAATTTTATTAGAGTGAATTTGGCGTCATTCAAACGTCCATACGACGTTTTTCGTTTTTTTGCGAACATGACGCCCATCCGTGGAACGGCGAGGGCGAAATTATTTAATTTCATTATTGAAATGACGGGTTTCCACGTTGGCGCGCGCGGTTTTAAGAGCCCGCCCCGCGCACGAGTGAAAAAATTCATTTCGCGTCGTTATCCCCTCGACGGACGTCGGCGTGACGTGACAGCTGACGTGCAAGCGTTACGGTAACGTCGGCGGCTGCTCCGTTGTCGAATAAGTCGCTTCATGAGTTTCGCAAGTGTTTCAACCGCCCCCTAGGGTTTTAGGATCAGTGACTTTGCGAGCTTTACGATCTGCCGTTAGAACCTATGGAAAAGTATCGATTATCAGAGTATAACTGAATAATCGATCCTTTACCATCGCTTCAAATGGGAAAATATCGATAGCCGATGTTTCGCGTTTCGCCATTGCGTGTCGCCGTTTACGATAAATCGATTGATCTGCCGTTTGAAGCTATGGAAAATGATCAATTGTAGAGATATGCTTTAATGGACCATTAGACAAGGTACAACTTTAAACAATCTGATACATGTTTCTTAACAAGAATTTCACGTAGAACACGATTCACACAACGAAAATTACTGAAACCAACTTCTAACGAAGATATTAACGTTTTCATTTCACATTGGTTACGAGGAATTTGAACTGCCCGCTCACAAGAAACTCAAAGCTCTACGTGAGTCAAATCGCGCACTACAACGGTTTCAGCAAGCTTCTCAACCGAGCAATGTCCATTTCCCGCCATGTGTTTTTCAAACGATAAGTAATTTGCTATAGCTGAGCCAAAGCGTCAAGATTGAGGTTGCCAGATTATTATATTGCAGAGACTGTCATGATAACGTTTAGCGCGCGATGTGAATCACGTAGAGCATTGAGTGTTCATGAGCGGGTGGTTTGAATTCACGCATCAGGAATCATTAAATATCTTCGAAAGGAGTTGATTTCGGTAATTTTCGTTGTGCGTATCGTGTTTTACGTGAAATTTTGGTTGAGTAACATGCATCAGAATGCTGAAATTCGTACCTTGTCTAGTGGTCCATTATCAATTCTTTATCATTGCTTCAAATGGAAAAATATCGATATTCGATGATACTCTCTTTGCTACTCTTTAGGATCCTGAAAGTGTTAGTGCTTTGGAAGTGGAGGAAGATGAACTGTTACCAAGGTGTCTAGCATCAGGACCTTCTCGATTTTCCTGATTCTATCAGGATTTAAGGTGAATCAGGATTTAATCCCGATTTCATCAGGATTTGAGGAACAATCGGTCGTAAAATCAGGATTTCAGAAAAGTCGGCCGTCCGATCGGATTTTTTTATCGAGCTATTTTTGTGAAGTTACATTCGCCTCTTTTTCTCCGCAAAAAAACAGGATTTGATAAGGATTCGGAAAATTCTGAAATCAGGATTTAGCAGTCAAAAATCAGGATAATATCAGGATTTCCCAAATGAAAAAAAAACTAGACACCCTGATACTGATCGCGAGGGAAGGTTTGTAGGTAGATACTTTCGGTTTAACAACAGGATGCCCCTTAACTGGATGGATAGGTTCCACTGGAAAAAAAACAGATTGGATCTAGAGTCCAGACTCTTGAAAACATTGACAAGAAAAATACCCTTGATTCAATCAGATTTTTGCTTAAATCAAGAACCAAGCCTCTCAATTTGAGCGGATTGCCTTTTGATTTAAGCTTAAATCTGATTGAATCAAGAGTATTTTTTCTTTTCAATGTTTTCAAGAGTCTGGACTTTAGATATCAATGTGTTTTTTTACCAGTCTTTACTGTTGTTTCCGTACTCCATAGCTTTGTCCATCTATTTTAGTGATCACCTCGCAGTGGTGAAACGTTCAGTTCTTCAACTTCGGTCCTCGACCGAAAAAAGTTCGGACTCGTAAAGATCTTCGAGACGCTCATTCTCAGCCATCCAGGCACTATGTCAACTACGTGGCGCTATTGATGTTTCACTCTCGAAGTGGCTGAGGAAGCTGGGAGCCGCGGGGGGATACGGACAGAGGGGGCGGCAGGGGAAGGGGTGGGCGGGCTCGGGGGTTGACAATCCCGTGCGGATTGCGAATCTTAAAAGACGAGTGACAACGGCCGCAGACGCTTCAGGAGAATGGCAGGAGTCTCCCGAGTCTCACACATTAATTAGTTTGTAACCTTCAGACACTTTAAGCGCCCGCCCGCCCATCACGTCATCGCCCCCCCCTCCCTCCCCCCTCTCCTCCGCCCCCTGGGTCTCCAAGTCTTATCTACCTCCGAGACGGGGAGGCCCAACCGCGGTGCCGCCGCTTTAAGTTGATGGAAGAAATTAAAAATAAATTTAAGGAAACTTGCCGCTTGAAAGTGAGCGAAACCCACTCGATGAGAAATTATTCAACGCTATGGATCTATACGTTACAGGGTGACGAATTGTGTTGGTTTGAAGGAGTTATTTGAAGAAAGGCGGAACCGCCAAAAATTCAGAAATTGAGTTTTTGACGGAGCTCTGTTATTTTGATGACATTTAGCAAAAAGGAACCAGCGTGATTACAGTGTTGTGAAAATGTTGCTTCTTCATAAGTATCCGAAAAAGCTCCCACAATAGCAAATGGTTTTTTCTTTCCACCAAAAAATAGTTATTTTGAAAACACTGTATTCGCGCCTTTTTTGCGAAATGCGATCCATTTGGACTACATTTTGCAATTCGGGACCACCGTTTCTGGCTCAGTTTACGAACAACGTATGTTCCATTTGTTTCTCACGTACTCACGTGTTTTTACAGATAACAACGAAGTGATGAATTGGTCAGTTGTTCTGGTCACAGAATCTTGTTTCGATGTTTGATTCTCGTAGAATCAGCTAAAAAAATAACATCTGTCCAAACAGCAACTTTCTTCGTTTAATATTAACCGAGATATCCCGCTTTGAAAAGTCAGGTTTTTGACGTCGTCCACCGCGGTAGTGACACCCTTGGTTTCTTCCACCTTGCTTTCATCCCAGTTTTACGTTCAGTAACCATTACAAAATGCGTCACACTAACTGATGAAAGGAAGGTAGAAGAAACCAAGGGTGTCACAACCGTGGTGGATGACGTCAAAAACCCGACTTCTCAAAGGACAATATCTATGGTAATATTGAACGTAAAAAGTTGCTGTTTAAACAGATCTTATTATTTTTAGGTGATCTACGAGAATCGAGCATCAAAACACGCTTCTGTGACCAGCACAACACTGACCTATCGTAACAGTTTAACTGCAGCTCTCTCGTCCATCCTCCAATCCGACAACCTGAAAATCGCAGCGAAAACAGCCGGGATTTTTGGAGCGGCTCCAGAGGAGCGGGACGCAATCAAAAACATTCGACCGTTTAATTCGATTGAAAAGTTCTCCGCTCCCCAAATCGCACGGCCGGAAAGAAGGGAGACCCCCGCTTCACCCCTCCCCCGTTTTGGCGTTTTGGCGGCGTTCTTCAGGAATGGCTCGCCATTGAGGACCCCATACGTTTCCCGCTCTCCGAATGGGGGGCAGTGGCGTGGCGTGAATGATCGATTATCGATATCTCGCCATTTGAAGCTATGGTGAAGAATCGATTACTAAGGTGTTCGCTGCGAACACACTGAAAAAAAAATCTCGGTGTATTTACTAAGAAAAGGGTAAAATTACCAAGAATTCAGGGTTCTATTTGATCCCAGTTTTTTCTTGGTAAAATTACCATTTATGGAATTGGCAATTTCACCAAGAAATCTCGGTAAAATTGTTGAACTTTCTCGGTAATTTTACTGGACCTTGGTAAAAATGCCAATATTTTTTATCGACTGTGGTAAAATTACCGGGATAAAATGGCAAAGTTACCGGGAATCGATTACCAATAAAAGTGGTATTCTTACCTGAAAAGAACAGTGAAAATACCGGTGTTTAGGCAAGCTTACCAGTCTATCTTGGTAAAATTACCAATAATTGGTAAAAAAGTGAGATGGTAAAGGTACCAATGGACCTTGGTAAAAACGCCGAGAATTTTTTTTCAGTGCACCCTAATCATCGATCTTTTTTCATGGGTTTGAGTGGCGTATCAATCTATGTACGCCACGCCACTGATGGGGGGGGGGGGAGGGGTGGTCGGCGGGGCGCGAGACTAGTAGAGGAAAAATGCCAGCGTAGAAGCGGGGAGGGGGAGTGAACGATAAAAGAGAAAAGAACCGTTAATTCAATTCAATTAACAAAACGAAGTAGCGGCGTGGACGGACGCGACAGTTCGCGAGAGCCTAGATGCCGCGTCGCGACTCGCGAATCCGTCGAAATATCGAAATATCGATTTTATATCGATTCGCGGCTGATGTTGCGGCGCCAAACAGCGTAACTCAACGGGGAGGCATTGTACTTCGAATGAGTTTTTCCCCTCTTTGTCGTTAGCGAGAGTTTCTGTGTGTCTCTATGCATTGTGCAATGCAAATACGAGACGCCACCTTGGCTGACGTTGAGAACGTATGTAGGGAGAGCATAGACACGTCAGTAAAAGGATAAGTCATGGAGCTTTTAAGGACCCAAAATGACAGCCAACCTATGAAACCTAATCATCCAAAGTGATTTATTATTACAATTGTTTGGCTTAGTTTTTGCGTAAATTCTCTTATTTCTACGGAAGAACGTTCATCTCTGAACATTCTTTGTATGAAATTGGAATCTGAAGATTGATGTAGTCTTTACAATTAGACGTATTTCTATCAACGTGAGCGTCAATTATGCAAAACGTCGTTCAAAGCGTGCAAACGTCCATTATGACGTGAGCCCTGTTATGCACATATGCTTATGGGTCTAAAAGCTCATGTCTTAATGTACATGATTCCGTTTGGTAGAAATAAGTCCAATTGTTACAATTACAACAGTGCAATTGGTCTATAAGGCTGCTGGTTGCCCTTTCGTGAACTAAGAGCTCCGTATTTCGACATGTCTGCTCTCCCCTTGTAGGTACTCTAGGCTGACTGATCCAGGATCACAATCCGTGTTTTTCGATTTTTCGTCACTAGCACATTTCATGTTAGTCTTTTCTCTGTTCGGTGACTTTTAATACTCGTGAGAGGCTCGTGATAGACAACCACCCGTTTCAACCAACAGCGGGCCGATTATTGAAACTGATAGACAAAGCGATAGACAAAGAATACATAGTGAGTATAGAGCGATCCTATTTGTGGACATATGGTTGGTTCTTATAGACTAAGGAAGAAAATGATGGACTAATCTGTCGGGTCTTTGGTGGGTTGCCGTTAGTTAGTCCATTACGAACTTCCTACGTCCATTGCCACCACCCGCTTCCACCAATAGGATGCCACCAAATCCCTTTTGTCGTCTTTGTCGATAGCTTTGTCTATCAGTTTCAATAATCGGCCTGCAGGATCGCTTTCCTTCGTCTTGTTTGTCTGTATATTTTTGTATATGAATTTTCAATAATTAGCCGCAGGTGTAACGGATTCTTTTTTGCCAATGACTCGAAGCAAGACTAGTAATTTGGCAAAATTTGCTCGATTTCTCGATGCTCGTCTACATCCGGTGCAGATTCCTCGTCGCATCACACAGACATTTCGGGGGTGGCGCGGCAACGACGAATGTTTTTGTTTCGTTGACGAATTGTTAGTCGTCGGCGGGAGCGGAGCTTTAACTCTGCTTAAACGATTAAGCAAATGTTTCGTTTTGATTTACGTTGCCGGTGGTCTGTCGCCGCCGCTGGAGCCGCTCCAACTCCTGACACTCGCGCCCGAGCCCCTCTGTTTTCTTCATTAGCCGAATTTGAATTTTATGTATTCTTAGCCTGATTACACGCTCCGAATTAAACGGGTCCGTCTTGGCAGTCATCGCGCTCGGGCACGGAGAATCCGCGCTTTTAAGCACTCGCTTCTGCGAAGATTTAAGCTCGCAATCAGCCGGAAGAGCTCCATTTGTTCCTGACTCCAACGGCGAGCTCCTTCGTCTAATTTTAAATCAGCGTTAATGCGTGCGTTAATTTCTCGTCCGAGAAGGGAATTTCAGAAACTTTTTTAACTAGCATAATATTTATACATGTTAATGCCAAAGGCTGGGTAAGCTATTCTGCCGTGCTACGGAAGAACGCCGTATGAACATTCGAGAGTTGCCAAATTTCCTCCGGTAAAATGTTTATTTTGTGGGAGTTATGAAAATTTTGCTTCGAAAATTTCAGGAGCTTTAGGTGACATTGCGAACAAAATTATCTGAAAAATTGGCAATTAGGAAATTTGGCAACGCCGGAAGGTTCTTACGGCGTTTTTCCTTAGCACGGCGTATTACAGACATAGAAAATGATATGAAGCGCTCCATTTGTTCCTGACTCGGACGGCGAACTTGTTCGTCTAATTTTAAATTAGCGTTAATGCGTGCGTTAATCCCCGTCCAAGAAGGAAATTTTAAAACTTTTTTCTTAAGAAACATAATATTTATACATTCTAATTCCAAAGGCTGGGTAAGCTATTACAGACATGGAAAATGATATGAAGAGCTCCATTTGTTCCTGACTCGGACGGCGAACTTGTTCGTCTAATTTTAAATTAGCGTTAATGCGTGCGTTAATCCTCGTCCAAGAAGGGAATTTTAAAACTTTTTTCATAACTAACATAATATTTATACATTTTAATGCCAAAGGCTGGGTAAGCTATTACAGACATGTAACATGATACCCAAACGAGTTGTAAGCCAAAAAATATAATTTAGTGTATTCAACTACCTACACGATATTCATGCCTACAACAAGCCAAAAAAAAAAAAAATGAAAACGCAACTCACTAATGCCGCTGTAAAGAAATTAGTTTTGTGAGTTGTGTTTTCATCTTTTTCTTGTTGTATTAATATCATGTAGGTAGTTGAAAACATTGAATTATATTTTTATTATATTTTCTTTTCTTCCAAGTTATTATGTCAAGTTTTGTGTTTTTCTCTCATTTTTTAAAAATGAACACTTTATTTTGTTTCAGGTAAGCAATTTAATTCAATTTCTCGGTCATAACCCATCCTGGTACCTTTCATTCCCGTCATAAGTGAGTATTTTTTGTTTCGTTAGGTGTTTAGCCATGCTGCATGCACGGTCTTTCTGTTAAATCTGAAACGTGTATTCTCTGGAGAAAAACGTCTTTCAGGTCTAGAGTCTGGACTCTTAAAAAATTGGACAAGAATAACTACACTTGATTCAACCGGATTTTTGTTTGATCAAAAGGAAATTCGCTTAAATTAAGAGGCTTGGCTCTCAATTTTTGCAAAAATCCGATTGAATCAAGAGTATTTTTCCTTGTCAAACTTTTTCAGAGCCTGGACTCTGGGTCAAAGAGATCTTTTTTCCAATGTTTAGTAAAAGGGTGGGAGATAATTTAGAGTTAATTTCCATTTCAAGAGTTTGTAGGAGAAACAAGCAGGAAGCTCCAACGCATTGGCGTCGGAGAGCGCTCTGGGGGCAGTAGTTGTAGTCAAGAAATAGAGGCCTAGACACATTTGTCATTGATGTACAATCCGACAACTGTCGATTCATGTTTTGTAACTTAGCAGATTTACGTAGCCGGAGTATAAATGAGTATTGGGCTTTGATATGGCGATACAATGGCATTATCACTTGTTGTATACTTTTAATTTTGAAAGCTCTTTGGAGTCCCGCTTCCTAAAAAATCTCTGGTTGATAAGTCGTTTAGCGAGGCTGCAAAAAATTTGCATTTTTATATCTGAAAGTGTAGGTATTGGTTTTTTGTATAATTGTTTTTTTGGATTGCTGGAAAAGTAACGCATACTTCTATAATTTAGGACTGAGTCAGGGAAATATAAGGTTCGTTAAATAGTAAATATTCCTAGTACCGTGTGACACTATTGTTAACGAAAAGTTTTTGCAACTTGTCAAAGAGGTTGTTGAATGATCTTCGAATAACTTTTGATGAGCTAGAGGCAATGGTTCTATCTGCAGCTCGTGGACTTCTGTACGATATTGTCCAGAATCATCTAAATTTTCAAAAAGTGTCCGCTTGTTCGATACCCAATTTGCTCATTCATGCATACAAGGAGAAGCGCATGAAAGCTTTAGCAGACATTTTGGAGATGAATCAAGAATTAGATGAAGAATTTATGACTTAAATCACGGCACCTTAATCACGGGATGACCTTAATTACGGCAACTATTTATTGTCCATGAGATGCAGATGGTTCCATTTCCCTAGCTCATCAAAAGGTATTCGAAGATCAATTTCATCAGCCACCCGTACGAACCACGTTTCTAGTGACCCGTACTTGCTTCGCACGTATGAAACATACAATCAGAGAAAACAGAATTCATCTTACAATAATCAATAATCAGTAGGACATGAATCGTTGCGATGTATAATACGACATTATAATGCGGCATCACTATTGTAATTCATTTTACTGTTTAGGGGCATTATAAATCATTATTGCCACGTCGGAATGAAATGTTGTAGACTGAATTGAAAAGCATGTTGGCAAAATTTATTATAAAAATAGTATAACATGTAGGTACATAACATAAAGGTAATACAAATTAAATGATTAGAGCGTGTATATTTCATTACATTATAGGTATATTACAATCATTTTTGTCATTGTTGGAAATTTTGATAGTTTGAATTTTGATAGTTGATAGTTGATAGTTTGAGAGTTGAAAATTGGTTATTTTATTTAGTTAAGGTGATTCGATAGACGCCATATTTTGTGCCAGAATGGCATGCGACTTTTCCATCAATTGGTTCCATTTTTTTCATTTACTCATCATTTTTCTCCAATTTTAAGTTTCGCAATTCTGTTTTCAGGAGACTAAAGCACTCACTTATCAATTTGTATATTTATATTGAGTTAAGGTTAGAGACGTATTCCTCACCGGAATTGAGGAATGGAGGTGTTAAAGTAAGTCCGGCATTAGGTTCCATTTCGACATCAGCGACGATCAACGCTACGATACTGGAAGCCAGTCTTCCGATATTAAATCCCTAGCGGGAAGAAAAAAAATGCCTAGATTTCGCTAAAAATCCCTAAATCCCCAGATTTGCTCAAATATACTTAAAAAAATCCCTAGATTTTGCAAAAAGCGCCATTTTTTTATGAAGAATCATGATGTCATTCGATGTAGCGATTTGCAATATTTAAATCTGATTGGCTCGTTTGAATTTTGGCGCTCTCTGAAAGCAGTGCTAATCCAGACCAATAAAATGAAAGAATATTAGTTGATTTCTTATTATTAACAGGTTGAATGCAGTTGAATGTCAAGTACATCGAAGGACACAATCGTTTTAATTTCCGGCTTATTTGCGGGGAAAATAGTGTTGCCAAAAAGGCCTACAAAATATAGATGAAAAAATGTTTTCGATTGTCGAAGCTATAATTGAGGTTAAAAAGTTGATTTTTGGTAACTTTACCTCATCAAAAAAAAATCCCTAGATTTCCTGAAAAATCCCTAAATCCCTGGAAATTCCGGAAAATCCCTAAATCTAGGAATAAACCCTTAGACATCGGATGGCTGTTGGAAGCATTAGAGTCAACATTTGAAACGCTGCTGCAGAATTTGCCGGAGTATAATCGAGTGTTGAAAGTCAGTAGAATTGAACAATGTAATAATTGCTTTCCGAAATAAGCGTTATAATAAAAAAAACAACGAATCTGAACTGTTAATACTGGAACACACCTTCTGTAAATGTACCTTGCGAGAGATAAGTAAAAAAAATAGATGTACTGGAGGAGAAGTGCTTCTCCACAGAGTTTGAAGAAGGAAAAAAAATGCCCAAATTTACTTACTTCAGCATTTTCGGCAAAATCACTGCAATTTCCGAACCTTTTTCTGGCCAGGGGCCAAAATTAAATGATTATGAAGGGCCACTTAGATGTTGTAGATAAAAATAGGACTGTTGAAAAAGTCGCCGTTTTCAATAAATATGTTCCCGGAATGGAAGAGTTAGGTTAAAAAATTTAGAGTTAAAAAATTCCCATGAGCCGAGTGCCGTAGGTTAAGGGCCCGTTCGCCAAAACTAATCGAACTGTATGAATGAATTGCTCCTTTTAAAATCAAAACAATATCGAATTGCGATATATTACACAGTTAAGATAGGGCTATGTCCTGTCGTAAGCGGCGACACACAGTCGATATCATTTCAATAATCGCCCCAATGGCCACGATAGTTGTTAGACGTTTACGGTTTCCCTGGTAACCTTTGTTTGCTATCAGCTGATATCGAGTAAATGACTAGGAAGCTCCAACCCAGTGGTTAAAGCTTCCTTAACCGCGAAAACTTTAAAATTCAAATTTTCAAATTTTGAACGTAAAGTACATTTTTTCCATCACGAGATAAAAGCACAAACAAGTTTTGAATTGTTGACTGTATCACCATGATTCCAAAAATACAATACACAACATAGCATTGACTAACAATAAAACAGTATGCAATAAAATAAAGTCATGACAAGGAACATAGCCGAAAATGGCGCCGATTCCCATCAACCAACGCGCGGTCTCTACAATGTAACATGCTGCATTGATACTCCCCAGCTGGGACCGTCCGGAATAGCAGCTCTAGTGCAAGCACCAGAGCCGCTAAAAAGTGAAATTTACTCCAAGAAATTTTTCTTCCTCCATACTGAGAACTTCTGTTTTTACAGTAACATGCATCAATGCTATTGTCTCTGATCTCGAAGGTGCTTTACCGCACACTGAAAAAAAATTCTCGGCGTTTTTACCAAGGTCCGTTGGTACCATCTCACTTTTTTTACCAATTATTTGTAATTTTACCAAGACAGACTGGTAAGCTTACCTATAAACCGGTATTTTTACTGTTTCTTTCAGGTAAGAATACCACTTTTATTGGTAATCAATTCCCGGTAACTTTACCGTTTTATCTCGGTAATTCTACCACAGTCGATAAAAAATATTGGCGTTTTTACGAAGGTCCAGTAAAATTACCGAGAAAGTTCAATGATTTTAACGAAATTTCTCGGTAGTTACCAATTCCACAAATGGTAATTTTACCAAGAAAAAACTGGGATCAAATAGAACCCTGGATTCTTGGTAATTTTACCCTTTTCTTAGTAAATACACCGAGATTTTTTTTTTCAGTGCACTCGCGCTCATCGAAATTAATTGGTCAAACTCATGTTTCGGGCGTCTCAACGCGGCTCCTTTCAGCAGATTTTATCGTCAGATTCGGAAAAAGAAACGAGCCAAGGAGGATATGTACGTATCTCTGCCAAACGGAACTATGTGCATTATGACGTGAGCCCTGTCATGCATATATTCTTATGGGTCTCAGGGCTCATGTTTTAATGCACTTGGTTCCGTTCGGCAGAAATTCGTCCATATAATGACCCCTCGCGCGCCTCGAAGACACCTTGAGGTTTTTTCGATCAACGCTCAGGCCGCAGTGCAGCGGGTCCGGTCAAGGCTTCGGGATCCACCAATCACGAAATTGGGCGAATTATCCCCCGGGAGTCGGTCGATCCGCGCGCACGTTCCGTTTCCATTTTTTCCTCGGTCCTCGACAGGAGGAAAGTGGAAAAACCATAAGCTGCGCACCTCCACGCTCGCGGAGATTAATTTCAAGCCGCTCGGCACGGAGGCACGTACGCACCGTGTTTCCAGATTTCGACCCGTTCGAGGACCCGAAGGAACCAACTCCTTCGGAGAGATGGATGTTCTCGTCAGTGGCGTGGCGTGCTTTACGATATATCGATTGATCTGCCGTTTGAAACTATGGCGGGGTTGCCAGTCGGAGAATGCCGAGAAAACCTGGAATTGTCAGGGAAGAAGACGAAAATGTCCGGGAAAATTTTTTAAGTCGTCTTTATTTGCTCTCTAGGACGAGTTTGACATTTCAATCAACAAAATTTGCCTGAAAAATATTTTTAATCACCTGCAAGGTGTCTACAAGTCCGTAAATAGTACTGATTTTTTAAAAGCGGTCCGGAAGTAGTGAAAAAGTGCAGAGATTCTGCAAAAAGGTCCGGATTTTTTTTTAATTTTTTGTCTTTTTTGTCGCAATTTCAAATGTTTGAAATTTTTCGAATTTCGTCAAATAGAGGTACTGAAAAAGTACGGAATTTTTCTGTTGGAGGAGGTACTGAATTTCTCGATAAGGTACTGAAAAAGTACTGTAAAAGTACTTATTTTTGATCAGCCTGTTTCAGTAGACACCCTGACCTGGCATATCTTCAATTCTCAGGGAATTGCACCAAAATGTGGAAGGGAAATCGGGGAAACGCTACCAAATTTCATTATCTAAATTCCGTGGCAACCTTAGTGGCGTGTTTTACGATATATTGATTGATATGCCATTTAAACCCATGATCGATAAACGGGAGGGTGTTCGCTACGAACACCTTAATAATCGGTTCTTTACCATAGCTTCAAATGAGGAAATATCGATGATCGATCATTCACGCCTCACCACTGGTTATTGTTTTCATCCCGTCAGTTCCAGACAACGTTGAATGGTTACGTACCTTCGTGTGGGAGTATGTTTAAATATGGCCCTAATTACAATGTAAACGAAGACACCCGTGTATTTATCAATGCCATCGCTGGGATGCAACTATTCGAACTTTATGGATGTGCGTGTTGCATACACAAAAAGGAGAAGGCGCCCTGTCCCTCTAAATGCCAAATGCCTCTCGTGTTTCAACGGCAATTCAGTCCCCTATTATAGAATCAAAAATCAGATTGATTTTTTTCTAGAATGTCTTCAACATGTCTTCTTCATGTGTGTTTGAATGACTTTTCAACGCATCAACTTTTCTCGAAAGTACTTTGATCATGGCACTATCTATCGCTTAAGACCGGAGAGACTTTTGATGGCAGATCGACTGGTCTTATCTTTCACATGGCTGGTCTTTTTATGTTGCACCCAGTCGATAAATCTCGATTTTTGCCCCATAATTTGGCTACACTGCTCGGACGGGTCGTGCGCTGTCAATTAGGAGATGAGAAAATCATTAGAGGCCAAATCCACGAAGCCTCCCCATTGGCCAGTTGGCACTGCTAGAGGCTCAGCGTCGGCGAATCGTCCAGAGAAATCGGCATTTTAATTGTTTTTTCCCGCGACACTTGGGTAGAATGCGACAAAATCGGCACATGCCCCAAGTAGTGCAAGTTCAAAGCTGCTGGTAATTGACACTGAATTGAGTTGCTGCGAGACCTGCCCGTTCCTCCCTCCTGTATCCCCTCCTGTGACGCAAAAGCGTATCTCTACTCCCACATGAGCCCTGAAAAGCATGGAGTTATACGGAGAACAGGGCTCATGTGGAAATCAAGGTACGTTCTTGCGTCAGAGAAGCTACCAATCGTTGGTAAAGGTTGGATGGCTGGGTTGCGTTGATTTTTAGCGGCTCTGGTGCTTGCACTAGAGCTGCTATTCCGGACGGTCCCAGCTGGGGAGTATCAACGGACCATGTTACATTGGAGAGACCGCGTGTTGGTTGATGGGAATCGGCGCCATTTTCTGCTGTTTAGGGGGGACTGATTTTATTTTAATTGATATCTTTTTCCTGTGAGCAAATGCTATGTTGTGTAGTGTATTTTTGGAATCATGGTGATACTGTCAATAATTCAAAACGGGTCTGTGCTTTAATCTCGCACTGGAAAAAATGTACTTTACGTTTAAAATTTGAAAATTCAAATCTATAAGTTTTCGCGCTTTTTTCGAAGAATGCCGTGGTTGGAGCTTCCTAGTCATACTACTCGACATCAGCTGATAGCAAACAAAGGTTACCAAGGAAACCGTAAACGCGTAACAACTACCTACCGTCGCCAGAGCCGCTTTCCGACGCGAATGCGTTGGAGCTTCCTGCTTGTTTTTCTTTCTTTTCCTAGCACGGTTTGTGTGTCTCTCTATATTTCTATTATAGACCATTTTTACCTACTAGACTGTTTGTCCTCCCCATCATTTGTGTATGTGATTACGAATTTTATTTTTTTCTTCTCCACACGAACGCACTCCTAACTTCACAATCTGCGCGAGAAATATACGTTTATTTAAGCATGATGCTAAGGCACAGAAGTAAATTTTGTAAGAGGAGTCGTTTGCCAACCGGAATGCTACACAATATTCAACATGGTCGACGCCAAAGCGTCAAAGCACACGCGACGAGGCGGGATTTCATCAAGCGGCATGATTCATATTTACATTTTCCTTGCGTATGATCCTCCCTCACTATCAGCGCGCGGAAGCGTCGAGCGTGCTGAATATTGCGTAGCATATTTTAGTGCCAACGGGTTGAATGGAACGACTCCTCTCGCAAAATGTGTAAACCTGTGGTATAGTACCATTTGGACCGCGTTAAACAGAAAGGAACCAAGCCACATCAGCTATTGCCTTTAATCGGGCAGTTTAATTTTTTACATGAAAACGGTTGTGCGGATTTTCGTGCAAATTTCAGTGAAAATTCTCCATAGTACGAAGCTAATTCTTTAAAATTGTCAAAGAAATTCGAACAAACGTTCTCTCGTAAAAAATTTAATTGCCCGGTTAAACTTGGCAATAGCTGATGTGGCTTGGTTCCTTTCTGTTAAACTCGGTCCATTTTGAAAGCGGGAACGTACAAAAAAAAACGCATATTCCTTGTGGAGATTATGAAGTTAGGAGTGTACTTCAGACTTTCCCAACGCGCTCATCGTGATTTTTGAGCCACTTTCCATCGGAAAAAACTATTCATTTTGCTCGAGCTGAAGTTCGCAACAGGCCCATTCCGAGAAAACCTCTCGATAAAAAGCCCATCACTAGCGCGACAGCGTTCGGGTTCCTCACCGCGGAGAGCACCATGCGCGATCCCACCATCACCTGACGGCGCTCACCCAGGTTTAGAATTCCCACTCTTCTCCCGGGGAGCGGGATCCTCGGCGTGGCGTGCTTTGCGATATATCGATCGATCTACCATTTAAACCTATGGAGAAAAATCGATTAACATGGTGTTCGCAACGAACACCTTACTAATCGATTCTTTACCATAGCCTCATTTGGGGAAATATCGATAATCGATCTTTCACGCCACGCCACTGAGCGGGATCCTCGGCAGGTGTTATTAATCGCCTACAAAACGGATTATCCCGGCCTCACGTTCCGGGTTCCGCTCTGGAGGTGAATTTCCCGCAGTCGGAGCGCCGCGCCAAGCCGCAACCCGCAGCGCAAGATCCGATCCGAAACCGGAGAACCAGGCGCTTCCCTGAAATCCCGGCAATAGTTTTAATTGTCGAGTTGCTTCCCGCGCCCCCGGAAAACTTTATATCCGCGGGAACTTTCTCCGGGGGATCCTCGGGCGCCGCGGAGTCTTATGCAAATGTGGGTCAAACGTGTTTTCGGCGGTTTCGCTCGTAAAGTCCCCCCCCGCCCCTCCCCCGCGGGAGGATAGCGAGGGGGGAGGGGGGGACTCGAGTAACGGGAAGGAATATCGCACAACGGATCGGACGCGAGTTGCGCGGCACTGCATATGCTCGAGAAATAGGATGCAGTTCTGGCGCTTCCTAGGTCTCGATGTTTCCTATTCACGGGAAAAAAAACACATTGTATCTAGAGTCCAGACTCTTGAAAACATTGAAAAGAAAAAATACTCTTGATTCAATCAGATTTTCGCTTAAATCAAAAGGAAATCCACTCAAATTAAGAGGCTTGATTCTTGATTTAAGCTTAAATCTGATTGAATCAAGAGTATTTTTTCTTGTCAATGTTTTTAAGAGTCTGGACTCTAGATCCAATGTGTTTTTTTTTTTTTTTTTTCCAGTGTCTATTGCACGCGGATGTATCGCTCCCAAACAAAGTGTCTCTTTTGCGGGGTTTAAAAATCCCCGCTCCTGCTCTATTACTTTAAAGGAGAACAAATCAACATCACTCGTGGAATTTTTCGGAAAATTAAGAAATTTTTAGGTAAGAGGACGTATAAGACAACAGGCCCGGTCTCACCCACTCTCATGGCTGAAATTTGACAAAATCAGCGTAATTGTATTTCATGTTGCCCAATTTTCTCTCGCATTTTATTTCTTTAACCGAGAACCAGAGATAAAGAGAGATCCTCCATTGGTATTTTGTCGATGATTGAAGCTTTTACTCTCGGGATTTCAACATTCAACTGCAGACTTCCCTGCTAGGTGGATGTTTAACAACCTTCAATCCTTCACTCTTTGGTGACAACGTTTGATGCAACTATTCGTGCTCCTCCAACTGGGCGTATTTCTATCAACCGGAACTATGCGTATTAAGACATGAGCCTTGAGACCCATAAGAATATGTGCATAACAGGGCTCACGTCTTAATGCACATAGTTCCGTTTGATAGAAAAACGTCCAACTGTGTTGCATACCTAAAAATTGAAGGCATATTGAGCTTTTTGCTCAGGAAACAAGCCGAAGTTAGATGCACTTGTTTGGCACAATGGTACATTAAATCAGTCATCCAGTGGGTAGGCCAACATTCGCAATTATTCGCAAGTCAAAATTCGTTGATAGTTTAGTGACCCATCACCAACTCTTTAATTATAAAATCGGTGCTCAGAACGCTTATCTCATTCCATTCTTGTATCCTTCTTTTGAATAGCATAAGAAGGCGTAAGGCGGGGAGTGGCTGTTAGTGCATCCGGAAATCCAACTTTACGCAGACGACGACCCATCATCTATCCATCGATCAACCCAGGGGGCAACTATTTTTGAAATTCCTTTCATCGATCATATCTAATCGAAGGATGGCGGCCGTTACGATTCGCGATTATCAACCTTGATCGATAAAGCCATATCCGAGCAACGCTACCCATCGATCCGAGTCGTTCGATAATGATCGAAGAATCAGCCTGTGCGGGATGAGGATTGCCTCGAAAAATGCGTCTCGATAGGTGGGCATGTTGGGATGTCGGGCGATGGGCTGGAGAGTGAAATTACGACGAAAACCAGGAATCAGGAGCCGGGAGTTGAGTCACTGCGATGCGAGCGAATGATGGTTACAACTCCGGGCGTAGATCAGCGATACAATCAGCGTCAACTTGCCACCAAGTCAGGAACCGGAGTTGCCAAACTGTCCAAATTCATTTTACAGTGCCTCCTCGGACTGGGCGCTAGCCAGAGACGATATATTTCATGGGTTCCACAACAACAATCTGAGAAATCGAATGGGGGAAGGCGAAATTTTAACTGGGAGGTCATTGGAGGGGCGTGGAGGACAAGGCGTATAAGTGCAGTTTATATTATTCCGAGAAATACGTGTTTGAAGTTTCGAAATTACATGGATCCTTATGGCGGAAAGGAAGTTCAAACTGACTTTTTGATGCTTAAAAATTGGATTTTAGGATTTTGGAGTATGCATTAAGACTAGTTTTACTTGAATATCAATTTTTCAAAAACTGCTCAAACTGCGATTAAAACAAGAGTATTTTTTCTTGTCAAATATTTTTAGAGGTTGGATTTTGGATCCAAGAGACTTTTTTTCTAGTGCTCGATTCTGATTTGTCCGTTGGATTTTGGACCCAAGCGGCTTTCTTTCCACTGCTCGATTCTGATTTGTCCGCATTTCAACGATGATTCATCTTTTGATTGAATGGATTTTTGCTTGAATCGAGAGGCAAAATCTCCGTAATTTAAGCGGGTTTCCTTTCGATTCAAGCAAAATCCGAATCAAGAGTATTTTAAAGTCTAGATTATGGATCCAAGACACTTTTTCCCCCTGCTCGATTCTGATTGGTCCGAATTCCAACATGATACCAACAATCATCCTATCCAAAAATGAACCGAATCCAAATTGTTTTTTCTTTTTCCTTGCGAATAGGGCCAACGCCGGGCAGGGTATGTATCGTTCAGTCGTCAGACGGTGGCCGAGTCGGCTCGCATGAGCGCGTCGACATCCGACGTGCACGGCCCCCGGTCCTCACCATTCACCATCCACCATCCACCGATGAGCGGCATCGACCACTGGTCCGCCGACTCCATCTCCTGCTCCCAGACACAATTCACCAAACCCAAACCAGTTCGACTCCTAGTTCGCGCCGTTGCCAAGTTTCCGTCGCGGAGCGGGTGGCCTGTCTCCAGGTCGAGGTTCTCTCTTATCCTGCAGAGGGTAGTTGCAGGGTTTTTAGTGGTCTGGATAACCTGCAAAGTCGGGGGAAATCGGGCCAATACGGCAATCTACACGAAGAAAAAAACTTCGTGCGTGGGACCCGAAGTTTAGGCCATATGGATCTCTGAAGTTTTCGGATTGAGCATCCGAACACTGAAGGTCCAGCTGCTGAGATTTGGATCACACATCTGAAACTTCAGTTCTTACGTCTGAAGTACTTCGGTTTTCACACCCGAAGAACTTCGGTTCTCACATCCGAATGTAAGAACTGAAGTTTCAGATGTGTGATCCGAGCCTCGGCAGCTAGACCTTAAGTGCTCAGATGCTCAATCTGAAAACTTCGGAGATCCATATGACCTAAACTTCGGGTCCCACGTACGAGATTTTTTTCTCCGTGTAGAAAAGTTAGGGAAAGTCTCATAGCACGGACATGATATGGACATTTCCAGTCAATTTTGGGAGCACCGCAACACTTGGATTAGTAACCTAATTTATCATGACAACAAGCTGGCGAAATGGTGCCCGGTCCACAGCATTTCGCGGAGAAGTAAAAGGCAAAAAGTTCCAAAAAACTTGTTTCTCGTTTATTGGGACACTTCTTCTATTAATTAGGGGCACATCGGAAAAAAAACACATTTGATCTAGAGTCCAGACTCCTAAAAACATCGACAAGAAAAATTACTCTTGATTCAATCAGAATCTAGCTTAAATCAAGAACTAATCCTCTTAATCTAAGTGGATTTTGTTTTGATTCAAGCAAAAATCCGATTGAATCAAGAGTATTTTTTCTTGTCAATGTTTTCAAGAGTCTAAACTCTAGATCCAATGTGTTTTTTTCCAGTGTAGGATCATGAATCAGAATATTCTGAGTGTCACAAGTATTTTTAAACATTTGATTCAATCGATTAAATATGACGATTCTATAAATGAACCGGGGTGTCAATTTCGAAAACTCGTCTAAAATATCAGGGAAAATCAGGAAAATTCAGAACTAAATTTTAATTCGCTGCCTGCAGTAAAATTCAAAACGGTCTTTAACTGTTTGACGGAGAACAACTTTTCTCACCTATTTTTTTTCTCCTCTTCGTAGACCCGGTAGCTCTTTCCATTCTTTTGCGACTACCAGGAAGATCGGAAAATGCTTTTTCTTCGTTTCCATGGCAACGTAGCGAACACCGTCGTTTCCGCGGGTGACGTGGCAGCGCGGGCCGATGTGACTGATGTCTCCGCCGTGGACCTGCATCGTCGATCCCTTTGTCGGACTCCTCGCCCCCTCCCCCCACCCCTCCACCCCCCGCGTTGTTGTTTTTCCTTAGTTTATTTTTATTACGCATAATTATTTCGCATTGTTCCCGCGATCGCGTCCATCCACCGGCCATTGTCTTTGTTTATGCGCGCCGTTAGCGCATTAGCCGCTCCGTTGCCGCCCCGCGCGGGCCAATCAGCGCGTCGCCCCGGGGTCGCAGGCCCCCAGCCCGAGGGCCGAAATTTCAAGACGATTCCTCGATGCGAAATCTGCAGGGCTGCCGATTTTGATTCAAACGTAATGGAAGGAAATAATAAGGTGTATACAAGTCCGGAATTTCCGGAAAGCACGGAAATGGTACTGTTTTTGTAAGGGTGATCCGGAAGCACTGAAAAAATGCGGAAACTGCTCAAGAAAGTCTTGAATTTTTTCATTTTTGTCGCAATTTGAGCGGGAAATTCAAATTTTTGAAATTTTACGAATTTCCTCAGTTGAATGTACTGAAAAAGTACTGAATTTTTCTGTTTGAAGTTTCAACATCACATGGATTCTTATGCTGGAAAGGAAGCTCAGACTGACTTTTTGATGCTAAAAATGGAGATTTGAGAACGAATTTCTCACTGAATATGCATTCAGACTCGATTTACTGGAAATCGTTTTTTATTTTATTTCATATTTTTACGAGAAAACCCGAATAACTGCACGCATTTTTATTTGATACCAGTGGCAGGGCGTGAATAATTGATTATCGATATCTCCCTATCTGAAGGTATCGTAAAGTATCGATTATCAAGGTGTTCGTTGCGAACATCCTGTTCATCGATCCTTTTCCATAGGTTCAAATGGCGTATCAATCGATACATCGCAAAGCACGCCCGCCACCGTTCGAAATACGAGCAAATCTGGCATCAGGGCGGAGGCGCCCTCCTGTGTCACCGCTGCCGGTCTGATAAATTACCGATTGTAAAAATACTTTTGATGCCCGGTTTTATTCGCTTCAAGGTTGCTGCGGCGTCGCGAGAGATTCAATAAGCCTTTAAAGCTTCATCTTCGGCCCAGGCTGCCGATACGCATAGAATCATGCAACGATTTCCGTCGGAGCCCCCGTAATTTGTCGGATTTTTTCGCTAAAACGCACAACGTCGCATCAGACCCCCTACAGTTGCGCCCTTTCCCGACGAGCCGACCGTAAATTGATCGCATGAGCAATAAATCGATCGCTCGTTTCAGCAACTGGTCGAAAATTTGATTGCCAGATTTGCTTGGGAATTGCCGGGGTTTCTGTGATCATATTCCTGTTCTCCTCTCCAAGAATAACGGAAGAAAACGGTCGATTAACTATAGAGTATCTCATGGGTTGCCGTTAGTTACCTCTTTTATAACAGTCATAACGACTAGTATAGTTACATGAGGTATAACTTACTTACCTCATTAATTTTTTTTTCCATTGTAACCACCCAGTTCTACCGATACACCTATACCCAGATGTATGGTTCCTATATGTTCAATTTATTCTCTGAAGAACTGCCCACATCCCTAATTGGGGAGATTTCGAAGAAATTTCCAGAAGCGCTTGAAAATTTCTGCCTGAGAGGAAGTTTTAAAAAAAAATCCTCTCGTTCAGTTATAACATTAATTTTTGTGTGTTTTTTTTTTTAAATATCTAACAAATTATTTTTTTATTTTGTTCCAGGTAAGCAATCTGATTTTTCTCCGTCATTATCAATCATACACCCGATCATTCTCGTCATAAGTGAGTATTTTTTATCCTGTTCGGTGGTCAGCTACAAGTAGGTACGGTCTTCCTGCATTGGAAAAATAGTCTCTTTGGATCCAGAGTCTAGACTTTTAAAAAAATTGACAAGAAAAAGACTATTTCTTTAATTGGACTTTTGCCCGAATCTAAAGGAAATTCGTTTAAGTTAAGAGGCCTGACTCTTAATGCAAGCAAAAATCCGATGAAATCAGAAGTATTTTTTCTCGTCAGTTTTCAAGAGTCTGGACTCCGGATCCACGAGACTTTTTTTCAGTGTAGGGTGACTTTCTTTTTTCTTCTTCCGCTACCTTTTTGTATATCAATTTCAATTATCAGCCCCAGGGAATTTCTGCGTTGCAATGAGGGAAAAACCAGGACTGGAAAAAATCAAGAATTCTCTCCATGTGTATTTGGATCAAGGTCACTAGATGCGATTCATCAATGGATTGGCTGATGTTTTTACTTCTCGGTGACATTCGACCGGGTTCTTTATGTCCGCCCGCAATCATCATTTCATCGCTCCCGTGACTTCCTCGTCCGTCTACCCCGGCCGAACAACGTATCCGACTCGTCGAACTCCTCGCCGAGCGATCGATCATCCCGAACCGGTCTCGCGATCCCATCGACAGCGTGAGAAGCTTCCGTGCGCATGGCTCCGTGTGCTGAGGAAAAACGCCGTATCGACATTCGAATGTTGCCGAATATACCTAGATGCATTGTTTATTTATTGAGGTTTATGTCTATCTCATTTGAAATTTTTACATATCCTAGAAAGCTAACGCGTTAGCACAGTTTTCGCGCTCATACCCGAATAACTCACTGGAAAAAAACACATCGGATCTAGAGTTCAGACTCTTAAAAACATCGACAAGAAAAAATACTCTTGATTCAATCAGATTTAAGATTAAATCAAGAACCAAGCCTCTTAATTTGAGCGGATTTCCTTTTGATTTAAGCTTAAATCTCATTGAATCAAGAGTCCTTTTTCTTGTCAATGTTTTCATGAGTCTGGACTACAGATCCAATGTGTTTTTTTTCTTCCAGTGCTGTAAACAAGATTGAGAAATCAAGTTCGCTTTCAACTCGATGGACGCAATTTGAGCGGCTCAGGAGTTGATATAGCTGTATCACGCATTTTAGTTCAGAGTGATGTCCGAAGGATGAGTGATTTCTGTCATTATTCTCGTGTTTTAGTGTGTTTTCTGAGGAAAATAGTGTGAGAAAATACACCATTTTTAAGAATATTTTCTTTCTTACTTCAACATTGCATTTCTCGCAACTTAAAAAAAATTTCCCATTTCGAAACTCTGTGACCAATTTTTTTGGCTAGAGACGAATTGAAAAGAATTTTAATGAGGAAGCATGTCGGAAGATAACATCGCAAAGTTAGGAGAAAGTCAAGGAATTTCATGTTAGCGCGGAAATTCAAGGAATATCGAAGTGCGCGAAAACTTTTCACCAGTGGCGTGGCGTGATTTGCGATACATAGATTGATCCGCAGTTTAAACCTATGGAAAAATATCGATGACAGGGTGTTCGCAACGAACACCTCAAGAATCGATTCTTTACCGTAGCTTCAAATGGAGAAATATGGATAATCGATCATTCACTTTTCGCCACTGCGTGTCACCCTGAGCTTGTCAGAAAATCCTCGACTTTTTTTTTTTTTTTTTTTTTTTTTAAATAATAACATATAATAACATAAGAAAATCCTCGACTTATCGAGGGAAATTTCTCCACGGCGGAAAGCTCATAAGGCGTTTTTCCTCATAGCACGATTACGACGGGAGCCAACTTTGAAATGAAATGCCGGACGATGCGAATACCTTCGGCTGATGGGGGGAGGGGGGGGATCCCTTCGACGACAACGCGAGCAGTCGATTCCTACCGGAAGCCCCCCCCCCTCCCCCCAGGGCGACCCCAGGGACACTCGCTACCTGTCCGCACCGCCCGCCCCCTTCCCCGCTCAGCGGAGCTTTCAACAATCAAATATCCGCCTAAAATATTCGTCGTCCCTTTGAGCGGCGCTGCCAAGTTTGAGGTTAGGTGAGCTTAGTTGTGGGAAGATAGAGAGGTTTTTGATAAAAACGCATGAAGTTGCAAGAATTCTCCCATCAAATACAATTTATGACATTTTTTCACACTTGTCATTATTTTGATACTGTCATGCCTGAGCCTGGGCTTTAACCTATTTGGGAGAGTATGTTTTACTCCACATCTATTCCGCAGGCTGATTAGTTTAATTGATAGACACATTGATAGGGGGCACAGAGCGCGTACGCCTTGCGGCCCCCTCGTTCGTCCAAAAATTGGGGAAGAAAAAGGGAAGAAAGAAAGAAGGGAGGAACGGAGGAAAGAAGAAGGAAGGAAGGAAGCCAACATTTGATAATTATTTATGACGAGATTGACCCAAATTGCATATTACGAGCTTGAAAATTTCGAAAATTTTCGGGGGTAAATACCCCAAACCCCCCCCCCCTTTCGAACTCCGTTCGGAGTGTCTGAATCCACCACTGATCAAAAATAAAATACAGACACCTGTATCGAAATACTATCCCCCAAAGATATCCTTACGCCACTTACAAATGGGCTTCATTTTACAATCAGAAACTCCTCTTTTTTGTAAGTTTTTCGTATTTCTATGTCATTCATGAAACTACTTATCTACATAGGGAAACTACTGGCATATACGTCGTTTCTAAAAAGATCCAGAAATAGTTCCGTATTGCAAAACGGATTTCATTACTCAGTGCCTTATTATCATAATATCTTCCCTATTTTTTTTGCCTCGAAGATGTGCACTACCCGGCAGCACCGTTTCCTTTGTCGCCGCTCCACAATGCGCCGGCTACGACATTTTTTTCGGAAGGGCCGCCGAAGTCCGCGGTGGTGACGAAGGGTGGAACTGGGGGGGGGGGAGTCACGTCGGGGCCCCTCGTAAAGAGTCGGATTTTCATTAAAAATTCATCGTCGATATCTGCCGATATTGGCTCGTCGGCCCTTTCGCTCCTGCGACGTTGCCGTTTCTCCGGGGACGAGGGGGTATTCTGCCCTGCTAAGGAAGAACGCCGTATGAACATTCGAGAGTTGCCAAATTTCCTTCGATAAAATGTTTATTTTTGCGGAAGGTTATGAATATTTTTCCTTGAAATTTTCTGGAGCTTCAGGTAAAATTGCGAACAAAATCATCGGAAACATTGGAAGGGAAATATTCACAAGTTTACCAGGAAATTAGTGTTTTATCAAAGGAAATCTGGCAACGCCTGAAGGTTCATACGGCGTTTTTCCTTAGCACGGGAGTATTGGGGGGTTTTCGGGGGGCGACGCGGCAACGGCGGCGGGGATCCCTATTCCCGGCGGTGCGGTGAAAAGCGGGGGAACCCGATAACCGGCCGAGACCTGACGGCCGTATTAAATTGACCCCTTTCGCCGCGGGCCCCGCGGGGACCAGGAATTCGGGGAGCGCCGCGCCTTTTCCCGGCGTCTATCTCGCGCCGGGTCTCGGGTTGTCTCGTGATTTGCGTGCCTGAGAAAGGTAAGGTGTGAGATAGGGGCGAAAATGACGTGAGGGCCACATGCCTTGCTGAGGAAGAACGTCGTATGTGTCTTCAGACGGTGCCAATTTCAAGACGGTTTGATAAAGTATGGATTTCCTGGAAAATCTGAAACTGTTCTTTTTCTGTTCATTAATTTTCTAAAATATTGAAGTATCATCGAAAGAAATTTGGCAGCTTTCGAATTTGTATGAGCAGAGTTGTCACAGTCAGGGAATACAGGAAAAACCTGGAAAAGTCCGGGCAAATGACGTAAATGTCAGGGAAAAATTGTCAAGTCACCTGCACTGGAAAAAAAACACATTGGATCTTGAGTCCAGACTCTTAAAAACAACGACAAGGAAAGTACTCTTGATTCAATCAGAATCTAGCTTAAATCAAGAACCAAACCTCTTAATTTAAGCGGATTTCGTTTTGATTCAAGCAAAAATCCGATTGAATGAAGAGTATTTTTTCTTGCCAATGTTTTCAAGAGTCTGGACTCTAGATCCAATGTGTTTTTTTTTTTTTTCCAGTGTGTATTTTTTTTCTGGAATGGGTTTGACATTTCGAACATCAAATAATGGTGAAATGGTGCCCGAAAATTATTTCAAAAAATGTATTTTTAAGCATCTGGCATATCCTCTATCATCAAGGAATCTTACCAAAACGCAAAAGAGACATCAGGGAAATGCCAGGAAATTTCATTTTCTAGATTTGATGGCGACCCTGGACGTTCTTCCTTAGCATGACAGAAGATGTGACTTGTTTCGAACAAAACTCGTGTTTGTTTTTAAACATTCCAGACATATACTGTTGGAATTACTGCAAGAGTCTTAGAATTGATTATATCTGTCGTTATATTAAACAATCACTGATTTCAAAGCCAGATTTCAGCAGCGCGACGCGGTGGGTTTTTTACGAAACTGCAACCGAAGATTCACCCTCAGATAGTCAGTTGTTTTCGAAAGGGATCAAGTCCATTTTTGCATGAGCCTTGGCTTGCATAAAAGGACATGCTAACTAAGACCCATCGAGGAACGGACCTGATCCCTGTTGAAAACACATTGGATCTAGAGTCCAAACCTTGAAAACATTGACAAGAAAAAATACTCTTGATTCAATCAGATTTAAGCTTAAATCAAAAGGAAATCCGCTCAAATTAAGAGGCTTGGTTCTTGATTTGAGCAAAAATCCGATTGAATCAAGAGTATTTTTTCTTGTCGATGTTTTTAAGAGTCTGTACTCTAGATCCAATGTGGTTTTTTTCCAGTGCAACTGTTTCAGATAGGATTGTGGTTTGAGGAACGACTATGAATACAGCTCCAAGTCCAATTTGAAGTATTGGTCTGACGTCAGACTTGTCAGACTGGAGTGATCTGTAAGTGCGCGGCAGGAACCGCTCCCGAGTGTATCTCAACAACCTGGAACGAGATTTTCGTTGCCTCCTGGACGCGGAACAAGGAATCCAATCTCGGGTTCGTGAGCCGGGTAGCCCGGGGGTTTTTCACTGTTAATTATGCCGGGCGACCCGACTGGAAACAGTAGGGCAGTAACAACAAAAGAGCCACTATCACGATGCGATAGGTCAGGGGATTAGGAATAGCGCAGGGGGCCTCGGCCCGTTGCCATGTTCCCGGGATTTTTTGGAATTTTACGGGCACTGGAAAAAAAGTGGCTTGGATGTAGAGTCCAGACTCTTAAAAAATTGACAAGAAAAACTACTCTTGATTCAATCGTACTTTTTGCTTAATCAAAAGGAAATCTGTCCAAGTCAAGAGGCTCAGCTCTTCGATTCAAGAAAAAATCGGATTGAGTCAAGAGTATTTTCTCTCGTCAATGTTACCATGAGTCTGGACTCTAGATCCAAGCGACTTTTTTTCCCAGTGGGTGAACAGTGTGTCTGCAGCTCTGGAAAACCTTGAAAATAGGGAATCGTTGAGGAGTTTCATCAGGCCAGGAAATTTAGGGAAGTTGGGAATTTTGTGGAAAAGAAGGGGAGTTCCAAAAATATTGGAACCTTGAAATCTGAAAAATAAAGCGCTGCCCCCACTATCGAAGTGAGTCAAATTCGGGGTTTAATGTTCTGAGTTCCACTATGAATAGTAAATAAAGGAATAATTTGCAATAAAAATGTTTAACGATTTTCATTCATTGAATGAGTCGTTCCTAGGAAAGAAGGGTTATAATTTTTATTATTTTTCATCATTTACAGATATATT
Source organism: Bemisia tabaci (assembly GCF_918797505.1). NCBI lineage: Eukaryota > Metazoa > Arthropoda > Insecta > Hemiptera > Aleyrodidae > Bemisia > Bemisia tabaci. Next base: position 5,099,220 of record NC_092802.1, read on the forward strand.
ATTGTCAAGTTTTTCTATTTTTCCGACCCTGGCATGCAAATCGTCAACCTGAAAAGTCGGGGAATTTGGATTATTTTGGCCACGAAAAACCTAGAAGAGTTAAGAGAATTTTTTAGAGTGCCTGAGTAGTTGGAAGTAAACTAAAAGTAAGGACAGGTCGAAATGTGGAGCTCTTAGACCTCAGAGGAGTAGCCGATCCTCTCATAAGAAAAACACTAATAAACTGCCCTCTTGGGCCCTAAAAGCTCCATGACCTGCACCCAAAATTACCGACAGGTGCGTACTCTTTCTATATAGGTGCTCATCCTTACTCACTCTTCGTAACCACCTGGTTACGAGAAGAAATACATGGTACCTCATGTATTTTTTCTCGCTGAGTCTGTGGTCCCCCTGGTTAAATTACTAGGATTTCCGAGACGATGTGGCAATCTCGGGGCGAGTAGTCCGCTTCGTGGTCCAAGTGTACTTCGCGTGAGAGAAAGAGCATATTTATTGAAAGGCGAGCGCATAACCGGGTTCCCCGGCGTTCCCTTTTTCCTCCGTCTGGAGCTGGACTCCTCTCTGTTTGACTGTTTGGAGACAGGATTTCGTCGACGGACACTGGGTAAACACCGCAGCCAAGATGAAGAACGATTCCGTGCTCGGAGGTGGGTCGCTCGACTGATCGGTGTTCTGCCGTACTAAGGAAAAACGCCGTATGAACATTCGAGAGTTGCCAAATTTCCCCAGATAAAAATTGTAGTTTTGACGGAATTCATGGATATTTTTCCTTGAAACTGTCCGATTTTTTAGATTGAATTGCGTACAAAATTGTCTGAAAATTTTGGAAAATAATATTCACAATTTTTCCAGCAATTTTGGTTTTTATTGGAGGAACTTGGCAACGTCTGAGGGCTCATACGGTGGTCTTCCGTAGCATGGCAGTGTTGAGTTTGTTTTGGTTTTGGATGAGCAAGTATCGGTTCTGGACCCGGAATGAGTTTCTCTCTACATTGATTATTTTCCGTGGATTTTGTGCGATACAGTTAGAGACGATGTATTTCAGAGACCCTGCCCTAACAATCGAAGCAATGTACTGCCGCTGTAAATAAAATTGCCGTAAAAGCCATCGGGCGATGCCACAATTTCCTTCGATCAATCACGAGTTTTCGAGAAAATTTTTTGAATATTTCTTTCCCGATTTTTAAGAGGATTTCGTTTGTAATTCGTCTGAAAAGTCTGAAAATGTCAAAGAAAAATATCCATAACTTTCCTCAATAATACATATTTTCTGAAGGGGATTTTGGAAACAATCCAGTGCTCATATGCGTTTTTCCTAAGCACGGCAGTGTAATTGGGGGAGGTAAAAGTTGAATTGGTTTCAGGACATTTTGTCAACAATTTTTTGTCCAGTAGTTTACGTCCACACGTAAAATAAGCAACAGTGACTTGGTCCAAGCGTTATATTTTAGTCGGTATGTAAAATTTTGATAAATTGATACATTTTTTTTTTTCTTTTTTCCTTTTTTTTCATCAATTTAAATGAGAATAATCAATGCAGAGTGTGCAAAAATTTCAAAATCATAAGTTAAAAAACGCTGACTATGCGAGTATGAATATTAGAGCCTAACAGAGCGGAACGGCGTGCTGCCAACGTGAGAGGCTCACTGACGCCTACAAACCTAAGTGGATACTTCACGCATTGCACAATGCTTGAAGTATCCACTTAGGTTTGGAGGCGCCAATGCGCGTTCCGCGCTGACCGCCCGCCCGCCGTGCAGCGGCGCCTGAAGCAACTATTTCACAACAGAGGTGTTGCACAGTATTATACAAAATTTAACGTATTAAGAATGACAGGCATCCTTTAAAAGTACAGATCTTTCCTCGCAAAATAAATCGAGATACTTATCGTACAAAGGAAAAATCTAGAGCCTTTAGCTGAGGCAAATCAAGAGGTTCATCCGGTTCAGGCATAACAAGGTGGGAATTTCTTGAAAGATAACTAAGTCCTGTTGCACCAAAGAGGTGTAGAGAGTTTTAGTGAATTTTGTCGAATGGAATTGTCCCTCATTTTTACCAAAAATCTCAATTATATATTATTCTCCGTTGGATAAAACAACCAAAAAAAAAAATCATTCTTCCAAGACATTATATATTTTCATCCAAAAACGTCGTGAGCAATTGTCGTTTGTACTTACATGTGGGTCGATTAATTTTGGGTCTCTGCTGGCACGTGGACCAAAGCTCCCGTGCCGAAAAAATGTGCGGACGTAAACCACTGGAAAAAACAGGTGCGCGGATAAAAAATCGTTGACGAAATGTCCTATAACCGTTGAATTCGAAGGTCAACGCTGCTTTTCGCCCAATAATGATTGATAAGAAACTTTTTGAGCAAAAAGTCAAATATAATTGGACGTATTTCTTTCAAACGGAACTATGTGCATTATGACGTGAGCCCTGTTATGAACATATTCTTATGGGTCTCAGGGTTCATGTGTGAATGCACATAGTTCCGTTTGATAGAAATACGTCCAATTCGCGTAATGATGACAGATCAATGTCTGTCTGGGTGAGCATATCGCTAGGCGAGACTAGAGTTCTTTTATGCCAAGAGTTAAGATATAAGGAATCCATTTCTGACTGGCTTTGAAATTTTGTGATATTTCATTTCGAGAAAAAATTTCATGAAATCCCCTTTCATAACGTATCGCGAAATTTTGCATCTGTGGGAGGCTTGAGAGTAACAAATTGAAAAACAAAAAACGTCGAGATTATTCAATTTATCGACTGCCCCAAGTGAATCGATTGTTTAACGCAATCGTCTGGGGTTGACACGTACTTACGACAGCCGACAGCCATTTTCCCGAGCATTTCCAACCCGCGCCACGCAGGGCCCCACGATTCGGAGCCCTGTGACGTCATCGGAGTGCCCCCGACGTCCGACGGCCGCGGGGCCTTGTAACATTTACCGGGCCGCAAATGACCCGGGAACTCGGGCGCGATTCTGCCGTGATAGCGAAGAGAGCAGTAAGTGCACGCTGGGATGAACCCCGAGACACGTTAACGCACGTAATGACCGTGGCTCATTCAGAAAAGCAGTTACTGCTCTCTTGGCTATCACGGCGGAATTGTTCGACCGCTCCCACAATTTTACACGAATTCCGTCCGACAATCACACACATACATCATAAAAGGCAATGGTCCTTTCGCAACCGCGGACCAACAACCGTCTCAGCCGAGGGCCCTTGCAGCGGGGCGCTTGGGTGTTGCCGGATTTCACGGAAAACCAAGATTTTCCCCCAATAATGGAGATGTTGCATGTGTGAGGGATTTGCGATTTGACTGTTGATTCTTATGTAAAAGTTCGCCGGAAACACGATGGTGCCACTGGTATTCTCTGAAATCAACTCCCAAGCTCAAAAAAAGCTCCTAAGTTGAGGCCAAAATGGAGGGGATATCCCACCCTACCCTGAGAGTCCACCTCTACATCAAGACAAACTCTAAATGCAAAGATAGGGAGCAAATACATTAGCAGGGTTGCCGTGTTTTCAGTTTTAGAGTCCCCAAATAAAGTGGCAGCCCTGTCAATGTATTTGCTCCCTATCTTTGCATGGAGTGTTTACCTTGATGTAGAGGTGGACTCTCAGGGTAGAGTGGGATATCCCTTCCATTTTAGCCTCACTTTGAGAGCTGTTTTTGAGCTTGGGAGATGATTTCAGAGAAAACCAGTGGGACCATCGTGTTTCTCGCGAACTTTTACATAAGAATCAATGGTCAAATCGCAAATCCCTCACACATGCAACATCTCCATTCAGGGTTGCCGGTGGTCTGAAAAACCAGAAAAGTCAATTTAGCGAGGTGCGTGTAGTACTGCCATACTGTGCTAAGGGGAAACGCCCTATGAAACTCCAGGCATTGCCGAATTCCCTTCGATAAAATGCGAATTAATCGGGAAAGTTGTGATCATTATTCTTAAAACTTTTCAGACGATTTTGTTTGCAGTTTCATTTAAAATATCTGAAAAGTTTATAGGAAAATATTCTCTACTTTCCTCAAAAGTATCTGTTTTATGCGGAGAGATTTGGCACCTTTTGAATGTTCATACGGCGTTCTTCCTTAGCGCCTTCTTAAATGAGCGATGCAACAATCACGACTCGTAAGTATTTGAAGCCCTAGCTGGAGCACATAAAGGACCCCTTTCTTCCTCTATTTGCGTTTTTTATCCTCGTACTCTCCCTATATCGGTACCAGGATTGCCACCGTAGGGAATACTGGGAAAAGTCTGGGATAACCTGGAAATGTTGGGGACAAGTTGTTAGATCATCTTCATTTGCTTTTCAGATTAGGTTTGACCGTTTGACGTTTCGGACAAATTTTGCCTGAAAAGTATTTCTAATCGTGTCCTTCTAACCATCTGGCATATCTTCAATTGTCAGGAAACTTCACCAAAATGTGCCAGGGAATTTCATTCTCCAAATTCTGTGGCAATCCTGGTACTTTATGCCAATTGAGCACTCTCTGCATCCCTGTGTCGATTGTGTCCCTTGGAATCCCTCCAAACGCGCGAGGCCGGTCACGGCGGCAACGACGCAACAATCCAACGCGACAGGGCGCGCGGGCGGGTGGCGGGGGCGGCCGGGGAAAATGTTCCGATGATTGCGGGCAATTTTTTAAACATGCGTGCATCTGACGTTTAGTCGATAAGTCTCCCGGGCCCCGGTCGGCGCCGGACACGTATCACTGACAAAACATTCGCGTCCTCACAAATCGTCATCGAGTCCCGGACACACCGACCGCGTGTCAACTCGAGTGGGCAGCCAGCGCCCCCCTGCCCCCCCCCCCCCCCGGGTGCCCCTCGACCGCTACCACCACCTCCGCGCGGGAGGTCACCGCGATATTATGTTCCCGAGTCCCTGGATATTGATGGAGAGGGTTATTAGACGTGAAAGTTTCGGTCCCTGTCCCTGTTTCTGAGTGGCCTTCTCTCGAGTCTCTACGACAGCATATTTCGCTGTTCCTCTAGCGGAAGGGCGTATCTCGATCTCCGTATGAGCCCCAGAAAGCATGGATTTGTATGTGAAACAAGGCTCATGTGGAAATTGATATACGCCCTCGCGTCAGAGGGACGACGATTATTCCTCGATTGTTGCATTCCGCAGGGCTGCCACAGTCGGGGAATAAAGGGGAAACAGGGTGATTTCAGGGAATTTTAAAAAGGGTGGGAAAACCCGGAAGTGTCAGGGAAAATGACGAAAATGTTAAGGAAAAATCGTCAAGTCACCTTGATTTGCTTTCTCGAGTGGGTTTGACGTCTCAAAAAAAAAAAACTAAAACTAAACAACAAAAAACCAACTACAAACTAAAAAACTATTTCTAACTATGTATGTCTAACAATTTGGCATTTCCTCTAGTGGCAGGAAATTTTACCAAAATCTGTCAGGAAAATCAGGGCATTGTGATGTTGCATGTGTGAGGGATTTGCGATTTGACTGTTGATTCTTATGTAAAAATTTGCGAGGTACACGATGGTGCCACTGGTTTTCTCTGAAATCAACTCCCAAGCTCAAAAAAAGCTCTCAAGTTGAGACCAAAATGGAGGAGATATCCCACGCTATCCTGAGGGTCCACCTCTACATCAAGTCAAACTCTCCATGCAAAGATAAGGAGCAAATACATTGACAGGGCTGCCACTTTATTTGGGGCCTCTAAAACTGAAAGCAAGGCAACCCTGTCAATGTATTTGCTCCCTATCTTTGCACGGAGAGTTTGACTTGATGTAGAGGTGGACTCTCAGGATAGCGTGGGATATTCCCTCCATTTCGGCCTCAACTTGAGAGCTTTTTTTGAGCTTGGGAGATGATTTCAGAGAAAACCAGTGGCACCATCGTGTTTCTCGCGAACTTTTGCATAAGAATCAGCAGTCAAATCGCAAACTCCTTACACTTACAACATCTCCATTGAGACTATGCTACATGATAACAAAGTCATTATTTGGAATTGTTTCCAGGCATAATTAGTTATTCAAAACGTCAAACCCATTCTAGAAACAGGGTTGCGACAGAATTTTGAAAATAAAATTCCCTTACATATTCCTGATTTTCCTGACACATTTTGGTAAAATTTCCCGCCAATGGAAGAAATGCCAGATTGTTAAACATTCGGTCAGAAATGTTTTTTTAGTTTGTAGTTGGTTTTTAGTTGTTTAGTTTTAGTCTTTTTTTCAAATCGCAAATTCCTCACACATGTTACATCTTCATTATACCAAAAAAATGTGACAGAGAAATCAAGGAAATGTCAAAGAATTTCATTTCCTATATTTTGTGTCAACCGTGAAACGTGGCAACGCTGCAGCGATTAGTGACGCGTTCGGGCGGGCCTCGGATTTTCCCGTTAAACCGCGCCAAAAGTCGTAAAGCCGCCGTAGTCCGGGAGACGACCCATACTTCCATGCACCAGAAATTAATTAAAAAAGAAGAAAAAAGCGAAAAAGGAGTAGGAAGCCGAAGTGCCGCTGGTAGCACTTACAATAAAAGGACTCCCGAGCCCCGAGACGATCCGGGAGGCGGGAGCGAACCAAGGAAAAAATTAATAATAACCCCCCGGACAATAAAAGCTGGAGGACTCGGGGACAGCGATAAAAAAACATCCGTTAAATGGCGACGATCAAACGTTCATTTTTTAATGGGCGAGTCCATCGTTTTCGACACGCTGAGCTGGATCTGCGGGGAGGGGGGGGGAGGCATTTTTGACGTTCCGATCGCGTCGAAAGTTGCGATAGCGTCTGGAACTTTCGGGAAAGAACCAATGGCGAGGCGTGCTTTGCGATGTATCGATTAGTCTGCCATATAAACCTACACTGGAAAAAAAAAAAGACAAGCGCATTGGATCTAGAGTCCAGACTCATAAAAACATCGACAAGCAAAATACTCTTGATTCAATCAGATTTAAGCTTAAATCAAAAGGCAATCCGCTCAAATTAAGAGGCTTGGTTCTTGATTTAAGCTTAAATCTGAAATCAGGCGACAAGAAATCCACTTACACTAATTTTTGTTAAGTCCGTGCAATTCATTATCAATGATACATATAATAATTTAAATTCTCAGGGTTTAGTCACAAAAAAATTTTTTTATTTCGAATCTCATTCCACGAGCTACACTGATTAAAATATTTGCGTTTTTTCAAACTTTTTGTCAATATAGGAAGTGAAACACAAACAAACACAAATCTTGTGTCAATTTGGCATGGTTTGCAGTGAATTTCGCGCAGAAAGCAATGGAGAGACTGTAAAATGCAATCCTCCGATTGCGACGTTGGTATTTGCCTCAGTTTTTCATTTAAAATCTTCAAGAACACTAGCAGACATGTTCTCTTAAAATTGTCAGCTGAAGGCAAGGGTTAAATTGTGTTTTACTTCCCAAGCGAACCAAACTTTCGTGTTGAAGTTTCTCTCTGTGTAAGAAGAAAACATTATCGAACCAATTTTGCAACGCCAAGTGTTGCAACGCCGGATTCTTCACCTCTGGCGCTAGGAGTAATGATTTTATAAGTCTGTTTAAGAGTGCTTGATAATGATTTTTTATGAGCCTCCCAACCGGCTGTCAATAAAACATAATTTGAGCACTGCATTAGTCGAACTGCCGCCCCGGTTTAATCGTGCGAATTTATAAGTTTCGCCGACCGGAACTGTCGTAAACGGGCACTTATACCGAATTTACGGAGAAAATTCGATACACTCGGGTGGAAAAACTCATATTTCTTGGAAGCACATTTTTATAACACCTCATGACAATTGATTACTCTTCGATCTCTAAGCAGCTTCCAGAGAGTATCACGAAGGCGAGGCTACCATATTTAAGGATCTCTCGCTCCGTTTGAAATAAAAATTGAGAGTCTTTTTTCCGGCATTTTAGGGGTGATTCGTTCCTCACTTATCCTGAGGATATTTTCCTCACAAGTCGGGGACCGCGGCGTTGCCTAGGGTTGCCAAGAAATCCGAATTTCATGGTCCGGAAACCCCCCAACGCCCCTTGGGGCGTAAAGGGGGGGGGGGCGTCACGATCCCAAAAATCAGGGTCCCCGAACGCACAAACGAAAGGGAGTACGCATGTGCAGAAGCATCATAAAACCATTCACCCGCGCGAAGTTCACCATTCATCGAAGTCAGAGGACCAGGCGCAGCGGTGGCTGGTGAGTGGTGAGAAGCGCGCCTAATTAGAGTAACAAGATATTCCATCACGTTCAAATTGTGGGAATGTTTCGCACCATTTCTGATTTATTAATTCCGCGATAATTGATATCCACGGTGCAATTACTTTAGCTCCGTCAAAATCGCGACGAGCTAGGCACAGCTGTCGCGAGGCGCCTTGTTGGCGAGTCGCTAGACTTCCGCGAATTATCTGAATCTACGTTACTCTACGATTATTAACGGGAAATATCAGGAAATTTGGTGTTATCGGGAAAATCCAGGAAAATGTTAGGAAAATCGGTCATCGAATCAGGAAATTCTGAGTGCTTCAAGCATTTTCCAAACATTTGATTCAATTTATCAAATATCTTGATTCTTCAAATCTATCGAGTGTTAATTTATTCCATGAGTGGATCCAGCAATTTGGCAACACCGGATTTCCTCCATTGGAACCTATGTTAAACAATCGATTCTTGTCGGAGCACCTTGCCCCTCCAAGAATCGATACATTTCCGCACGTTTAAATGGAGAAAGAAAGAGATGCCTTTTTGCTGGATCCGCCAATGAAATTCCGCAGAACATTCGGACATTCTGTCTCAAATATCTGGAAAAATCCAGAAAATATCAGGAATATCCGAAATCAAATTTTCGCGAACACCCCGTTAATGAAGTTATTCACCTAATTTTCGATTCTTTAACTTTCCATGAGATGTTTGATGCTCCGCAGCCCATGACAAGATTTACAATAATAAAAATTGAAGCAGCGGGTAACAAGGCTGATTTTTACGTGAATACCACCAAAACGTTTCGGCTGAAAACTCAGACTGTCTCAGTTGGATGAAAACAGTCACAAATTTTAAAAATCTAAAAACTTAGTATTTGGCTGTACCTTTCAAAGCGAGAGTCAAGTACTAAGTTTTTAGATTTTTAAAAAATTTTACTGTTTCTATCCGACTGAGGAAGGCTGAGTTTTCAGCCGAAACGTTTTGGTGGTATTTTGTGAAAATTTGCCTTGTTCCCCGCTGTTTAATTGTTATTATTGTTAACTTTCCACGTTACCAAAGTGCGATTTTCATGCACGTGTCGGCACTACTGTAAACTTCCTGTGTGTTCTATTCTTTAATAGTTTTTTCCCCGCACTTTTTCGAACGTAAGTAACACCCTCCCGAACGGATGCGACCGATTTGAGCGCTAGCGAATATTAGATAAGTGAGGTGCGATTAATTACCCCTGCAAGATTAATTCGGACGTATTTCTGCTAAACGGAACTATTTGCATCATGACGTGAGCCCTGTTATGCATAAATTCTTATGGGTCTCAGGGTTCATGTCTAAATGCACATAGTTCCGTTTTGCAGAGATACGTCCATTCATCAAAGCCTTAGAGTCAAGTTTTCGCGTGGTTTCTGACATGCTGTGATTAAGGTTTCATTCCAGCCCTGATTAGACTTCACATACACCCACAATTAGGTCTCTGTAACAGCGCGTAATTGTTTTAGTCACCTTTTAGATTTTTGCGCCGAACGTCCTAGACCTACCACGGAGTGTATAGCACCGTGAATTAAAAGTCGTGTAATTTTTCACAGATTACGTGCAGGAAATGCCCGTCCCAGCAGTATCAATTCAATTGCGGGGTGCATGAAGTGCGAGAAAAAAACCCCTACTAGTCTAATTGAATCGAAATTAACCGGACCTGAATGAATGGTGCATCCGTCAAAATTCAGCAAGAAACTGCCTATTTGTCTCAGGATTTTTCAGAAGACGTGACTTGACGGGGATTCTACGAGGTTCGACGCTCCATCTCGTGAGAAGTTCTTCTATATCGTGGGAAATTTTCAGGGAACCTCTTTATTTTGGTTCGGGATAGAGTCCCTTTCTACTGAGAGTCAAGACAATGTGAATCCATTTCTGATTGGTTCCCGTATTTTAGGCCTTCACAGTTGTCACAAACGGGAATAAAGATTACATTTTCACCGATTGCAAAGATTGTAATCTGGAATGGACCGGGGAGTTACGGGTTCGGCAAGGAACAAACGGAATGAGAGAAGGAACGGAGAAAGGAATTTGAGAATGGGCCGATCAAAGATTACAAAAAAACGTTCGATTTCTGTAATCTTTATTCCTGTTTGTGACTCCATGAGGGGGTGTTGTCTTGACTCTCAGTATAAAGGGACTCTAGTTCGGGATCGATTTTTGGGATCAAACTACGACTTCCTTGTCGTATATCGTTTGCCCAAAACCTTTTTCTTTTCAAAGTTACAGACCCTCGAAGTTTGAGCCGTTCATCGTGATTTTTAAGGCATTCTCTTTGAGCACCAACTCTTCTTCTCTAGCTGAAGTTTGTAACAGGTCCGGTCTTGCCCACTCTCTCAATTGTATTTCCTTTTGCCCACTTTTCTCTCTCATTTTATTTTTTAATCGAGAACCAGAGACAAAAAGAGATCCTCTATTGGTATTTTGGCAATTGTGGAAGCTTTTACTTTCGGGATTTCAACATTTAATTTTCTTGACTTACGTATTTGGTGGATATTCAACAACCCTTAATCCTCCACTCTTTGATGACAACGCTTGGCTGCAAATATTCGTGCGGATGTCTGTGTTGCATATCTTAAAATTGAAGACGTTTTGAACGCGAAAGAGACATCTTTTTAAAAAATGCATATTTCTGAGGCAGATTCTGCAGCTAGGAGAGCATTGAAGACTTTCCTGATGTGCTCATTGTTATTTTGAGTAATTTTCTGTGGGAATCAACACTGGAAAAAAAAACACATTGGATCTAGATTCCAGTCTCTGTAAAACATTGACAAGAAAAATGAATCTTGATTCAATCAGATTTAAGCTTAGATCAAAAGGAAATCCGCTCAAATTAAGGCTTGGTTCACGATTAAGCTTAAATCTGATTGAATCAAGAGTATTTTTTCTTGTCGATGTTTTTAAGAGTCTGGACTCTAGATCCAATGTGGTTTTTTTTTTTCTTTTTTTTTCCAGTGCACTGAAATTCGATGTTATCAGGAAAATGTAAGGAAATCGATTATGGATCAGGAAATGATCGTCTCAAGATTTTTCAAACATGTTTCGATTCATCACGTATGTTTCAATTTCTTCCTGTAAAAAATCAGAAAATCTCGTCTTAAATATCAGGAAAAATCAGAAAAATCAAAATTTAAGTTTAGTAGACTCGATTGCATGAAATCTGCTCAAATTAAGAGGCTTGGTTCTTGATTTAAGCAAAATCTGATTGAATCAAGAGTATATTTTTCTTGTCGATGTTTTTAAGAGTCCGGACTCTAGATCCAATGCGTTTTTCTCCAGTGAACTGTTCTTTTTGCTCCACAGCGGAAGTTCGCAACAGGCTCATTGGTACTCATGCACGGACGACAGATGACCCCGGTGTCGTTTGCATCTTTCTCTCGCGTTGGTTGTTTGTGGTTCAGCGTGATAATCCGCGGTGCGTGCGCGGGCGGGCGGGCGCGCTTCATCCTCGGCGTTGCGTGCGCGCGAGGTGCGAAACGCGACGCGCCGCGGTGCAAAGTGAATGTGTGAACGCGGCCTCGTCGGAGCTCGTGATTTCGGCCCCCGTCCCCCCCCCCCCCCTCCTTAGAGCTCGAAGAGAACGTGATTTTTTCGACCCGAACTCCTGGCCCCGCGTTGCCGTTGCGACGCCGCGCCGCGCCGTCCAATGCGGTCAGCGTCGGACGTCGGACGTTGCCGCGGTCGTTGACGTCAGCAATGACGGAAGGTCGGTCTGTCCAGTTCTGTTGTGGGCCGATAGAGCAATTACTTCGATTTATCACTATCCACCGTAGAAACATTGAGAGTAATATTGTTTTGAGGAAAAAACGATGTATGGACGTTCAGACGTTCCGAGATTTCTTCAGAAGGATTGGATTCGGCTGAGCCGGTCTAGAAAGTCCGGAAATTGTACTTATTTTCTGTCGCGGTTCGGAAATCGGAAGTACTGATAAAATACGTGAATTTTTTAAAGATTTCCGAGATTTTTCGCACGCCACGTCTTTTCTTAAGATAGCTTTTGAAAGTGTGCAATCCCTCGTGCATCGATTTTTAGTGTAGTATTGGTGCGCTGAACCCTGATACAAATACTTTGTGGTTTTTGTTACTTTTGGTCAGTATAGGAAGTGAAACACAAAACAACACACATTTGGTAAAGTTTTCGGTGAATTCAGCGAAGAAAATTAGAAAAGGACTGAGAAAATGCATTCCTCCGATTGCTACGTTGGTATTCATCACTCGTTTTTTATCAAATTTCTTCAAGAAAACCAGGGTACATTTTCTCTCGAAATTTCCAAGCGAAGGCGAGGGTCATTTTGTGTTTTACCTCCCGTATTAACCAAACTTTTGTATTAAAACTTCTCTCTGTGTGCGTTGGTCTTGATGTACACACGTAAAGCGTTCGAAAAAAATGGGAGAGAAACGGGTTTTTTATTAAATTTCTTCAAGAAAACTAGGGGACATTCTTTCTTGAAATTCCCAAACGAAGGATAGGGTTATTTTTGTGTTTAACCTCCCGTTTTAACCTAACTTTTGTGTTGAACTTTGTCCCCGTGTAGACACCCTGTTCGTGTTAATGTATGCTCATTCGGGGAGATTTGTGTCTATTCAGGAAAAATCTCGCACACCTCGAGTTCTCTTCCCCGCGATGAAGCTCATCTCGAAAAGTCCGGCGTCGACGCGGTAAGCTCGCGGTTCGCGCCGAATAACGAGGAACGGCTCCGTCGGTGGACTCGTCCTTAATTTAACAGCATCTGTTAGGAGAATGTGTTGCACCCCGGGAAGGGGGGCGCGGGGAGGGGGCGCTTTATCACCGTTGGGGCACCGGGCGGGGGGGGGGGGCGAGGGGGCGGCGGGGACAGTCGTAATGACGGATGTACCAGTGTACCTATGCGCGCGCTACGTGAGACGTGAGACTCGCCCGCGTCACGCGCCACGCATTAAGAGAACGCTCATTTTTCAGCCGCCGTTGCCACAACTACCTTCTTGCTTTCTTTTTTTCTTTCTTTTTTTTAAAAACAAAAAACAGCGTTTTCTGCCGTGCTGAGGAAGAACGCCGTATGAGCCTTTTGACGTTGCCAAATTGCCTTCGATTAAAGAGGAATTTACTGGGAAAATTTTGAATAATTTCCTTCAAATTTTTAAGACGATTTTGTTCGCAGTTTTTCTGAAAAATCTGAAAATTTCAAGGAAAAATACAAATTACACTGGAAAAAAAAACACATTGGATCTAGAGTCCAGACTCTTGAAAACATTGACAAGAAAACATACCCTTGATTCAATCGGATTTTTGCTTGAATCAAAACGAAATCCGCTTAAATTAATAGGCTTGGTTCTTGATTTAAGCTAGATTCTGATTGAATCAAGAGTACTTTTTCTTGTCGATGTTTTTAAGAGGCTGGACTCAAGATCCAATGTGTTTTTTTTCCCCAGTGCTGCACCTGGAACTCGCGGCTTCTGAGCCTGGAACGCGGACGGTTTGTCCGCGTAGCCCGTAAGTACGGCCTCCACGGCCGGAGATTTGTTTGAATTGTCGAAAGTATTTTCCGCGCGCTCGGGAAATTATATCATGGTCGAAAACTATCGGAACGGTGAAGTTTTCACCTAGATTCGTCGTTAAAAAGTATCGAGACCGCCCAGACGAGCAGAATCTCCCTCTGTAAAAAAAAGTTGGGAATTCGTCGAGGTTCCAGTAGCGGGTGCTCCAAGTGCAAGAGTGCATCCACGATACCGCATATCGCTGAAGGGCGGGGGGGGGGGGGCGAATCGATAGCCAATCAGAGCGAAATTCCCACGCGGGCCGCTCCGAGGACGAAAACGCGGGCCGCGGTCGGTTGAACGAACTCGGAACTCGAAGTCGGGTCGGGACGTACGGGTAGTCAGTAGGTTAGCGGTGAAGGTTCGTTGCCGGCCGGTGTGGCGCGGCGCGGCGCGGGGCGACCTCATTCGGTGCAAAGTTCATATTTGATTTATTTGCTTCACGATCGGTGGCCTAATGAGATGTGTTTTCTGTTCCTCTGTTGCAGGTAAGTCGGAGCCGCTGCTGGACCCGGCCGGGCCGCGGACGGCGCACAATTTATTGGTCCCTCGGCGGCCGGATTTTGCGGCGCCGCACAGAGGATCGATTCGATCGGAGAAGTTGGACATGAAATTTTTGACAAAATCTGTGAATTTTGATGTTAATTTCGTCACTTAACAAAGTTCTTAGTGGATCGAGTCAATTAGAGAAGTCGGACATGAATTTTTGACAAAACTGAGAATTTTGATGTTAATTTCGTCACATAGCTCAAGGGTGTTTGTAAACAGGGTGTCTACAAGTCCGGAAAGTCCGGAGATAGTACTGATTTTTTAAGGACGGTCAGGAAGTACTTAAAAAGTGCGGAAATTCCGCAAGAAGGTCCGGAATTTTTGTCATTTTTATCGCATTTTAAGCGAAAAATTCAAATCTGTGGAATTCTTGGAATTTCAGAGTGTCTGCTGGTCCGGAATTGCCGAAAAGTCTGGAAATAGAGTACTGATTTTTTAAAAGCGGTGCGGAAGTATGAAAAAAGTACGGAAATTTCGCAAGAAGGTCCGGAATTTTTTATTTTTTTGTCGTTTTTGTCACGATTCGAACGAGAAACTCAAATGTTTAAAATTTTTAGAATTTCGTCGAATAGAGGTACTGAAAAAGTACCGAATTTCTCTGTTGAGGAGGCACTGAATTTCTTGGGAATGCACTGAAAAAGTACTGAAGGAGTGCTGATTTCTGGTCGGTCTGTTTTCGTGGACACCCTGCAATAAGAGAAGTCGGACAATAAATTTTTGCCTAAAACTGTACATTTTGCTATTTCTTTCGTCACATTTTACATTTTAAGGGGTGGGTGCTTTTAGAAGCAAATTTTTTGAAAAAACCAACAAAACCAATCCTAGAACCTCAAAATTTTGTATAAACGGAGTTATACGCTTTTAAAGTTCAAATTTTGTCCGACATCTCCTATCGACTCGATCCACCGTGCGCCGTTGCCGACCGGGCATGCTCCCGAGGGACACGACCCGGAAAAGTGTCCATCGATTCCACCGGTATTGTATTTGGAAGAAATGAGTGACCGGATCTGTGAAAAGGGATTTTATCTTCGGGGAAAAACTGATCCTCGACTTTCCGGAAACTGGAACCACGTTCTGCTATGCCGTACCAAGGAAGAACGCCGTATAAACCATCAGACGTTGCCAAATTTCCTTTGTTAAATTACGAATTTTCGGGGAAATCTGTATGCCCCTCATTAATGGGCCAGTTGCGCTGGTTACAAACTCATGTTTTGATGCTTGATTCTTGTAGATCAGCTAAAAATAATAAAATCAATAAGATGATATTTGGATATATCTTTTTATTCTTAGCTGATCTACAAGAATCAAGCATTAAAACACGATTCTGTGGCCAACACAACCTACCCATCACTGGAAAAAAACATATTGTATCTTGAGTCCAGACTCTTAAAAACATCGACAAGAAAAAACGCTCTTGATTCAATCAGATTTAAGCTTAAATCAAGAACCAAGCCTCTTAATTTGAGCGGATTTCCTTTTGGTTTAAGCTTAAATCTGATCGAATCGAGAGTCTTTTTTCTTGTCGATGTTTTCAAGAGTCTGGACTCTACATCCAATGTGTTTATTTTTCCAGTGATTCTTTTTGTCAATGTCCTTGGGTTCGATGGGATTTTTCAAAAATTTTGCCCCGCAACCCTTCAAAAAAGTTTTTCCCGCGAAAATCCAACCTATTCTCATCCCCCGAACGACTCGCCCCACCCTTCGCTCCGGAGCCCCGGATTCCAACCCCCTGATTTTCGCGCCCTTTCGATCCGACACGGCGGCGTTGGCGACAACCGCGGACACGCCGAGGGGCGGCCGCGAGGGGCAGGGGTGGCGGGGGTTGTTCCGCGGGCCGGAATGTATAACGATGTAAATTTAATTACTCCCTCGAGTTGCCGCTCCGACGTCGCCCTTCGCCGCCGCGAGGATGTTCTTACATCCCCCTCGAGGCGACAACTTTAAACGACCCTACGCCCCCTCCCCCCCCCTCCCCGCTTTACCCCCGAGGGTGGGGGGTGGGTGAATCTTAAACTCGAGCGAGCGTCTTTATTAAACTCGAATTTTCATATTCGTGATTAATGGGGCTAGTGGAATCCCCCCCCCCCCCCCGACACCGGTCTCGCCCCAATTAATGTCAAGTGCGCGGACTTAGCACGTAGCGAAGGAGCTTCGCGAGGTTGCCATTTTTGAGTGTCTTCCGTACCGGTGTGCCGAGGAAATTGTTATCCGAAGGTTGCCAAATTTCTTCATTTGTGATGTTTTTACACTGAAAAAAAGTTACGGGCTGTACAGACGTACCGTCCGTTCCGGGTCCAGATTCCAAAAGTTCCGGGTGCTGGAGCCGTAGCTTCGATTGCTCTTGGTGCTATGCCCGGAACTTCCGGCCTCTGAGCCCGGAACACAGACGGTATGTCTACATAGCCCGTAAGTAAGGCTTCCACGGCCAGAGTTTTTTTTTCAGTGTATCCGAAGACATTTTATGCCGATTTTTCTTTGAAATAGATTAGATTGGAAATCGATTTTGAAGAAAATTGGATCTATATCTGTTGCAATTCGTCATCGTCCAGGAGACAATGAATCCTGAATATTTTCAACTAGTCAATAAAAATATAATATCAAAGCAATTCGCGTTAATCGTACCTCTCTTTAAATCTAAATTTTATTGCAGAAGTAAAGGTTAGTGTATTCCTTTTTGGATGAACTGTAATTTTGGTGTGGAAATGCCAATTTATTGCTTTAAGACCAAGTTGAGAGGATCGGTCCGGTGAAAGCTCTAACCCTTCAAACTCATGAGCTTTTTCCTCAACTTTTCTCCCGCATATCAATCAAATACAAAATCGAGAGAAAATCAAGAAAATAGGGAGAAACAAAGAAAACTTACTCTTCCGCAACTGATTTTTTTTTCTTTTTTTTTTTTTGAGCAATCGAGGAAAAAATCTCTTAAATAGATTTGACATTGCAACTTTGAAAAAAAGTAAGTTAGGGAAAGCTTCGTAAGATTTCAATTTGTTTCATGACCATAGAAGATGTGCCTTGAAGCGTTGTCTCAGTGCATTGACTGCTTGGCAGCGCTGAAACTGTTGAATTTAATTATGCGCGGAAATTTCAGGCTTGAAGAGCCCTGAATTTAAGGCGAGGGAAAAAAGTCCAGAAAAGGCGCGCTTTCGGACCCTCTCCCAGGCAAGAGAGGAAGGCGCCAAACTCAACGGCCTCTCGATCAGTCATTACGCAAGTCTTATTCCTCATCGAATATCAGGACGATTTAATAATTTCCATTGCCGCCAGATATTCCTGAGAAAAGCAGCGTTTTTCGTTATTTGTGACAGGGTCTGTGAAAAGGGTCCTTATCTTCCGAGAGCAAAACTGGGAAAAAAAACACATTGGATCTAGAGTCCAGACTCTGGAAAACATCGACAAGAAAAAATACTCTTGATTCAACCGGATTTTTCCTTAAATCAAGAACCAAGCCTCTTAATTTGAGCGGATTTCCTTTCGATTTAAGCAACAATCTGATTGAATCACGAGTATTTTTTCTTGTCAAATGTTTATAAGCGTCTGGACTCTAGATACAATGTGTTTTTTTTTTCCAGTGAATTTGGGTCTCCCGGACAAATTGCTCTCGGAAGATAAGGATTAAGGACCCTTTTTTAGCCTAGATTAGCCTAGATTAATGAAATCCTAAAATTTTTATCAATTTAATCTAACATAACAATGCATTTCGGCAAACGCAATCATCAGGGTACACCCTACACAGAAAATTAACAAAAGACAGCAATAAAGAAGTAACACAGCAAAAAACAAAACCATTTATCGATTGGTTGAAAGAGAGGTGAAATATAAGAAGGAAATGACGATTAGAGTGCAAAGCAGAAACACATGCACTGGAAAAAAACACATTGTATCTAGAGTCCAGACTCTTAAAAACATCGACAAGAAAAAATACTCTTGATTCAATCAGATTTAAGCTTAAATCAAGAACCAAGCCTCTTAATTTGAGCGGATTTCCTATTGATAAGCTTTAATCTGATTGAATCAACAGTCCTTTTTCTTGTCAATTGTTTCTAGAGTCTGGACTCTACATCCAATGTGTTTTTTTTTCCAGTGTTTGAGACCGGGTCTGTGAAAAGGGTCCTTATCTTCCGAGAGCAATTCGGGTCTCCTGGACAAATTGCTCTCGGATGATAAGGAATAAGGACCCTTTTTTAGCCTAGATTAGCCTAGATTAATGAAATCACAAAATCGTTATTAATTTAATCTCACTCAAATAAAGGTATGACTCTGAGACCCCTAAAAAATGGCTCGGAGTTCCATAATTTCTAACCAAAGTGACTTACCGTTATTGGTCGTGAACCTATAAGCATGGCTCCACGAACTATATTCTATGGCTCCATGATCCATAACTCGGCCGGTAAGTCACTCTTCCCATACTTGTTTTTTGAGTGTAAGATAACAATGCATTTCGGTAAACACAATCGTCAGCGTACACCTTACAAAAACACAGAAAATTAACGAAAGACAGCAATAAAGAAGTAACTCAGCAAGAAACAAAACCATATATCGATTGGTTGAAAGAGAGATGAAATATGAGAAGGAAACGACGATTAGAGTGCAAAGCAGAAACACATGAAAAACCCATCGAAGTGCATTGGTATGTTAGATTAAATTAATAAAAATTTTGTAATTTCATGGATCCAGGCCAATCTTGTCAGGTCATAAAATATCTAATTTTTATGGCACAATGCAGCAACCTCGATAATTTCCTCGGAAAATCGCTAATGCGCCTAAGAAATCTCCCCGATCGACCCGGACGGGGGATTTCGCGCTGAATTTGAGACTTCATCAACCGGGTCCCTTTGAGTTGTAAATACACTTGAAATTGAGGCGGAATTTGATTTCGTGAGCCGGAGTCACGGGTTGGCGCGGCGCGGGGTCGAGTTTCCCTTAATAGGAGCCCGATTTCGAGGGTGAAAATTGTAGGATTATCATTAATTGAAACTTTAGGAGGACCCTCTTGAGTTTCTCCCTTCCGATGAGGGAGATGATTCATTTCCAAGACGATGAGTCCCAAGGAGCTTGTTAAGCGTTCCGTCCAGGATTTTCGCTCTCCCTTGAATCGGATTTCAACCCTCTACCGGCCTGTTTGGATCTGGAGGATGAAGTATGTCAAGGATCTTTACAGGGAGGATTTGGACATTGCAGATTGGCTCAGTCATCTCAGGTTATGCACGGCATTTTAGGACCCGAAAACCATCGTTTCCCAGACGCAAGGACGTAACTGAATTTCTGTGGTGCCGAATTCCCACTCACAGTTCGTATTTTTACTCGGGAACCATTGCACATTTTTTATTGAAAATTTCACATATTTTGCATTGGATGGGTGTAAGAAATTGGCAAAATGTGAGGCAGAAAGTGCAAGTTCAATTTGTTTGTGAAACGGAGAATTGTATGAGTACATTTTTTCATTTTAAAGTTAGTAACTTTCAATTTAAAGCTCTGATTTACACTGCGAATAATGAATAGATGACTAATTTTCAATGAGGAATCGAAATTTTAGTGAATTGAATTATTAATAGTTCAAAATGACCGACATGTCTTTCTCCCTACGCTTCATCTTTAGATAATCCAGCGAACCGATTATTGACATTGATAGAGAAAGCTAAAGAAAAAGCACAAAGAAGACAAAAGTGGTATGGAGGGATCCTATTGGCGGGAGCGATCGGTTGCAATGGACAAATAAGAGGTAGGTAATAGACTAACGAACGGCAACCCTCGAGGTACCCTATCGTCGCAGTTCGTTATTTTTTCCCACTTACAATTGGATTGCATTTTGCATAAAGGAACCACTAGCATTGCAATGTTGCTAAGATTGTGCAACTTCTTTTGTCTTGGAGGAAATAACCGATTATCCATTAATAGTTTCTATTTTACTCGCTAAAAACTGTAAATTTAAGACAAAAATTACCATCTAAATTTCATAGTTTTCCACGATTTCCGCAATTTTACTGCAAAAGATGAAGTTGCACAATCTTAGCATCATTGCAATGCTAGTGGTTCCTTTTTGCAAAATGCAATCCAATTGGACTACATTTTGCAATTTGGAACTATAAATCCTAGCCTGGTTTAAAAACAACGTTTGTGCCATTAGTTTCCTTATGCACATAAGTGTTTTTCCAGAAGAGCCAGAATTTATAGTTACAAATTGCAAAATGCAGTCCAATTAGTCTGTAGGAACCACCCATTTCAACCAATAGGATAGCTCTAAACTCGCTATTTCTTCTATGTCTTTAGGTTTGTCTATGGCTTTTCTATTAATTTCAATAATCGGTCCGCAAGGAAATCCGGGGTAAGTCAGGGAATTTTTTCTCGCTATTTGCAGCGTTGGCTCGAGAAGTTTCATCACTCACCGCAGGTCTGTTTCAGCTCGGCTAAAAATCCCCCACCTCCGCAAGGTTCGATCGGAAGATTGGCGCACGTCCGATGGCCCGCGGAATTTTTCACTCAACGGAACGACCCGCGAAGGAAACTCGAAAAGCGCGAGGAAAATGAAAGGATCGAGTTTCGCCCGCTGAATTGGGGGGAAGGGGAGGGGGCACACAGTGGATCGAACCAATCAGAGAGGTCAGACATGGCATTCTCGACTTAAATTGCAAATTTTGATTTTTATCTCGTCATACTTTCATTTTTATGGGTTGCTTCTAGAAGAAAATTTCACGAGGAAACCAATGGGTCTACTTTTAGAACCTCACAGTTTTAAGGGTGTCTACAAGTCCAGAAAGTCTGGATATAGTACTGATTTTTTGAGGGCGGTCCGGAACCACTGAAAAAGAATGGTCCGGAATGGTTCTGCAAGAAGGTCCGGAATTCTTTTTATTTTTTCGTCTTTTTTGTCGCAATTTGAGCGAGAAATTGAAATGTTTAAAATTTCTCGAATTTCGTCACTGGAGAGAGTGAAAAAGCACGGAATTATTCTGTTGAGGAGGTACTGCATTTCTTGGGAATGCACTGAAAAAGTACTTTAAAATTCCTGATTTTTGGCCAGCCTGTGTTAGTAGACACCCTGGTCTTGTATAAACGGAGTCATATGCGTTACAAGATTCCAAATGTTGTTCGACCTCCCCCAACTCGATCCACTGTGCGCCATTGTGTCATTCCTCGCCGTAATTTATATATTTGTTCCGTTTCCGTGCGCGGATCGCGTTCCCGCGCGGCGACGCGCTCGCGATGACAGACGTCGCGTCGCGCTTTTTTTATACTTTTATTTTATTTTATATCGACGCGGCAGGGCTGCCAATTGGGGGACGATCCGCGGGCTCGGGGTCGGGCCAGGTCGGGCAGGTTGGCAGCGCGCGCCGCTGTGATTCCGTCTGTAATTCGCGAGTCGCGGAAGACGAGGGGCGAACTTTGATGTTATTATTTCGACCGGTGAAATGAACCCCCGACCCCCTTCACCCTGGGCCGGGCTCCTTCCTGCGTTGTCGGGTGGATGGGGTGGTTTCTGCGATTTTTGGGAAGTTTAGATGTGTGGCGTGTTTTGCGATGTATCGATTGATCTGCCTTTTAAAACTGTGGAAAAGGGTCGAAAAACAGGGTGTATACTACGAACAGCTTAATAATCGATTCTTTATCACAGTTTCAAAAGGGGGAAAATCAATAATCGAACATGAACGCCTCGCTACTGGTGAAGTTGCCGGCAAACGTAAGCGTCGAACGAGTTTTAAGGTGCAGAAATCTAGAATCGATACATTTTCTCCATTTCTTTTCAAAATTTTTCCAACTGTGGGAAATTTGAGAATAATAGACCTAGGAGTGAAAAAATTAACCGCTTTGTGGCGTCATATTGGGATGAATGAAATTGATTGAATTTCAAGCACTTCCAAACGAACGGCATTTTTTTATAAGGAAACAATATCTCTTAATCATTTAAAAATTAACGCGTGTGTCATAAGTTTCGCCATGCAAATAATATGAGCATTTATGGATGAACCAGAAATAGTATAGTTTCTTATTGGAAAATGCAGTCCGATTATCCATTGGATTTATGAATGCTGGAAGGAACTATGTCCAAATGAATCAAATTGAATGTAAATTTGTACATGGGATCTGCGTACCTTACAGTTCATTTGCTTTAATTCATTTTTACTTGGTTCCTTTCAGCTTGATTGGACTTAATTTTCCAGTCAGGAACTACCATTACGGACTCATTCACAAAAGCTCTTATCCGTATAGGGAAACTAATGAGACACATATAGTTCCTAAAATGAGCCTAGATTGTATTTCCTGATTGCAGAATGAAGTCCAATTCCGCTGAATGTCAGGTTCGCCCCGAAATTCTATGACTTTCGAGACAATCTGACGTCGACATTTCGCCGTCCCGCGTTTCGTTGGCCGCTTTATTTTTTCCCCTTTTTTATGGTTAGAGCCCCTTGTCTCGTTGAAGCTCCTCGTTTCCGTGTTCGCTGTCGTTGTATCCTCGTGCAAACACTCGGGGGTCTTTGGTTGTCATGTCTGAGCGGCCGAATACAAGTGAGGAAAACACTTTCGTGATTCCCAACGTTAAATATGTGAGAAGTGACGGATTATCCTGTCGTTCATGGCGTGTTTTTGGCAACCAAAAGGCTCCCGGAGGTCGGAGAGGTCGTGCCAAATTTCCGCACACGGTTAGAAAAATTCACCAAAATCTTGTGTTGATATGGGATTTAAAATACAAAGCAACACAAGCTGTTGGTTGATTTGTTTGTGTTGCGATCTCATTTAAAAAACAAGCAGAGATATCCAACACAAAGTGTTGATATGGCGCGTCAATAATTCGTACCTTGGATGTTGCACACTTGTCACAATAAAGGAGCCAAAAAATCCTGTCATATCTCTAAGGCACTCAGGTTTGTGATCTAAAACAAATGTGTACACAGTTATTGTAAAAATGAGACGATTTTATTAACATTATATTTATAGACTACATAAAAACTGGACATATATGAGAAAATGATACATTGTTTATTTATAAAAGAATACTGAATGAAAAATTTAAAAGATATAAATTTTAATAAATATTTGTAAAATTTACAAGTTATCAATTTGTTATGAAGTTAAGAATTTGTACTGATAAAAATTGGAGAAGTGTGTCATTAATAATCTATTTCCATTCTAGAGTTGGATGCATTTACATAGACAGCTTCTTGAAATAAGGAAATTTTCGTGTCAAATATTTTGACTCTGCGGCCAATATGCTCTTTCTGAATTATATTAACATTGGCGTTCCATAAAATAAGATTAAGTTTATTATCAGCATAATCTGTAAGTGTTACTGCTCTGCGTTCATATGGTTTCTGATATGTATTTATGCCGGAGGAAGCAGAAAATACTTCAGTAACAGTGCCTTCGACATGAACAATAGTATTTTGGGGAATCAAGTTATTATTAATGTCTTCAAATGCAGCAAAATTGTGAGTGACATCAGGCAAATTGACCTTGTTTTTGCTGACTCGTTCGATTTGTGTTTTCTGGGACGCAATTAATTCATAGGGATGACTTGTTTTATTAAAGAGTGGTGCAGCAGGCTTTACTATTGCCTTCGATATTTGATAACTTTCATTCAATTCTAAAATTGAGGCTAATTTTTCAGCTTGTTCATTGAATCCTGTTAACAGAATGGGCCTGTTGCAAACTTTTGCTAGAGCAGAATGAAGAGTTGTTTCCTATAGATAATGCCTCAAAAATCACGATGAGCGCATCGGCAAAGTCTGAAATGCACTCATAAATTCACAATCTGCGTAAGAAATTTGCGTTATTTTGAGCTTCCCGCTTCAAAAACGATACTACTGCACAGGTGAACATTTTGTTAGATGAGTCCCTCCATCGTCGGCAATATTCATCATGGCCGACGCTTGCGCAGTTCCGCGAGTAATTCGAGGAGAGTTCAAGATCAATTAAGGCGGGCGAGGAAAATATAAACGTAAACACGCCGATTGTTATCTGATTTAATCCTGTTCAGATGTTATCTCGTCCCATCACACGTGTTTTGGCGGACTGGCGTCGGCCATGATGAGTATTGCCGCCAATGGAACGGCTCCTCTAACAAAATGTTCACCTGTACCGTAGTATCGTTTTCGAAGCGGGAAGCTCAAAAACCGCAAATTTCTTAGGCAGATTGTGAAGTTGTGAGTGCATTTCAGACTTTACCGATGCGCTTATCGTGATTTTGGAGGCATTATCTGTAAGAAACAACTCTTAGTTTTGCTCTAGCAAAAGTTTGCAACAGGCCCATTTGGCCAGACATATCTTGAAGGATGGACTTAATTATTAGTCCATTTTTCTGGGGGCTTTTATAGGAAGCAAGACTGGTAAGCGAGACTACTTTACCAATTATAGGCTTTTGATTTTTGTCTGTGTTAATTTGTGTGATCGGCATGTTTACGTCTACTGCAGACTCATCTAATGTTTATGAAACATAATGTACAATATAAAATAAGAAATGAATTTTGAAAATAGTTACATGAAAAAATGAAGATATAGAAATCAATAGGAAAGAAATGTCATTACAGGAATAAAAACCCATGATACTTGCTGATATTTTAACTCTTCAATAATTATAGAGAAACAGAGGAGAGAGCATGTTATTTAAGAATAGTACATACATTTCATGATTTCTTTGAGCCTGTTTCTGTCCATCAGTGATAAGACACGTAATTACTATTCGTATGATATTGAACATGAATGAAACCAAAAAGGAGGTAACCAGGATAGACGATACTGCCATGCCAAGGAAGAATGTTGTATGAACATTAGGGAGTTGCCTAATTTCCTCCAATAAAATGTTTATTTTTGACGATAATTATCAATATTTTTTCTAGAAATTTGCAGACTTTTATGATGATATTGCAAGCAAAAATACTTGAGAAATTGAAAGAAAAATATTTACAAACTGCCTTGAAATTTAGTGATTTGTCGAAGGAGATTTGGCAATGTCTGGAGGTTCATATGGCGTTTTTCCTTAGCACGGCAGAATAGTGGAGAAAATATTTTGAGGGTGGATTATTTTTGGTCAGGCATATTTTCATTGGTTTGGAAAAGGAGGCTTAATCATTGAACACATCCTCTTAATTTGTGTTAAGGTACAAATAATTAAATGATCTAGACAAGCACATCAGCGATGCACAGTTATGCATAACCACAGTTGATTCATATTTTACATTAATCTATTTCTCTTGAAGCAAAAAGAATATTG
Organism: Bemisia tabaci; assembly: GCF_918797505.1. NCBI lineage: Eukaryota > Metazoa > Arthropoda > Insecta > Hemiptera > Aleyrodidae > Bemisia > Bemisia tabaci. The sequence continues at coordinate 5,124,685 of NC_092802.1, forward strand.
TATGTTATATTTTAAAAAAGTAATATTTTGACTGTGAAACTGTAAATATGCGTATTTTGGTTTCAGTGTTTCAAAATTTCTGCAAAAATTTCATATTTTAAAAGGAGACAAAACCAACATCATGGCTTGAAGATTTCATAGAATATTCTTCATAGAAAAGAGGAAAATAATTGAAATTTTGAAACCATGATGTTCAGTAGTTTTCCAAGTAGAAAATAATATGTGCCAGGAATTCTGCAACGCTGCAAATGGAGATATGTATTGCTGCAGTTACACCATCAACTTACAAGTGTATATTGTATTCGCATTTAAATTTTTTCTTACCGTTAAAATGCCAGGTACTCTTCTTATTGTTATCTTGTTCATCAACTTCGGAGATGACATCGTCAATATCAGTATCTTCTGGAAATATGATTATAAAAGAAAAATACAGATTACGACGGCAAATAATGATTATTATAATGTAAATGATAACATAGTAGGCAGATAGGTGAGATGTGATTTTACACTTCAATATTGCTCAGATGCAATTTAGAAAGTATCTTGACTAAATTTTCATGAATTATTGAATGCAGAATTAATTTTGAAAGGATTGAATGCAGCAGAGTTGCAAAAGTGACATATCTATGTTTAAAATTTGAGGTGGGATAATGGCGGCTTCTCAAGAGCAACGAGGTAGGCGATCTTTTGCACCAACGAACAGAAGACTGATGGCGAAAAATAACCAATCAGAACCTCCCAAAAAAAAGAATTTGCCTAAAAACGGAACTTCGTGGTTCTGCGCAGATTTACCAGTCAGACACGACATCTCGAGGTGGAAAAAAACTCGCTGAAAGCGAATTTTAGGAATCAACACAACTTGACGTAGAGACATGATTGGCTAAAAAATACAACGGTTTTTGATACATCGGAAAATCAACCAAAAATCGGAGACTGGGCGAAACGCTCAAGGTCGCAGAGGTATAGGGAATCCCATAGCGAAAGCAACGGAACGATTGTAATATCATGGGGAACTCCGTTCCCATGACAAAATCATAGTACTCACGTTTAAAGGGTTTTCTGCTTCGTCATGTTGAAGTTTAAGCACCTTGCGCTGCGGAGTATTTTTCTCGCTTTGGAAGTTTTTTCTTTTTCTTGGCGCTACTTTACGAACCATCTGCAAAAAAATTATTTAGCTAAGATAAGCATTTCACAAAAAAAAATTTAATTCTCATCTTCAAAGCATTGGGGAAAAATTAGATATGAAGAAAAACTTATGGCTTGTTGATAGAGGATTGAAAAATACAATGTTAAATGCCATCCATTATATTACCTACATGCTGCCGATAACAAATAATGCAGGAGGAGTTTTATTTGGAAAATCATCAAAGGTTTTGGAAGAATCAATTCATATGTCTTACTTAAGAAAATTATTGAATAGATGAAATTAAAATTAAACGGTCACAATGATTCAATACTATGTGATGGTGCGCTGAGCAACTGTGAGACTGACGAGTTGGCCAGTGAACCAGTGAGCTCTGGGCATCGCTACACAACTGGCTTAACCGCAACAACGCAATTGCTGGAATAGCGGCTGGATGTCTACTTTTTTGTCATACTCATGATGGCATCATGCAATTTCGTACTTTTAAGTCGGCTGAGATTAACAATGCATCTAAAACGATACCTCAACAATGGTATTGATCAAGTCTGGTTGTTTACTGTGGTATAATTGATATACAAACCTAGTACTGACATGTATGTTTCGAATAAGTTTCACTTAACCCCATGATAGAAACTTGTATCAAAATTTCCAAAGTATACAGCATGATCCATCACTTAGATTGAAAATAGCCCCAATATTGATATGTTCAGTAATTAGTGACGTGAACCAAATGGGCTTCCTTCCAAGAAGGGGTTACGGGACTTTGGTCTAATTGTCACATTAAATAAATAAGATGATGAAAAATTTTGATTCTTCATTCAAGGTGATATTGCCCGGTGGATTGAAGGTAATGAGAATCACATGTTCACTTATTGATGCAATAGCACTACTCTGATGCCATAGTGGGCTGAATTCCCTTGTAGACAAAGAGCCATGTATAAGACGAACTGTGGATGATAAATACAGCAGTAAATATAAAATAATCTTACCGTGGATGTTGCTGGATGTGCAGGAAGACAGATGCACACTTGAAACTTTCAATAAAACGATGAAAATCACGCAAAAGAAAAGAACAGGACTCGAAAAACGAAGCTCGGAATCTACTCGCAAAAATGGCGGACAGACATAGCAGTGAAATCGGGAACTAGGCAACGGCGAAGAAGTATAGACAAACTCTAAGAAGATGAGCACACCAACCGATAAAATGGGGTAAATGCGGAGGCAATCAATCATGACGTACATAAGGGATAACCAATGAGAGCAAAGTAATCAGACGGTGCAATTCTTGCTTTACGCAGTACATGACCCGATTATAGCACGCTTTCATATGACACTCATGGTTTCTCGTGACTCCTATTCATCATTTGCTGTTTCAACGGTGGATTGACTCTATACGGTTGGAAATCGGAAAGGAATGCGACGAAGTGGCGAAGTAATACATCACCAATTTTATACTTGGATCCGGGCTGAGGATCCCGGCATCGCTTGGCAACCGTCATTAGCTATTGTTCGTCGAGACGCCGACGCAGTGAGCAGGAGCGTGGGAAAGAGAGGGGTAAGTGGATTCCTGTATGAGCCACGTTTAGCTAATGGTCTATTGAGTCTCGAGGCTCATCACAGATTGCACTTACACAGATTGCACTATCAGAGCACGGGTACCAACTTTTGGAAATTATAACCGAGGTTACAGATCTGTCAAAGCAACGTTTTGAACAAAACGGAGGAGTTAAATTCTCATTTCGAGAGTGCCGACCTGCTCAGCCATCCTCGAATCAATTCGCTTGATTCTGCTTATATATGCATAATTTAAATCAGCGCGTCGCATTCTTAGGCTTTTTTTGAAAAAACCAAGTAACGTAGACTCTTGGTATTCACTGCACATAAACTAATGAGCCCCAGAATGAGAAACAACTTTAAATCATAATTATTGATGGATAAATAAACTTTTTACACGCTTTGGAAAATCTCAGAAGTTCGCGGTAGTCACTTTTCGGTAAGGAACTAAGGGACTCGGTTATTGTATCGAGTAGGGTTCGAAACGATCGCAAAGGCGGTATACTACGTATACGCGCCAATAGCCGCCGGTCGCCAATATCGAATCTGGATCCAATCGGTGATAAAACAACGCGCTAGCCATTCGCAGTATGAAGAAGGAAACAAGGGTGCATAAGTTCGACAGGACACTTTCTTTATGATCCGCTGTCTCAAAGTAACCTACGGTTTAAGTCGATTTTACACAAAATTGTGTTGAGCAACCAAGTCGTTTGAGTTGATCTGCGGCCCGAAAAAAGATACGTTATGTAAAAACAAACACGGAACCTTCCAGTGTGCAGGAGCACCAGCTAATATTTTGAGAAACTTATTTGCACATTTTATTTTGGTACACAGTTAAAAATGTCTATGTTTATGATTACTTTGGGTTACTTTGAGTTCCTTTTTTACCAAAAGGACTATGTTAATCGACCGAATTTATCGCCAAATCGACCAAAATTTAAGTTTACTCAGAGACATCACAGAATGAAGGAAGTGTCATCCTCAACTAATGTACTCATGTTTCTTTTTATATCCTTTCGAGGGTGCGACTTGCGAGTGCCTAATGGATTTCTCTCTCACCAACGCGATTCAGGTTTGATTCTGGCGACTCTCGCCATTTTTTAAACAAGATCGCAGATGTTCAACCCGAAGAGCTGTCCAATGTAACCCAAAAATTCGATCAATGTAACCCCAAGAAGAACTCGCCAACAAACACAAGCCCCATGCTTAGGTTACGTCGTGTTCTACCTCTCCTACTAACACAAAATGTCAGTTGGCTTTTCTTACTCTAAAGAGTCAGAGAAAAACCCTGGAAAAATTTTAGATTACAGCCCCGGAAAACTAGATGAAAAATCAGGAAACCCAATTCCTTTGGCCATTCGTCGATTCCGAACCAAGAAATCCAATATTGGATCTCAAGACGCAGGGCCATCATGCTCCTTACTCCAGCTCCCTCGAGTTCCTCGTGTATGTCGCGGTTGCCTATCCGCCCCTGAAAATCGCCGATTTCCGCGTATCAACGCTTGAGCTTTCGGACGAACCGGCAATGGCGTCTGGAACGAGTCCTCCGCTATTGTTCCGTTTCTCGGTCCTGTAGGAACGGGCAAGGCGGGGTAAAACTGGATTTTAACACCCACATTAGATGTGTGCTCGTGTGAGTATGGGCGTTGTTGCCGGTCACCCGTTAATTAAGCTCCGTTGCCGAAGTTATCAAAAATCAGGCGGGATTTGCTTTTATTGCCGTTTTCTAGGCGAGAGAACTTTACTGCCGTCCTAAGGAAAAACGCCGTTTGAAAATTCGGGGGTTGCCAAAATTTGCCGGGGATAAAACCAAGTGTTCCATTTTTCGAAACTTTCAAATATTCCCGGAATTTCTCCCGTAACTTTTGAAATTCCCGCAATCAGCTACTTTCGGAATTTTCCCGGAATTTCAGGATTTTTCGTAGTTTGAACGAGTATTTGATCAAATTTGATGATTTTCTCATCAAATTTGACGATCTTCGCAATTAAATCCGGGCGCATTTCGGAATTTTTCCCAAAAGTTTTGGAAATCAGGGGAACTCCGGAATCTTTGCTAAAATGAAGTGAGAGTACTGGATAAAACACATATTTCTGAGGAAAGTTATGAATATTTTTCCTTGAAATTTTTCGACGTTGTAGATTAAATTGCGAACAAAATTATGTGAAAAATTTAAAGAAAAATATTCGCAATTTTCTCTGCGGGTAAATTCTTTTTTATTGAAGGGAACGAAGGCTCATACAGTGTTCTTCATGAGCTCGGCGGTTTATTTCACCCTAAGCTTGCGAAAATTACTGAAAAAGTTTGCTCAATTTTGTGCAATTTTTGTCCAAAAGTTGTCTGATATTTGTGTGAGATTCGAAGAAAAATCAGTGAAATTTTTAGTCAGAAATGCCAAAGCTTCTCCTGATGGTAATAACGTTTTTTGCGAGGGCAAATTTCACAACACTGAAATGTACTTATGATCTTTTGCAAAGGGAACGACGATTCATTGAATTTAAATAAACGGTGGCGGTGGGTTATTTAAGGGTTATCACGGGTGCAATCACATCGGGGAAAAGGGAAAAAACATACTCGGAACATTTAAATGACACTTATTCTTTTTCCCCTGGAGGTCTGGAAAGTTGCATATTCTTCAAGTATCGGAAAAATTGATTATACCCTCGCTATTTTAAGCGCAGTTACGATTTTATCGACGCACATATTTTATGATGCAAATCTCAAAAGTTACAGTCTCAAGGCTCTCGAAGAGCTGAATTACTTTTCACCAATTATGGTCGCAGTTTCGCACGGATGAAAGATATTTGCCTTCATTTATTACGGATGAAAATTCTCTCCAGCGACTGAGCCATATGTATACGAGCGATGCTATTTTAACAGCGTCCCTTGACGTGGCGCCAGGAAAGGAGTCGTAAAAATCTGCCATCATATGTTCAAAGACTTCAAACCGTGCAATAAATGTTGAAGCTTCCTTTCCACCCACAGAGTGTCTTCGATCAACCAGCAGTAAAGCCCTAGCCACGAGCCATTGGAATCAATGTTTAGACAATAAAATCCCACAACCAGAAATGCCGTTCCTCTTTATCTGCGAGCTTCGTTTGCGTCCGAACGCCTAGGCCGAGCATGCGTTTCCTGGCACGCGTAAAATATTTTCCTAGCCTTGCAAGGACGGATTTAAAAAAAAAGGGAGCACTGGCAATTCCGCCAAACTTTCAATTTGCGTGTGAAATGAGTGTGCGCGTGCAGGGCGACCACAATTCGAGAAAAACGAAAAGTTGAGGAGAAAAAATGGTCCCTCAGGGTGTCTACTAGTCCGGAAATAGTACTGATTTTTTAAGGACAGCCTTGAAGTTCTGAAAAAGTGCGGAAATTCCTCAAGAAGGTCCGGATTTTTTTTCATTTTTGTCGCAATTTGAGCGGGAAATTCAAATTTTTAAAATTTTTAGAATTTCGTTAATTTAGGGTACTAAAAGAGTACTGAATTTTTCTGTTGAGGAGGTACTGAATTTATTGGCAATGAACTGAAAGAGTACTGTAAAAGCACTGATTTTTGGTCAGCCTGTTTTAGTAGACACTCTGGGTCCCTAAAAATCAGGTCAAAGGAGTGAAATGACCTTAAAGTACGGGGCAAAATTACTTTGTGCATCAGATGCATGGTATCAGCTAGAACACTGGTGGCGAGTTCGTGTAGTGTAATTTATGACCTTCATTGGGTTCGGTTAGGTTAAGCAACTAAACTAACTCCTAGGCGAAGCTGATGGTATCACAGGATTTGAAGGCGCTCATCGCCAAAGTCGTATTCTTAAGGTTCTTTACCAGTGAACTTCCTTCGTTGGGTTTGGTTAGGTTAAGCAACTAAACTAACTCCTAGGCGGGGCTGATGGTATCACAGGATTTGAAGGCGCTCAACGCCAAAGTCGTATTCTTAAGGTTCTTTACCAGTGAACTTCATTCGTTGGGTTTGGTTAGGTTAAGCAACTAAACTAACTCCTAGGCGAAGCTGATGGTATCACATGATTTGAAGGCGCTCAACGCCAAAGTCGTATTCTGAAGGCTCTTTACCAGCAAACTTTACTTGGTCGATTCGAATTCGGTGAGTTAACACACATGCTGCTTGATACATACGGATGATAAGCGGCAGTTTGACTAAGAACGGAGGATTGTTCCAATAAAATTTCCGGTCAGACGCTTTTGAGCCCGTTTTCGCAAAACTTCATTTTTTCACTCACTGCTCTCTTCGCTATCACGGCGGTGATGGATTTTGCCACGGGAATTCTTCGATGAATCCGATTTCCTGCGAAAATATGCAAGTTTTAGATCCGATTGCACGGGAAAAATCCGATTTTAGCTCAGATTTTGCTACGTCGTCGACGAGAAGGAGGCTGGTACTTAGATATCCACGTTGTTCCCTGCGGTGTGTTGAGTCCTAGTCTTGGGCACCGTGCTTTCGTGAAGCAGATCATTTTCGGCCTCAATGGAGCCTCCTTCGCCTCGTACTCGATTTTGTGGCCTCCCTCCCACCCTCCCACAGAGCCCCGTTTCTCAATGGACCATGCTGCCGTGCTTAGGAAAAACACCGCATGAGCCTCCAGACGTTGCCAAATTTCTTCTGATATAATACGAAAATTCAAGGAAAACTGTGGATAACAGAGAATTTGCAGGTGTCTGAAATTTGATGAATTTCGTGTGCAAGTGGAAACTACCGTGTGAACTGAACACGAGGATACCCTTGAGCAACTAATGGAGAAGATATGAAAAAATGATATAATCTGCTAAAATACGCGTGTTCAAATTGGAAATACCGCCAATTGACGTCACTAGGCGGTGCATTTTCTCACTTTTATAAATCAATTTGTATACTATTTCCCATATCAGAAAAAAATTATAAAAAATAGTCTAGAGTACTTAAATCATTGGTTCAAACCAAAACAAAATCATAACCTCACGTACACATCCCGTGTGCGTTAATTCTGTTAAGACTACTTAGTCTACTATTAGACTACTTAAGTCATCAGTTCAAACCAAAACAAAATCATAACCTCACGCACACATCCCGTGTGTCTTAATTCTGTTAATTCATTACAATTGAGATATTGACAGGCCCACAGGCCATAGATCAATTAAGGACTCATTCAAAACGAGAAATTTCGGTTGCAAGATACACTTAGACGGACTTTACCACGATGGCGCGAAGGGCGCAAATCGGAGACGAGGTTATGTGTTTGTTTACAACCGAACCATGACGTAGCCACTAAATCAGTGTATTGTTGGTAACACCAAGACGGAAACTGTCCCGCTCGGGACCACTTTCACTGACACCACCTCGTCCGATCGTTATCAGCACACATTTGGCAGCGAGGTCAGTTCATTCATTAATCAAGGGCCTGAAGGGGGGGGGGGGGGGGCTCTCAAAACATACGCGCCAGCCCGCGGGTCCTCCACTCCTCGCCGCACAGTGGGTCGAGTCAAATAGAGAGGTCGGACTTAAACTTTTTGACGAAAAATGCAAATTTCTATGTTTATTTCGTCATATTTTAAACTTCAAGGGGTGGTTCGTGAAGAAAATCTGACGAGAACACCAATGGACTACTTCTAGAACCTCAAAATTTTGTATAAACCTCGGTGTCTACAAGTCCGGCATTTACGGAGAGTCCAGAAATAGTACTGATTGTTCAAAGGCAGTCCAGAAGTACGGAAAAAGTGTGCAAATTCCGCAAGAAGGTTCGGAATTTGTATAATTTTTGTCGCAATTTGAGCGAGAAATTCAAAGTTTTGAAATTCTTCAAATTTCGTTGAACGGGGCTACTGAAAATGTCCTGCATTTTTCTGTTGAGGAGGTACTGGATCTCTTGGGAATATGCTGAAAAAGTTCTGTAAATTACTGATATTTGGCCAGCGTGTTTTAATAGATACCCTTTTCTGGAAGAAAATTTCACGAGGAAACCAATGGAACCACTTTTAGCACTTCAAAGTCTTGTTTAAACGGAGTTATAAGCGTTTAAAGTTTCCAAAATTTGTCCGACTTCGCCCATTGACTAGATCCCATTGTACGCTGTAAATTACTGATTTTTGGCCAGCGTGTCTTAGTAGATACTCTGTTCCTGAAGAAAATTTCACGAGAAAACCAATATAACTACTTTTAGAACTTCAAAGTCTTGTTTAAACGGAGTTATAAGCGTTTAAAGTTTCCAAATTTTGTCCGACCTGGCCTATAGACTCGATCCCATTGTGCGCCGCGGATTAATGGTTTTCATGAATGGGCTAATTCGCCGGGCTAAAACTTGAACGAAAACAAAATAAAAAAGAGGCGAACGAGCGCGAGCGGAGCGTGATGAGACGGAGGCGACGCTACGCGAATCTCCGGGGGGAGGGAAATGACTGACTCGAATTAAACCGGACCCCGGCCGGGGGGGGGGGGGGGGGGGTCTTGGGAAAACACGGGGTAAAATACGCGGCGGGCACGCGGAAAAATGCAGAGCGCTTGTGGTTTTTTTTTTTTTTTTTTTTGCTTGTGATGTCTTTGTTTTTGTCTTTGTTTTGAAGCGCGCTCGAGAATGCTCCGTCAGCCTTTGTGCGCGTTTCTCAGCGCTCGTGTCGGATTTGGACGGGACGGCGGACGTCTCTGGGTTCCTCAGGAACTTTTGATTGAAGTTTCATCGAGGAAATGAAAGTTTGATGATGACTTTGGGCTCTACCGTATATGGGGAAAGGACGGCTACTCCAGAAAAAGCACAGGTTTTGATTATAGAACACTTGAAAAAAAACACATTGGATCTAGAGTCCAGACTTTTAAAGACATCGACAAGAGAAAATACTCTTGATTCAATCGGATTTTTGCTTAAATCAAGAACCAAGCCCCTTAATTTGAGCGGATTTTCTTTTGATTGAAGCAAAAATCTTATTGAATCAACAGTATTTTTTCTTGTCAATGTTTTCAAGAGTCTGGACTCTAGATCCAATGTGTTTTTTTTTTTTCCAGTGAAGTACGGTAATCGCACGGTAAGGCACAGAAAGGAAAGATGTGCTCGATGAACTTGACGGAAAAGTCATAGATGTGTGAAATTTTTATACATGGTCAATTTTATCATGTCCGTTCAAAAAAACGGCACCGAATTATACGTCGATTATAAAGGAACAAGAAGTTTGTCACTTCGTACCATTGTGAATTACTTGACGGTTAAATTTTCTAAAAGCTTAAAATTTCGGATTTTCCTTCTACTCTCTGTGTATTTTAGAACAATTCTAAAATGCATAGACCGAGAACATACTAACAACATAAAAATTATGTTTTTTTTGTGAAGTCGCAGTAAAAATCATGTGTTTTACGAAAGAAGGCGTCAATTTATACGCCCAGAGCTTTATATAAGTAATCTTTTTGAAATTCCTGAGAAAAAAAAATGGTTTCGAAAATAGAAAGGCCAAATTGAAAAATGAGAAGGCTAAGAACTTTCTGTATCCCTGAATTCCTGAAATGAGCAACGAAAGATCGTTGCATCCTCGAAGAAGAAAAAAAAGGATAAACCGACTTTCTCGTCTATTCAGAATTTCAGTCCCTTCATAGCATTTGTATAATGATTTTATAAAGTTTTATCCGAACATTGCAGAAAAACCTCGTGGTTTGGTATCCCTAAAATTAAATACCCGGAAATTCCTCTTTCTTCCCTTCGTGGAAGGGGGTGACCTAGTTAGGTGGAATAGGGAAATGAAGGCCGAGAAAAGGAAGAACTCCTGGAAAATAATATTAACGTTAGCTCTGATTATCACTCGGTTAGGACTCAAAGGACGATAATCTTCTGAGAAAGCTCTGGAGCATTCCACGGCTCTAACCCATGGTCATGAAATTGAAAGCCCAATACTTCAGCTGTGATTTTTTTAATTTGAGTATCGCATTAAACTTCAGCTCTCGATCCAATTAAGAGTACCCGGAAGGCAAAATTCTTAGAGTCTTTATTTGATTTTTAATGTAGGTCGGTACGAAGTTCGATCCATAAATGTTTCGAGTCAGAAGACTCACTTTTTAAGAATTTCAAATCACCTATAGAGTAAAGTGAACTGGCTGAAGCCAGTTAAAGTTCATCAACTTTATCGATCCTGTGACACAAAGAAATTTAGATTAAATGTATCATATTACTTCTAATTAAAAACAAATATTTTTCATAATCTCAGCACCCCAGTGCAAAAAGGCACCAAACACCGTCTCGGATTTTCTGAGGAATTAAGGAGGGAGAAGGAGTCCCTTTTTTGGCTCATAAATGAAAAAAAAAATTTCCTGAGATATTATTTTGACTTAAAGCGTCGTTTCTTCTCTTAATTTTTTTTTTGTTTTGTTTTGTTTGTTTTTTTCTTTCTTTTTTTTACGTTAAATCCGTGCGGATCCAACTGACAGTCAGTTTTTTTTTTTAGTTAAAAAAGCGTTGTTTTGTCATCTTTAAGTTTAAGTTTAAACAAGCAGGAAGCTCCAACGCATTGGCGTCGGAGAGCGGCTCTGGGGGCAGTAGTTGTAGTCAAGAATGAGGGCCTAGACACATTTTGTCATTGATGTACAATCCGACAACTGTCGATTCATGTTTTGTAACTTAGCAGATTTACGTAGCCGGTGTATAAATGTGTATTGGGCTTTGATATGGCGAATACATGGCATTATCACTTGTTGTATACTTTTAAATTTTGAAAGCTCTTTGGAGGTCCGCTTCCTAAAAAATCTCTGGTTGATAAGTCGTTTAGCGAGGCTGCAAAAAATTTGCATTTTTATATCTGAAAGTGTAGGTATTGGTTTTTTGTATAATTGTTTTTTTGGATTGCTGGAAAAAGTAACGCATACTTCTATAATTTAGGACTGAGTCAGGGAAATATAAGGTTCGTTAAATAGTAAATATTCCTAGTACCGTGTGACACTATTGTTAACGAAAAGTTTTTGCAACTTGTCAAAGAGGTTGTTGAATGATCTTCGAATAACTTTTGATGAGCTAGAGGTAATGGTTCTATCTGCAGCTCGTGGACTTCTGTACGATATTGTCCAGAATCATCTAAATTTTCAAAAAGTGTCCGCTTGTTCGATACCCAATTTGCTCATTCATGCATACAGAGGAGAAGCGCATGAAAGCTTTAGCAGACATTTGGAGATGAATCAAGAATTAGATGAAGAATTTATGACTTAAATCACGGCACCTTAATCACGGGATGACCTTAATTACGGCAACTATTTATTGTCCATGAGATGCAGATGGTTCCATTTCCCTAGCTCATCAAAAGGTATTCGAAGATCAATTTCATCAGCCACCGTACGAACCACGTTTCTAGTGACCCGTACTTGCTTCGCACGTATGAAACATACAATCAGAGAAAACAGAATTCATCTTACAATAATCAATAATCAGTAGGACATGAATCGTTGCGATGTATAATACGACATTATAATGCGGCATTACTATTGTAATTCATTTTAATGTTTAGGGGCATTATAAATCATTATTGCCACGTCGGAATGAAATGTTGTAGACTGAATTGAAAAGCATGTTGCAAAATTTATTATAAAAATAGTATAACATGTAGGCACATAACATAAAGGTAATACAAATTAAATGATTAGAGCATGTATATTTCATTACATTATAGGTATATTACAATCATTTTTGTCATTGTTGGGAATTTTGATAGTTTGAATTTTGATAGTTGATAGTTGATAGTTTGAGAGTTGAAATTTTGGTTATTTTATTTAGTTAAGGTGATTCGATAGACGCCATATTTTGTGTCAGAATGGCATGCGACTTTTCCATCAATTGGTTCCATTTTTTCATTTACTCATCATTTTTCTCCAATTTTAAGTTTCGCAATTCTGTTTTCAGGAGACTAAAGCACTCACTTATCAATTTGTATATTTATATTGAGTTAAGGGTAGAGACGTATTCCTCACCGGAATTGAGGAATGGAGGTGTTACAGTATGTCCGGCATTAGGTTCCATTTCGACATCAGCGACGATCAACGCTGCGATACTGGAAGCCAGTCTTCCGATATTAAATCCCTAGCGGGGAAGAAAAAAAATGCCTAGATTTCGCTAAAAATCCCTAAATCCCCAGATTTGCTCAAATATACTTAAAAAATCCTAGATTTTGCAAAAAGCGCCATTTTTTTATGAAGAATCATGATGTCATTCGATGTAGCGATTTGCAATATTTAAATCTGATCGGCTCGTTTGAATTTTGGGCGCTCTCTGAAAGCAGTGCTAATCCAGACCAATAAAATGAAAGAATATTAGTTGATTTCTTATTATTAACAGGTTGAATGCAGTTGAATGTCAAGTACATCGAAGGACACAATCGTTTTAATTTCCGGCTTATTTGCGGGGAAAATTAGTGTTGCCAAAAAGGCCTACAAAATATAGATGAAAAAATGTTTTCGATTGTCGAAGCTATAATTGAGGTTAAAAAGTTGATTTTTGGTAACTTTACCTCATCAAAAAAAATCCCTAGATTTCCTGAAAAATCCCTAAATCCCTGGAAATTCCGGAAAATCCCTAAATCTAGGAATAAACCCTTAGACATCGGATGGCTGTTGGAAGCATTAGAGTCAACATTTGAAACGCTGCTGCAGAATTTGCCGGGAGTATAATCGAGTGTTGAAAGTCAGTAGAATTGAACAATGTAATAATTGCTTTCCGAAATAAGCGTTATAATAAAAAAACAACGAATCTGAACTGTTAATACTGGAACACACCTTCTGTAAATGTACCTTGCGAGAGATAAGTAAAAAAATAGATGTACTGGAGGAGAAGTGCTTCTCCACAGAGTTTGAAGAAGGAAAAAAAAATGCCCAAATTTACTTACTTCAGCATTTTCGGCAAAATCACTGCAATTTCCGAACCTTTTTCTGGCCAGGGGCCAAAATTAAATGATTATGAAGGGCCACTTAGATGTTGTAGATAAAAATAGGACTGTTGAAAAAGTCGCCGTTTTCAATAAATATGTTCCCGGAATGGAAGAGTTAGGTTAAAAATTTAGAGTTAAAAAATTCCCATGAGCCGAGTGCCGTAGGTTAAGGGCCCGTTCGCCAAAACTAATCGGAACTGTATGAATGAATTGCTCCTTTTAAAAATCAAAACAATATCGAATTGCGATATATTACACAGTTAAGATAGGGCTATGTCCTGTCGTAAGCGGCGACATACAGTCGATATCATTTCAATAATCGCCCCAATGGCCACGATAGTTGTTAGACGTTTAACGGTTTCCCTGGTAACCTTTGTTTGCTATCAGCTGATATCGAGTAAATGACTAGAAGCTCCAACCCAGTGGTTAAAGCTTCCTTAACCGCGAAAACTTTAAATTTCAAATTTTCAAATTTTGAACGTAAAGTACATTTTTTCCATCACGAGATAAAAGCACAAACAAGTTTTGAATTGTTGACTGTATCACCATGATTCCAAAAATACAATACACAACATAGCATTGACTAACAATAAAACAGTATGCAATAAAATAAAGTCATGACAAGGAACATAGCCGAAAATGGCGCCGATTCCCATCAACCAACGCGCGGTCTCTACAATGTAACATGCTGCATTGATACTCCCCAGCTGGGACCGTCCGGAATAGCAGCTCTAGTGCAAGCACCAGAGCCGCTAAAAATGATAGCAAAACAACGTTCCTTTAACTAAAAAAAAAAACCTCCACATTTTGTCGACAAGAAACAACGCTTTCGTCTATATAATATCCCAAGAATCTTTTTTCAGAGATCCGTAGAAGCACCCACCTGCATGAAGAATCTAATGACACACATATTGTTTCTTAAGTGAGCTAAAAATGATAGTTCTTTATTGCAAAATGTAGTTTCAGATAAAGTCCCCAATTCTTGGGGCGAGGGCCCCGTAAAGAATACGATTTCCCCAGGAGATCCCAAAGACACCCCCCCCCCCCCCCCGCATTAAGATAACCCGTCCTCGGTGGCCGATTCCCGAGGTGCCGAGCTAAGGAAAAACGTCGTACGTGCATTCAAACGTTGCCAAATTTTCTCTCAGAAAATATTTATTATTGAAAAAGTTCTTTATCTTATTCCTTGAAATTTTCACACATCTCAGATCAAGTTACGAACTAAGTTCGCTGAGAAACCGGAAGGAAAATATCCACAAATTTTTCCGAAATTTCTCGATTTGTCAACGGAAATTTGGCAACGTCTGAAGGCGGATACGGCGTTCCTTCTCAGGGCGACAACGCGGTGCACTTATTTGATCCGAGCGAATGTTTTATGCATACGGAAAGGAGACCGATGGCCGTGCACGCTCAGATGGTCCCCCAACCCCCCCCCCCCCGCCCCCTGCCCGCGGAAGAAATTGAATTATAAATTAGGCGGGTCGGCTGCGGTTTGGCCGTTTGACCGGATCACACGGGTCCATCCTCCGTCCGGCAGTTCCGAATTAACCTTTTTAACCGCGCTCTCAAGACGATGTTGTCGAATAGGCACGTCGCAAACTTCAGTTAGAGCAAAAAAAAAAGTTGGTTATCAATGAAAATGGCTCAAAAATCACGATATGCGTATCTAGACAGTCTAAAATACAATCCTAACTTTACAATCTACGCAAGAAGTATGAGTTTTTTAAGCTTCCAGCTTCAAAAACGGTACTACGCCACATGGGAATATTTCGTAAGAGGAGTCGTTCCATCCAACCCAAAGCACTGTCACCAGCACAAAACTCCTTCAGTTTCGTGCGATACTTCACCGCCCACATAGGAGTTAAAATATTTGTATCATTCGAAACTCGTAGCATCTTTCACGTGCCGAAAATTCATGATTAAGTATTGTCGCGCATTTATCTAGTCGGTCTAGTCGTGGTAACATGTATGCCCACAAAGTTAGCCGAGCAATATTGGACCACATTTTGCAATTCGGAACTACCAAGTCCGCTTAATCTGTAAAAACACGTTTGCACACGGGGAAACTAACGGTATATACGTTGTTCCTAAACTGAGCCAGAAATTTTAGTTCAGAATTTCAAAATGTAGTCCAATTGATAAATCGAATCTTCGGTAGATCCTTGATTCGTTCGACACGTACGTTAGAGACCAGATTAAAGCCCCCGTCTCTGCAACTCGAATGCACGGATGCTTATTGCAGTCTCGCCACGAGGCATGCGACGCAAACGTTTAAATTCACCATCGGGTCCATGAATGTTAACATTGACACACTCCACTCTCTCAAAGCCGGAGGTTTGGGGGGGGGGGGGGGGCTCTGTTCTCTCAATAAGCTCGGCGACTTCTGCGGGGCCACTGGTAGGAAGGTATCAAAGGGGAAAGAAATACCTTATATTACCGGGAAAATATTCCGAGTCAACGGTTATTAAAAATCAATCCCCCGAATTGAAAGGAATTTTTCCGCGCTGCTTTCCGCTCGACGCACCGTGAACCGAGTCCACAGAGAAGTCCGACATTAAATTTTTAACTAAAACTGTGCAAATTTTGTTGTTTAATTTGTCACATTTTAAATTCCGAGGGATGCATCCAGAAGAAAATTTCACGGTAAAACCAATGGAGCCACTTTTAAAACCTCGAAGTTTTGTATGGACGGAGTTATGAGCTTTTAAAGTTTCCAAATGTTGTCCGACCTCTCTTATTGACTCGAACCACTGTACGGCGTTCTTAGTCACCGTATTGCGACTGTTGGCGATATGTAAATAAACACTACGATCGGAGCTTCTCAAGCGACGTTTTCGATTTGCGAGTCCGTCACTGGATGAAAGGTTCGCTCTTCGCGTGCCGGTCGCCTTTCAGCTCGGTGCAGGCAGCTGCCTTTCGAAGTGACCGACGAATTCGTAGGAAACTGAAAGAGTTTCTGCTGGAAAAATGCGAATAAAGGGGGAAATTGCTTCGGTAGCTTTTGCGAATTCAAATTAACTCATCGATAGGCGGATCGCGGGGCGAAAGGTAATGAACACACCGTAGTACAATTTGATACTTTACACCGTTTCCGGACTAACCTAACCTAACCTAACTTAACTAAATAAAATTAATGACTTTTTAATTTAAAATAATCTGAATATACAGAAACTTAATGACAATTTTAATCATCTTCTATTTAAATAAAACTGTAAGGATCGAAACCTTGTGATCCTTGATTGGATGTATTTCTGTCAAACGGAACTATGTGCATTAAGACATGAGCCCTGAGACCCGTAAGAATATATGCATGACGGGGCTTACGTCATAATGCACATAGTTCTGTTTGATAGAAATACGTCCAATTCTGAAAAACTGCCGGGCCGATTTAATTCATTTTTGTTGTAAATGAAAGCTGTTGATGTCCAGATGATACCGAAAATCCAACAATTTCAGTATCCGCTCTCGAAAGTTTTCCCGAAGCTCGAGAAGCGATTCATCGCAAACTACTCAACACCACTGGAATCGTCAACTATCGATATTATCTCATTTGAAGCTATGGCAAAGCATCGATTACTAATCTGTTCGTTGCGAACCTCCTGATAATCGATTTTCTCACACAGGTTTAAATGGCAGATCAATCGATTTATCGCAAAGCACGTCACGCCACTGGATCGTCAATTATCGATATTATCTCATTTGAAGCCACTGCAAAGCATCGATTCCTAAAATGTTCGTTGTGAATATCCTCATAATCGATTCTTTTCCATAGGTTTAAATGGCAGATGAATCCATTTATCGCAAAGCACGTCACGCCACTGGGATCGTCGGCCATCGATATTATGTCATTATGGCAAAGCATCGATTCCTAAAATGTTCTTTGCGAATATCCTCGTAATCGATTTTTTTCCATAGGTTGAAATGACGATCAATTTATTCATCGAACAGGACGCCACGCCACTAGAATCGTCACAAGATGCAAACACCTCCTTTTCTTTCTCTATAGTATGCAAGAGACCAATTCCACCTACCTATACCTTACAGCGCAGAAAGAGGTTAGGAACCGGTGGGAAAGAACAAAATACATGCAGTGGCGTGGCGTGAATGATCGATTATCGATATTATCTCATTTGAAGCTATGGCAAAGCATCGATTCCTAAAATGTTCGTTGCGAACATCCTCGCAATCGATTCTTTTCCATAGGTTTAAACGGCAGATCAATCGATTCATCGCGCAAGACGCTACGCCACTGTTCTCAAGTCCGCTCGACTTCCGCATCTGACTTCAGTTACTTCCTCTCGCGAGCTATTTAAGTCAACCGCGTTTCGTTACTTTCGTGAGCTATGTCCTCGGCTCCGCACTTTAACTCAATGTTTGAAAAGGCGGGAGAAAAGACGTGCGAAAACCTTTGTTCTTTTGTACGGAGCACGGTTGCCGGACTCGGGAAACCTCGCGCTTTTTCCAGCGTGCCTGGTTCAGTAATTAAAGGATTTTAATGAAAAATGGCAACCGCGGCGCTCGACCCCCATATTTCACCCCTTTACCTGCAAGCAATTTCCCGTTTAATTAACAGTGTTTTCTCGTTTTATTTATATACGCCATTGCCAGGTGGTAGGAAAAAATTGGGATTTTTTACGCACAGCTTGCTTGTTTCCTGAAGAAGGCGAGCTTTCCACGTATAACCTGGAAAATTCTCTACTTTAGAGGTATTGAGTTTTCCAATTTTGGAAAACTTGCAGACTTCCTTGGCATGAATTCAGGAGGCTTTTTTACAGTAGGATTTTGGCGATGTTCACCATATTTGATGCTTTGGGTGCAAAAGGGCATTTCTTGGTTGCGGTGTTTTGGAATCTCCAGTGCTAATTTTTATTTTAGAGAGGAAACCATTGGGTCAATTTTCTGAAATTTTACATTTTCAGCATAGTAAAATCATAAAGAACATTCAGTAAAAGTTACAACAAATTACATACATTTGCTTCAATTATAATGGATGACACGTTTGCTGAAATTTTGAGACACTGTAACCAAGACTTGCCCTTTTTGCACCCGCTTCATTCTTTGAGATGATATGGAAAAAGTATCCAAACAGAAAGAATTTTAGATTATGAGGTTTCAGTAACCACTCAGCAAATTCTCCGATAGCGTCGTGAACTTTTTCGGCAACGGTGCACCCCGCTCCCCTCCAGCCATCGTCGCCGTCTTCGCGAAGTAATTTAGGTGACGTGAACCCCGCCGGGGGGGGGGGGGGGGTGGAGGCGGAAGGGCTCAAAAATGACGGAGAGAGCTTTCGGGAGAGGACGCGCGCGGCCATTACTCCCGGCTTAATCGCCCATCCATTAAACGCAATAGTAAACAAACCGTTTATTCCCGGCGGGTGGTGGGGGAGGGGGAGCGGGGGCGCCACTTTAAATTCCTTAAAATTCCGTAAAATGGGTTTCGGGAGGTGCAAGAAAGTGGCTGCGGCCAGACGGACGACTGCGATCGTAAAGCGGTGAGAGGGCGATAGCATCACCTCGTCGTCCCTGTGACGTAAGGGCGTATCTCTTTTCCTACGTAAGCCGTGGTTTACGTTTAAATCCGTGCTCTCTGAGGCTCATACGGGAATCGAGGTGCGCCCTCACGTTGTAGGAGTGACGACCTCTGCAGCCAGGAGTTCCTGCAGTGTTGCCGCTTTGAAACTTGTAATGCACGTTTTTTAACTGGACAATGAGTTGGATTTCATTTTGCAATGAGGATTTTTTTTTCTTTTTGATCTCTGGCTCTTCTATAAAAACACCTTTCTGCATAGAGAGACCATTGGCATGTAGGTTGTTTCTAAAATGAGCTGGAAATTGTGGCTCCTTATTGCACTATGTGGTCCGGTTATTTTTTATACAAAGTGGCAAACGTCAGAGAAAACTTGAAGAAGTCATAGATTTTTTAAAGAAAACCTAAGAGTCATGGAAAAGCCCGGGAATTTTAAAAGCACCTGAAAAGTTAGGGAATTATTTCAATTTGTAAAGGAGGTCGCACTGAGCTTCCGTAAGAAAGTCGAACAATTTTTTTCGTTTTCAAAAATCAGAGAATTCTGATAATTCAGCTTATCTCTCACCATGTTTTACCAACAGTATGAGTGCAATAAGCAACCTTACTGCTCAAACTGTGCAACATGCTGCATTATTGTAGAGGATTTGCGTCTTGTGATTTGTACAAATCTTCACTTGTTTATCGTTTTAAGGAGATTAAAATTCATTCGAAATTGGCTAATTTCTTTTTTCTTTCTGTTTCAGGTGAGTTGATTATCATTTTCCTCCACCCTCTATTACAGTAAGTTGCCAGATTTCCAGATATTTTAATTTTTCTTCTGTACTCTTTTACGTCACGATGTGTCAATTTTGGAGGCAATTAGCAATCACCGCGCCGCTTGATTTTGGGTGGGTGCGGTTGGGTCACGAAACTAAACTAACTCCAAGACAATGCGTAAAGTATCACCAAAATTGTAGGCGCGGTCAATTGAAAACCGCGCTGATGGATATTCCACCGCGGCGCTTGAGATTTTGGGTGGGTTTGGTTAGGTCACACAACTAAACCAACTCCAAGACAATGCGCAGAGCATCACCTAAATTGAAGGCGCGTACAATTGAAAACCGCGCTAATGGATTTTCCCAGTGCAGCGGCGCTCTGGTTGAATATTACCTTCTGTTTTTGAAACTCTTTGCTATCAATATATGTAATCTCAAAATAATGTTGACAATTAGACTATCATCAAGCATCAAAACACGATTCTATGACCAGCACAACTGACCCATTGCAAGATCTCCGTAGATTTGGTCCACAAAAATCGAGCATTTTATGCACCCCTGAGACGAGAGTTTCCAACAGTGAAAGGTGGATCGCGATTCCTCGCCGGTTCCATCCTCCAACCAGCACCTCCACCTTCTCTTCGGCGAACGTTCCGTTGGGCGAGTAGAATTTACAACCTGTAAAACAGTAAGAACCCGCGAAAGTCCGTGCGCCGCGGTCGGTCGCACGCTCGGACCTCGAGAAAGTAAACGAGGCGCGCGGTGAAAGAACCCCGGGATCGGATGATGATGGATTCGGGAACAAGTTCGGTCGATCGACACCTTCGTCCGAGTCGTGGATCCCGCTAGTTGCCAGCGTCGGACTTTCCAGTAAAAAGGAAAACGTGCCGATACGAAATCTGATTGAATCAACGAACGAGTCTTCTGTTGAGGACCGGATATTTTGGTAAAACATAGTAAGATCATAAGACGATATCCCTAGTCCCTTTCATCGTGTAATGCACTGGGGGAAAAAACACATTGGATCTAGAGTCCAGACTCTTAAAAACATCGACAAGAAAAAATACTCTTGATTTAATCGGATTTTTGCTTAAATCAAGAACCAAGCCTCTTAATTTAAGCGGATTTCGTTTTGATTCGAGCAAAAATCCGATTGAACCAAGAGTAATTTTTTCTTGTCAATGTTTTCATCAGTCTGAACTCTAGATCCAATGTGTTTTTTTTTCCAAAGTGGATAATTTACACGCAAATTTCTTATTGCTTCATCTGAAAGTGCCTAAAGAGCTGATTTTGCAGTATTTTTTCGGAAATGGGATATAATATGAAAATAGATTTAAAAGTGAAAAAAATGCGCCGCCTAGTGACGTCATCTGGCGGCATTTCCCATTTAAACGCATGTATTTTAGCAGATTAGATCATTTTGTCATATCTCCTTCAATAATTGTTCAATTCATGAACCGAAGGTATCCTTGTGTTCAGCGCACTTGGTAGCGTCCACTTAAACACGTAATTCATCATATTTCAGACACCTGCAAATTCTCCATTGGATTGCATTTTATATGGAGGAGCCAAGAGCATCCCAATGTCGCTAAAATCGCGCAACTTTTTTTACCTTGCAGATTTAAACCGATTATGTAAATAAGTTTTATCTTTACTCCCAATAAACTGTAACTCCAAGATGAGAGGTACCGTTAAAAATGTAATTTTTTGTCTTGATTTCAGTAATTTTATTGCAACCACGCAAGTGGCACAATCCCAGCAACATTAGAATGCTGTTGGTTCCTTTTTGCAAAATGCAATCCAAGTAAAGAGACTATACTTGGTCCTTAAAATTAATGTTAATACAGTAATTATAAATACATATAATAAAATTTTTGAAATTACAATTTTCTTTTTTTTAATATAAATTTGAGTATTGATTAAAATTCTAGTTGTAATTATTGTTACTATTAAAATGAGCACTAATGGTTTGTCTTCTAGTATTATATAAAAAAAGAAAATTTCATGTTCAAGATCCCTGAAAAATTAGGAAAAAATCAGTGAAGTTCGGAATAAACTTGTCACCCTGTAGAAGCACATTCCAGCCGATACGATTTTGAAACGAGGTGAAACTCGTATTTCGCGACTTTCAACTTCGCAACGTAACCTCAAAACCCGAACCGCAAACGCATCCACAAATTCGCATACAAGTGCCACGGTCCTTCAGCCATTGCATGATGAGCGAGTATTCCGATTTGCATATCCCGTGTTGTTTTCGAAAACAATTTCGAAGCTGACGACAAGCCGAGAGAAGAAATAACGTAAAAAATATTCGTAGCATTGTCGATGAAATATTAATGCGAACGCAATTCAAACAATATCGGACTGCAAATAGGAGAAGATTAATCAGGACTTCGGAATAAATTACGGAGCGTGTAATTGCACACAATAAGCCCCGGCAGCGGGTCGATCCTTGAATCGATATATCGATAAATTGCGTTGCTAAGATAGGGTTATATCGATCAAGACCATCCGATACCGACCTCCTTTCACCCAAACAATTTTTCAAACGAATAAAGAAAGTAAATAAAGCTCCGTCAAGCGCGTATCTTGCCAATCCGCAGAGATTTCGAAAGGAAAGCTAAGGAAAAACATTGTATGAGCCTTCAAACGTCGCCAAATCTCCTTCGATCGAATACGAATTTTCAAGGAAACTCATAGACCGTTTTCCATACATTCATCAGAGAATTCAATTCACAATTTATTCTTCGATATGTGAAAATTTAAACCGAAAATTATGTTTAACTTCCTCTCAAAACGAATGTTATAGAGGAATAGATTTGGCAACATCTGGATGTTCATACGGTGTTTCTCCTCAGCACGGTAGAATGGAACATTTTTTCGCCCTAAAATGGCAACGCTGTAGTGCATCCGTCGAACCCCCTTGCAGCGAGTTTGAATGTTTGTTGAGCAAACAGCACGATCGAATACACGCTGGTTAATGGCGGTGAATAAAAACTTCGAACTCGATTTTGCAAGCTGTCTTGGACCTTCCCTAAACCGTTTAAAAATTGCGTACAACGATTAACGTAGGTTCTCGCATTGATTCCGGATTTCTCGAAAGTCTTTCATGCTAACGAGTGTTTCCGCTTGAGCTCTTTGGGTCATATAATGCCAATTTAGGGGAAATTGGACACTTTTTGGCATCAGTGGCGTAGCGTGCTTTGCATTGTATCCGCAACGAACACTTCAATAATCGATTCTTTAACATTGCTTTAAATGGGGAAGTATCCAGGGTGTCTACAAGTCCGGAAATTTTTTTTAAGGAGGACCCGGAAGTACTGAATAAAGTGCGGAAATTCCGCAAGTGGTCCGGAATTTTTTGAAATTTTTGTCTCAATTTGAGCGAGAAGTACAAATTTTTGAAATTTTTCGAATTTCGACGAGTGGAGGTACTGAAAAAGTACTGAATTTTTCTGTTGAGGAGGCACTGAATTTCTTGGGAATGTACTGATAAAGCACCGTAAAAGTACTGATTTTTGGTCAGCCTGTTTTAGTAGACACTCTGGGTCCCTAAAAATCAGGTCAAAGGAGTAAAATGACCTTGAAGTACGGGGCAAAATTACTTTGTGAATCGGATGCATGGTACTACTAGCACATTGGCGGCGAGTTCGTGTAGTGTAGTTTATGACCTTCGTTGGGTTTGGTTAGGTTAAGCAACGAAACTAACTCCTAAGCAAAGCTGATGGTATCACAGGACTTGAAGGCGCTCCACGCTAAGATCGTATTCTTAAGGTTCTTCACCAGCAAACTTTACTGAGGCAAGGAAGACGTTTCTCAACCTAAAATCAAAGGTTACAAGGCTGGTCCAAATTATATTTCGACTGCGTTTAGCAGAAAGGAACCTAGCCACATCAACTATTGCGAAATGTAACTGGGTTTTTTACAAGAGAATGTTCGGGTGTAGTCCTTCGGAAATTTCAAAGAATTTGCTTCGTACCATTCAGAAAATTCACCGAAATTTGCACAAAAATCCACACAAACGTCTTCTTGTAAAAATGAAATTGCTGAAGTATAAATAAATAATTTCAAAAGAAAAAGTTCTCTTCGTGTCGAACGGTTAAGTTTTCGATCCGGGTAACCAAGGTTCTTGCCCGCAGGAACCCGGAATTTCACCAAAAAATTCTCTCTCAATGTGCAGGCAGTTTCAGAATTGTTAAAATTATGAAGGGCAAATGAAACAGGTTTTAAAACATCACCAACACTTTCCACCATCCCATTATCCAGTAGCACGGATAGGGGTGTACCTGAAACGGGAGAGCCGTTAAATCATGTTGAACATTCCAGGAGGCCCGCGCTACCCTTTGTGTCCACGAACAAACAAGCTACAAGCCCATTTTTAGGGCATTTAAATGCTCCGCGAAATGTCGAGTCAACCCGAAAAGCTCGAATAGAATGCCAACTGCGGAAGTACAACTTGTCGGCGGCCGAATTCGCGCGCAATTTTCCGGTGCGAACGAGCCAGGAAATTGTTTTCGCGGGAAAAACTCGGTGAATTATAGTTTCGACTCATCTTCGCATCTATTATTTTTCGCGAATTATAAGTTATAGCGCCGCCACGGAATTGCGGGCACTGTCGCAGCCCGAATATTATGCGGAGCTGTGGAAATTTACATGAGAATAGCACTAAACCGAGCTGAGGAAGAACGCCGTATGAGCCATTAGCGTTGCCAAATTCCCTTCGATATATTATGAATTTTCAGGGAAATTTGGGTATATGTCTGATTTTTCAAGGAATTTCGTTCGTAATTTGATCTAGAAAGTCTGAACATTTGAAGGAAAAATATTCATAATTTTCTTCACAAATAAATATTTTGAGAAGAAATTTGGCAACATTCTAAGGGTCATGCGACGCTTTTCCTTAACATGGTATACCAGGGCAGCGGGACTTTCGGGAATCGAGAAATTCGCGTATTTCGCGTGGTTGATTCCTACGCGAGGATTTTAGCCCTGCAATTTTATTTAGCGTTCGAATGGAAATTGAAGTTGACGATGAAATGTGACCCCTTTGAAAAGGTATTTTTTTTTTTAGGGAGAAAATTTTCATCAAATTTGCAAGTGCGTAAAGGAAAAAAACTGGAACTTTTGAAAAAGTTTGACCCTCAAGGCTCAAAAATTGAAGGAGATATGAGTCCTGGAGCTCCAATCTAAGGCAAAAATGTTAACGCTGCATGAAAAAGTGATATTTAGTTTTTTCAAAATGTTACGGAACATTTTCTCTCGAGAGATTTTACAAATCCGGCCACACTTGTCCTCAAACCATGAAGTGCGTAGGTTTTTTTTTTTCAAATCAAAAATTTTCAAACGCTAACTTTTTAATGCTAGAAGTTTCAAATTTGGATTTTCCTGCAACCAAAAAGCTCCATGAGAAGGATAAGAAATCGGCAATTCACCTGTCTGAAAATGGTTTATTCCGTTGCGGTGATTCAACATTGAATGACCTTTAATTTTTCAGTTTTATTTTGAGCATGCCATGCTGTAGAAACTATTCCTAACGATTTAATGAGTGGTGAATCATAGACTTAATTATAGCAAATATAAGAACCCGACTGATTATGAGCCACAAATACCTCAGACCTGAGTCCTCGATTAAGCTTTAAACTACTCGTAAGTCATTTGCCTCCAAATTTGGCTTGGTTCCTTTCCACTCAGTCCAATTAATCTACGCAAATAATTCGCAACACTGGGAATTTGAGGCAACGGTAGAACGCAGCGCACGGTGGACCAAAAGGTAGAAAATGAACAAAAAAACAAAGAAATTGCTTATTTGGTTTTTAAAAATTTAGTGTTGAGCTTTTTCCATTAGACTTCATATATCACCCTTTTCCATTAACAGCAGACCGTAGCTGGGGTACCTATATGGGGAGGGTGCGGGTATGTCGGTAATATCGGAAGCTACATCATGAAGATTTACGGGTCCGATTTACGCCGATTTTCCGGATTCTATTAGGATTTGAGGCCAATCAGGATTTAATCCTGATTTCATCAGGATGTGAGGAAAAATCCATCATAAAATCAGGATTCGAGAAAAGTCGGCCGTCCGATCGGATTTTTTCATGCTTTCGCATACGCTTATGCAGAAATTTTAATTTTTCTCCGCAAAAAGTCAGGATTTGATCAGGATTTAGAAAATTTATAAAATCAAGATATAACAGTCAAAAATCAAGAAAAATCAGGACAGAGCAGTCAATAATCAGGAAAAAGTAGGATTTAATCGGAATTTCCTAAAATGAAATAAACCCAGAAAGGATGTCAAACCACGTGCACCCATTTTTTATCGTAAGACTGCATTGAAACAAGTCTGACACTGTTTTGAACTAAGAAATTGTTTATCAGCATTTTAATTTTTCCGTGCGGAGGCACTGTGCGCCATTCGGCGGGCGGCCGTCCGCCCATTTCGCATTCGGAGCAGTTTGGGCCGATTATTTATAATTGCGGGCGTTGTTTCATATCAGGTGTAGCGGGCGCGTATTCGGGTGACCAGACGGTCGTTTCAGTCGGGTCTGGGTCCCACCTGCGAGGGGAGGGGGAAGGGGGGTAGGGGGAGACGATCATCTGTCCGCGTCCGGACCCCGCTCGTTTTAATCCCTTTTCCCGTTATTCTTTTTTCTCCCGGCTGCTCCAAGGCAGTGCTTCCCAAATCGGCTGAAAATTTTGCGAAGTTGGTCGTAACAAAATTTTTTGATGTCGGTCTCGTGAGTGTTTCTATCATGATCCGTTTTCTGTATTTGTTTATACAGGGTGATCCAAAAGTCCTTCACCACCCCTATCACCTCTGGGGTCTTACCGCTTTTCAGAGCAATCCCTCTGAAATTTTAAGGGGTCCCAAAAGTCGATTACTTTGACCCAGGAGCACTCACATACGGAGAAAAAAACTTCGTGCGTGGGACCCGAAGTTGAGGTCATATGGATCTCTGAACTTTTCGGATCACGTTGATTCTTATGTAAAAGTTCGCGAGAAATACGATGGTGCCACTGGTTTTCCCTGAAATCAACTCCCAAGCTCAAAAAAAGCTCTCAAGTTGAGGCCAAAATGGAGGGGATATCCCACGCTATCCTGAGAGTCCACTGCTACATCAAGACAAACTCTCCATGTGGCAGCCCTGTCAATGTATTTGCTTCCTATCTTTGCATGGAGAGTTGGTCTTGATGTAGAGGTGGACTCTCAGGATAGCGTGGGATATCCCCTCCAATTTGGCCTCGACTTGAGAGCTTTTTTTGAGCTTGGGAGTTCATTTCAGAGAAAACCAGTAGCACCATCTTGATTCTCGCGAACTTTTACATAAGAATCAACATTCAAATCGAAAATACCTCACACATCCAACATCTCCATTTCAATGTCATCCAAGGATCGCACATCCCTTCAAAATCGTAATGCGAACCATCCACCCCCGAAAGACGAAAGAAACTCCTTCCACCTCCCGAAAGAGACGTTTTAGCTGATCGATGAGATTCATTTGCGGACGGAGTCAAAACACCTCGAGATGATGAAGAAATCGAACGGACGGTCGGTAGCCGGTGCTAAGCGCCGGGGATTTCGGGAAAAATGGGCCGGCGGGTCCGAGCGGGCGGGCGCCCCGATAAATCATGCCGACGGCGGGCGGGCGGGAGTGGGTCCCGGTGGGCGCAGCCGGTCATATCAGCCGCGTTAAGAACTTCAGGGATGGAAAATGGCTTCATTTCCGCGCAACGACGCGCCGGAGCTGCACGCTGGGCACCGACGTTGCCGAACGGCACCCGAAATTAACTATTCTGCCGTGCTAAGGAAGAACGCCGTATGAACATTCGAGAGTTGCCAAATTACCTTCGATAAAATGTTTATTTTTGAGGAAAGCTAGTAATATTTTTCCTTAAAATTTCCAGGAAATTTAGGTGAAATTGCGAACAAAATGTTCTGAAAAATTGCAGGAAAAACGTTGGCAAATTTTCCTGAAAATTTGTGATTTATTGAAGGAAATTCGGCATCGCCTGAAGGCTCATACGGCGTTTTTCCTCAGCACGGCAGAGTTCGCACGTAAAGTTTACGAGAATGTATGCGGAACGGCAACGCGGCGGGGCGTTCGGTCCCTGGCTGCCGCATTGCGCCGGTAATGGACCCCGGGTTCAATGGAAATCCGTGGGTTTCAGGGGGAGACGGCCGCGTGGGGTCAGTCCTCGCATCGGGAACGGGCGCCACTGTTGCCAAGTGGAATGATCTATTATCGATTTAACACTGGAAAAAAACACACATTGGATCTAGAGTCCAGACTCTTGAAAACATCGACAAGAAAAAATACTCTTGTTTCAATCGGGTTTTTGCTTAAATCAAGAACCAAGCTTCTTAATTTACGCGGATTTCCTTTTGATTTGAGCAAAAATCTTATTGAATCAAGAGTATATTTTCTTGTCGATGTTTTCAAGAGTCTGGACTCCAGATCCAATGTGGTTTTTTTTTCCAGTGAAAGCTACGATGAAAGATCGATTAGTACGGTCACAAACTGATTGCGCGCTCGATTCCTAAAACCGTAAGTTAGGATTTTTTAACCGACTTGCGTTGAAAATCCTGAAAAACTGGAAATCTCAAGGCAGAGGGAAAAAGCTCATCGGAGCACAATTGTCCCTCAAAAGCATACGCTTACTGGATTCTTAAGGTGTTCGTTGCAAACACCCTGTTTGTTGATCCTTTTCCATAGGTTCAAACTGCGGATCAATCGTTGCATCGCAAATCACGCCACGCCACCAGTGGATGGAAGTGTCATTTCAGCTCTTGCATGGGTCAGGAATTTGCGATATAAACACTAATTCCTGTGTAAAATTTTGCGAGAAGCATGATGGTGCTGCTGATTTTCTCTGAAATCAACTACCCAGCTCCAAAAAAGCTTTCAACGTTGAGGCCGTAATGGTGGGAATATTCCCCAGCATCCCTAGAGTCCACCTCTGTATTAAGTCAAACTGTCCATGGAAATATAGGGAACAAATACCTTAACCACTTTGTTCCGGGACTCCAGAACTAAAAACACGACAACCCTGTTAATATATTTGTTCCCTATTTTTGCATGGAGAGTTTGACTCCATGCAGTGGGCTCTCAAGATAGCGAGAGATATCCCCTTAGTTACGGTCTCAATTTTAAGAGATTTTTTTGAGTTTTGGGGATTGTTTCTGAGAAAACTTTACGAGGATCAGCTTGAAAATGGGCAAGGACCCTGGGGCCAAAGGGGTGGTGCCCCTTTTGGATCATCCTTTATACATTGGTCAGTCATTTTCGACATTGGCAGTAACATGTCGATTGGCTAATGAACAATACCGCGTATCTGCAGACTGACGATTTTATAGGACGTAGCAAAAACCTCGCAGTTTTTGAAATTTTAAAGTTAGGTTTGCAATTTTCTTCATACGTTACAGCTTCATTACAGCGCTTACATGCGGAAGTGGAAAAAACTATAAATAAAAACTTGCGTATTTTATATTTTAGAATGCGGCAAAGTTGTCAAAATTGTCAGCTAAGCGGTATTATTCCTTAGGGAGCGTTCATAAATTAAGTAACGCACTTTTTCGGCATTTTTACCCCCCCCCCCCTTCCCTTTCTTTTTGTTACGGTTCTGTGACGTAATTCCCATTCCATTAAGACTTTAATACAAAATGACGCAATACTCTTCTCGATCCCCCATCCCCCCTAGAGCGTTACGTAACTTAAAGACGGCTCCTTAACCCTCGATGTGTAAAAACTGTCCATTTGCTTCATTTAGAATCATCGAATATATCAAATTGGTCACTCGATCAGTCCATGAATGACTCAATTCATAAGCTCGCGGGGTAGGAGGTTAGATTTGGCACCCTGCAACGGATGCTCGTGATCGGGCGCCGAGCGGCAGTGCCGAGCGGGGTACCTGACCCAGGCAATGAAAATCCCAGCGATCCAGGCATGCGCGCCGAGCCGAGGACGGGTGTGCGAGAGAGAGGGCGCCGGCGCGGCCGCGGGTGCGAGGGAGACGGAGAGCGGCGAGGGGTGCGAGGGAGGGGGTGGAGATCGCAGGAGCGATTAGCCCGCGCCTGCGCAGTCCCGAACTCGGCGCTGCGAAGCTGCATCACGCGAACCTTCTGCGCCTGCGCCGGCCGCTCCGATCCGATGGTCCCGAGGCATGCAGCATGTGGCGTTGAGCTTGGAGCTTGTCGTCGTCGAGGTGCGTCGCGCCGAAGGAACTTTTATTGATGGGGTGCGTTTATTGGATGATTATGGACGTGTGGAAGACCGAAATGGAGATGTGGCATGTGTGAGGGATTTGCGATTTGACTGTTCATACATGTGTAAAAGTTCGCGAGAAACACGATGGTGCCACTGGTTTTCTCTGAAATCAACTCCCAAGCTCAAAAAAAGCTCTCAAGTTGAGGCTAAAATTGAGGGGATTTCCCACGCTATCCTGAGAGTCCACCTCTACATCAAAACAAACTCTCCATGCAAAGATAGGGAGCAAATACATTGGCAGGGCTGCCGTGTTTTCAGTTTTGGAGTCCCAAAATAAAGTGGAAACCTTGTTAATGTATTTGCTCCCTATCTTTGCATGGAGAGTTTGTTTTTGATGTAGAGGTAGACTCTCAGGGTAGGGTGGGATATCCCCTCCATTTTGGCCACTTTTGAGAGCTTTTTTTGAGCTTTGGAGATGATTTCAGAGAAAACCAGTGGCACCATCGTGTTTCTCGCGAACTTCTACATGAGAATCAATGGTCAAATCGCAAATCCCTCACACATGCAACATCTCCATTATCAGGCTAGCACTGATGTCTTTGAGAATAAGTTAGGGCCATAGACGATTTTTGGAGGTTTCGAATTGCTATCTTCCTTGCATTAATGTAAAAGTTACTTTCGACAGTACGTAGTAGGGTAAGAAAGTAGTCAACGCGGCCAGACAGGGGTTATCGCCCCGTCGACGTGAAAAAATTATATTCTAAACTCAAACTGCAAGCAGATTGTTGATATTGATAGACAAAGCTATAGACAAAGAAGACTTAAGGAGTTTGGACCGATCCTTTGAAATGGGTGGTTCTTATCGATTAAAGGGATACATTGGACTGCATTTTGCAATTTGGAACTAAAAATTCTAGGCCCAAAACAACGTATATGCCACTAGTTTCCCTATGCACATAAGTGTTTTTTTCAGATGAGCCTGAATTTATAGCTCCAAATTGCAAAATGCAGTCCAATTATGGACTAACGTCTCGTCCAATTATGGGTCTCTCGTAAGTTGCTGTTAGTTAGTGTATTACTTACCTGCTTCGTCCATGGCAACCACCCGCTTGCACCATTAGGATTGCTCCATTTTCTCTTGATCTGCTTTGTCTATCGCTTTGTCCATCAATCTCAAGAACAGACGTAGACAAGCGAACTCACCACCAACGTCTCGAGGATCCATCGGAAGTTTGAGCACCGCGCCAGTGTTTGAGTCCGCCCTTCGGAATTTTAAAGCCGTAAGTTTCTTCGGCACCCTCCTCGCCAGCTCGCTTTCCCTCGAATCCCTGTTTTCCGGGGCTTTCCGACTCGAGTTAAGGCGCGGATAAAGCGAGTTTACATCTCGAACGCTATCTCCCGAGCGTCCTAAGCCGGCTATGATAATCTGCCCGGGATGATACCTCCTACACAAGGACGTATCCAGATTCTCGCATGAGCCCCGAAACGCATCGTGTTGTACGCAGAACAAAGCTCATGTGGAAATCGAGTTACGTCATTTTGTCCGGGTGCGACGATATGGGGGCGACCCGCGGGATGGATGTCGAACCCAAACACGCTCCGTGAAAAACAGCTCAACTCGAATACTGCCGTGCTAAGGAAGAACGCCGTATGAACATTCGAGAGTTGCCAAATTTCCTTCGATAAAACATGTATTTTTGACGAAATTCATGCACATTTTTCTTTGAAATTTTCAGATATTTTAGAGTAAATTGCGTACAAAATTGTCTGAAAATTTTGGAAAAAAATATTTAAAGTTTCTCCAGTAAATCCGGTTTTTATCGAATGAAACTTTGCAACGCCTGAACGCTCATACGGCGTTCTTCCTTAGCACGGCAGAATAGGAGCCCGATGAACAACTGCGTTTTTTGATTTTTGTCGAACCTGTGCGCTCCCTCTTGAATGTTTCCAGGCGGAAGATTCAACCCCCCAGCCCCCACCCGAGACTCTCCAGTCTCCACGATGTAAAGACAGGCAAGAAAGCGGAAGAAGTCTTCGCGGAAAAGTGTTTTACTGCTTTCGAATGAGGGGGCTTTCGCCTGGAATGATATGATTTAAAATTCGGTCCGGGACTGTTGAAACATTGTCGAAGAACGTAATGCAGAAATATACTTAATGCGATGCGAGCGAGCATTTCTTTCTGCAGCGTGTGAAGAAGGAGAATATTAGATTATTTGGAGTTGCTTAGTTTGCGTTCCTGGAAAATTGAACGTTCTAATCAGGAAATGAGCTTACTGATGACGACCTGATTTAGAAAAAAAATTAGTTCAATTAAAAAAATGTCTGTCCTCTAGGTTTTGCTCGCGTAAATCTAATTTTCCCCGGGGAAAAATTCAGTTTTCTTATCTTCTTGGACCCATTTCTCTCCCAGAGAGACGCCTGATTCTAACTGAAAGTGCCACCAATTTTTCCTCTAATCTTACACAAAAACAGAACAGTTTTGGGCGAAAATTGCACAGGTTTTTTGTAACAAATCGAATCGTTTGCGTGAATTGCACACTTGCACAGCCTCGGGTTGAAGTTACTTTCCTCTCTGCGTAGCTGAAAAAATCCAGTTTTTGTCTTCCTGGACCCATTTCTTCCCCAGGAAGACGCCAGTTTCTAACTGAAAATATCACCAATTTTTCCTCTAAGCCCACACAAAAATTAGAACAGTTTTGGGCGAAACTTGCAAATGTAAATTTTTGCAACAAATCGAATCGATCGCGCTAATTGCACAGCCTCGGAATGAAGTTACTTTCCTTTCTGCTTAACGCAGTCTATTTGGATCGCGTTAAGCGCAAAGGAACCAAGCCACAACATTTATCGCCTTTATCTAGGCAGTTTAATTTGTTACACGAAAACGGTTGTGCGGATTTTTGTACAAATTTCCTTGATTTTCATGCATAGTACGAAGCAAATTCCTTAAAATTCTCAAAATAATCCGCACAAACTTTCTCGTGTAAAAAATTAAATTGTCCAATTAAATTCAGCAATAGCTGATTTTGCTTGGTTCCTTTCTGCTCAACACGGTTTATTCAAGGGCGGAAACATCTCAAGATAACCACCGCGGGCCCGGAAAACTCAATACTCTCCGTCGAGGATCACGCATCAATTTCCCTGGCCACCCCCGGCCGGAGAACATCTTTTGTTTGCATCCCTCCCGCGCCGACCGCACTCGGATTTCCCAGCCTCCCCCGACGAATCCCCACCCCCCGGCTCGCAAACCGACAGACATCGACCCGTAACCTTCGGCGAATTCACACCTCCCCCACCCCCCATCCCCGCCCTCGAGACGCGAGAAGCTTTTGTCCGAAGGAGACCGGACCCACGCGCTCCAGCACAGATTCTAATCAGGGCTTCCTGAGCTTTTATTTAGCGCCGGGATTTATTGGTGGAAAGCTCGACCGGGGGCGGGGGAGGGGAGGGGGAGGGGGGAGGAGGAGGAGGGGGAGGAACGGCGGCGCGACCCGACCCCGAAAGCGAAGGAGCTCCCTCGCATGGGGGCGTTATCAGATTAGCCGGCGCGCGCGAAATAAAATTTAGTGCCTCACCTATCTTTCTATGAAATACGGGTTTTTATACGGCACCCCCAACCCCCCCCCCCTACGCAACCCCCGCGAGCTCCCCGGGCGGCGCGGCGGCCCGGGGGTGTACTCTGTTGTCGCCCCTGAGAACGGCGCGACGGCTCGTAGTTGCCAGCAGGGTGGCAAAATTTCATGAAAACCAAAATCTTGAAATGTAACGTGAAATTTCAGAAACGTATGAAAGATATTGAAAAATACCGGTTCCTTTTCATGTTTTGAAAAATGTAAAAATCGTGACTTTCTTCTATTTTTGTGTGTTTGAGTGCGGGTTGCATAATCTAGCTCCTGAAAAATATGAAATATTTCACAGCCTCGTGGAAATTTCATGAAATATTTCACAGCCTCGTGGAAATTTCATGAAATTTATCACTGAAATTTCCAATATTTCAAAGGTTTTTAAATGGCCTTCCCATTTAAAAAACCCATTTTTGGAGCCCTCCCTCTCATACGCGCAGCCGATCGCGACCCCCCCCCCCCCTTCCGTCGTCGAAAAGTTTCGTAGTAAATTTGGCAACACCCAGGTGCTCTTACGGTGTTTTTTTTCTCGAGTGCACGCGCACGCAGAATTGGGCTGAAATATCGTTTTCAATCGGATTTACAGCTCTCGCATTTAAATTATATTGCTAGCTCCGTTTCTTCTTTCATTGAGAGCTTGGAGATTCGAGTGTGTGCTCCGAGGAGGAAGGAGGCGTATACATCCTGAATAATTTCGCTTTGAGTCTGCACGTTATTACACGTGATGCCCAGGAGAATATACATGTAAATGTAAGGTCCCCGTTTAGCTGTTGTAAGTAATATCGTGCTTTGGTTCGTTCGACTGAGCGTAATGATGTACTACTGTGCCTAGGAAAAACACAGTATGAACCTTCAGGCGTTGCCGAATTTCCTTTGATATAACACGAATTTCCTGGCAAACTTATGAATATTTTCCTCCCAATTTTTTTAGATAATTTTTTTCGCAATTTAACCTGAACTTCCTGAAAATTTCTAGGAGAAATATTCGTAAACTACCGCGAAAATAAACATTTTATCGAAGGAAATTCCCTCGAATTCGAAGGTATACTACCCTCGTCGCGAGAATTGGAGCGGAAACTCTCGGCGAACAAAAATCTGGAAAAGACCTCTCACTCATCAGTTATCTAAGTATAGGAGTGCTCAAACCGACTTTTGAAACATTTTTGATGTGATTTCGTCATTATAAGCAAGGTTACAAGTTCGCGAGAAGCCAGGGAATTTTTGCCCAACTCTGAAAAATCGGAGAGTGTTGCTGGGGAACCTCAAATTTTTTTCTTCCAAGCGAAGTATTGCATTTTTTCTACTTCAAAAGACTCTGCACTTGAAATGTTTCTCTAAAGGGATTGTATGAGAAATGGTGAGGGAGTTGCATTAAAAATCCTGAAGGGCGGGGAATTTTTCGAATCCTAGACAACTTTTCACCCTGCTAAGGATTTTCCCGGAAAATGTTAAAGGTCTGTCACGTCGATCCCCTATCTTAATCGATGTTGCCTCCTGCAAAATACTGCCAAAATATATGCTTGGTAAATGGTTCGGATTTTCAGCAACTTAACGCTCAAAACTTTGCAATTTTATTCAAAAATGCCTTTTTCGACCTCTCCTTATGTCTCGTTTCACTGCGTTCTCAGCGATCAGCCACGTCTTCAGGGTGTTTCAAAGAAGATTATCTCGAGGTCCTTTTTGTGTTTCAAAAATCGCTAAGATGCGTGTTCGTTTTTATTAGAGGGACATCTTTCAAGCTTATCTTCACTCTAGTAGCTTCTCCTGGGGGATAGGTTATCACTAATAATTGTGGTACTACCCCAATTTGTTGTATGACATTGACATGCCTAATTAATTGTGGTAGTATTGCAACATTTTGGATGGTAACCTAATTTATTGGGGTACTACCACAATTAATTGGGGGCACTACTCCAGTTGATTGGAAATTCCCATATTATCCAACAACCCCTACCTCTTTTTTTCCCGTGAAGTTTTTAAGTGACTTGTTTTTTCTGAAACACCCTGTATAATCTCTCGGTTATTTCGTCGTGTTTTTGGTACCTCCAATTTTTTTTTCTTTTCTCTCAGTGTGAAATAATTTCGAATACGGAGCGCAAAATCCGCGAGTCCAACCGGCAACGGACCCGGACTACAGGCCCTGTACTGTTGTGCTAAGGAAAAACGCCGTATGAGCCTTCAAGCGTTGCCAAATTTTCTTGGATAAAACACGAATTTCTTGGTTAACTTATGAATATTTGTCTCCCAATTTTTCAGAGAATTTTGTTCGTATTTTGATCTGAAGTTCCTGAAAACTTCAAGGAAAAATATTCATAAATTTCCTCAAAAATAAACATTTCAGTGAAGGAAACTTGGCAACTCTCGAATGTTCATACGGCGTTTTTCCTTAGCACGGGAGCACAGGGCTCTGTCCAGAGGGGTGGGGGACGGGGGGTGGGTTAAAATTATCTCCGATTAATCACACGGGGGCTCTCGCGGCTGATTCTCTTTTTTAATTACATTTTTTCCTTTTATTTATCGCCCCCCAGGACCCTGGACCTCGTACATTCGCCCAAATCTACAATGGAAATATAAATTAGACCCATCTCCAGTCTCCGTCTCCGTTGCGACTGGACTGCTCCGCCGCACAGTGGAACAAGATTTTCGGCACTGAAAATGTTCTAGTGAAAGTGCACAATTTATATGTATATCCTGTCACAATATGAATAGTGAGATGTGATTGAGAAGGAAAGTCTCCCCTGAAAATCAATTGAACCACCTTTTAACTTCAACATTTCATGTTCACGAAGATTTCAAAGCCTTTGCATCATGTCCAACCTTACCCATTGATTCGCTCCAATGTACGTCGTCCCATGTCAAGAAACGCTGCGCCATATACTTTTGAGCCTTCCAACGTTGTCAGATATCTACCAGTTTTTTTTTTGTTTTATCGTCGGAGGTTATGAGGATTTTCCCTTGAAAATTTCAGCTACGTTTTTGATCAAATTGCGAGTGAATTTTCTGAAAATTTGACAGGCAATTTTATACAAATTTTCTTTAAGATTCGCATTTTATCAAAGAAATTTTGGCAACGTCTGAAGGCTCTTACGGTGTTAATTCTTAGCGAGCAATGCTCTTTCCCGGCGCCCCATGTATGGTCAGAATGAAGATTTAATCACAATATGATGTAATTCCTCATCAAAATTTCACGCAGAATACACAAACCTGTCAATTCCAGACCAAAATTGCCTATTAGCCAAAAAATAAGTGTTAAAAGATAACATTAAACTCAGTATATTCAAAATTCATTTCCACAAAAACCATCATCTACGGAAATCACTTTTCAAGAATTTTCCGCTATTTTTTTAAAATTTTATTTATTGTTTTTTTTTAAAGAAAAAAATTAACTTTCCTTTCAACACTCTTTCACACATAAGTATATCGCGAGCACAAAATGAAAGCAGGTAGTAGGGGGTCTCCGGCAAATTTCTCGACGGCTCAAAATTCGAGGGCGGAACCCGACCCCCGCCGTTCGCGATCGTCTAAAACACACTTAACTCCTCGCCTGCCCCCCTTCTCTTTTGTTTGTCGAGGAGCAACCCCCCCCCCCCTCCGAATCCGTACCCTTCGCCTACCGCCTACGCACTCACGGCGAATTGCTTGCGTAAGCGAGGCAGGCCGGGAGAGTCGAGGGGGGGGGGGGGAGGATAAGCAAAGGAGCCCAGGATTCTTTCACAGCCGCTCGCCGCCCCTCCCGCGAAGCGCTTGAATGAACCCGAATCTTGAAGCGCCCCTCCCGCAGAGTTAAGAAAACATCCACGCAAATCAGACCCGGAGGTACCAGCGAGGGTGTTACGGTTTCCCGGGAGGGGCGAGAGGGGGGGGGATTAATTCTCCGACTCGATAAGTTTTCAATCCGTCGGGGAGGGTGGCGGCGGAAACACGGAATTATACGCTGGTCTTGTGTGTCGTGCCCCCTCCCCCCCCCCCGCCACCCTCTCGGGCTTGGCGTAACCTTGCGCCCCCCCATCCCCCGCTCTGCCGGCTTGTACAGTTGTTAGTTCGATTAAGGTGATGTTCCGCGGATGGAGCTTTGAAAGTTGCCGGATCGGTGGGCTCCGGGATCGTGGAAAGTCGGTCAGACGAACCGTATGCGGGAGTGATTGGCTCCGGTGCGGGGCGCTTGCGGTTGGGCCGTATTTGCATTTCCGCGTGGATCCTCCGGTGCCGTATTGGAATGGAGATGTTGCATGTGTGAGGAATTTGCGATTTGACCGTTGATTCTTGTGTAAAAGTTCGCGAGAAACAAGATGGTGCCACTGGTTTTCTCTGAAATCAACTCCCAAGCTCAAAAAAAGCTCTCAAGTTGAGGCCAAAATGGAGGAAGTATCCCGCCCTTCCCTGAGAGTCCACCTCTACATCAAAACGAACTCTCCATGCCAAAGATAGGGAGCAAATACATTAGCAGTGATGCCGTGGTTTCAGTTTTAGAGTCCCCAAATAAAGTGGCAGCCCTTTCAATGTATCTGCTCCCTATCTTTGCATGGAGAGTTTGTCTTGAATATATTTGCTCCCTATCTTCGCATGGAGAGTTTGTCTTGATGTAGAGGTGGACTCTAAGGATAGCGTGGGATATCCCCTCCATTTTGACCTCAACCTGAGAGCTTTTTTTGAGCTTGGGAGTTGATTTCAGAGAAACCAGTGGCACCATCGTGTTTCTCGCAAACTTTTACATAAGAATCAACAGTCAAATCGCAAATTCCTCACACATGCAACATCTCCATTGCATCGGTGAGCTCATGCTGGACGTGGAGAGGAAGAGCGATCGAAAATCACCATTCTCTGCTTTATCATCGGAATCTTTGGTCCCTGGGAGGAAGTGTAGAGAAGAGTAGAGTGCACGGGAAAAATAGGATAATCATCACAAACAGCGGCTAGTAAGAGAATACGCCGGCTACCGTGCGGTAGTTACGACAGGGAGTCTACTGTGCAGGAAAAATTACGGATACACTGAAAAAGCACGGATTGCGAAAGGTCGGTACGGATGTACACTGGAAAGAAAACACATTGGATCTAGAGTCCAGACTCTTAAAAACATCGACAAGAAAAAGTACTTTTAATTCAATCGGAATCGAGCTTAAATCAAGAACCAAGCCTCTTAATTTAAGTGGATTTCGTTTTGATTCAAGCAAAAATCCGATTGGATCAAGAGTATTTTTTCTTGTCAATGTTTTCAAGAGGCTGGACTCTAGATCCAATGTGTTTTTTTTTTTTTTTTTCCAGTGTACAAAAAAGGTACGGATTTGGTGTGGAAAGGTACGGAAATTCGAGGTTTTCGTGATAAACTCACAAAATAGTCTGGGGGTAAGCGATTTTATATATTAAGTTCCCGGTTGGATTCCTCGTGTTTTTCAGATTATTATTATATATATTCAAGGCGCTAATAGGCAACCCTGTCCAGGAGGCTGCGTCGTCACCAACATTGAAAATCCGCAAATCCGCGTGAAGTGAAAAACGAGAGTCGTGATTATCATACTAAGTTCGATCCGCACAAAGTTCGATTTGAACTTCTCATGCGCGACGTAAACTTTTGAAGTAAGTAGACGGGCTCGGCCTGCAGTGCGGGAATCTGATATTTCCTGAAAGGCTTGATCCTGATCCCTCGGGGAGGGCGAGTCGAATGGAATTTTTGCGATTCAACGCTCATTTAATTCGTCGTCCCTGTAACGTATGGGCGTATTTATATTCCCACATGAGCCTTTGCTTTGCGATATATCGATTGATCTACCATTTGAACCTATGGAAAAGGATCGATAAACGGGGTGTTCACAACAACACATTGATAATCGATTCTTTGCCGTAGCTTCAAATGGGAATATATCGATTATCGATCATTCACGCCTCTCCACTGGGAGGGCTCACACGGATATTGAGACGTGCTCTTGCGTCACAGGAGCGACGAATTACGCTCGAATGTGTCGGTTGAAAAACTTTTCATCGGTTACGAGTCGGCGCGCCATCGAGTGTCGTGTAATGTGGTTTCAGGGTGAAATTATGTTACACCTACACTGTCTTGCCAAGGAGGAAACATTCGACAGTTGCCAAATTTCATTTGATGGAACGTGTATTTTTGACGACACTCATGAATTTTTGTCCCTGAAATTTTCCGATATTTAAATTGCGTGCAAAATTGTCTGAAAATTGAGGGAAAAAAAATATCCACTATTTTCCCAGTAAATTAGGTTTTCATCGAAGGAAGCTTGGCAACGTCTGAAGGCTCATACGGCGTTAATCGTTTCCAACTCGAGTACGAATCGTTTCTGATTTCTGTGTTGTAAGAAAGCATTATTTGCGTCTTTAGAGAATTTTAAAGGCCAGAGAATCTTCTGAAATTTTTGGATCAGATTCCAATACACCTGGAATGTGACTGTAATTTACGAATTTCGATTTTTTCTCATTGTATACTTTCTTGCCTCTGAAGTTCTGAACAGTTATCTCTGTTACCCAAATTGAATCCAAAAATCTTTTAACACTCTTCAATTTCTTTTTAATCTTATCATCGTCTAACTTTTGTTTTTTTTTTCTTTTGTTGCAGGTAAGTGACCTGCAATCAGTTGGTCCGCGCCTGTGCGACTGTAAGATTTAGTGAGTAAGCTATATATATTTATTCGTTTTTATGCAATATTCTGTTTCAACACATTTAAGTAACGCTGTTGTTTCAAGGACTGCGTTGATTTGTGTCCTATTCTACCGCATTTTACATTCAATGCCGCGGGTGTGGCGTCCGTAGTGCGTTCATATGTTCGCCTTCACTGCGGAGAGGTAGGCAATTTCTCGACGCAAGAGCACGTTGATTTGTATCCTGTTCGCCGTACTTTTCCCCGTCGTTTTCATTACCATTGATCTTCATTCCTCCTCTCCGATTTTTACATAGGACCAACTTTTACGAGTTCACAACTCCTAGCAGGCTGAATTTGGAAATATTCGATGCGCTCACCGTATGCTACATTAATTTCCGATGAAGAAACGAGTATCCTATTTCGTCATCCTGTTTATTGCTAATGGCCCGTACAGAAAATATTTCCCAGCCCTAAAACCCCTCTCCCACCTTGAAATTAGACTTTCAAAGTCTCAAGGCCAGATGACTCACTGCAATGTCGCGCTACTGCTCCGCACCTTGCCGAGGAAAAACGCCGTATGAAATTTTGTACGTTGCCGAATTTCACCTCTTAAAATATTAATTTGTGGGGAAAATTTTGCAAGTTTCATCTGGAAGTTTTCAGATACTTTAAATCGCATTGCAATGAAAATTCTCTGAAAAATTGGATGGATTACATTCACAAATTTACCTGCAAATTCGTGTTTTATGTAACGAAATTTGGCAACTTATGGAGGTTCTTACGGCGTTCCTCTTTAGAACGGCAGTACCACTCACGAGTGCATCATCTATGGACGTAGTAGCCGACGTAAAGACGTAACTGCATTTTAAAGATGAGCCTTCCCACGCAATAACTAAAGCGTTTCCAGGGCTCATCCAGAAATAGAGTTAAGCTATCGAGTTTTTTCCTGATACGGACGGTGGCGCTCCCAGCGGGCGGGCATCCTCAACTCCTGCGAGCCACTCTAAGCCCGTCATAACCCTACTTTACTACCGTATTCTAATGCGCCGACCGGGGCCCCGTAACTTAATGAACGGAGCGCATCATAATTTGTCCCAAACCGAAACTGCGACGCGCATTTTTCTCGTTTTTTTTTTATTTTTTTTTTTTTACTCGACTCCCCGGCGCATTTCGGAAGCCATTAAGGTTAAACGCCCGACGGAACCCCCCCCCCTCCGTCCCCCGGCCCCGCGACGCCGTTTACGGCCTCGTTTTATCTCCGCGTGTTAATCATAAGTACATATTCATGACTGTCGCTCATCCAGGCTCTTGTTGCCCGGTCGACGTCTGCATGTGAGTTTTTTTCTTGTGTTAAAATGTCTCAAGTCGGTTTTTTGATGAGCCTTCGGCTCTGTAAGGATGCTTGTATTCCAGAGCTCATTGGTTGATGGATATTTTTGGTTTTACATTGACCGGTTCTTTTGTCTCTGGCTGAAGAAGTATTGTCCATGCTGACGTTGGTCTACAAGACGGTCTCCTCTTTTGGACTGTCAGTGGTGCCCGTTTTCCAGCTGGCGACACGCGACGGAGATTGAGTCGATGTGTTCTTGAGCTTGAATTTGAATCAGTATTATTCCTATGAAACCCGAAAGGCATATGTTCATTCTAGATGAGCAACCTTAAAATAGGTATACCGTAAAAGGGCCGATGAAAATGAGTATGCTTCATTTGGAAATTATGGATTCAAATGTCTTTGAAACTTGTGATGTTCTTGTTAGTTCAACGCAGAGATAAAGTAGGAATCCGCATCCAGTGGCGTGGCGTGAATGATCGATTATCGATATTTCTCCATTTGAAGCTGTAGTAAAGAGTCGATTATCAAGGTGTTCGCAGCGAACACCTTGATAATCGATCCTTTCCAATAGCTTTAAATGGCAGATCAATCGATGTATCGCAAAGCACGCCACGCCACTGTCCGCATCGAATACAGAAAGCGCGTGACCAATTGACCACAACCAGATCTTTCCGCGCTTTTTTTCAGCCGATCAGATACTCTACGACCAATTTTTCATTTCTTTCGGAAAATGACGTGGGAAATCGAATCCGTATAATTTTATCGAATTCAGTATATTTTTTAAGACACCCGGCGACCAATTTTTCATCTCCGTCGGAAAATGTCGTGGGAAATCGAAACCATGTAATTTTTTCGAATTCAGCCAATTTTCTAGCAAAAATATTTGCATGACATCTCGAGGATTTGCCGTTTCCTAAAATCGA
The DNA here is from genome assembly GCF_918797505.1 of Bemisia tabaci. NCBI lineage: Eukaryota > Metazoa > Arthropoda > Insecta > Hemiptera > Aleyrodidae > Bemisia > Bemisia tabaci. The sequence goes on from NC_092802.1 coordinate 5,167,205, forward strand.
AAACATGAATCGATTTTAAAGAACCGAATTTAATTAGCAACACAAACGGCTCGGTTAATGTGAAATGACAACGGGGCTATAATAATGGCAGTGATTGTTGAGAGATGTGGCAAAACTGAGCAAGGGCTAGCGTGCTTGAATTTCACATTCGCGGCAGGACGACCATCGTAACTCCAGCTCGGCTGAACTCAGTCTCGACTGTTCGATAGATCGATGTTTAAAGCAAAAGCGGTGGTGAGATTATATCGAAACATAAACGATAGTATCGATAGGATCGAAGTCCCGGGTCCACTCCATGGGGTAATGGGGTATCGTATCTGCGCAGACGAAGGAGACCCCGGAATCCGCCCTCCGAAGCGAACTTAGAACCTTTCCACAGTTGCCGATAAAGTTCCTTAAGATGCAATTTTCAGTCTCGGGACTGCAGAGTTTACAAAGATTTTTCTCTCAAGTTTTAGGTTGAAAGTAGCAAAAATAAAAAAACTTCGAAGCTTCCTACTACACACTGGAAAAAAAAAAAACACATTGGATCTAGAGTCCAGACTCTTGAAAACAATGACAAGAAAAAATACTCTTGATTCAATCGGAGTTTTACTTGGGTCAACAGGAAATCCGCTTAAAATAAGAGGATTGGTTCTTGATTTAAGCAAAAATCCGATTGAATCAAGAGTATTTTTTCTTGTCATCGTTTTCAAGAGTCTGGACTCAAGATCCAAGAGATTTTTTTTTCCAGTGCAGCTACAATCAAACGTTTGCCTCTATCTACGTAATTCCATTTTTTTTCTTCGGAATGTTACAAAGTGATTCAAAGGCGGGACGTAGGGAGCGTAACCCCCCCCCCCCCCCGTTTGGTCGCAAAGTAGGAAGAAAAAGGGGGAAAAAGAAGGAAGGAAGGAACGGAGAAAAGACAAATAAATTAAGTACGCTTATATTTGGTAATTATTCATGATACAATTGACTCAAACTGCGTGTCGGGTGCTGTAAAATTTCGATTTTCTAGGGGAGCCCCCCGGACCCCCCTTACGCCCCTCCTCCGTTCGGAATGTCTGGATCCGCCCTAAAGTAGGTATAATATTCAATGGGATGATTGCTGAAATTGATAGACAAGGCCATAGAAAAAGAAGACATAAAGAGAAGGGGGCGATCCTATTGGTTGAAATGGGTGGTTTCTGTAGACTAAGGAAGAAATTTACGGACTAAATATCAGGTCTCCCGAGGGTTGTCGTCAGTCAGTCTATTACGCACCTCCCCTGTCCATCGCAACCACCCACTTCCACCAATAGGATACCTACATATCCCGGTTTCCTTCTTTGTCTATAGCTTTGTCTACCAATTTCAACAATCAGTCCGCAGGATATGACAACAGGACATTCAGGATGGTTATGGGATGGACCCATCGATGAATGTCTCCAGCAAGTGGCTTCTTCGTACCTTGCAATAAATTTGTAGCGGCCGCTACTTCTTAACTATTACAGCTCAATTTTCTCTATCCTATGATAAATTATGTTTGAAATTAACTATGCAAAATATCGCAACGATGTGCCTATAAATTGCGTCTGCCGAAAATCGATCAATCAACGGCCTAAGTTTTACAACTACGCTGAGAGGAGCCTGCTGCGGCCTGGCGAGTTTTTGTCCCGTTTTTGCCGGGCCTCACCGCTGGGAAACACGGATCGCAAGAAGTAATGGGCTCTGCGCGGAGTTTTTTGTTTTTCTCGCGCCTGGCTTTTAATTCGGTTTTTTTGCCCGGTTCGACGTGTCGATTGCGATGCCAGGACTCGTAAAGTTCACGGTTCGAATCCCTGCCTCCCTCCCCTTCGTACCCCTTCCTCCCCCTCCCCCACCTCCAGTGCTGCCATTTTATTTTACCGAAGATTCTGGGGTTCCCGGAATCAATTTCGTTTTCCCAAAGTAACAAAAACAATTCCGAGATGAAATTCGGTAATACGCTCGGATTTAGTTTCGAAGATCGCCGAATTTGATACGTAAAAATCATTAAATTTGATCAATCAATCTGTCCAACCGACAAAAACCTCAAAATTTCGAGGAGATCTGGAAAATTCCGAAAATAACTGACGGTTTTGGGAATTTCGAAGATTCCGGGAAAAGCTCCGATCCCTTGAACAGTTCTGAAATTCGAAATTAATTCTGGGAAAGGACAGTACTGCCCACCTCAAAACAAATGATTTAAATTACCCAAACCATAGTCAGGGTTGCCACAGTCAGGGAAAACCGGGAAATGTGAGGGAATTTTAAAAAGTCAGGGAAAACCAGGAAATGTCAGGGAAAATGACGAAAATTTCAGGGAAAATTAGTTAAATCACCTTCATTTGCTTTCTAGAATGAGTTTGAGGTTGCGAACAAAAAGTTTCTCCTGAAAACTATTTTCAATTGTGCCTTCTCAATCATCCGTCACATCTTCATTTGTCAGGGAATTTCTTAAAAATGTGCCAGGGAAATCAGGGAAATGTCAGGGAATTTAATTTTCTAAATTCTGTGGCAACCTTGCATAGTAAATTCCAAAAACTATTCTCTGCGAAAGACACTTTATTAATTTTTGTAATCATAAGTTTCAAGCGGAAAGAGAAGCGGAGAATGAAAAAACTTAGCGCCCCGTATAATTGTTACAGATCGGATTTAGAGCCAAGGGAGCCGTATAAAGTTGAGGAGGGTCAGGATACCTTAGGAACACGTCCATCGCGTCGCACCTATATTTCATAGCGAGAAGCTTTGAGTTGGCATATTTCCATCCCAACTCTGATTCATTCGGGGGCGAACAAAGTGGGGTGGATCAGGGCGACCCCCTCCCTTTCTCCCACCTCCCCACACTCGTAAGCACGAATTTTTTCGTACCTGTATTTTTTCCATCCTTTTTTTTTTTAATAATATTAACTCATCAACGATTGAGCTTATAGGGGAGGCGAACTGTCAAACTTCCCCCTGAAATCACGCCGCTCACGTTCGGTTCCCTAATACGGAATCGGTCCCAATCCTGTATTGCCAAATTTTCGACGTGAATGTGTGAGTTTCTACGCCGAAAATTGAAGCAGAATTATATCGAAAGGTCGTCTTCATAGTCGTCCCTTGAATACAATTCAGGTTTTCTTATTTTTGAAATGTTCGGATTCATTCAAGGGTTTGGTTTTTAAAGTTGCTGAGTAGACAGGCTAGAAGCCACGTGCAAGGAAAAAAATTACAAAAAATTTTTACCGGTAATCAAACGATTTACGTGACACATATGTTGAAATTTGAGATTTACTCAAATATATTTAAAAAAAAAATGATACCTATGTGGTTATATATAACTGATCAGCGAAAATTATTTTGCAAGCAAGTTGCTTTAGACTCAAGTAGTACTGCCCCAATTTACGTGCATTATGATATTTATCTGTTCGTTCAGCAATCTTTTTGTGACGTGAAGCGAAGCGCTGGGGGAATAAACGTGATACAACTATATCGACTCCTAGGTGAGCCAAATTGCATAACCACTGAATTGAAGGATAACTGGTATTCCTCACTAGTTTGTGCACGAGGATGCTGCGCTGGGACACTTGCCCTCTTGATACGACTATTTCGACTCCTTGGTAGCTCAAATTGCATAACCGTGACAGTGAAGGAAAACTGATAAGCCTCTTGCTTAAGGAGCCATCGTAGCTGAGGTCCTCGAATTTTAAAGCTCCCTCAGCTTAATAATTTTCAAAAATAAAAACCTTTCGAGTAGAAAACTGAAACCTGTTTCCGGTATTTGCGAAAAAACTTTTCTCGTAATTATCGCACGACGTGGCGATCCGTTTCATCCCCCGAATCACGGTTAATTGACGGAAATTGCTACTCATACACTCGCCCGATTTACCTTTCAATTAAGGGTTGTCGGCCGGAGGGGTTCGCACGCGCCGGCGGGGGTGTTAGAGTGGGTGAGGTGGGGGCCTCATAAAATTTTCGAAGCCCTGTGATTTATTAAAAAGATGGTTCCGATGAATATCGAGTGCTCCCCCCCCCCCCAGCCGCGCCGGGGGTTAATGGAGTCCATTAATCATCATCACGGTGTAATGAAACTTGAGGGGAGAAAGAATAAACATCCGTCGATACGCAACGTGAGGTTTTCGTGTGCTTGATGAACTTTGGTTTTTTTTTTTTTTTAAATTCATAGTTCGTGTGATGCTGGTACCTCACGGTATTTAGGACTTACGGGTATGCTGCCGTGCTAAGGAAGAACGCCGTATGAACATTCGACAGTTGCCAAATTTCCTTCGATACAATGTTTATTTTTGAGGAGATTACAAATATTTTCCCTTGAAATTGTCAGGTTCTTTGGTGAAATTGTGAACAAAATTATCCGAAAAATTGGAAGAAAAATATCCATAAGTTCATCAGGAAATTCATGTTTTATCAATTGAAATTTGGCAACACCTGGAGGTTCATACGGCGTTCTTCTTAGGACGGCAGTATAGTATACCGGAAGTTATCACAAAAATGTAGTTTTTTTAAAATCTGGGGGGAAACGGGAGGGAACTCCGGGTATTGGGGAATTTTCCCGTGAAAATCAAAGAGATGTTCGGTGATGAGGGACTCCGAGAATCACAGGCACACTGGAAAAAAAAATTACATGGATCTAGAGTCCAGACTCTTGAAAACATTGACAAGAAAAAATACTCTTGATTCAATCAGATTTTTGCTTAAATCAAAAGGAAATCCGCTCAAATTAAGAGGCTTGGTTCTTGATTTAAGCAAAATCCGATTGAATCAAGAGTAATTTTTTCTTTCGATGTTTTTAAGAGTCTCGACTCTAGATCCAATGTGTTTTTTTTTCCAGTGCACCATACTTAACTGTATGTGAAATTATACTGATTTTCCCCAAAAAAGTATTGTTCTTGCGTGTTGGTTTTTCACTCCTGCATGGGCCATGTACTCAGGTTTCTGACGAAACATTAATGAATGCGACGAAATTATATCTATATCCATTGGATTTCCCAGTGCCTTTTGGCAGCGTTAATGGAATTAAAGCTCATATTGTCGAACCAAGGAACGTAACTCTATTCCAAGGTTGCAGAATTTACTCGAGAAATTCAATTATTTGCAAGAATGTACCCGTGTAATTTTTATCCAAAATTTGTCTGCTTTTCGCATGAGATGTGAAGGAAAATCGGTGAAATTTTCAGTTAAAAATGTCCAGAATTCTCCTGGTAAAAATGCAATTTTCGAGTGAAATTTGACAACATTGAAATGAAGTTACGTTCTTTCGTTGGGAAAACGACGATATGAGGCCCGATTGGGATTTTTCGCGTAATTTTGCTCGTTTATTTTATCGAACCCGATACGCGCAGATCTCCGCGTTTCAGTTTTTGGAATCGGATATTATTTCGACTCGGCTCGCATATTTGCATAATTTGTGACAAGTGGCTTCCGCGAATCGGCGAGTTGAGCCGAGTTATAATTTTTCAAGTGCTTTTGCAGAATTCACTAATTATGCATGATTTAGAACTTGTGCAGCGGATGCTCTATGCATTTCAGTCGAGTTTCAACGCATGATCGCACTTGTTAATCTGTAATTGCATGTTGATTGTATGTAATTTAAGCCGCGTCCATCGGAATTCGTATGGGTCCGTTATTCGCGGATGCAACGCATGTTTCAATTTTTCATGAAGCTCCACTCGTTATTCTTTATGAAAAGCTTTTATTGATTACTTTAAAACTCAATTTTGGCCATATACATTGTGCAGGGTTGCCACAGTCAGCGAAAACCGGGCAATGTCAGGGAAAATGACGAAAATGTCAGGGAAAAATCGTCAAGTTACCTTTATTTGCTTTCTCGAGGGGCTAACGTTTCAAACAACAAAAGCCTGAAAACTATTTCTAACTCAATCTTTTTAAAAATCTGGCATTTGTTTCATTAGCAGGGAATTTCACCAAAATATGTCGAGTAAATCAGGGAAATGTCAAGAAATTTCAATTTTCTAGATTCTGTGGTAACCCTACTTGTAGCTTTGAACGAATGTGTGTCGCAGGTAATTGGCAATCGTCGGCACATTGCAATTTATTTAAGTTGTATGAAAAATGTAAGGATTCAGAAGTTAAGAAACAACACTGGGGGAAAAAAAACCAAAAAAAAACACACTGGATCTAGAGTCCCGACTCTTAAAAACATCGACAGGAAAAAATACTCTTGATTCAATCAGATTTAAGCTTAAATCAAGAACCAAGCCTCTTGAGCGGCTTTCCTTTTGATTTAAGCTTAAATCTGATTGAATCAAGAGTCCTTTTTCTCGTCAATGTTTTCAAGAGTCTGGACTCTAGATCCAATGTGTTTTTTTTTCCAGTGAAGGTAAAAAGTACCTGATTATTATACTTGGAATGAAATCGTACTGTTTATCATCTTAAATGCATGATTCTACCAGCACATCCGCACGCACGTGTAGTGAAATCCGTGGCTTTGCTGGTTTTGATTCCGATAGGCAGCTAAACAACCGCCAGGCGAAGCGGAGAGTATCATCAGGATTTGGAGGCGCTCCAGCGGGTCGATTGTTGAATGGATATCGAATGACCTTGATCGATAAAAATCATTGCTAAGATAGGGATTTATTTATCATGATCATTTCGATACCGATTCCACAATCGACCTGCAGGTCGAGAACGTGCTTTTGAGGCTGATTGCCGATGAATGATGATTTCTTTACCACTTTGATGCGAATTATAACACTTTTTAACGATATCGTCAGCAGACTCTGACGACGTAAGCAGACGGAAGAAATGGTGTTTCCTGATTGGTTGAATTCAGCTTCAGGCATCGTCATCCACGTCGATTGCCGGCCTTTGATCGGACGGATTTTCTTAGCATTTGAGAGAAAACTCTGAGATGAAGGACTTCGAAATGATTTTTTGTATTTTTTGATGAATTTTGTTGTTTTTTCAACGATATATTACCCAATAAAAACTACACCGAAACCATTCTAAACTTTTTCGCCTCCGCCCGATTTATAAATGACCCCTGACATCAACTCTGCCGCGCTAAGGAAGAACGCCGTATGAACATTCGATAGTTGCCAAATTTCCTTCAATAAAATGTTTATTTTTGAGGAAAATTATGAATATTTTTCCTTGAAATTTTCAGAGGTTTTAGATCGAATTACAAACAAAATTATCTGAGAAATTTGTAGACATACATTCAAAAATTTCCCTGAAAATTAGGGTTTTGCCAGGGGAAATTTGGCAACGCCTGAAGGCTCATACGGCGTTTTTCCTTAGTTCGGCAGAACTGCCCGTAAGGGCTTTCGACCCTCGGAACCGCGGGCCCGCTCTCGTGCGAAGTCAAAGTTCACGACGACCGACGGCCCCACGAGAAATCAGGTGTCTTTTCGCTCCACACGAGGGGAGGGGGGGGGGTTGACGAGTTAATTCGGCCCGAACCGTGGGAGGGGGGTGGAGGGGGCGCGGCCGGAGAGGCTGCAGCGTGGAGATTAAAAGGCCGCGCCTATTAATTTCGAAGATTCTGTCAGCCGCGGACCCCTCTCCGGAGATTCCCTTTTTCCCCCGCTCCCCCCCCCCCACCGCTCTTTTCGCCTTTCGGGCCTAAAACTCGTCGAGAAGTATCAATTGTCCGCAGAATCCCCGATCCCGTGGACCCGGGTTTTTTGTGCCGTCCACCCCCCCCCCCCCGCGCCTCTTGCACCCCCTCGCGGCTCGCAAGAACGATGGTGCCGAAATGAAGGTTTTTGAAGTTATTCCGTCATCCAGTTATGGGCCTCCAGACAATGTGCAAACTTATGCATGGTGATGCACGTTTTTCTCATCAAAATTTCACCAGGGTGTCTACAAGTTCGGAATTTCCGGAAAGTCCAGAAGTAGGACTGATTTTGATTGCTCGGTCCGGAAGTACTGAAAATGTGCGGAAATTCCGCTCAAAGGTCCGGAATTTTTCATTTTTGTCGCAATGTAAGAGAGAAATTCAAATTTTTGAAATTTTTGTCGCAATTTAAGAGAGAAATTCAAATTTTTGATTTATTTTTAATTTCGTCATAAATGGAGGTACTAAAAGTTCTCAATTTTTCCATTGAGGAGGTACTGAATTTCTTGGGAATATACTGAGGAAGTACTGTAAAAGTACTGATTTTTGGGCAGCTTGTTTTAGTAGACACCCTGCGCACGTAAAATACGATTTGGGCTTACTTTTGCTAAAAGGAACTAAGTTGCACACAAAGTCTGCGCACATAGTTCCTCTTAGCATATATACGTCCATTTGTATAACGGAAATACTGAAAGTAATTCCTATCCACGATATTAATGTTTGCACAAACTTCCCGCTTTACCGTGACAATCTTTTACAGTGTCAATCCGATCTCCTAAGTGCCTTCATTTTAAAGGATACTCAACGCATATCCGGGAAGTTTAATAAGTTGCATGTTCGAATCGCATTGATTTCAGACCCCACACCAAATTGTCTTCCAGAACTCGATTTGTACAACGACAATCACTGAAAGTAACACCTAACCGAAGTATTAACTTTTTTCATGCATCAATTCAAACTTTCCGATCTTAAAATGAGGTGAACAATAAAACAATGTGGCGGTTTTGGAAATCAATGTGAAATATTGATTTTGGCGGACTAAATTATGCCCAACGTGTCAACGCTGCTGTGAGGTGCCATCCCCTAAACCGAACCAAACGTCCCTCTTATTTTCAGTAAATATGTGCTCACCTCCCCACCCTCCCTCGCCGCGCTTTCTCACCCCCGGTAATATTTCGCAGCTTATCTAAGTCCGGTCTCCGGAGCCGCTTTTTCCTGTTGCCGTCACCGGAAGAATCCCTCCATTGTTGCCGTGTCTCATAAAAAACACACATTTTCCCACTCTAATTAACCAAGAAACGCCAAATCGAACGAGAAATCTAGCAACTTGGATGCTCTCCATCATTCAGCATTGCGTTGCCAAATAGAAATAGCAGATTTTATATTGTTTCCCACGGAATAATCGTGAAATCTTCGAGCAATTTGGCGGCAATGCGGGAGCCTTTCGTATTGGATTTATGGCGTCAAGCTAACCGGATTAGACGCATTTCAATGAATCTCTCCGGCCGAATTTCGGGGTCGCATCCCTCGCAAGGGTGAAAGTCACGTAAAAAATAATCGAGGAGTTAGGCCGTTTAAGGGTTAGCTCCGCGAATGTAAACGGGCTTGTAGAGCCTGTCGCATGTTTAGTTCTCGTTTTGGGGAAGATGTAATGGAGCCGTTTGTTTCGAGAATGGGTCACTAAACCATGAACGAATTTTAACTTGCGACTATAGTTTTCTGAAGGAAAATGACGCGTAGAACACGATGCGCACATTAAAAACGCGAACAAGTAACTCGATAACCGAGAAATGCGCAGTTCAAATCGCTCAACTTATACGCAAATTTAAAACGCCCCGGTTTCGCGCCGCGCCGAATGATGTCATCCGGCACCAATCAGAAGCGGGCACGGATTTCCACGACTTCCGTCAAATGTCTATTTACTCTTCGTATATGAAAACAATACTAAAGTCGAAATTATATCTTTTGAATTCAAGACTTGAATCTCATTCATATGTTAGCTGTAATAAACGAGCAACAATTCCATATTGAAACACGTTTTATTTTAACAAACATCATAGGAAAATGAGAGAAGATTGCGACATGACTACCGCAGTGCGTCAACACCGTCAGTTTCCCGCCATTCGGGTGCGTTTGAAATGTCTTACAGTTTTCAGATTTTTCAAAAGCGGGTTTCTCCGCGATTTCGGCTCCATAAAAATGCGGAAAAATCACCAAGTTATCTACTCACATTGTGCTTTCAGAATATTCAATAAAATAAACAAGGTTTAGTGACCCATTGCTCATTATCGGGTCACGGGGTGAATGGAGAATTTGTTGGGTGAAATGGTCAATTTCAACCATCAGGTCGCTTAAAATACTAAAATGAAGAGATGACGGAAACCCTGACCGGCCGATGTAATTCTCTTTGAGAATAATCGGAAATTCAGGGCGTTTATGCGTTCGCTCGGATGGTGTTCGCGTGCCCTCGTTTCGGGGTAACTGTAATTGAGCCGTTCGTTTGTGCGATGGCTCAGCAACGGTCGGAGGGATGAGCCGGGCCCGTAAGTGAATCGCTCGGTGTTTATTGACCCTGGGGATCGGGAAGTTATGCGACCGAAACGACGGGACCACTCGCTCGTGAATTATTTCCTGGTGTCGGGGGCTCGAGGAGTCGATTATGCTAAACGCTCCGCTAATGAATTGCGGTTGTTTTACGCTTAATAGTGAGCCGGGGAGTCACCTAGGGCGTATTAGCCGGGACCCTCTTGTCCCTTCCCCGGAAAATCTCCAACACCCGCCAACGGGAAATAGGTCGCGCCGTTCTGATTACATCGCGAATCCCACTTTGATGAAGATAATCATGTTCCACTTCCATATTGAGGCTTAAGCGAGTCAATTATTATTGACACTCTACTTTTGAGTCTTCTACCATCCATCAATAAAGAATTGCTGAAACGCATATGCCTTCCTTGTCCATAGTTTTATCTATCAATTTCAATAATCACCCCGATGATTTTGATATTTGTCCAGCGGGCTGATTATTGAAATTTATAGACAAAACTATAGACAAAGAGGACATATGGGGTATGGAGCGATCCTATTGGTTGAAATGTGTGGTTCGCATATACTAAGGGAGAAAATGACGGACTAACTGTCGAGTTCCTCGCGGGTTGCCGTTAGTTAGTCTATTATCTACTGCCTTTGTCTATTGCAACCACCAGCTTCCACCAATAGGTTCCCTCCATATCCCTTTTGTCTTCTTTGTCCATAGTTTTGTCCATCAATTTTAATAATCAGCCCGAAGATTTTTTTATATTTGTTCAGCGGGCTGATTATTGAAATCGATAGACAAAGCTATGCACAAAGAGGACATAGGGGGTATGGAGCGATCGAATTGGTTGAAATGTGTGGTTCTTATATACTAAGGGAGAAAATGATGGACTAATTATCAAGTTCCTCGTGGGTTGCCGTTAGTTAGTCTATTACCTACTTCCTTTTTCTATTGCAACCGCATCAGCTTCCACCAATAGGTTCCCTCCATATCCCTTTTGTCTTCTTTGTCCATAGTTTTGTCCATCAATTTTAATAATCAGCCCGAAGATTTTTTTATATTTGTTCAGCGGGCTGATTATTGAAATCGATAGACAAAGCTATGCACAAAGAGGGCATAGGGGGTATGGAGCGATCGAATTGGTTGAAATGTGTGGTTCTTATATACTAAGGGAGAAAATGATGGACTAATTATCAAGTTCCTCGTGGGTTGCCGTTAGTTAGCCTATTACCTACTTCCTTTTTCTATTGCAACCGCATCAGCTTCCACCAATAGGTTCCCTCCATATCCCTTTTGTCATCTTCGCCTACAGCTTTGTATATCAATTTCAATAATCGGCCCGCACTATTGGAAGGTTTACTGCTCTTTTGGGCCCTCGGAGCTCCTTATTCAGTCATCTCCGCACTCTCTCTCTCTCTCCATAGGCACTCACTAGCCAGGGAAGCTCTCTAACGAACGCGAATGAGGAGAGGAGATGTGAGTTCTTTTCCTTGGATCCAGGGAGGAGTGGCAGGACAGGGAATGCGCATTGAACCCGGATTCAGGTGCGAGTCGGGTATAACGGCTGCCAGCGCAGCGTGGCGGGAGCATCTCTAATTAAAAGTTGCAAATGAAGCCTAAAATAATTCCCGTTGGCCGTGCCTCGTGCCTCGTCGCTCGAGCCGATCCGACGCCGCGCCGAGCCAGCCGGCAACTTTTCCTCCCCAAACGACAGCATAATTGACGCCGAGGATTGCGCACTCGAACCTAGTTGCCGATTCGAGCTCGAAATCCCGAATGGAGATGTTGCATGTGTGAGGAATTTCCGATTTGACTGTTAATTTTAATGTAAAAGTTTGCGAGAAACACGATGGTGCCACTGGTTTTCTCTGAAATCATCTCCCAAGCTCAAAAAAAGCTCTCAAGTTGAGGCCAAAATGGAGGGGATATCCCACGCTATCCTGAGAGTCCACCTCTACATCAAAACAAACTCTCCATGCAAAGATAGGGAGCAAATACATTAGCAGTGATGCCGTGTTTTCAGTTTTGGAGTCCCCAAATAAAGTGGCAACCCTGCTAATGTATTTGCTCCCTATCTTTGCATGGAGAGTTTGTTTTGATCTAGAGGTGGACTCTCAGGATAGCGTGGGATATCCCCTCCATTTTGGCCTCACTTTGAGAGCTTTTTTTGAGCTTGGGAGATGATTTCAGAGGGAGACCAGTGGCACTATTGTGTTTCTCGCAAACTTTTACAAAAGAATCAATGGTCAAACCGCAAATCCCTCACACATGCAACATCTCCATTACGATATTCCCGGTGAGGCGCGGCAACGTTGGAGTTGTGCGAAGTGTGATTGACGGGACGAAAGATTACACCTCGAGATTCTTCACTCGGACCGCGGGAGTTTCCTGGAGCGGAGAAGGAGAAGGAGATGGCGCAGCTTTTGCGAGAAGAGGAGGTAACGGAAAAGCTCCCGACTCGGCCTCTGATAGCGATCGGAGATCTTGGTGCGTCGCTGCAACGCAATGGTCGACTCTTGTCGCACAGTGGATCTAGCCAATGGGTCAGTTGCGGTGGTCCCAGAATCGTGTCTTGATGTTCAATCGAACGCGCCTTCAATTTTGGCGATACTCAACGCATTGTCATGGCGTTAGTTTAGTTGCGTGACCTAACCGAACGCACACTGGGGGGAAAAAAACACATTGGATCTAGAGTCCAGACTCTTGAAAACATTGACAAGAAAAAATACTCTTGATTCAATCAGATTTAAGCTGAAATCAAAAGGAAATCCGCTCAAATTAAGAGGCTTGCTTCTTGATTTAAGCTTAAATCTTATTGAATCAAGAGTATTTTTTCTTGTCGATGTTTTTAAGAGTCTGAACTCTAGATCCAATGTGTTTTTTTTTTCCAGTGCACCCAAAATCGACTATGTTCATCACGCTGAAAGAAAAAAAATATGCTGCCATATTATTTTGGATTACCAAACTATACCTACAAACGAGTCGGAAACAGTGGTTCCCAATGGGTAAGTTACGCTGGTCACAGAATCGTGTTTTGATGCTTGATCCTTGTAGATTAGTTAAAAATAATAAGACCTGTCTAAACTGCAACTTTCTGCGTCCAGTATTGACCGAGATATCGTCCTTTGAAAAGTCGGGTTTTTGACGTCATCCACCGAGGGAGTGACACCCTTGATTTCTTCCACCTTGCTTTCATCAGCCAGGGAAACACTCCTTCTTATTGGTCACTCAACGTGAAACTCGGTTGAAAGCAAGGTGGAAGAAACCAAGGGTGTCACTATCGCGGTGGATGACATCAGAAACCCGATTTTTCAAAGGGCGATGTCTCGGTTAATATTGGACGCAGAAAGTTGCTGTTTGGACAGATCTTATTCTTTTTAGCTAATCTACAAGAATCGAGCATCAAAACACGATTCTGTAACTAGCGCAACTGACCCATCAGAGAGGTCGGACATGAAATTTTTGACTAAAACTGCGAATTTTTATGTTTATTTCGTCACTTTGAAAGAAGAAAATTTCACGAGGAAACCAATGAAACCACTTTTAGAACCTCTAAATTTTGTATAATCGGTTTTAAAAGCGTTTAAAGTTTCCAAATTTGGTCCGATCTCTCCTATTGACTGGATCCACTGTGTGTCGGGCCGACCTGGGTGGCATTTGCGGCGGCCGTGAGCCGTTCGCCATAATGGTCGGGAGCTTTTAAAGTACGCGAGAGAAGCCCTGATGATGTAAACAACGCGTAGAACACGGTGCGCACATTCGGAGATGGAAAGTGAAATTTCAAAAGGATCTAATGAATTTCGCTTTGTTAATTTTTTCTGATGTCTATTAAATTTTAAAATTGAGGCAAAAATATCTCGCATTAGTTTAGGCACTATATATTTTGCTCTATTTATTGCATTATATTCCTGAAGCATGAAAAATTCTTACTTACATCTAATCAGTTCACCCGTTTCGAAAAATTAGGAAAATTTTCCCATTTTTTAAAGGGAATGTCAGAAAATAATATTTCCGTGTGTCAGGGAATTTTAAATATTTTCTGCGTTTTTGGCCGTTTTTGTCAGGAAAATCAGGAAATATTTTCTTTGAAAATTGCTAGACTAGAAAACCTGTTATTTATGCCGGTCATATTCACTCAGATACAACGGATTTCCAACTTGGATTTCCAACAGTATAGTAAGATGCTTAGATGCGTCCACTCTCAGAGAACAGGATTTCTTTGATAGCTCGATCGTACTCTCGACGATATATCACAGAAAAAAATTAAATCGCTGATTTAACAATTTTGTAGTTAAAAAAGTGTCCGGTGTGTTTCAGTGTAGATTTTACAGTAAGAAAATACTAATTTAACCACCTTTGTGTTTAAATTAACTTTCCACACTGGGAAAAAAAACACATTGGATCTAGAGTCCAGACTCTTGAAAAAATTGACAAGAAAAAGGACTCTTGATTCAAACAGATTTAAGCTTAAATCAAAAGGAAATCCGCTCAAATTAAGAGGCTTGGTTCCTGATGTGAGCTTAAATCTGATTGAATCAAGAGTATCTTTTCTTGTCGATGTTTTTAAGAGTCTGGACTCTGGACCCAATGTGTTTTTTTTCTTTTTTTTCCAGTGATTGTAAAATATACATTTGAAACACGTCAGACATATTTTTTAACAATTTCATCATCATCAATACATTTTTTCCCTGTGAAAATCATAAAAATGACGAGTTAGTCCTGAAGCGCAAAACGGTCAGGTGGCGTAGCCCCCTTATTTCTAAAAAATTAGCTGTTGCGCCCCTCTTCGTATAACCCGTTCAATCATCGTTGAGTGCATTCCATCTCGCGGAGGACATGCTGCAAGCGCCCTGCGGAATGCCGGGCGGGGGCTGCAAGCGTTTCCTCTTGATGTGGGTGGTTAATACACTCTGGGGGCGGGGGCGCGAACACCGGTACAGCGGAACCGTGCGTCGTAAATTGGACGTTCGGGGGGTGGGCCCGGGGGCTGCGCGGAGTGCGTGGCGCATTGTTTCGGAGGGTCCGCGGGTAGTTTTGTTTTAAGAGCAACAGCAACAGTAGCCGGAGCTTTCAATTACACATCGTCCGGGCCCGCGTAATTATCATAATTTGTGTGTGCGTAATGTACCCAACCGCGTGAGGTGCACATACGCTGCGTTGCCGTGGTGACCTGCGGGACAAGATTCCGACACAAGCTCTATCACGTCTGAGGGCTGATTATTGAAATCGATAGACGGAGCAATAACCAAAGAAAATAGTGGAGAAGTGGAGCGATTCCATTGGTTGGAACGAATAGATGTGATGGACCCAGGGGGATAGTGATGGGCAGGGTTTCTTCCGCCAGTAAAAGCAGAAAAACCACGAATTATCACCAGGAGTCAGGAATTATAACGATATCAAGAAAATATCAAGAAAATCGTTGATGCATCTGTGTGCTAATTGTTGAAAATAGACAAAGAAGACAAACGGGATTTGGAGGGATTCTGTTGGTATGGAAGCGGGTGGTTGCAGTGGACAAAAGAGTTGGGTAATAGGCTAACTAACGGCAACCCACGAGAGACCATGTAGTTATTTCATCATTATTTTTCTCCCTTAGTCTACAGGAACCACCCATTTCAACTAATGGGATCGCCCCAAACTCCTCATGTCTTCTTCGTCTATCGCTTTGTCTATCAATGTGAAAAATCAGCCCGCTGTGTTATCGTCTGAAGCTCATACGATACATGTTTGACGTGTGGAACAATCCCAAATCACCTCATCTCGGGGTTTCCGGCGGTCTGGGAAACCTGGAAAATTGTGAGGAAACTCAAAACGCCTTCATCTTCTCGTGTATGCAACCCGGGCATCCAAGGTGTTAGAATAGTTGCATGACGGCGTTTATCATATTCCGCGTCGCTCGGGTGTCGAACTTAATGTTGGTTAGGCGGAAGTTCAAAGGAAAAATATCTATACGGAGGTTCTATCCGAAAGTCAAAGAAAGTTAGGGAATCCAAAAATTTTGAATTCAGGGCAAAGCCAAGACGTCCAAAAATGAAGAAATTATGGAAATCCTGTTACGGCGATCCAGACATGTCAGGAAATTACGTTTGTTACTTAAGCTTCAGGACTCAGGAGTTGCCTTTCGAGAGATCGCGAACAACTTGCAAATACCTTTTCCTGTATTTAAATCTCTAGCAATGGAGATTTCATTAAAAGTTTAGTGAAAATTGACGTAAATCATCTAATACAAAAATCATCTAAGTGAAGGTATTGATGTAAAGTTAGGGAAAGTTAAGAATTTTTAGGGGTAAGAAAAAAACTTAAAAAAAGCCTCAGTCCATTCGTATTCGATGACTAGTAGCAGTTAAATTAATGAAATCGCCCAATTTAACAACTAAATATTACATTTTCGTAGGAAAATACACTAAAAATCCCGGAATAAAATGAAAAATTTTAACGTAATTCATTTATCCGGAGTACGTTTTGGCATCGCCGCTCGCATGCATGCGTGTCGGAGCGTCCACATGTAGGTGTGTGCGTGCGTGCGAGAGTGTGTGCGCTCTCGTGTGCGTGAGAAGTGAGTCCGAACGAAAACAAACTGGAATTGGCGTTTTATGAAATGTCGGTTGTTAAGAGGTGATAATTACAGTTTTCCCAAACATATTCGTCGGTTCCGTTCCCCGACCCCCCCCCCAACCACCCCCCCTCCCCCCGGGGGCTACGGGTCAGAGCCGTCAGGTGAGGCGCTCACGTGCACACCGCCGGTAGTGACTGAATTATTTATTCGGATCAGCTTTGCCTTTAATTTGAACGTATTTATGCTAAAAGGAACTATGTGCGCAGGGTTTGTGTGCATCATAGTTCCTTTTAGCGTAAATACGTCCATTTGGCTCTGTTAATGGGGGGCTCGTGAATTTTTCTGCGAGCGTAAAAGGATGGTTCATTAGTATTACTCTAACGGGTCGTGCTATTGGTCGCGATTCGCACTATTCCGTAACTCTGTTTTTCCCGCTGAAACAGATCCGCAAAGCCTGGGGACGAATTGTAGGTTTTTATTCCAAAAAATCTGTTTTGTCAACCCTAAAATAAAGCTGAAAGTAATCGAGCGTGCAATATCGCATCGGATCTGTCAAATTGAATGAAAAATTTTGGATTTTGGATTAATGGTCTCATGGTCTGTCACATGCAAGAGATTTAGTCGTGTGAAAAGATATAGGGTTTTTCAAAAGTCTCGCACCACTGGCCATGAGGGGGTGGCCATTTCAAATTTTTGAGTTGTCCCCCGTCCCCCACCCCCCCTCCAAGGGGATCAAAAACTGGAAAGTACCTAAATAATTTTCTCCCTCGATATGAGGAAAAACGTCTTAAACCGCAAATCGATATCATAATTAGAACTAAAGTTATGGCCAGTGGTGCGTGACTTTTGAGTAACCCTGTATTTCAGCGGTAAAATGGCACGGTAATCACGATGGTTACCTTAAGGAAGTCTCAAATATATTCCGTAACTCACAGTCTGTATTTTTTAGAGCAAGTTTTTTTTTTAAATTGCGCACTAAGGAGTGAATTTCAGACTTTCGCGCCATTTTGTGTGTCACATTATGTATTTCTGCATAGCACGAAGCAAATCCTTCAACAGTTTCAATGGAATCCGCACAAACGTTCTTTTGTTAAAAATTAAATCGCCCGGTTAAATTCGGCAAGAGCTAATGTTCCTTTCTCCTAAACGCGGTCCAATTGGTATTGAAATGATCAGATAATCTAGATTAAATTGCGGGGAAAAGTTAAAAAATTGGAAGAAAAATAGTTTAACTTTCCCTATAAATTTAAATTTTATGAGAGGAAATTTGGCAATATGATTAGGTCCATAAGGAATTCTTCCTCAGCACCTCAGCACGGCAGAAATATCCCCCTGTTCGGTTTTTCACAACGATCATCGGTGGCGAAAGACCGGCTCAACTTTTGGAACAAGCCTCGAACGCGACGTCGCATAAGACGTCAACTCGATCGGGGTTCCCGTACCTTCGAAATCCCCCCCATCCCCTTTCGGTCCCCCCCCCCCACCGCGCGCTCCCGGGAAACTTTCCGACGTGAGAAAATTCAAACGAGCGATTCGTCAGCGACAATCGGCGCGGGCGAGGACAAAGCCGATTAAGTATTTACCCTCACTCTGAAGCGTCGAAAACGGCGTGGTCGGTTTTGCCCTTGCCAAATCGTCATTTTATTCGAAGCATGATGAGACTGTGGAGGTCGGGTAGAAGCCGACTCGATGCGCCTTCATTCCTTTGTAACGCAACCGTGGTCATAATCGAGTTATGATTAACCCCTCGAAGTCTCGAACCAAAAAAAAACAAGGAACAAAAAATGAAGCACTGGAAAAAAAACACATGGGATCTAGAGTCCAGACTCTTATGAACATCGACAAGAAAAATTACTCTTGATACAATCAGAATCTAGCTTAAATCAAGAACCAAGCCTCTTAATGGAAGCTGATTTCGTTTTGATTCAAGCAAAAATCCGATTGAATCAATATAATTTTTTCTTGTCAATGTTTTCAAGAGTCTGGACTTTAGATCCAATGTATTTTTTTCCCGGTGAACATTCAAGATAAGAGGTCTCCTTCATATTTTGACAGGTTCTTGTCCATCTTCCTTTAGGTTTTCATTATTACGCCTTCATTCCCTTAAAACGCAATTGTAATTACTGTCAATATACAAGCAACCCCTGGAAGTCTCGAACCAACTAAAAACACAAAAAAATGATAAATTCATACTTCTACGAGAAACAAAGTAATCCAGCAAGTCTCATATTTATAACTGTGAACAGGAGACATGAAGACTCACGCATATTTTGACAGGTTTCTGTACAAGTTTTTGTACAGGTTTTTGTCTATCTTTTTCTCAGTTTCCCTTCGAAGTGACTTGGTACGCCTTCATTCACCTCGAACGGTACCATAATCACTTTAGCTGATTTACTGTCAGCCAATTTAGTAGATTCTAAAAAATGCTGTTTTGAATCCAACGCGAGTTTCATAGCCCTCTGATCCGCAGGCGCGGCCGTCGTGCGAATTGCATAGCCCTCTGATCCGCAGGCGCGGTCGTCGCGCGAGTTGCATACTCCTCCGAATCGCAGGCGCACGATGCGGCAACGACGGCGAATAGTCTCACGAGACGGATGCGTCATGGGATAATTGCTCTAATTGATCGAGGATCAGCCCCGAAAACTTGGAAGCGTCTCGTCACGCCGCCCAAGTTGGGGCTGACACGAGTGCATGCAGCGAACCGCCCCCGAAAACTTCGCACTCATATCTGAAACGCCTCGTGCTGTAACAACGTATGTGCAATGCGTTTCCAACGGGACGTCCGTCTTTTTTGCGCTCGTCGGCGAGTGCTCGAGTGTTGGTTGCAGCCCTGTTTGCACGAGCGCCGAGAGTTATGTGTGCGCGCTCTTGGGAGCTCTCGGAGAGTTTTGCGAAGTACGCGGAGACGTTCGCGAGAAGGGAACGCTGGAAAACTTAATGATGCTAATTAAACGAAAAAATTAAACGAATATGAAAGGAACAGATCATGCCTCTAGTTACATCTTCTGTTAAAGCTTAGTCTTTTAATTAAAATGTATTTCCTGCAAAATTCCGTGATTCCTTTTTTGTCTCTGAGATATGTGAATGTAGAAAAGCAAATTTAATTTTTCATGTATGAAAAATACTTTAATATTTAAATGTATGAAGAATCCTTGATTTTCCATGTATAGAAAATGTAATTTTCAGCACAGAAGATTTAATTTTGTATGTGCTTTTAAATTTTCGTATTATCCACTTTGAAAAAGGTGAAAATTTCGTCTAAAACTTGTCATTGTGTCATGATAATATGCAACTAGTGTAGAGCCGAATTATGTGTTATGATTATTTGTAAACTAAAATGAATGATTTTTTTCTCATAGCATATTTTCAATGATCTCTTGGTCCAAGTTATCTATGATCTCAAAATCTGTATTTTTGTCTTTTAAACTAATGGACTTTGTTTATTCTGTTTCAGGTAAGACATTTGATTCACTTTTTCCGCAGTAACCAATCATCCAACCTATCATTCCAATCTTAAGTGAGTACTTTTTGTTTTGTAAGTAGTTGGAGACTTGACGATTTGACGAACACCACATCAGTGATGGAAAATACCTAAAAATTGCGGAGAGTGGACTTTTAAGGCAGAAAATGTCGCGTGATCGGGGTCTACGTATTACTTCCCTCTCTTGTCCATTGCAATCACAGTCCATGCAGGTAGCAACGGAGGGCCTCTTGTGTCCTGGAAATCGTGTACTGCGGAAAATTTTGGCTAAGAAACCCGTATCAGGATTCTTAAATTCGCACCTTGCCCACCAGTCGGCCAAACCCCGACCAATCAAAACGAAAACTTAATTATGGAACACAAAAAAATCGCAGCCACAATCTTGTCGTGGACCGGCCCATTTGTTTGGGGACGCGCCGCTCGCCATTAGTCAGGCGTAATGCGGCGGAATCGGCGAATGCATTATTCAGAGCATTAATTAATGTATCAACGCTAGCGGCGTAACGAGGCCGAATCCGTCACCTCGACACCGCATCTTTCGTGTGTTACACGCGAGCCCAGAAGATGAAAGCGGTGCAACAGCTGAGGAACGGGACACTATTTGAATAATGGCGCCTTTTATTGAGGACAGCGAAACCGTAAAGAACATCTGTTAGTGCCCCGGCTTCGGGGCCCTTAATCAGGGCTCCTCCGTGCGTCTTTTACACTGCCGTGCTAAGTAAGAATTCCGTATGAACATTCGGGGGTTGCCAAATTTCCTCTCAGAAAACAGTTATTTTTGAAGAAAGTTATGAATATTTTCCCTTGAGATCTTCAGGAACATTAGGTGAAATTGCCAAGAAAATTATCTGAAAAATTGAAGGAAATATATTTACTAATTTTCCCGAAAATTCGAGATGTACCGACGGAAATTTGGCAACGCCTGAAGGTTCATACGGCGTTTTTCCTTAGCACGGCAGTTTACCGGTCCAGGAGGAAGATGAGGAGAGAGATGGAGAGCTCCTCTCTTGTAGTCTTACTTGCGAGGCGCCACGAACTTCGGGGGAGGGGAAGGTTTTGGACTGCGCCTAATTAGTCAGCCAAAAATGACGGAGCACTGCGATGCTGCCTAAAGTGTTTAATTTTTCCACGTAGAATTGAGTGGTTTATGGGTTTGTCGGGCCTCTTATAACGTCGTTTTCCGCACGAAGGGACGTACGTAACCCCATTCCAAGGTTGCAAACTTGACTCGAAGAATTTAATTTTTTACAAAAGTGCTTATCTGTGTCATTCTTCTCCAAAATGCTGAATTGGTTTTGCTTGTGATCTGAAGATGAATCAGTGAAACTTTTGGGTACAAATGCCCATGATGCGCCTGGTAAACATAGATTTGACCAGGGGTGCAGAAAATGCCCGATTTGCCAAAAATGTGGAAAAGTGGAAAATTGTGAAGGGTCAGAATTTGAAAGTGAAAGGAAATCAGGAGAAAAAGGTCATATTTTTTTTTAAATTGGTGGGAAACTTTGCGGAAATTTGAAGAGAAAAATTTGGAAAACCGGCTGGCGGGCGCGTGAAGATTGGAAAATTCTGCACGCCTGGATCTGGCGAGGGGAAATTTGGCAACATTGAAATATTGTTGCTTCTTTCGGATTTCGTTCGTAATTTGATCTAAAAATTCTAAAAATTTCAAGGCAACATATTCATAATTTTTCTCAAAACTAAATATTTTCTTAGCGGCAATTCTGCAACATTCGAATGTTCATACGGCGTTTATACTCAGCACAGTAGCATAGCATAGCCAGGGCAGCGTTCTCACTCGGTACAACGCAATTTTTAATTCAAACATCGAGGGGCATCTCGGTGGTAATCAACTTTAACCCCTCCCCCCATCTACCCCCCGCCGCCATCTTCGCTCGCTCCCTCTCTTCCTCTCCGCCTTCCGCCCGAGTTTGTTTTTAATGGTCTGCCAGAGGGCAGCGCGCCTCCAGCGCCGTGTAGGTAGGCAATTTGAAAAACAAACGAGGCCAAAATTAAAACGGGGAAAATTAGAGACGAACCGAATTCGAGACGCGGAATGCTTTTTCGGGGGAGGGTGAAGGGGGGGAGCGTCTCGGTCGGAATTAGAGAAGTTCATTCAAATGTAAGCAAGTTGATACCTGGGCACCGTTGCCAGTTTTTTTTAATGAATTCTTTGATTTCTCCCGAGTGGAGGGTAGGTTTCTTCCGAGGACTTCGCATCCTCGCCCGGGTTTAATTAATTATTTTTCCCCCGGAAAAGTGTCTGAATTTGCATAGGAGGAAAGAAAACGACTCCGAGTTCCGAGTTCCGACAACAAGGCGATGAAAAATATTTTTGTCGCGGGCGGCGTTGCCAAATCTTCGGTTTTTTCCACGGGGGAAACGCGTCTTCGAGGGAAAGTACGCACGATTCGGCAACCTTTTCTGCGGTTAGCCCGCCCTCTCGCGTTTGTAGTACAAGTTCCGCAATTTAAGCCGCCGAGGTGGTTTTAAGTTTGTTTTAGCTTTGATTTTTAGCTCTTTCTCCGAGGGCCTCAGACTGGGAGCTTGCATTCATTTATTTGACCATAAACATTTAAATGAAATACGCGAGTGTATCTTTCGGGCGCACCGCTGTTTCTACTGTGGTAGTTCTGAGGTTTTAAAACGCATGTAGAAAAAACCGTGACAGGGTTTCAGTGAGGAACACCGGCACCGGAAAGCGATCGATGGTAAGTCCTAGACACCTTGAACACTGGAAAAAAAACACATTGGATCTAGAGTCCAGACTCTTGAAAACATTGACAGGAAAAAGGACTCTTGACTCAATCAGATTTAAGCTTAAATCTGATTGAATCAAGAGTATTTTTTCTTGTCGATGTTTTTCAGAGTCTGGACTCTAGATCCAATGTGTTTTTTTTTCCAGTGAACCACATTTTGCCTTGAGGAACTAATATTCCTGGCTCATCAGTAAAAATATCTATCTGCGTAGAGAAACTTTCGGCACAGATGTTGTTTCTAAATTAAGGCGGAATTAGTAGTTCCATGATGTAAAATTTACCCTATTTAGTCCGTGAGCCCGATTTCATCAATTTATATCGCGACATAATATAGATTTCCTGAAAAATCTATTTTAAAAAATCGGAAATTACAAAAGCTGAAAATTTGAACTCTTTTAAAAAAACTTGAATACATATTTTCGGGAAGTTAGCTAAAATTTTAGTCCATAAATCGGCTCACCTGCCGATGTATTACATTTGGTCAGCAAGTATAAGAATTTTCGATTTTAAATGGGAAAATCGATTTACACGATCAATCGAACCCAATAAAATCGATGCAATCCAATCGATTTTTTCGGATTCAAGAAAATCGATTATAAATCCCCAACAACACTACGCTATAACCGCCGCCACCTCTCGTCCCTTCAAGAAGTCTTCAGCAGGGATCGCGGTGTTCAAACGCGAGCCGAAACCGTAGGGACGGTCCCTGAAGTGGGCGCACTTCAAAGGGACGAGGACCTTACGATACGTTTATTTCCCTCCCACTTCGTTGCTCCGCTAACGTAAGGGCGCATCTCAAATTCAACGTGAGCCCTGCTTTACATATAAAGCCATGCTTTCTGGGGCTCATGCGGAATTCGAGGTACGCACTTACGTTACAAGAGCGACGACTTGAGCACCACCGAGAGACGCGTCGCGGCGGGTAAACGGCCGCACCGCCAAGCTAAGTAAAAACGCCGTATGATCCTCCAGGCGTTGCCAAATCTCCTCCGATAAAATAAGAATTTATTGGGGAAATTGTAAATATTTTTCTTTTAGTTTTTCAGACTATTTTGTTCGCAATTTAATCTAAATAACTGAAAATTGTAAGGGAAAACATACGTAAATTTCGTCGAAAATATATGTTTTATCGGGGGTAATTTGGCAACTCTCGAATGTCCATACGGTGTTCTTCCTCAGCATGGCAGCCGGCAGTTATGGAGCGCACGAAAATTCTGGTCGCGCATAAACTCGCTTTGATTTCGGGTACTTCAAGGCCCCTGGGGGGGGGGGGGGGTTGAGGAAAGGGCTCCCCGAGTATCGGTAATTTCAAACCCTTTTAGGAACTCGTGACAGAGGAGCCCGCTGAGAGTGTGTGCACACGTTATATCGTTCGCCTTTCGGTTGAGCTGAAGGTAACGTCAGAAACTCTTCAGTTTACCGCGTTTTTGTCTTGGAATTTTAACGTGTGCTTTTTCGGATGAAATTGTCATCAAGCTTACAATCAGCAAACTTTACGTGGAGTATCACCACAGGGAAAGTACGGACCTGTCGAAATAATATGGAGCTCCTAGAGCCCAAAAGGGCAGCCAACGTTATAACACAAAACATGTCACTGTCGATCTTTAGATTCCTATACCAAACCAAGATGGCTGAGAATGTTCGTAAATGAGCCTTTTTTCTAAATAATGAGTAAATTTATGTCAAAATTAGGTCAAATACGTGATTTACCAACGATGAATCGTAAAAATTGTAATACTAAATAAATCATGCTCTGGACGATTTGAATTGACAGATTGGCTGCCTTTTTGGGCCCTAAAAGCTCCCTGACCGTACCTCAAAATTACCGACATGTCCGCACTTCCTCAATTTACATAGGGTGATCGAATTTTCAATCACCTTTGACAACTTCGGATTTTTTCGATGGCGAGGGGGGTATTTATAATCCGTTGCGCACACCGACCCTCGAAACACAGTCGCTGAACACACACTCGCACGGCGCACAAACAGACAGAGAGCATCGATCCTCCACCGCGACCCAGGAAAGATGATGACAATGAGTGTTTTGAAAGAAGGGAAAAGGTGGTAATGTGGGTTTGGAAGGAAAAAAGAGAGCCATCACCGTTGCCGCTCTTCAAAAAATTTGTCATCCGGTTGTGAAACAAGTTGCTGACGACGTTTTCAACTTTTATATTCATCTCCAAAAGCCAGATTAGAGAGGACAGTTGCGCAAGTTCAAAAATTATGTCCGCATGATTGAATCTTTTGGGTTAGGGGGAAAAAGTTACGTTTCGTCCTTAACGGTGCAATAGAAAATTTGCAGGTGTCTGAAGTTTGATGAATTTCGTGTGGAAATTACTGAGTGAACTGTACACGAGGATATCCTTGGTTCATGAATTGAACAATTATGGGAGAAGATATGACAAAATGATCTAATCTGCTAAAATACGTTTGTTCATCTGGAAATTTAAGGGAAAATGAGGAAAAAGTTAGGGTAAAATTGTTAATTCACCTTTATTTGCTTTCTAGAATGGGTTTGACGTATCGAATATCAAATTTTGCCTGAAAACTATTTCAAATTATGTCTTTTTAACCATCTGGCACACTGAAAAAAATTCTCGGCGTTTTTACCAAGGTCCGTTGGTACCTTTACCATCTCACTTTTTTTACCAATTATTGGTAATTTTATCAAGACAGACTGGTAAGCTTACCTATAAACCGGTATTTTTACTGTTTTTCTCAGGTAAGAATACCACTTTTATTGGTAATCAATTCCCGGTAACTTTGCCATTTTATCTCGGTAATTCTACCACAGTCGATAAAAAATATTGGCGTTTTTACCGGGGTCCAGTAAAATTACCGAGAAAGTCAATATTTTTACCGAGATTTCTTGATAAAATTACCAATTCCTTAAATGGTAATTTTACCAAGAAAAAACTGGGATCAAATAGAACCCTGAATTCTTGGTAATTTTACCCTTTTCCTAGTAAATTCGCCGAGATTTTCTTTTTCAGTGCATATCTTCAATTGTCACGGAAATTCACACGAATGAGTCAGGGAAATTAGGGAAATGTCAGGGAATTTCATCCTACCTACAAATTCTGTGGGAATCTTGATATTAATCGTAAAAGTGCATCCGATCCGGCCACATCGCGACAGCTATCCCGGGTCCAGGATGGCGTTCACGGGTCATTAGAGACATTCTCATCTCTGCTCTGTTCCTGCGGCGCGGCGCGGTGCTCCTCTCAAAATTTTTCAGAAACGCTGATCGTCTTTTCATGAATTGTTAACCGTCCGACTCGAGCCGGACGTCTCTTTTGTGCCGTCCACAGTGTTGCCCGTCACCCGCGATGCGCCCCCGTTCCACCACGTAAAACCGAGGGATTTTGAGGGGGAACGGCAACGCTGCCCGCGGGGGTGTCCCTAAATTACGAGAGGACCCTCGTGACTGGACTGCATCGGGACTTGGGAGACACCTGATTCCGACCGACAAAGGCCATGAAATTGGTGCTCTGTACACTCGGAAAAAATCGTGGGGATTGGGTATGCACGATGGTAATACGGACGTATTTAAACAAAAAGGAATTATATCCATCCGGACGTGAGTCTGAGATCCGTAAGAATACATGCGTGGCAGGGCTCATGTCGTCATGGATAAAAGTGCTTTTGATTTGAATACGTACTTGTAAACGTTAGATTCCCTGCTTACTTAAGCTAGGGTAACTCTAAAACCATGGTATCCAGAGTGAAAAATTTTTAGTGTATTTTCCAAAGGATGTACACCATTGTTTCCCTTTTTATTTTCTGATACCTTCCGATTAAAAGCTTTGTATTTCACATCCTACAGTAAGCGAACGTAGCACAAAACGCACACATATTTGTATCAGTGCAAAAATCGGACTTGTTACCACTACAACTCTTTATTTTGTACGGGGTTCTCCCGCTTTTGTGAAGTCACCAATTTCACGAGACCAGCACACAATCAGGGCAGTAGTATGATTGGGAAGATTCTGCACCACTATGATTTGGTCGGAGTCAGACTTAGTTCGGTACAACACGAAAAACTGGTAAAATTTACAACCTTTGATCGATCGATCGGAAGTAAATTTTATTCTCGTTTCAGCTTGCCAACTTCGCACAAAGGAACGAATCAATGAAATTGAAAGCTGATATTTTCGAAAATGTCAAACAAAAGAGTTTAAGAGTGGTCCCATTGGTTTTTTCGTGAAATTTACTTTGAGAAGCATCCCTTTGAATTGAATTCGTGACGAAATTAACACTGGAGTTGGAAATTTTAGCTAAAAATTTCTTTTCCGACCCCTTCTAATAGCTCGTTCTAATGTACGTCGCCGAGTGAACTTACCAGGGAACCAAGAACCCTAACCTCGGGTGGAAGATGCACGGCGGAGGGGGATGAAACCCAGCCGCGATAGAGGATAGAGCAAGAGGGAGATGAAAAACCGTGGCTAAAAGGTAATGTTAACATATTCATTATGAGGCGCAGTTTGTTTACTCTCCGTTTTGACGAGACTAACCTCAACCCTCCGGTCGCCCGTCGCAGGATAAGCTCATTTAACGATAAACGCGGGCCGGCACCCATCCTACCCTCGGCACCGTGCCGAATGGGCCCATAATAGACCGCATTCGGAGTGACGTCACGGGCCCTTTCAGCTAATCAAACGAAGCTCCGCATGGGAATAATGACTGTCGACACACATCAAATTATGGTCACGCTCATGACGAGGGTGCGCAGCGGGGTAGGGTTAGGTGTCTTTTGATTATCTTCGGAGAAAGTAAAATATTATATTCCAGTTTAGATGTAGTTAACCGAGAAGAAACGACCTCTAGGCCTTGTCTCCACGAGACGTTTCACGGGATTTTTCCCAATCTCGCATCGCAGGAATGAAACGTCTGGGCTTTTTTCCCGTTAAACAATGCAACAAAACTTCCTCTTCTGTTGAAGTCGTTCCTGGGACTCCACTATGACTCTTCGTTGGTACTGTGATTGGTATTGACTAACTCAATATTTTTTCCAACTTTGCAAGTGAGATTTTTCCCCGGGACAGATCCCATGAAACGTCTCGTGGAGACAATGCCTTATTTATGCAAGTTGAAGGTACCATCCGTAGATTGAGATACATCGTAGAGTGACCATACCGTCATTTCCCGGACGAAGGAACATAACTCCATTCCAAAGTTGCAAAATTGATCAGTTTTTTAGAAGGATGTAAGCGTGCAATTTTTGTCCAATTTTTTCTGATTTTTCTATTAAATCAGGAGAAAAGTCAGTGAAATTTTTAATGTGAAATGCCGTTACAAAGGACACGGCGATCTTGAACCGGATAATTGTGTCACATAAAGCTGGACATAGTTTATCATCAGACAGAAAGCATTCTACTTCACGTGTCACAATATTCCGGTTCAAAATCATGGAGTCCTCAGTAATGCAACCGTAACACAAAACACAATAGCTTAACACTGCCGTGATGAAGAGAAACGCCGCGGCGTGCTACCGGCGCGAAACGCGCACTGACGCCTACAAACCTAAGGGGATACTTCAAGCATTGCGCAATGCGTGAAGTATCCCCTTAGGTTTGTAGGCGTCAGTGGGCGTTTCGAGCTGGCAGCACGCGTCGCGACGCGCCGCAGCGCGCCGTATAAGTACCCGCACGTTTTATTCTTCCATTTTTCAAAGCAGCTCATAGCTATAAGCTAATCCTGTCAGGGGTCAATAATATTTCCAATCACGCAAACGAAGCTCGCGCGAAAGTTGTGGAAAGCCTTCGAAATTTCTTTTACTTTCTTTGGTGACGTCCGGCATAGAAATGGTAAAATAGGCGTTGATTAAGCCCTCACGGGGAAAAAAAAACACATTGGATCTAGAGTCCAGACTCTTAAAAACATCGACAAGGAAAAATACTCTTGATTCAATCAGATTTACGCTTAAATCAAGAACCAAGCCTCTTAATTTGAGCGGATTTCCTTTTGATTTAAGCTTAAATCCGATTGAATCAAGAGTATTTTTTCTTGTCGATGTTTTCAAGAGTCTGGACTCTAGAGCCAATGTGTTTTTTTTTCCAGTGTTCAAATTATCCAGAGTGATTTATTATTACAACTGTTCCGATTCGTCGTTTGTGATGCATGTATTTGACGTGGTTTTTGGATGAATTTCCTAATATTCGCAGAGGAACAAATAAAGTGCACAGGTGAAAATTTAAATTGTCTGCGTCAATCTTGCAACCTTGGAATGTAGTTACGTCTTTTCAACCAGGGAACGAAGATCTCGAGGGGATATCCTCACGATTCGCATCGTTTCCCGCCGGAGTCGAGGAAACTCCGACATTCGGGGGCCTGTTCAAAGTCGACGGTTATTTCGCGGATCCAGACGTCACGTGACGACGACGTCGTCGTCGTCGTCGTCAGCGAATCAAAACCAGGAGCCGAAACTTTACACGGGCCGCGCCGCGTCGTTGAGCACCCCGCGAATTAATATCGCGCCAACCCCGGCGTGACCCCCCGCCCCCCCTCCCCCAAGGCGGCTGTCATCGCGTCAAAGCGCGGAAACGGGAAACAACAACGACAGTCACAGTGCTCTGCCGAGCCAGAACCGCGCAAGTCCCCAGACAAATCGTGAGCGGATACGCGGTTTTTCCCGAAGACGTCAGTTTAGAAATCTCCAAGACAAACAGACGCACCGGACGAGGTGCGGAGCGATTCGTTCTCGCTGACTCGGAACGACGGGGCGACCCCAGACGACACCCCCCCCCCTTTTTTTTTGAGAAGTAGCGTAGGTGACGGTAGGCATGAGTGGATTGGGAGAGGTGAAATGAGAACAATGGATCCTTGAAAAAACTTCAGACACAAATACCAAAATTAGAAGCTTGTAAAAAATTGATTCGATTGAGTTTATTTTGCAACCTTCAAATCTGATGGAAATATTCGTGTTACCTTGTTACTTTTGGTTACTGAAAGACTTGAAACACCAACTAACCCTTTTGTGTTTGTTTTTGTACAGTTTGGGGTGAATTTAGCGCAGGAAAAAATTGGAGTGACCAGGAAAATGCATTCTTCCGATTGCGACGTTGGTATTCACCACTCGTTTTTTTATTAAATTTCTTCAAGAAAACTAGCAGGCATTTTCTCCTGAAATTATCAACCGAAGGCCAGGGTTATTTTGTGTTTTACTTGCCGTATTGACCAAACTTTTGTGTTGAGTTTTTTATCTTCGCACGAAGAAACAAATACTGGAAAAGATCAGTGGCGTGGGGTGCTTTACGATGTATCGATTGATCTGCCATTTATACCTATGGAAAAGGATCGATGAACAGGGTGCTCGCTACGAATAACTTAAGAATCGATTCTTTACCGTAGTATTAAATGGGGGAATATCGATAATCAATCATTGACGCCTCGCCACTGAAAAAAATACGAGTAAACCCGTCAGAACATTGACTTGAAACTTCCAGGCGTTCTTCGCTATCACCGACGATAGTCGGCACACAGTGGATTGAGTTCAGGAAAGTGGTGGGACATTACATTTTTTGTTAAAACTACAAATTGTAATGGTTTTTTTTTATCATCAGTTAAATTCTTAGGTGTGCCACGAGAAGGGAATTTCACGAGGAAACCGATGGAATCACTTTTAAAACCTCAGTGTATGTATAAACGGAGTTGTAAGCAGGTTTGTCACAGTCAGGGAATACAGGGAAATGTCAGGAAATTTTAAAAAGTCAGGAAAAACCTGGAAATATCAGGGAAAGTGACGAAAATGTCAGGAAAAAATTGTTCACATTTATTTGCTTTCTAGAGTGGGTTTAACGTTTACAACAACAAATATTGCCTAAAAAATATTTCTAATCAAGTCTTTTTAACCATCTGCCGTATCTTCAATAATGGACCACTAGACAAGGCACGAATTTAAGCAATCTGATACATGTTTCTTAACCAGAATTTCACGTAGAACTCGATTCACACTACGAAAATTACCGAAATCAACTCCTAACGAAGATATTAACGTTTTTATTTCACATTGGTTACGAGGAATTTGAACTGCCCGCTCACAAGAAACTCAAAGCTCTACGTGAGTCAAATTGCGCACTACAACGATTTCAGCAAGCTTCTCAATCGAGCAATGTTCATTTCCCGCCATGTATTTTTCAAACTATAAGCAATTTGCTATAGCTGAGCCAAAGCGTCAAGATTAAGGTTGCCAGATTTTTACATTGCAGAGACTGTCATGATAACGTTTAGCGCGCGATGTGAAATACGTAGAGCATTGAGTTTTCATGAGCGGGGGGTTTGAATTCACGCATCAAAAATCATTAAATATCTTCGTCAGGAGTTGATTTTGGTAATTTTCGTTGTGCGTATCGTGTTCTACGTGCAATTTTGATAAAGAAACATGTATCAGAATGTTGAAATTCGTACCTTGTCTAGTGGTCCATTGTCAGGAACTCTCACCAAAATTTCTTACACGGAGAAAAAAACTTGGTGCGTGGGACCCGAAGTTGAGGTCAAATGAATCTCTGACGTTTTCGGATCACGTATCTAAAAACTTGAGGTCGAGCTGCCAAAGTTCGTTTCAGACATCTGAAGTACTTCCATTTATACCGAAGGGTTCGGGCCACACATCTGAAGTACTTTGGTACATACCGAAGTGCCTCGAAGTCTGACCCGAACTTCGGCGGCTCGACCTCAAATTTTCGGATTCGTGATCAGAAAACTTCAGAAATCCATACGATCTCAACTTCGGGTCCCTTGCACAAAGTTTTTTTCTCCGTGTAGGGAGAACAGGGAAATGTCAGGAAATTTCATTTTCTAAATTTTTTGGCAACCCCAGGGCCGGATTTAGTTACTTGCCGCCCATGAGCCGCCTGTATTTTGCCGCCTTCTTCTCATTCGTTTTGAAACATCAATAAAAACCATCAAGTGAACGTGACGGAGGAGGAGAGGCGTATAAAATACGTTTACTCGTGTTGGTCACATCTTTTGCGGAAGCCCTGTCAACTCTACTGGCAAAAGTTCACGAAACTTGGCGCGGAAGTTAAGTTCCGTAAACCTATCTCTGTATGGACAGGCCCTCCATTTATAAGAAATGAACCAAAAAATTATGAAAGAACAAACATAAATGTGGTTTAGTAATTTTAACTTTCGCCGCCGCGCCGCGCTGACCGCACTGTGTTTGGCGCTATGCGTGAAGTATTCCTACAGTCTTACACGCGCTATGCGTTTCGGGCCGACCGCTGCTGCACGCACTGTGCTTGACGCAATGCGTGAAGTATTCATGCAGTCTTGTAGGCGCTATGCGTTTCACGCTGCCCACTGCTGACCGCAGCGACCGCACTGTCTTTGGCGCAATGCGTGAAGTATCCATGTAGTCTTGCAGGCGCTAATATGTGTTACATGCCGACCGCCGCGCCGCACGCCGAGGGTTTCTCTTTTTCATCTCACGTTCTCGTCATCATTGCTCTCTGCGCCGCGCCGTTCCAGGCCAAATTCCGTGTTCGGTTTCTCTCTAAGTCTTAACTCGACTGATTAAAGGTGCTGTCTATTGTATCACAGAAGAACGACAAAATTAGAGATATACTCTCAGGAAATGAGAGATTTAGTCACCTTTTCTCGTTCGTAATTTTTTTTTCTGAATCCGAATTTTCTTTATAGCTACATTTAAAAAAATTGCAAAATTTGCCGCCCCCTAAATTTGCCGCCATGGGCCGCGGCCCATGTGGCCACCCCCTTAATCCGGCCCCGGGCAACCCTGGATAAGCTCTCAGAGTTTCAAAATTTTGTCCGAACTCTCCCATCGGCCCGATCCACCGCGCGGCCGGGGTCGGGAAAATTCGAAGTCCGGGGGAAACTTTTCCCTCGAAGGAGATTAATAACGCGAGAACGTCGAAAAGCGTCATTTTTACATCCACTATTCATGGAGACGTCGATAATACGTTTCGTTCTGTCCGGGATAGGTCGATTATCCTTCAATATTAACCGGGCGGTCGCCGCGGCGGGCAACTCCCGTCGACAACTGTCAGGAACCCCGCAATTTCCAGCCCGAATCATCGGGGCAACGACGCTCATCCATCAGGGGACGTCACAGTTTCTTCAGTTATTCATGCTCCGAGTGTCTCTTCGGGTTATTGTTTTGAGAAGACGCCGGACAGCGCGTTGCGTTCGTAGCCGGGCACGTCCCGAGCATCGTCCCGGGAGTTTTCTGCCGTCCTAAGGAGGAACGACGTATGAACTTTCGGACGTTGCCAAATTCCCTCGCTAAATCAGGACGCGTTTATTTGTCCTCCGATTCTTCGGAGAATGTTTTTGATAGGGTGTCAACAAGTCCGAAATTTACGGAAAGTCCGGAAATGGTACTGATTTTTTAAGAGCGATCCGGAAGTAGTGAAAAATTCCCTTGCTAAATCAGGAATTTTCGGGACAGAATGCGTTTATTTGTCCTCCGATTCTTCGGAGAATGTTTTTGACAGGGTGTCTACAAGTCCGAAATTTACGGAAAGTCCGGAAATGGTACTGATTTTTTAAGAGCGATCCGGAAGTAGTGAAAAATTCCCTTGCTAAATCAGGAATTTTCGGGACAGAATGCGTTTATTTGTCCTCCGATTCTTCGGAGAATGTTTTTGACAGGGTGTCTACAAGTCCGAAATTTACGGAAAGTCCGGAAATAGTACTGATTTTTTAAGAGCGATCCGGAAGTACTGAAAAAGTGCGGAAATTCCGCAAGAAGGTCCGGAATTTTTTTCATTTTTTGTCATTTCTGTCATAATTTGAGCGAGAAATTCAATTTTTTAAAATTTTTCGCATTTCGTCAATTGGAGGTATTGAAGAAGTTCTGAATTTTTCTGGTAAGAAGGTACGGAATCTCTTGGGATTGTACTGAAAAATTACTGTAAAAGTACTGATTTTTGATCAGCCAGTTTTAGTAATTTAAGGGGCATGGAGGACAAGGCGCATAAGTGCAGTTTTTGTTATTTCGAGAAATGAGTGTTCTGAAGTTTCGGAATTACATGGATCATTGTGGTGGAGAAAAAGTTCCAACTGACTTTTGAAGAAAATTTGAATTTGGCGGCATTTCCCATTTAAACCCATGCATTTTAGCAGATTAGATAATTTTGTCATATCTTCTACAATTGTTCAATTCATGAACCAAAGGTATCCTCGTGTCCAGTTCACTTAGTAGTTTCCACTTGAACCCGAAATTCATCAAATTTTAGACATCTGCAAATTCTCTATCCTCTCCAAAGGAGGAAGTTTGGCAACTCTGTGACACTCATACGGTGTTTTTCCGAAGCACGCGAGTATTGTTTACAGATTCTCTTCTGAGAAAAAAAGAAGTTAAAACAAGGAGACGAAACCGAACTCATCTTGAGAGGAACGTCGACACTTCATCAGTTATTTATACGCGGTTCGAGACTCCTGCGCTGTCCGTTCTGTTCACTTGATACCGTTCATCGTTCACGAAATAGTATCCCTCGCTAACTTATAACACCGTCCCGTGTTAAAAGTTTCGCGGTCTAGGGATCCGTTTGACACGGGCTCAGTATGTGCAAACCAGGGTTGCCACAGTCAGGGAAAACCGGGAAATGTCAGGGAATTTTAAAAAGTCAGGAACATTGGTAAAAAAAACCTCTTGGACCAATGCCGCGGTGCATTGACTTAAGAGTGCAGTTTCTTGTCGCCAGATTTAAGAGTCTTCAACTCTTGTTTCAAGCGGATTTTGCATTGATTCAAGCGGATTTAGCATTGAAACAAGAGTCCAAACTCTTAAATCCAGCGACAAGGAACTGCACTCTTGAACCAAGAGGTTTTTTTTACCAGTGAAAATTGATGAAAGTGTCAGGGAAAAATTGTTAATTCGCTTTTATCTGCCTTTGAATGTTTATACGGCGCACAGTGGATCGAGTCAAAAGGAAAGGTCAGACAAAATTTGGAAACTTTCAACGCTCCTTACTCCGTTTATGCACAATTTAGAGGTTCTAAAAGTGGTTTTATTGGTTTCCTCATAAAAATTTCTTCCAGTAACACGCCTCCAAGTTCAAAATGTGAAGAAATAAACATCAAAATTAGCAGTTTTAGTCAAAAATGTCATGACCGACCTTTCTGATTGACTCGATCCACTCTGCGGCGTTCCTCCTTAGCGCGGCAGTATTGGTAACTATGCTGCAGCTTCACTGTGTAAAAAATCAAGTACACAGTATGATAAATAACACCCAAACTCTGGTAAATCCCACCATATTTACTTTCGGTGTAGCCTCAAATTAGGAAACACCGATAATCGAGCATTCACGCCTCGCCGCTAATGAGCGATTCAAAACAGGTATTTCATGAATTTTTGAAGGTACCGCAGGAAATTTCAGGATTTTATATTTTCCGAAATACCACCACCCTGTTTTGCGAAACCTGTCGTACTGGCGAAACCGCGGCTTCGAGTTTGGGAAGTTTCGCCGAGCGCCTGGCTACCGAAAACACCGCGAAATCCTCGCAACTTCCTCAATGATTCACGGAAATTAACGTCGCCGCTTTCTCGCTCCTTCCGAGTTCAAATTCTTGAAATATTCATCGCCATTGCACCACGACTCGCCTCTTGGCCGATAATTGACAAGTCCTGATTGGCCGACAGGTCCGAGATCAAATATTGTACGATCAAAGGACTAGTTCGTCGCCTTTTCGACAAAAGAACGTAAATGTGCCTGTGAAATGAGAAATTGTAGAAAAATAGATTTTAAAGTGAGAAAACGTGCCTTGTGACGTCGTTGGCGGCATTTTTCATTTAAACTCGTGTCTTTTAGCAGATCAAGTTGATTTGTCGAATTTCCACCAATAATCGTTCAATGTAGAAACCAAGCTCGAGTTAGGTTTTCAAAATTTCAGACGGCAGCAAACTCACCATTATCACAATGCTAACACCACTTTTGGCATGGATGAGTTTAAAGAGACAACAGTAAAAGTGAAGTACATATATGTTGAAATTTATTTTGTCATTTGTTCTTTGCCTAGTTTTCTTCTTCACGTTTTTTTTTTCTCTTATGGTGCAGGTACGTATCAAAGATCGACGCACTATGTTATTTTTTACCGTGAGACTCTTGATTCAATCGGATTTTTGCTTAAATCAAGGACCAAGCCTCTTAATCTGAGCTGATTTCCTTTTGATTTTAGCAAAAATCTGATTGAATCAAGAGTATTTTTTCTTGTCAATGTTTTCAAGAGTCTGGACTCTAGATACAATGTGTTTTTTTTCCCAATGATCGATAAACAGGGTGTTCGCGATGAACACCTTAATATTCGATTTTTTACTCGGCTTCAAATGGGGAAATATCGATAATAATCGATCATTCACTGAAATAGCGTGCGTACCACTCTCGCCCACGATTTTATGAACCATCCCTCGCGATCTGAAAAATCCAAGAACAAAATTTTCCATCCCCCCTTGCAGTGCGATTTACTTCCAGACACCGAACAATTGCTGAAAGCTCCCGAAATAATACCCGGAAAACATGATCCTCTCCAACCACAGCCCGGCGCAATTTTTATGCTCCCCTCCCCACAACCAATGACTCCTCTCGGTTCCAACTGGACGTACTCCCCCCAAAAGGACCTATGTCGCATGCTCTCCCCCATGCACATAGTTCCTTTTAGCATAAAAACGTCCGATTCAAACCGGAGGCGGCGCCCTCCCCAATTCGCTCCCAATACAATCCAATCTTGACAGTGGCGCTTTTTCGCTTTTCGCGATCTTATCTCGTAAGGCGAAGGGGGTGGGGGGGCAAAGATTAAATTACAGTAACCAAGACATAATAACTATCGAGCTTCCGGATGCGTGGTCCCCCTTCCGCCACCCCCCCGGAATTTCCTCTCCTCGTTTCCTAGTTGACAACCCCCGTCCAACTTTTCCGAGGGGCGGGGGGGGGACGTCTAATATGTTTAGTGTTCATCCATCATAGTTGGAACCAGACGGGCGCTTTCAGTTTGATGCCCCGCTATCATTTATTTTGTCCGCCCGCTCTGCCCCGCCCCCCCTCCCCCCGTCCATCTCCCCTGGCTATACGCGGAGGGATTGGCCGCGGTTAATTTTTTTCCTCCCTCCCTCCCCCCAGTTTTTTTTCGGTTTTTGTTTATTTATTTTTGATCTCTTTCTGTTTGTTTCGTGTCGGTGCGCGGTGGAACTGGTCTGAATGGATTGCGATGGGACTGGTGGGATGTTGTCGGATTGAGTTGAAAATTTAATAATTCTCTCCCCCCTTTTATACGCGCATAGGTTTCAACCACCGTGGCCTTCAAAAGAACCTATATTCACCTACCCTCTATAACCACCCCTTATCCAGAGAATCTTAAGTTCAAGGGGGACGATTTTCCGACCTGTCAGGCTCATTAGGCGCAACTGTTTTCATAGAAGCGATTAGTCGAAATTTACCTCTCGTTTCCACTGTGGCTGGAAAGCGTTTTTTTTAGTTGGCGTCGGCGGGAAGCTTGAAAAAACGCATATTTCTGAGGTAGATTGTGCAGAAGTTAGGAGTATATTTGAAACTTTGACGATGCGGTTTTTGTGATTTTTGAGTCATTTACCATTGGAAACAACTCTTCTTTACTCTACCTGGAGTTTGCAAAAAGCCCATCAGTCTTGTACAAACTTTCACTCATGCCGAAGAAAAAGCTCATTCCTCATTCTAGCAGAATCCGGTTTTTCCTTATGGAAATTGGAAATCAAGATCAAAAAGTTTCCAAAATTTTCATTACAGTCCATAGACAGATTTTTGGCACTTTTTGGCCGTGATTTCTGCGTAGTCATTTACCATTTGAAACAACTTCTCTTTTGGCTCCAGCTAAAGTTTGCAACAGGCCCACTTCTTCACGAAAGTTTGGCAGCGGGTATCAGAAGGCTTGCCGCGATGAGTATCTTAGGGAGCGGGATCATTGGCCTTTTTGAAGCCGTGTTTACCTGGATTAAAGTTACCTCCGAAATTAAACTTTAGCCAACTCCGCGTCTGCCTTCTCCCCCCCCCCCCCCCAATGAAAGATTAATAGAAAGCAGATTGCTGTCTCGACTTTAAAGTTTCGCCGCTATCAAAGTAAACTCGAATGAATTCGATTTGAGGATTCCTAATTTTGACTCATCTGTCCCCCACGAGGGAAGCTCGGTGCTTCGAAATTGGAACCGCCGTGTTTGCGGTGAGCTCAATTCCTGTCCGATCTTATCCTTTTAATTATGTTCAGAGTAATGTTTCTTTTTAAATCGTAATCAGGCCTTAAGCCGTGTCTCTCCATTTACCTAAATCTCGTCATCCGGGAGGTTTCTGCGTTTTGTCCTCTTTATTGATACTCGTAGCCTTTCTCTTACAATTGTCTCGAACTTCTCTAAACTTGAGAGAGGACGATATTATTCGGTCAAAATCATTAGTAGTTCAAATAATATTTTCGTGATAACATTATATGGTCTGTGTAGAAATAAGGCTCCAGCTTGTTGTTACGAATCAACGAAAAGCTGCCAAAACTGTAAACGAATACAGTATCTTGGATGCGTCCATACATTGTGTACTAGGGTTGCAATAACATGGTATTCAATGATTGAAACCTTGCATTTTTTTACATTCCTAGTTTTTTACAACCTAGCTGAAAAATTTCTCACTTGTGCACTTTGAAATTGCATCGAAAAAGAACAATTTTTCAATGTTTTCCTCAATGTTTATTTTTTTGAAAGGTATACCCCAGTTTCATCCTCAGAGGAAGTGTGATTTTCGTTTTTTTGAGTACCTGAAAATAATATACTCCTTAATCTTTCTCTCCCGGAAATTAATACGTGAAAATTCATTCAAATAGTCTCATCATAAATTTTCGCATTTTCTCATATTTTTTCTTAAAATCTCTCCCCTATATTTTCTTTTCCTCCAAAGTACCTCCTTTTAAAAAATTCTCCCGAGTTATTCATCAGTGACATATGCCTCCCTCAACTCCACGAACGACCCCTAGTACGACTCCCGGTGCCCCTAAATGCCCTTCATTTTCTCGTAACCATGGCAACGCGAGCCCTCTGACCTATTCCGTGCCGCTCCTCTCGTTACTAGGGTCTCAAAGCTGTCCTTCATCCGGGTTCATATGCGCTCGCATTTTATCCATCTATCTTGCTCCCCCTCCGCTCCCTCCACCCCCCCCCGCGTTCTCGGGGGCTCTCGTGAAGTTCCCGGCCCAGCGCGCGCCCCCCTTCAACCCCTCGTAGGTTTCACACTATCTTATCACACCATTAACCCATTACACTTGGCGCTGGTAATTTATCCACGAAGAAAGTAGGTAGCGGGTACTTTATTTTGTTTACAAGTGCTTCGCTCTGTCTCCAGTCGCTCCTGCTCAGATACTTGACAGCTTCCTCTCCCACGCATATACAGGGTGTCTCAGGGTTACAATAAATGCCCCACTGCAGGAACGTATTCTATGGAAACAGTCATTTTTTCCCTCCATGAAGTTTTTTCCCGAAAATGTTCAGGAAAATAATATTTTCTCTGAACGTTTGCGACTGTTATGGCCAAAACTTAAAAAATAGCTCTATTCCGTAATGCCAAGCGCTGAATTCTTTTATGGCCTCAAAATTTTGGATATCTGCAAGTTAAAGCGGGATTTTAGAGCGTCTGCAGGAAACCGGCAAGAAAGGTGAAGTAGATACGTACATTTAAGTCGCTTTATAACACCCTCTGGCGCTCTACGACACCTAACCTCCACTGCCCTCTGTTGAGCCAAAAAGAAGAAGTACCATGCGAACCCTGAAGTAGATACACTCGAATAAAAAAATCCCTTGAATTTAGAGTCCAGACGCTTTAAATAATTTAAACGGATAAATTTAATACCCTTGATTCAATCGGATTTCTGTTTGAATCTAAAGGGAATCCGCTTGAATTAAGAGACTTTGCTGCAAAAACCAGATTGAATCATGAATATTTTTTTTTTTTTGAAAGTTTTTATCTGATTTTTATGTAAGATCAGAAGAAAGCTCGGTGAAACTTTCACTTAGAAAAGCTTTAGATTTTTCTGTAGGGTGTGTACCGTCTGGAAAGCCCGGAAAATATCAGGAAATTCGATGTTATCAGGAAAAATTAGACAAATATCAGGAAAATCGACCATGGATCAGGAAATTTTTAGTGCTGCAAGCGTTTTTCAATTATTTTAATTCATTTAATTTAAATCAAACGAGTGTCACTTTATTTCCGCGCAGAATCTGGAAATCTCGTCTAAAATATCTGGAAAAAATGAGGGAAATCCAAAATCCATTTCAAGTAGACACCCTGTCCTGCGGGTCGATTGTTGAATCGTTATCGAATGCTTCTGATCGATAAATCCCTATCTTAACAATGCTGTATATCGATCAAGGTCATTCGATAACGATTCAACAATCAAGGAGCTGGTAAAAATGCAATTTTCTGAGGGAAATTTCGCAACATTGTAATGAGTTACGTTCTTTCGTGGTGGAAACGACGAATCCAGCGGAAAAAAGAGTGAAATTTGTGAAACACCTTGTTGTCTGCATTCTTTCGCAGCGTTCACCCTCCGCACCCCTTTACGCGGCGGTCATCTCACCGTTTACTGCTTTCCGATTTATTTACTGCTCCCATATTTAACTGCATTCATCGTAGATTCAGGAGCTCCTTATATCACCCCTTCCTTTCACCCCCGTCGCCATCCCGCGGGTTTATTTTCTCATCCCCCGGTCCTTGTATCGTTTCTTTATTCGGAAACCAGTCCGATAAGTAGTCGTTTTCGAGATCCTGATTTAATGTTTATCCCGTTTGCTCCGTTCGTGGGGGGTTGTTTTATTGTTTCCGCCTGTTTTCCTCGATTGTTTTGCGTTTCGGACCCAGTCAGCGCAATTTCCACACCTTCGTTTCTTTGCCGCTTTGTAATGGAGAGCAGAAAATTGACCACCAGACCGAGTAAGGAGTGTAATAGCAACA
This sequence comes from Bemisia tabaci, assembly GCF_918797505.1. Lineage (NCBI taxonomy): Eukaryota > Metazoa > Arthropoda > Insecta > Hemiptera > Aleyrodidae > Bemisia > Bemisia tabaci. The sequence continues at coordinate 5,208,010 of NC_092802.1, forward strand.
TTGGTCCTTTGAATGCGTTATTTCATCAAAATTTCATGAAAAACATTTTAAGCATGTCCATCTGTACAGATACCCAAAATCAACACACACGAGAAAGCTTTTCGTTTATTTTTCACATTGGGATGAAAGGACGATGATTAAGTAAATTATGGTTGATTATTATCAGATGAAGGGAAAAGGTCCACCTGTTTCTGTAATTTGTAATTCCTTGGAGTGAAATTAATGCCGAAAATTGCTCATTTTCAGCTCGCCGCTCTCAAAATGTAGACGGGAAAAGTCAGGGAATTTTGAATCTTCTCGGTTCGGGAAAAATCAGGGAATTTTGATCCTTTGGGTGTGTACAAGTCTGGAACTTCCGGAAAGTCCGAAAATAGTACTGATTTTTTTGAAAAAGTGCGGAAATTCCAGAAGAAGGTCCGGAATATTGCATATATTGCCATTGTTGTAGCAATTTGAGCTAGAAATTCAATTTGTTGAAATTTTTCGAATTCCGTCAAATGCCGGTAATGAAGAAGTACTGAATTTTTCTGTGGAGGAGATACTGAATTGCTTGAGAATGTACTGAAAAAATTCTTTAAAAGTACTCATTTTTTGCCAGCCTGTTGTAGTAGACACCCTGCTAAATAGATATATTTCGGTTTTCTGTGACGTAAATTTAATAGCGTCCACAAGAACGAGCTTTTACAGCCTCCCCATCCGGTCGCGAAGCTCGAAATTTTCGAGCGACATTTCCGCAGATGATCAAGTGAGCAATGAACGAAAATTGCGAGCGTGCCTCTCGGCGAATCAAACTCGGCGACGAACCTGCCGGAGACGAACGATCGCTCGTCGCGCAAAAGGATCCGTCGATATTAAAACGCAACACGTCGAAAAACCTCGTGGTCCCCGCAGCGCAGGCGTTCTTACGGAGCCGAGGGCTCAACCCGGAAACGGGACTCGTTCGGTTTTCAACGTCCGCCGATTCAAACGTAAAACGAGGATCTCTTCGAAAATGAAAACCCTCAGGATTCGGATCGTGATTTGTGCATCTTTTGTGCTCCTTTCATCCGAGAACCCCCCTTCTACCCCCCTCCCCCCTGGAGGGAGGCCTCTTGATCAAAGGGAACATCGCGAGGCGAGAGTTTCATTAGCTATCTTTCGCTGGAGTCTCTTCTTTTTTTTCGCGTTTTTTTTCTTCTTTTTTTGCGTTTTTTTTCTTTTTGCGCCTTTCGTGCCCCGCGTCTCGTTTCTCCGAGTTGCTTTTCTAATTTTTGTGCGATGTGCAGCGTGTGTGAAAAGCCACCCCGGCGATTCGGATCCCGTGCCGGATCGCCCGGAAAAATCGGGGGGGTTTTCCGAAGGATTCTATGTGGATTTTGTGGATTTTATGTGGGAAATTTTGCAACGTGCGTTTTCGTGATGCTCCAGCGCGCTCTGGAGATTCGAAGATTCCAGTCGAAAGAACGTTGGTACATTTGGACCGCGTTTAGCAGAAAGGAACCAAGCCACATCTCAGCCATCGCCAAATTTAAATGAGCAATTTGATGTTTCATGAGAGAACGTTTGCGCGGATTTTTTTGAAATTTGTAGGAATTCGCCTCGTCCTTTGCAAAAAATCCACTGAAATTTCCCAAAAAAGCCGCGCAACCGTTTTCGTGTAAAAAATTAAATTGCCAAATTAAGTGTGGCAAAGGCTGTAGTGGCTTGATTCCTTCCTGCTGAACGCGGGTCATTTCGACATTGCAATATTTACATTTTTAAATTGTACACTAGGAAAAAAAGTCGCCTGGGTCTAGAGTCCGCAGACTCTTAAAAACATTGACAAGGAAAAATACTCTTGATTCAATCGGATTTTCTGTTTGAATCGAAAGCAAATCCGCCCAAATCAAGAGGAAAATTCGGATTGAACCAAGAGTATTTTTTCTTGTCAATGTTATTACGAGTCTGAGCTCTAGTTTCAAGGGACTTTTTTTCCAGTGTATTTTTACCAGGAATTTCAATTCTAATTGAAATTTCACTAATGCCGTCTCTGAAATCACTCGAGAATCGGAAAATTTTGGACTAACTAGGCACCATTTTAACTGCCCGAAGTTTTGGCAAAACAATACCTCTCGTTCGAGCTTCGTGTAGCATTTACAGAGAAGCACATTTTCCCCTGCCGTAACGACTTACAAAAACAATTTCCGCGGTCCTGCGAAACCCCAAGTTTTCATTTCTCCCGAAAGATCCCGCGCTTGATTCGGGACCCCCCTACTCTTTTGGCATGCAAGACCCGACACCTCCAGGGACACCCCCCCCCTCCTCCACCCCCGAACATGAGTGGTCATTTGAAACGGAAACAAGAATCCTGTGAAGGGCGAGCCCTCTCCCAATCAAAACTACTCCGGAACCGCGTGTCTCGGCAAATCCTGAGGAGAAACGCCGTACGTGCTTTCCGTTGTTGCCAAATTCCTCCCGATAAAACATTCATTTTTGCGGGAAGCTAGGATTATTTTCCCCTGAAATTTTCACGAACTTTCAGTCGCATTTCGAGTAAAATCCTCTAAAATTTCCAAAGGAAAAGGTTCGTAAGTTTTCAATGAATTCTATATTTTATTGGAAGAAATTTGGCAACGTGCGAAAGTTGTTACGGCCTTCTTTCCTCAGCCCGGCGGAATAATCAAAACATCCGATTCGCCGGCCGGGACGCAACAATAATTACACGGACGCCGGGAGGAGATTAAAAGCAACCCCCCCCCCTCCCCCCCGGCCGGTGGGGAATCTTGGTGTGCGTTCGCGAATGGTCGCGCTTACACGCGAATCGCTTCGGTGTGCGTCCGCGGATATACACGCATTCTGACACGTATTCGTCCGGTGGTGTTGCAGGGGAAACAGTGGTAGATTTAATATCGCGGGACCCAGGGACGCGGCAGGGTGGGTGGCTCGGACGGAGGGGGAGGGGCCCGGGGGGGGGGAGGAGGAAAGGCTTAAATATCATGTAGCTGCAATTACACGGCTATTACACGCATGCGAGGAGGGGCGCGTGCAATTATGACTAAACTCATTATGCAAAAATGAGCGGTTTCGCTTGACCGTTCATCCCCGCCCCCTCCCCCGCGGCTCCATCCTCCCCTCCCCCCTCCCCCCGCCCCCACGGTGGAGGGTTCGGCCATATCGCTCCCTCAGGGTCGCCGCTTCTGACCGGTGAACCGGACGCTTTGCTCGTGTTGTTTCCGTGGGGAGAAAATGAGGTTTTATCGAGGCGTCCGGCAACTATACGCAGGGTTCCCACAGTCAGGGAATTCCGGGAAAAGTCAGGGAATTTTCCAAAGTCAGGGATAGTGACGAAAATGTCAGGGAAAAATTGTTAAATCGCCTTCATTTGCTTTCTATAATGGATTTGAGGTTTCGAACAACAAATTTTACCTGAAAACTATTTTCAAATATGCCTTCTTAACCATCCGTCGCATCTTCAATTGTCAGGGAATTTCACCGAAATGCGTCAGGGAAATCAGGGAAATATCAGGGAATTTCATTTTCGAAATTCTGTGGCAACCCTGAATGCTGCCGTGCTAAGGAAAAACGCCGTATGAGCCTTCAGGCGTTGCCAAATCACTAATTAAGAAGAAAATTTGTGAATATTTTTCTTCCTAACTCTCAGGTAATTTTGTTTGCGTTTTGATCCAAAAACTCTGAAAATCTCAAGAAAAATATTGATAATTTTCCTCATAAATAAAAATTTTATCGGAGGAGATTCGGAAATTCTCGAATGTTCATACGGCGTTCTTCCTCAGCACAGCAGTATGCTACGCGGGGTTTCACCTCCGTGCTAAGGAAAAACGCCGTATTAACCAGCAGACGTTGCTAATTTGTATTTTGTTAAATACGAATTTTAGGAAAATTTTGGATATATTTCATTCAAACTTATGCTTGTTATTCAAACACACGTTTTTTCCCTCTTGAATGCATGATATTGTGCCAGCTAAGCACACTAGCAAGTGCGTGCAGAGAAGTCAAAGTGATCCTCGTTGGGTTTGGTTAGGTTAAGCAACTAAACTAACTTCCCGGCAAAGCTGAGAGTATCATCTGGATTTGAAGGCGTTCCTCGCCGAGGTCATCTTCGTTGGGTTTGGTTAGGTTCAGCAACTAAACTAACTTCCCAGCAGAGCTGTGAGTATCATCTGGATTTGAAGGCGTTCCTCGCCGAGGTTTTGGTTCTGATGCTCCTTATCAATGAAACCTTCGGTACGTCGATGCAAATTGTTACAATTCGACGAGTTAATATGCATGCCGGTTACGATTTACCAGCGATTTCTGAGTTTTAGAACAGACATATAGAAAACTCAGCGAACTTGGGATTTTGACAATAAAATGAACCCTGTAAATGTCTCATGAGTACAGCACAAAAGTAGGCAATATTGGATTTACATCACAGCAAAACTATTCATAAGTTCGATTCATTCTCATTGTTAGCATGTAAAGAAGTTACGAGTTATTGTATTTGAATCCAGTTCGATATAACGAAGAATCTCTATGAACTCGTCTTCACAAATATCGGCAATAGGATGTTCAACTACGTTTAGCTTTCTTTTCCAACCTCAGATGAAGTGCCATCCGAAAGCGTGTTCGGAGGGCTGTATTCTACACGCGTTCAAAGGGATTGCGCGTACCCATCTTAATGCTGCCGTACTTAGGAAAAGCACCGTATGGGCCTTCGGACGCTCCCAAATTTCCCAGGGTAAAGGAGACATTTTTTGGGAAATCTGCAAATACCAATGTTTCAATTTGACAAGGAATATTATTCTGAGTTTGATCTTCAGTATCTGCATTTAGCGATGAACAATTTTCCGAACTTAGTCTTTAATTAACGATTTTCTCGGGGGGAAATTTGGCAACGCTTGAATGTTGATACGACGTTTTTCCTAAACACGACCTAATCTGCCGTGGTAAGGAAGAACACCGTATGAACATTCGAGAGTTGCCAAATTTCCCTCGATAAAACATGCATTTTTAACACCATTTATGCATATTTTTCCTCGAAATTTTCAGATATTTTAGGTTAAATTGCGTACAAAATTGTCTGAAAATTTTGGAAAATAATGTGCGCAATTTTCCCAGTAATTTCGGTTTTTATCGGAGGAAACTTGGCAACGTCTGAAGGCTCATACGGCGTTCTTCCTTAGCACGGCAGTAATGGGCGAAGGATTAGACAGGCGAGGCGTTTGATTTCGGCTGGGAGGGTTGCGCTAAGCCCCGTTGTCAGGCCCCGGAAGGTTCCTTCAACCCCGGTCAACCCTTCAGACACTTTGATCCCCCGTAAATGAACTAACCGCGGCCGTAAATTGATATCGAGCCTCTGATGAGAACAGCTAGGAAGGAACATCTCTGTCGCCCTTTTCATCTCCCATAGGGGTGGAAAATAATCTTCATGGAGATTATCTTCCTGAAATGAAATCAGCGTGTGTAATGAGAGGTTAGACCAACGATTCTGAATCCAAAAATGTAGAATTCAGAGCAAGGCTAGGAGTTTCTTTTTCTTCCAAAAATAAATTACACTGAAAGAAAATAAGTAAGAAAAACATTTATAAAACGGAATGATAGGAATGTATATTTATGATATTTCCTCATAATTAAAATCCTTCTTTCCTGAAAATAGAAAGTGTATGTTATCCTGGAATAGTTCAATTATTCTAATTTTTACGCGTAATGACACCCTTTCTTTCAATGGAACTATAATTTTTCTGACTTGGGCCCTGAAATCCATAAAATTAGTGCAGGGCAGGGTTCATGTCGCAACGGATCTAGTTCCTTTTGATTTTAATACGCCCAATTTTGGTATCGATTGTAGGAGAAGGATCACTATTCTTAGGCGCCCAGATTCCCGCTAAAACGTAGAGCAAAAGTTTCACAATTTCAGTAACGCCTGGTGGGTCTTAAGATGTTTGGAAATTTCACGCCTAAGTCAGAATTGATCATGAATTTGAATTAATCAGAGTCAAAAACTGTGCGTATTTTTCGTTGTTTTGCAAGAATCAGACAAGGCAAAGTTTAATACCTATGCCATTAGTGCATTGATCCTCGGAGATTGGCGGTTTCGAAACGCCTCTAGACATTTCGTCGTTTCTTTGTCGTAAGGGCGTATGTCAATTTCCTCGTGAGCCTTGATCCCTGTAGAACTCTATGCATTTCAGGGCTCAAACGGGAATCGAGATACGCCCTTACGTCGGAGGGGCAACGATTTATACCGCTCGACGATACCAGATTTAAGATTTTATCTCGGCTCGCCGATCGCAGGCGTGGAGGATGGACCCGTGCCGAAGTTGGAAGAAATTGGGCGGAGGATTTTAAAATTGAGCAAGGAGGAGAAAGAAAGGCCCAAAAGCGCGGTGCGCATTCGTTCCGCTGGAACGCCCAATTACACCTAAGTGGGGGGGGGGGGGGCTGAAAGCGTAAATCTAAATCCTGATCGATAATCAAAGATAAGCGTCAAATTAGTGCTCATCCCGGGATCGAAATCGAAAAAAATCACAGGTTGAAAAGTGAGAATAACAAATTGACTGCATTTTGCAAGAATGAACTAATAGCATAGCGGCGTTGCTGTGGTGGTTGTGCAACTTCTTTGTTCAACTACAGTCCGTTCGTTGTAAGGATCTTTTTCCAATCAATTAATGATGTGTAAGTTCTCGCATAACGTTTCACTCTTTGAGTTGCATCATTGCAAGCTAGAAACATGGTGTAGGGGCGCGTGACGGTCGCGAGTTTGGCCCTACCCAAAGGGTACATTTTTTTAAAAAAAAACTACGAATATTAGGCAATTTGTTTATGTTACTTTTTAGAAAAAAGTGTATTTTTCATATTTAGACCAAGTAATAGGAATAGAACACATTTATATGCTGAGAAAAGATCAGGGACAAGAATGTCCCCTATTTAAAATTTTCGCCCATTAACCAAAAGTAACACAAGAACACAAATATTCTGATCAGTTTTGATCACAATTCAAACCAAATATAGCCTCCAAAACTAAGGAGTTGTTGAAGGGACAACGATAAGTACGACCCTCCGTCGTAGGACTCCCCTGCGACCTTGGCTCCCCGCAGATGAAGATCGGAGCCGGAAAACTCCGGGTTCAGTCCGCCCTTGATAACTGGCGATGAGCAGATGCGCAGATGGCGGTGTCGGTGGATGGGCGTCCCGCGGGTATCCCGGCCAAACCGCGGCTCAATCGTCGAGAAATCAATCAGCAGGCGCGCTGCGGTTCATTTTTCATGCACTTCGACGGCCGGGCCGTGGCAGTGGTTGTTGCGGAGTGTGGTGCGGCGCGAAGCGGAGGAAGGAGCTTGACAGGCGACGGAAGCGTTTTGCGGTTTGCGTCCCGCGCGCCGCACGGCGCGGGGAACCTCTGTCACGACGTCTGGGCCCGACCCAGGCTCGGGTCTGTTCTGCCTCTACAACCGAGCTTCTTCGCCTCGTTGTGCGATCGTAGGGGAAATCATTCTCAAAGCTGTCTGCCGTGATACACCGGAAAAAAAATACATTGGATCTAGAGTCGAGACTCTTGAAAACACCGACAAGAAAAAATGCTCTTGATTCAATCAGATTTAAGCTTAAATCAAAAGGAAATCCGCGCAAATTAAGTGGCCTGGTTCTTGATTTAAGCAAAAATCCGATTGAATCAAGAGTATTTTTTCTTGTCGGGGTTTTTAAGAGTCGGGACTCAAGATCCAATGTGTTTTTTTTTTCCAGTGCAGCGAAGAGAACCGTAAGTGCAAGAATCGTCGTCTCGCACACGAAGGAACGTAACTCAAGTCCAAAATTGCAAAATTGACTCAAACAATTCAATTTTAAACGAGAATAAACATGTATAAGCTGCGTTGAAAATTTGTCTAATTTTAGCACGACATCCCGAAAAAAATTAGTGAAATTTTCAGTTACCTGCTCTTAAAATTCTCCTCGTAAAAATGCAAATTGCGTGTGGAAAGCTGGCAACATTAAAATGTAGTTCACTGGGGAAAAAAACACATTTGGATCTAGAGTCCAGACTCTTAAAAACATCGACAAGAAAAAATACTCTTGATTCAATCAGATTTCAGCTTAAATCAAGAACCAAGCCTCTTAATTTGAGCAGATTTCCTTTTGATTTTAGCTTAAATCTGATTGAATCAAGAGTCCTTTTTCTTGTCAATGTTTTCAAGAATCTGGACATTAGATACAATGTGTTTTTTTTTTCCAGTGTTACGTTCTTTCGTGCAAGAAACGACGGAATGTCGTCGTTCGGTTATGGAAGGGTGTAAATACACATTGAAATGAGTCCGGAACGCATTAAGTTGTCAGGATGATAGAGTTTTCTGCAGTGTGTACTTACGCCCTTATGTCAGGAGGGCGACGATGTGTTCCATTTCTATTGAATTTTGCTGTTCACTTGTAGCTAAATTATGGTACTAAAATTTTAATTTTTTCCTCCCTTTGTTTCAGGTAAGACCATTATCCAGTCATCCTATGCGCAAACTGCAATAAGTAAGTGTTACAATGTTTCTTTGCCTTTGAAAAACCGTCTCTTTCGCGTAAGTCGTGTAGGTGACATGAGTTTTTGGACTTTCGTCCTATTCGCATTTGGGAATGGGCTAATTGACACCGTCTTTATTCAACTGTGAACACGCAAATTTAAATTTCCCGCTGACATGATTGAAAAACCAGAGTCTTGAATCGAATCGTACACTACGGCTTCCATGGCAACATTTAAGCAGCGTAAATTAGTCAGGAATGCGGTTGCGCTAGATAATTCTTTGGTTGAGTGTGTCAACGCATAAAAAACGCCTTCACTGAGAAAGGATACCTCCTAGCATGGCTTCAGAGGTCGAATAGTTGCATCACTCAAAGTTCCAATCAACAGTGTAGGGATGCGGTTGCTCCAGATAATTCTTTGATCGTGTCAACGCATAAAAAACGCCTTCACTCTGAAAAGATACTTCCTAGCGTGGCTTCAGAGTTCGAATAGTTGCATCCTTCGAAAACCCGAGAAACGGTGAACTAGTGAAGCAGTGCGTAGATTCGCGAGTGATGCGGTTGCTTCAGATAATCATTCAATGAAGCGTGTCGACGCATAGAAAACGCCTTCATCGTGAAAAGATACTTCCTAGCATTGCCTCAGAGGCCAAATAGTTGTATCATTCAAAATCTAATGAACAGTGTAGAAGTGCGTAGGCCGTAGACTAGCGAGTGATGCGGCTGCTTCAGATAATTATTTGATGAAGCGTGTTTACATATTAAGTTTTGAGAATACGGGCCTAGAAGCTTCTGAGTGGAAAATTTTATTGAAAGAAGCCTCCGTTCTTTGTCAAATCGCAACCGATCATTCCATAGACTTTTAGAAATGATTTGGGGTATTAAAACTCGACCGATTTTATGTCAAAGTACATGAAAAAGGTAAAATTCAGTTTCATGTTAGCAAGGTTAAAACTATTACTCTACAAATCGATGTTGAGGCCGATATGGAGCTATGGCTGCCAATTGTGGGGTGCGCAGCCGTAACAAACCTCAACAAATCGAAATTATCCAAATGAAAATCTTAAGAAACATTGCTAAAGCACGCTGGTATGAGAGGCGTGATATAAGAGCCGATCTCGATTCAGTAGAGGATTTATATCACTAAATCATATACCTCTTATGAAAACCGACTACATAATCACCCAAACCCAGAAGCCCTCGCCTTACTGGATGAAAATGTGGAAGACTCGAAGGAAAACCTTTGAGCTTGGAATCCAGGGTTTTTCAAAACTTTTCCCATAATCAACCTCACGTGCCTCCTTATGATCCTTGGACATATCAGGAGTAACTAGGTCTTTGGACGGGTCCCGTCGTAACCCAAATAAATCAAAAAGACATTCTTATTCTGAAATAAATTTTATCATTTCACACACCTGTTATAAATTAGGTATTATTAAGTTAAAATCAATAACAACTTAGTATAATTTAGCCACTAAGATTTAAAATAAGCTGTTAAAGCTCAAGTAAGTCTAATAGCAATTTCTTGTACATTGTTCTTTATTTTGTGCAAATAAAAAAAAAAAAAAAAAAAAAAAGTTTCATGTTAGGTTAGTATTTGGCGAGACAGCAGTACGTACTATCTTCTACGTGCTTTCTTGGTAGCGTGTTGGGCACAAAACAAACACATTTTCAGGTCAGAAATCGGCTGATGAGGGCGGCATTCCTCTTGAAAGGACTGTTTTCATTGGCTCTCATACACCTGCAGCTGTCTTGAAAAAAACTATGTCATTTTTTGCGCACTTGCGGCTTTTTCATACGTCTCGTTTTCATTAAATTAGGATGAATTTTGCTGTTTTAGCTGTTTTAGCTGTTTCTGTAATTTCATCTGGACGTTTTTCTATCAAACGGAACTAAGCGCCAATCTGAGTTCCTTTTGAGAAATTTAGAATGCCGGATAGCGCGTTCTGTCAAACGGACCTAAGCGCCATGGAAAAGCATTGCGAGTATAGGACGGAATAAGCCGGATGCCCGATTCCGCTGCCAATTCAAGCCCCCCTCTACCTTCCTCACCCTATGGCGCTTAGGTCCGTTTGATAGAAATACGTCCATCTAAAAGAATTTAGACGAATTTTGAAGAAAACTCGATTTCGAAAATTTTGCACTAACGGCTCTCTTCGCTATCACGGCAGAATAGGGAGCGTTATGGCCTCAAAATTTCCGAAACGATGACGATGCTTCACCTCGAATCGCGGCAACGCAGTGTTTGATGCTGGGTGGACGTCATTATACTATTTGCCAAATTGCGCGTTTCCGCACACCGGGCGGGCGGGCGGGCACCGACGTCACTGCCGAGCGTTTAGAGTTCTCAGCTGTCGGATCCAATCGTCCTCACCCGAGATCCCCGCGCGCGAGCCACCAGCGATAGGACACCGCACCCCCAGCCCCAAGTCAGAACCGCCTAACTCCCACAGGAACTATACGTACCGATGCGCGGTTTTTCCTCGAGCACGGAGGCGCGGCTCCAACAGGTGGTCGGGTTTGGTGGAATCCTTCGGCCGTTTAAAGAGGGAGGTGAGTTCCTTCCGATTCGCACCCTACCAGTGGCGTGGCGTGAATTGCGATATATTGATTGTTATGTCATTTAAACCTATGGAAAAGGATCGATAAACAGGGTGTTCGCAGCGAACACCTTAATAATCGATTCTTTGCCATAGGTTTAAATGACATAACAATCGATACATCGCAATTCACGCCACGCCACTGCACCCTACCCGGAGGGAGAGCTAGGTGTTTTCGGGTTAATAGCTAGGTTCTATCGTCCGGGAATTTCATTCTAGGTGTCATATTTTTTCGGCTAGAAAATGGTTTTCGGTGCGCACTGTGCATGAACCGTATACTTAAGTGGCGCGATTGAGTCTTCAGGATTTATTTGATTACCGTTCAAGTTGGAATGGTTGGTTTATTGCCAGACGCACGTTTATTTTGAGGTGCTTCAACGCAGGAAAAGTCACTAACGCCTTGAAAATAGAGATCGATACAGATATAAATGGGCCCATATAAGGGGGAGGAAAAAAGGAACACGAAGGAAGGGGGTAAAAATTCACATGTAATGAAAGAAGATAACGAAGAAAGAGATTTGGTGAAAATATTTTGATAATATGGTACTGAGATTATAAAGCTGGGTGGGACGAAATTGAACCAAATGTTGCAATGGGCCTGTTGCATGCAAGAGATACAGCCATGCGAATAGACTTTTTAGAGGTTAAATGACACGAAAATTACGATGGTCATACTGAAAAAGTCTGAAATACACTCGTTACTGCGCAATTTGCGTTGGTAGGAACGCGTTTTTTCAAATTTCCCGCGTCTGAGGGCAGTTTTCTAACGGAAACAATTAACGGCAACTCGCGGCTATTTCCGGTCAACTAAAACTGACAACATAACCTAAAAATCGGAGCTCGTGATATCGTGAAATGAAATGTAGAAGGATTGTGTTGGATATTTAAAAGTTGATCGATTTGGTTACCGCATAAAGCGTATATGGACCACTATAAGAGATCACGTTGGGTTTGTAAACAAACTGAAGGAAAAAATAACAACAACAACAACGACTCGGCATCTTCCGGAAATTACCGAGCCCACCGTTTGCTCGTTTCCGGCAATTAGAAAACTGCCCCCAGACGCGGGAAATTTGAAAAAGCGCGTTCCTAACAATACAAATTGCGCAGTAAGGAGTGTATTTCAGACTTTTTTAATGTGACCATCGTAATTTTCGTGTCATTTATAACCTCCATAAAGTCTATTCGCGCGGCTGTATCTCTTGCATGCAACAGGCCCATTAGGAACTACAATTTCTGGCTCATGTTAGAAACAACATATGTACCTTAAGTTTCATTATGTAGGTAGGTGTTTTTATCTACGAGCCAGAAATTGTAGTTCCTCAATGCAAGATGCAGTCCAAGGGCTGCATCCCCCCCCTCCGCCAGAGAGGGGAATAAACGGAAATTAAGCTCCATAGGTACCATACGTCTGATGAAAAATTGTCTCCCTTAAAAATTGTAAGCCGAAGGGAGAGGAGAGATTGAAAATGGTTTTCGGTGCTGCATCTTGCATTGAGGAACTACAATTTCTGGCTCGTAGATAAAAACATTTATCTGCATTGTGAAACTTAAAATACATGTGTTGTTTCTAAAATGATCCAGAAATTGTAGTTCCTAATTGCAACATGTGGTTCAATTTTGTCCCACCCAGCTTTATAATCTCAGTATCATATTATCAAAATATTTTCACCAAATCTCTTTCTTCGTTATCTTCTTCCAATGAAGGAGGAAAGTATGCAGTAGAAAAAGTGGGAAAAGAAGGAGAAGGAGGGGAAGAAGACGAAGATGAAGAAAGTTATTTGACCTCGTTATCATACCTACTTGACCTTGTGCACTTTCCTAACGGCGTACGTCTAATCGTTCGCTGGACGAAGACAATTATTTTATTCACCTACACGGTATGGAGGGGGGTGTGTGTGTGTGTGTGTGTCGAGGACAAATAGTGGATCAGTTGGATGACCGTAATCGCGGCGGTGCGGGCGCGTGGTGTGCGTGTAATTTGCGTGGCGCGCGGGAAATTTTATTATTGTAATCGTCGCGTATCTTTTTATTTATAATGATGCAAATGAACGGGCGCGTAATTATGATTTATGCCTTACCTATAATTTCGCTCATAGGATAATAATCGACTCGAACCGGTTGACAAACCGCTGCACCGCGCCGCCGCCGCCGCCCCTGAAACTGGTTCGCGGCCCGCGTTACGCGCTTCTACGGAGCTTTACTGGTGCAGAGCGCTCTTTGATTTGAGCCTGACAGATACGGAAACAGGGTTCTACTGGTCCGGAAAATCGAGAAAATCCGGAATAATTGGACTGCATTTTGAAATTTGGAACTATAAATTCTGGATCTTTTGGAAAAACACTTATTTGCATAGAGGAACTAATGGCACATACATTGTTTTTAAACTGGGCTAGAATTTATAGTTCCAAATTGCAAAATATAGTCCAATTCTGATTTTCTGAGGGTCGTCCGGAAGTACTGGAAAAGTACGGAAATTCATTTTCTCCCTCAGTTTGTAAGAACCACCCATTTCAACCAATAGGATGGCTCCATACTGCTGTAATAAGGAAGAACGCCGTATGAACCGTGAGGCGTTGCCAAATTTCCTTTGAAGAAACACGAATTTCCTGGTGGACTTGAGAAAGTTTAACTTGCTCGCAATTCCACCGGAAATCCTGAAAATTTCAAGGGAAAATATTCGAAACTCCTGAAAATTGGACATTGTATGGAAGAAAATTCTGTGACTCTGAAATGATCAAATGTTCGTATTCTTCCTTATCACTGCAGCACACTCCGTATGTCTTCTTTGTCTATCGCTTTGTCTATCAATTTCAACAATCAGCCCCCAAAGGAGGAGCATAAGGGTAAACAATCGGCTGAAACGGCTTGTAAATTACTTGAATGGCTCTTCAACTTTTTTTTTCAATGCCAGTCCATGATGGCCTCCGATCTTTCATCTCCAACATCAATTGAGAGGCTTGAGGACGAGGCGCCTGCCTAAATGCATTTCGTGCTGTTTCGAGAAACACGTGTTTGAAGTTTCGAAATTACACGGATCCTTATGGCGGAAAGGAAGTTCAAACTGACTTCTTAATGCTTAAAAACTGGAATTTGGGATCGAATTTTTTTCAGAATATGCATTGAAACTAATTTTACTTGAAATCATTAATATCTCAACACTGGAAAAATAAAAAACACATTGGATCTCTAGTCCTGACTATAAAACATCGACAAGAAAAAATACTCTTGATTCAATCAGATTTAAGCTTAAATCAAGAACCAAGCCTCTTAATTTGAGCGGATTTCCTTTTGATTCAAGCTTAAATCTGATTGAATCAAGAGTCCTTTTTCTTGTCAATGTTTTCAAGAGTCTGGACTCTAGATCCAATGTGTTTTTTCCCAGTGTTTTACTTGAAATCGCTAATATCTCAATTTTTTTAAAACTTGCACTTATGCGCCTTGCCCTCCAAGCCCCTCAATTTGACAATATTAGGTTCCCCGTGCCCGCCCCAGGGGTTCTCCGACCGGGGAAGGGGGCTCTCGAGCAGGCACGGCGGCCGGCAGCGGGCAATCAGGGCAATTCGAGGACTCTTAATGGGACGTATTTCTATCAAGCGGAACTATGTGCATTATGACGTGAGCTCTATTATGCACATATTCTTATGAGTCTCAGGGCTCATGTCTTAATGCACATAGCATAGTTCCGTTTGATAGAAATACGTCCAATGACGGAAGATGACGGTATCGACGGGTCTTGGAGATTCGGACCCGTCGCGGCTTAATTCGAAGCGGATACGGGCTGGATGCTGGATGGCGCGCCGGAAATAGGCTCGCGACCGGCCCATCTGAGTCGAGCGGCTGAGTGGCAATTTCGCGGGTGTAATCAAATGCTCTTCAAAGTCTTAAATTGGTTGCAATCTGTCCCCGAGTGGTCCAAGCGCCCGAATTAAAATTACTCCGCCCGGAGCGGGACCGGCTCCTCGGAAATTGCCCGTCGGGTCGATCGTTGAATCGCTATCGAATGACCTCAATCGATATATAGCATTGTTAAGGTAGGGATTTATCGATCAGTTCATTCGATAACGATTCAACTATCGACCCACACTGGCGAGGACTCGTCTGCGAGTGAAGGGAGATCCATACCAACTAGCGAGATACGGAACTCACTGGAAAAAAAACACATTATGGATCTAGAGTCCAGACTCTTAAAAACATCGACAAGAAAAAGTGCTCTTTGATTCAATCAGAATCTAGCTTAAATCAAGAACCAAGCCTCTTAATTTAAGCGGATTTCGTTTTGATTCAAGCAAAAATCCGATTGAATCAAGAGTATTTTTTCTTGTCAATGTTTTCAAGAGTCTGGACTGTAGCATTCTAGATCCAATGTGTTTTTTTTTTCCAGTGCACTCTTTTATCCAACGCTAAGAAAAAACTAAAACTGAAATAACTAATACATTGCAATGCTACCATTTCCTCGAACTAGTACCGATTTTCAGAACTCTTGAGAGTTTTCTGCATTTTTCCCGGAACTGTTAAAATTCCCGAAATGTTCCGGATCTTCTGCGTTTTCCGGATTCTCTCGGGACTTTTGATAATATCTCCAAACAATCATTTTGACGGACATGGAATTTGGGAGCACTGATATATTGGGTCACTCCGGGCCAAATAAACGAACAAAATTATACTGATGTATTTAAATATTTATGTTTTTGTGTTAATTTTGGTTGATATAAAGAGTGAAACACAAACCAACACAAATCTTATTTGGTACAGTTTGCGATAAATTTATCGAAAAAAACGAAAGAGAGACTGGGAAAATGCACTCCTCCGATTGCGACGTTGGTATTTACCAGTATTCTTGGTCCGGGACAGTGACGAGGCGTGAATGATCGATTATCGATATCTCCCCATTTGAAGCTGTGGAAAAGAATCGAATACTAAGGTGTTCGTTACGAACACCCTGTTTATCGATTCTTTTCCATGGGTTTAAATGGCAGATGGATCGATGTATCGGAAAGCGCGCGAGGATGCGGGGATATTAACGCTCCTCGTTTGATGTTGCTCCTCGGGAAGCTAAACGGATCTCATAGCCGCGTAGACAGATGAATAAGCAAACAAATATCTCGGCAAAACGGGAAACCAATAACCTCGCTCCGAGGACGTCCCGACGTCGGGCACCCGACCGCGGTCTTGGTTTTCGCCCCAGTTGCCGGCGCAGAAAGAATATTTGGACGTATTTCTACCAAACAGATCTATGTGGAGGTGAGAAATATGGGGTGTGCTCGTTAGTTCTCTGGCTGTAAGAGTGAATGAGAATAATAAAGCGCCAGTGACGTCAGCGGCAACGAACGAGGGTGGGCGCGAGGGCGAGATCGTCGTCGGGGCGCTTTAACTCATGAGCCCTGTCCACAACGCTCTCTTGCCATGCCCGCGGCTCATGAGTTCTGCATTCAGTTGGCACATAGGTCTCTTTGATAGAATGCAAAATCCCGCTTTTCCAATTCTTCAAAAGGAATCACGCCCACTTTTACATTGCTTCCTATGCAGCTCTCTAGAGCACACTCCATATTTCTCACCTCCACATAGGTCTGTTTGGCAGAAATACGTCCGTTTGAGGGTCTACCGGTCCCCAAAAGTCCTCAATGTCCCTGATTATCCCCGATTTTGGAAAAGTGTCCCCGATATTCCCGAAAGTCCCCAATTTTCTTGTTCAGGTCCCCAAAAAACGACAAAAATCGTCCTACACACGGGCATTTTCAAATTTTCCCGCAAGCCGCAGCGGCGCAATATAACCAGGAATAAAAAAACTGAAATCTTGCTTGGTTTTTCGTATTTTTTTATCGGTTCAACTTGACTTGTAAAATTAGTCACATAAAATACGCCTTTTAACTCTCTGACTATCTTCCTTTCTCTTACTCTTTCGGGGGAAAAGTATCCGATTTTCTTGAAAAAACTTCCTCGAAAGTCCCCAATTTTGGTTTTTCATAACTGGTAGACACCCTGACAACAGTGGCGTAGCGTGCTTTGCGATATATCGATTGATCTGTCATTTAAACCTATGGAAATGGATCGATAAACATCAGGGTGCTCGCAACGAATACCTTAATAATCAATTTTTCGCCATAGCTTCTAATGGGGAAATATCGGAAATCGATCATTCACGCCTCCCAAATGGTACATAAAGATCAGGACAACCGGGAATGGGTCTGATGCGAACTTCAGCGAGAGGAAAAAGAAAGGTTGTTTTATGTAAAATGGCTCAAAAATCACGATCAGCACATCGGTATAGTCGGAAATACACTCCTAACATCAGAATTTGCGAAAGAAATATACGTTTTTTAAAGCTACCGGCTTTAAATACGATGCTACGGTATAGGTGAACATTTCCTGAGAGGAGACGTTCCATCCAACCCTTGCGCACTGGAATGCTACGCAATATTCAACATGGCAGACATTTCCGCGCGTTGTAACGGAAAAGAATACATTACTCTGGACTGTTTTTACGTCCCGAGGTATAAAATCGGCGCCTTTCAACCTGCACTCGGCAACACTGCGCACAATGTCATCCTCAAAGCCCTGTATCGTCTGGAAGTTTTTGTCTTATCGAGGAGCCGTGTTTTTATTCTGTTCTCGAGATGGGGTAGCTTTCATGTTTGAAGAGGTTTGTTTATTCACATTCGGTTTAATGGAAATGGGTTATTGAAAATTTACGTTTCAGTAAATACAGTGTTCGATTCATCCGGTAGGCGCGGCGATGCCGGTAAAACGAGAGAAAAAAGTTAAGACCGGGAATAAAAAACAAACAATGAAATAAATAGGAAAACAAAAAGCAAAGGGGGACGGCTCCCTATTCACAGGAACTTTTGTTGAAACTCGGGGGGAGGGGGGGATTATACTTACATCGACTCTTGAGATGCAATTAACTGGAATCAATTATAATTGAAGAAATTGCGGTAAAGGACACTAACATAAATTGTTATGAAACGTGCTTTAAAGTAAAGAAAAAAATAATGGTCTCTGTCATTCAATTTTTAAACGGCACTGGGTTAGAAAAAGACGTCAGCTTTCCATGCTAATATTTCAGTCAACATAAGCAACGTAGCACAACTCCAATTTTTGATAATAACGCCTTGATACAACTATTCGCACTCTATGGATGCGCGTGTTGCAGATGAAAAAATGGAAGGCGTTCTGGTCACTTTAGTCGGTGAAGCAATGCACTCAGCAGTTATTTCTCTATACTTTACTCATTTTAAGTGAAGATAAATGGTCTCCTATTTTTCATTCAAGTTTTAAACGGCACTAGAGTTGAGTAAGACGTAAGATTTTCATGATAATATCTCAAGTCAACATAAGCAACGTAACACAACTCCAATTTTTTGTAATAACGCCTTGATACAACTATTCGTACACTCTATGGATGCGCGTGTTGCAGATGGAAACATGGAAGGCGGTCTGGTCACTTTAGTCGGTGAAGCAATGCACTCAGCAGTTATTTCTCTATACTTTACTCATTTTAAGTAAAGATAAATGGTCTCCTATTTTTCATTCAAGTTTTAAACGGCACTAGAGTCGAGTAAGACGTAAGATTTTCATGATAATATCTCAAGTCAACATAAGCAACGTAACACAACTCCAATTTTTTGTAATAACGCCTTGATACAACTATTCGTACTCTATGGATGCGCGTGTTGCAGATTGAAAAATTGAAGGCGCTTTGGTCACTCTAGCCTGTGAAGCAATGCACTTACCTACTGCCGTGCTAAGGAAGAACGCAGTATGAACATTCGAGAGTTGCCAAATTTCCCTCGATAAAATGTTTATTTTTGAGGATAGTTATGAATGTTGTCCCTTGAAACTTGAAGGAACTTTCGGTGAAGTTGCAGACAAAATTACATGAAGAATGGGAAGGAAAATATTCACAAGTTTACCAGGAAATTCGTGTTTTATCAAAGGAAATCTGACAATGGCTGAGGGTTCATACGGCGTTTTTCCTTAGCACGACAGAGCAGTTATTCCTCTCCACTTCATGTTTTTTCTATATTTTTTGTCGGTGGAAGAAGGCACACTCGACGTTTCCAATGTTTTGCAACAGCATGAAACTCGAACGTGGCGAGGGAACATATTTCCAGGGTAACATCGCGTTATTGGTGGAATGTGTTCCGATAAAACTCACCGTTGCCAGATCGCACGATTTTCCCCTTTGATTCGAGGGGAAAATCCCGCGATTTTCCGCCAAATTCGGCGACCGCGAGTGCGTCTCCCCGCGATCTTGGGCGCGCGTTATTATTGAGTCCTAACTCGATTTAACAAAGGCTCGCTTTTGAACTCGAGTTTTTTCCCCGGTTTCTGATGAAGCCCGAAATGAAATTGAAACAAAAACGCGGAGCTCAGAAGTGGATGTCGTGGCCCTGGAGCCTCCCTTCCCTCCTCGACCCACGACCGACGTCTCCTTTCATTTACCGTTTCATTTCCTGCGCGCCCCCGAATTTTTGTCCCCTTTCGACGAGGGGTTTCTTTGTTTTAGCGACGCACCGGGACACGAAATTCGATGTATTGATCCGGTATCCGGACAGTGTCACAAGCTCTTGAAATGTCAGGAAATGTTGCTACGGAGCCCTGAAATTTTTTTCTTCTCGCCAAAGTAGAGCATTTTCTTTTGTTTCAAGAGACTTGGTGCTTGAGATGTTCCAAAAATATAATTTATGAAAGCAATCGTGTCCGAAAAAACATGCGAAAAGTTGGGAATGAAAACTGTGACCAAATTGCTGCGAGCAGCTATGACTGCTCCCAAGTAGCTCACATCGCCTAGCTGAGATATTTTAGGCAAACTGTGCGGAATAAACGCAACTTACTGCTTGTCAACCTATCCTGTTTCCTCCTCTCTCTATCCAGTACGCCTTCAATAAAATGTGTAGGCAATAGGGGCTGTTTGGAAGCATTAATAGTTGCTCGCAGCAATTTGGTTGCGTTTTTCATTGCAAACATAGCCTAAACGCGGAATCACGTAAATTTACACGTTTCTACCTCACACTAACGAGTACGCCTTCAACAAACTGAGTAGGCAATGTTGGCTTCTCGGGAGCAGTAAAAGTTGCTTGCAGCAATTGGAATTTAAAGTAGATGGACATTCTCTTAATGTTGTCTAGTAAAAATCTAGATTTTATGGTGATCTAGTTTACTTATTTGTTTTGTTAGCTTCTCACCTACAACGCACCCTTTGTCTCAAATTTTTTTTAAAGAATGAAAAACCCGTGATTCTTCACGCTCTCTATTTCGGATTTATGAATATTTTTCCTTTAAATTTTCAGATACTGTAGATTGAATTCCGAATGAAATTCTCCAAAAAATATGGGAGATGAATGTACTCAAGTTTCCTTGAGAATTCGTATTTTCGTCCTTTCCCGCACGAAGGAACGTAACTCCATTCCAAAGTTGCAAAATTTACTCAATCAATTCAAATGTTTACGAATGAACCTGTTTAATTTTCGTTTGCAATTTGTCTGATTTTTTAATGAGATCAGAAGAGAAATAAGTGAAATTTTCAATCAGGACTTCTCGAAATTCTTCCAGTGAAAATTCAATCAGCGCGGAAAAATCTGGCAACATTGAAATACAGTTACGTTCCTTCGTGCGGGAAAAGAGGTTTCATCGTAGTATATTTGGACGTACTTCTATCAAACGGAACTATGTGCATTATGACGTGAGCCCTGTTATGCATACATTCTCATGGGTTTCAGGGCTCATGTCTTAATGCACATAGTTCCGTTTGGCAGAAACACGTCCATTTTGCAACGACTGAAAGCTTCGACGGCATTTTTCCTCGACAGCAGTATCGACACACGGAGCTTTTTCCCCTGGATGAGCCTTATTAATCGGGATTTTAGCACGATTGGTAGCGTGAGCGCGGTCAGTTTCGCGCATGCGCGACCGAGTGTGTAAACAAAGCCGGTTCATGTCGCTACGAGCCCGGTTCACACCGACCGCGGCCGCGGCGAGGCGCGGCGCGGCGTAACCCAAGCCGACGCTCGCAGCTCTTGATTTATTAATATTCGTTATTTATTGATTCCGCGGCGACTAATTTCGTGTCCGATAGAACACGCACCGAGCCGCCTCCCCCGCTAGCGTCACGAACGTGCGAAGATGGGAGCCAGACCCGTGGCCGACCGCAGCCAGCGGCGGAACCGTCGCGCTGTTGCCATTCTTGGGAGAGAACAAAATTTTTGGGATTTTTTCATCTGCCGGCGAAAACGAAAATATTGTCTCGGTACAATCCAGATTGTAATCTGAGATGGCTGTGCAGTTGGAAGTTTATTGTGATATTCCGACCAGACTCGGACTTCGTGAAGCTTTTATGTGAAAGCTTACACAGAGAGAAAGTTCAGCACAAACGTTTGGTTAATACGGAGAGAAAAACACAAAATAACCGTAGCTTTCGGTTGACTATTTCAAGAGAAAATGTCTTATAGTTTTCTTGAAGAATTTTAATAAAAAAAACGAGTGGTGAAGACCGATGTGTCCCACTCGGAGGAATGCATTTTCTCAGTCTCTCCATTCTTCTCTGCGCTAAATTCACCGCTATCTGCACGAAAATTTTCGTGCAGTTATTTCGTAACACAAAATTCGTGTTCGTTTGTGTTTCATTTCCTATATGAACCAAAAGTAACACAAGTACACAAATATTTCTATCCATGTACCTACGTTTCACCAGAGTAACTTGATAGGTCATCTCACTCCTTCACTTTCCGTGGAGACCTTTAGGACCCAAAAATGGCGGCACTTTGCTTTGGTTTTTGATGATTGGGTGGGAGGGGGGGGGGGGGGGGTCAGTGCTAACTTTTCAAGTTACTCAACAAGTTCGTTTCACTTACCTTGATCCAGTCGCAAGAAATTGTCAAAAATCGCAAGTAATAATCTTTCTTTCGCCAATATTTCGGGCTATGTAACACGTCCCGACTCCCTAGGCCACACTGAGAAAAGAAACTCCTGCCGTGGAAGCCGTACTTACGGGCTATATAGACTTACCGTCTGCGTTCCGGGCTCAGAGGACGAAAGCTCCGGGCTTACCACCCGGAGCAATCGAAGCCACGGCTCCAGCACCCGGAACTTTCGGCCTTTGAGCCCGGAACCGACGGTATGCCTATATAACCCGTAACTTTTGCCATGTCGAAAATCCCGATTTGGCCAATACCGAGCGGCAACGGGGGCTATGATGTACAATCGTTTTGATTTAATTTAATAGACGAGTTTCCGAGCTGGATTTATAAACCCGGACCCGGGCCCTGGGTCTTGGGAGCAATTGCACTCGCTCACTCGACCGCGGTTGCCGATTCTTGCGTGCGAATCCCCACGCGCACGTGCGAAAATCCGCGATTTCCTCGCCGTCCGGCAACGCCGCCCGTCGCCATCGCAGCTTTCCATCTGCGAAATGTAAATCTTCCCGAAGGTCAACGAGCATTTCACCCCCCCCCCCCCCCCCCCCCCCCGTGAGGTTCGCGGAGTCTTTTAGTCCACATCCAGGCTAATAATCGGTTATCATTCAACGCTCGGCGAATAATTTGTACTCCGCTCCGAGCCCCCCGCCTCCCCCATACGTAGACGCTGTTGCCGCGTGAGGTGGAAAATCTCGTTTTTTGGCTCGGACGAAAGCCGCAATTGTAATATTTTTGGAGAAATCTGGCAACTCGAACGATCAATTGGACGTATTTATGCCAAACGGAACTATGTGCATTACGACGTGAGCCCTGTAATGCATATATTCTTATGGATCTCAGGGCTCGTGTCTTAATGCACATAGTTCCGTTTGGCAGAAATACGTCCAATTGTGTTTTTGCTTATGTTCTATACTCTCAAATTGAAATCCCTGTTTTTACGTGGGTTTTTTGTACTGAATTGAGTTTTATAAGTCAAGGAGGCCCGAATAGAGTATTTATTTGGGGAAAGTACGGGCACGTCGGTAATTTTGAGGTTAGGTTATGGAGATTTCAGGGACCATAAGGGCAGCCAACCTATGAAGTCAAATTATCCAGTGATCATTTTAATTGTCGTAACCCGTCGTTTGTAAAGCACGTGTTTGGCTTAGATTTGCATAAATTTACTAATTTTTGCGGAGGCTCCTACATGAACTCTCTTGGCCATCTTGGTTTGATAGTGGAATCAGGAGATTAGCAGTTACATTTTTTGGGCCAGGAGGTTGGCTGCCCTTTTGAGCCCTAATAGCCCTATATTTCGGCGTGCTCTTTACTCTCTCAATGTAACTACTTTAGTCGGGGATATGTTAGGTGTAAACTTTTTTCGTCTCGTCTCAACCATCAAGTTCGCAAGATTCTCATTTTCATTTCCTACCTTTCTTTGCCCTCCCATGATCGTCAACATAATTTGGAAAAAAAAAAAAAAAAAAAAAAAAAAAAAAAAAAAAAAAAAAAAAAAAAAAAAAAAAACACCCCACCCGAACGTTTATACGACGTTTTTCCTTAGGACGGCAGAAGATTACCGCCATCATATGTGATTTTTACAGGAGTAGGTAACGTAGCGTCCTTTTCCCGCAAAAAGCCGTCATGATAGGAATGCTGGACTTTCGGCGAGCTTAGCTCTCTGATAGAGCCCTTTTAATCCCACGCAGGGTTGCCAAATATCACCACCACAATTAAAGAAATACCATGGGATCGGCGAGTCGGCCAGCGACATCTGGTGGCGTCGACGCCAAGTAAACGACCGGGACCCTGGCGAAATCAGTAGCCGAGGCCCTCTGTATATGGAAACTTATTTTCTATGCCGGCATTCGGACGTTGAGGTTAGGGTATTTCCATCAGAACGTGACCGGCGAGCCGTGGACGCAAATTAGACAAGTCCATCTAGGGTCCGGACGCCGCGCAGTAGAGCGAGTCGATGGGAAAATTCGAATATGATGTGGAACCTTTGAAGGCTTATATTTTTGTTGTATATATATCGTAAAGGTTCAGTTACGCGATCAAATTGAGCCATCAAACTGAAGCTCTGATTGGTGGAAAAAGACCTGAGGTGAGGCCCAATTTGATGGCTCAATTTGATCGTGTAACTGGACCTCAACACGCTGTCTTAATTAATTTTACTCATCAATCTTAATAACTCTCGACCGCCATCTTGGTCATCATTTTGATCGGAATTTGACGGAAATTTGAGCGTGTAATCAGGCCATTAGGTCGAGGTTTAAAACTAGTTTCGTTAATTTTTTTTGAAGAAGTACCCCATGAAATTTAAAATGTTATAAAATGTTCACCGGACGGGATCCGTGAAGAGGGATCTTATCTCTCAAGAGAAAACATTTCAATAGAGCCAGACTATGCAAGAGGAAAATGTCGAGATTTGCAATTTCCACTTCTCATCGGGCAACGCTCTGTCGAAGCATTCGGAAGAAGCTTTGCGCGGTTCTAGTTGAATTTTCCTATCACGAAGGTAGCTAGCCGT
Source organism: Bemisia tabaci (assembly GCF_918797505.1). Lineage (NCBI taxonomy): Eukaryota > Metazoa > Arthropoda > Insecta > Hemiptera > Aleyrodidae > Bemisia > Bemisia tabaci. Next base: position 5,232,498 of record NC_092802.1, read on the forward strand.
TCCTTTTCCTCGCGCATGTTTGAGCCTTTAATCTAAAAGGGTGTCTATCGTCAGTAAAAATCGGAATACATCAGGAAATTCGATGTCACCAGGAAAAATTAAGATAATATCAGGAAAACGGGTCGCGAATCAAGAAATTTGGAGTCCTTCAAGCGTTTTTCTAACACGAAAATTTGATTAAAATGACTCAGTTTTGAAAGATAAAATCCATTTCCACCGTTCGGGTCACATTATTCAGGGTGTCTAGCATCAGGAAAAACCGGAAAATATCAGGAATTTCAGCCGATCAGGAAAATCGGAAAAATCGGACGTTTTATCACGAATTTTTCTTACGTGAATCTCCTTAGCGGAGAAGTCTCACTGCTTTTTGCCTACCGTGCCCGTCGTGCCGTCTTTGTTTCCGATAATTTCTCAAAGAGAAATCAGGAAAATGTCAGGAATTTTCAAAATGAAAAAAATCAGGAATTTTTTATGAAATATCAGGAATAATCAGGAAAATATCAGGGTTTTTCAAAATTAAAAAATACTAGATACCCTGTTATTGTAGTTTTAAGCAAAAATTGTTTGTCCGACCTCTTTCCGCAGTTTATTCCATTGTGCGCTTTGCCACGGTGGGGTCTACGATTTTCAGTCCCGTCGCTCAGTTCTCAGCGTATTAATAAATCGCTTCCCGAGCCGCTCTCAGAATTCAGAATAGGTCAATTATCGAGCAGGCGGTAGCTTTTATGGGGAGCTAGGATTTCGTGGTGTTTTCGATCGGGGTCTCCGTTGCGTGGAATCCGCGAATTCCTAGCGAGGAACGCGGAGGATCATCAGCGGAAATTTTCCTTCGTTTCTGATCGAGGATCATTTTTCGCTCGTGTTTCAGCCGGTGGAAGGAATTAATTCTGCGATTTCTTGTGTAAATATCATGTCTATCGGTCCGCCGGAGATTTCTATTCGCGGATTATTTGCATCTCTCCGATTTCGATCGATGAAAGAAATTCGTTTCGTGATTCAGTCCGTACCTGTTTTGTTTTCTCCTATCTGAGAAATGGGTCGCTTTCAGCAAGAAAGGACCAGCGCAACTGAAGTGTTTTCAAAATTGTGCAACTTGTTGTCCTCTTTTAAAACTACTAAACACTGGAAAAAAAAACAAAACACATTGAACCTAGAGTCCAGACTCTCGAAAACATTGACAAGAAAAAATACTCCTGATTCAATCAGATTTAAGCTTAAATCAAAAAGAAATCCGCTCAAATTAAGAGGCTTGGTTCTTGATTTAAGCAAAAATCCGACTGAATCAAGAGTATTTTTTCTTGTCGATGTTTTTATGAGTCTGCACTCTAGATCCAATGTGTTTTTTTTTCCAGTGTGGCCCTTCAAAAAAAGAGAGAAAGAGAGAGAGAGAAACGATAAGCTTTCCGATTTTCCGTTCCGCGTGTTTCGCGAAAGCCAGCGTAAGTTATCGCACCTCGAAATTCACCCGTTTAACCCTTCCGATCGAGCCGCGAGGATATACGGCGCCGCGCGCGGATGACCATAATTCCACCGGAGAGCCTTCGTTACTCCGCGTTGCATCTGGCGTCCGAGCCTAATTTTTCCGCAACGTCATAAATTGCGGCTTAGGGGGGCCGGGGGGGGGCGGGGAGGGTGCTGGGGGACCGTAAATCCGCCCCCGACCATTAAAATTACGGCCGTTAATACGCAAGAAAGCTCCGTCACGTTCCTGCGCGCCCGCTGCCCCGCGCCTTTCGACAAAAAAAGTGATGAATCAGAATCAAACGCCGCGCGTTGCCTTTTATTCGCGGTGGTTTTTTTGTTTTCTCCGTAGCGCGGGCGCAGTTTCATCCGGAACTTTGATCGGGGTAAAATTTTGGAAACATTTTGAACAAATCTCTGAAATTGGAACGATTGTATTCTAGAATGGACCACTAGACAAGGTACGAATTTCAGCATTCTGATTCATGTTTCCTAACTAAAATTTCACGTGGAACACGATTCACACAACGAAAATTACTGAAACCAACTCTTAATTAAGATATTAACGTTTTCATTTCACATTGGTCACAAGGAATTTGAACTGCCCGCTCACAAGAAACTCAAAGCTCTATACGAGAGTCAAATCGCGAACTACAACGGTTTCAGCAAGCTTCTCCATCGAGCAATGTTCATTTCCCACCATGTGTCGTTCAAACTATAAGCAATTTGCTATAGCTGAGCCGAAGCGTCAAGATCGAGGTTGCCAGATCTGCATATCGTAAAGACTGTCATTATAACGTTTAGCGCGCCATGTGAATCACGTAGAGCATTGAGTTTTCATGGGCGGGTGGTTTGAATTCACGCATCAAGAATTATTAAATATCTTCGGAAGGAGTTGATTTCGGTAATTTTCGTTGTGCGCATCGCGTTTCACGTGAAATTTGGATGAAGAAATCTGTATCAGAATGCTGAAATTCGTACCTTATCTAGTGGTCTATTATAAGTATTTTCTATATTGTCTTCTAACCTCTGAATTTTTAAGTAAAAAAACATCAAAAAGCAGGTATGAAAGGCATTAAGCTGCAGCTGAAAAAATACAGAATTTTCTTGACCGATTCGGCAACAGTGGCGCTGATTGATGAGCACGCGGCTGCTTTGCGCGCACGGTCCGGCGGTTCGGTCCGGCAATTTATCCCTCGCTCGGCCGAGCCGTCAAGTCGAGCTTTTTCGAGCTATCGATATCGCATCGATATTTTCTCCGGTTTGCATAAGATCGATCGATAGGGCGATCGAGTCGAAACGGTCGGCCGCGACTGCGAAACGCGTAACTTTTTCCGCGAACGGACCAACCAGGAAATGAAGTGCGCAGAGGGTGGTCGCATGATGAAGTGGGTGAACTGAACTTTGCAAATTAACGCCCCGAACACCGTAAAGGATTCGAACCGCGAGGAAAAATTCCGGGTTTTTAATTTACGTGCGGCTGGAATAAAACGAAGCGAAACGAACTTTACCAGGTGAAAAATTGGGATTTTACATCTCAGATCACCTCCAACCATGATTTTTAATGATTTTTTTTTTTTTGTCGCGTAAATCATCAATTGGTTCTGTGTTTACAAATCCAGAAGAGTATAAATAATTGTATTTCAGGATTGGAAGTTTGTAAGAAGTCCAGAAATTTGCTGCAAGGTCCGGCAAATGTCAGTTACGAAAAAAACCTGCGTTTTTTTAAAAAAAAAAAGCAGAACCGATGCAAAAGGGCTATTCCAAAAGTTTCAATAAACGTCCAATTCCCCGGAATTCGAAATCTAGACCGATGAACCGGAAATAATTATTTTTAGTTAATAATCCTCGTTGAGTCAACCGGACATTCTTCAATGTGACCCGTCCTTTCAAAATAGTAGAAGTCCCGTTGAAAACAAGGAGATTTTCCGATGACTCAGCGGAAATTCTTGTCAGGGAAGAAATTTCTATTGTTTTAATAGAATGTGTTTCTCTGTTTATAAGCACGATAAATGAAGAAAATGAACATATTTTTATAATTTATTTGATGTACTCATTTCCATATGTCACCTTTTTTAAAAGCATCCGTCAAAATTAGGAACACTGGAAAAAAAGTCGTAAAAATCCAGAGTCTAAAGTCTTGAAAAAGTATTCTTCATTCAATTAGATTTTTACTTGAATCGAGAGCCAAACCTCTTAATTCAAGAGGGTTTTCTTTGGATTCAAGCAAAAATCCGATTGAATTACGCGTATATTTTCTTGTCAAATTATTTAAGTGTCCGGACTCCAGATTCAAAGGACTTTTTTTCCAGTGGATAGGGCCAGATTATTCGCCTAAAATTCTTCAGACATCCTGAAGACCTCTGGTAACAGCTTTGTCGGCGGCTTTCCTCCCGATACAACCGTGTTAAGAAAGAACGCCGTATGAACCTTCAGGCGTTGCCAAATGACCCTCAAAAAATCACGAATTTTCAGGAAAATTTGTGTATATATCTCTTCCGATTTTCGGGAGGATTCCATTCGTAATTCGATCTAAAGAGTAGGAATATTTTAAGGAAAAATACTCAAAACTTTCTTCAAAATAAATATTTTCCGAGAGGAAATTCGGCAGCGTTCAAGTGCTCCTATGACGTTTTTTCTTAACACGGCAGAATACAACTCAAAGTTGCTAGATCGTGCAATTAAATACAGATATTCTGCCGTGCTAAGGAAGAACGCCGTATGAGCCTTTAAACGTTGCCAAATTTCCTTCGATTAAAACCAAATTTACAGGGAAAATTGTGAATATTTTCCCAGATTTTCCAGACATCATTGTGAGCAATTTAATCTAAGTAAAATATCTGAAAATTTCAAAGAAAAATGTGCATAAATTTCGTCAAAAATACATTTTTTATCAAGGGAAATTCGGCAACTCTTGAATGTTCATACGGCGTTCTTCCTTAGCACGGCAGTATTGTACACGGGTTTAAACGGGGGAAATTTCAGCACTATCTGGCAACAATGATACAACTGTATTAAAACGAAAACCCGCGGCTGCAGCATGTTAGCAATTCCTGCGCTCGACAAAATATCATTCGGTTATCGTCCGGATCAGCGTCTCCCCGACCATTGTTCTCACATTGTTCTAATTTCCTTTTTAATTTTCTGTTGCAGGTAAGTCCTGTCGGATAAACATCTCCAGAGCGGACCCGTCGTAAATTCTGAGAGCCGCATCCAGTCACCGTGAGTACGCGTCGAGGTGAACCCTGCCCCTCGTATGATCCCATGATAGCCAGGGCTCATGTGGAAATCGAGTTACGGGGTTTTTGCTTATTATTTCAGTGGGATTTTATTTATCCGAAGAGGCATCGAGCGTGTCCGCGGCTCCGAAATTCGAGATTCGGGTGAAAAACCGGGACCAGTGGCGTGGCGTGAATAATCGATTATCGATATCTCGCCATTTGAAGCTATGGTAAAGAATCGATTACTAAGGTTCGCTGCGAACACCCTGATAATCGATATTTTTTCATAGGTTTAAATGGCATAGCAATCGATATATCGAAATTCACGCCACGCCACTGGTTGATATCCGGAACCGGGGTAGTATTATCAAAATTGCTTTTTAATCGATGTAGGAGGTCCGCGGTTCGAGACCCGCCCAGGCCCGTAATCGCCGGCCGCTCCCGAGCGTTGCCGCTACCGGTGGTCGGGCCGGGGCGTGCCACTGGTTCCGAGATAGAGCCGTAGCTGGAACAATACTATAAGAAGAACGGAATGGTTATAAATGTGTTATGTATAATTAATAATAATTTAAATATTTATAGTAATGCGAATAAACTCAATAAAAGGAGTTAAAAAAATAGAAACTTTTAAACTAAACAAAAAACCAAAATAATACCAGTCGCCAGGTCTAACCTAAAAGTTATATTCTTACTTGTACACATATAGATTCTCCTCGTGTATTGTATAGTTACGTAAAGAAGTTACAAGTTTCTCGGTAGCTTGTATAATCCGCGCTATTTAACATTTATTAACAGTGTGTACAATTCTCTTGCAAGAAGCTCACAATAAGATCATGGGGAAATAAATATAACAGAAAAATTTATTGTGGCCGGATCTGAGGAAAAGGGACTTAATCTCTTGATAAAAAATGTCTTTAATTTTTTTGCAAATGCTCGGGGGAAGACAATCCGGAAATGTTGCCGCAAGTTGCACCCTTAAATCTCAAAAATTGATGGAATATACTATAATTTTGAGTTCTATAATTTTGAGAGAAAAATCCTTAGTTTGTAGAAAAACTGAAATGTCGGGGAAATCACAGCGATTTGGATTATCGATTGGGCGTTAGTCGGAAAGGTCTAGGACTTTGGCAAGTGAATTTAAATAAAAATATTTGTGTTCTTGTGTTACTTTTGGTCAATATAAGAAGTGAAACGCAAACCAACCCAAATTTTTTGTTGATGTTGGTACAGTTTACAGTGAATTCTGCTCAGAAAACAATGGAGAGATTGGGAAAATTCATTCCTCCGATTGTGACGTTGGTATACACCTCTCTTTCTTCAAGGAAACTAGCTGGCATTTTTTCTTGAAATCTTCAACCGAAGGCTAGGGCTATTTTGTGTTTTACTTCCCGTCTTCTCTGAACTTATTTGTTGAAATTTCTCTGTGTGTAATAGAAGTTTAGAACGGATCCATTTCCATTCTTATTTTAAATTTGTGTAAAATTTGATTTTTACCGGACGCGGCAACATCTCGCGGACGCGCGTCAAACTCGGTGGGGGGCCCGGGTCCGGGGTGGAGGCCTAAAACAAAACGCCGGGGAGGTGCTGGGGGGAGGGGTAATTAAGGGGGGTGACAGTCGGAATCGGCGGCGAGAACTGGAAATGAACTCATATTCGGAATCCTGGAGGAGGGCTGTCGGAGGATTCCGCGGGGTGCGAAGGAGTCGGAAAGGTATCAGTTATAGCCACGAGGGTAGCAATTAACCGTGAGTAACTTGAAATCGTAGTCAAGCCGCCTTTCATGTTGCCGGCTTTTGATCCCGAGGGAAAAAATTCAAGGTGTCTAGAAGCGTGGGCAATCTGGAACAGGGATTCCACCGTTGGTAAAGAACCGGGAATATCAGGAAATTCAATGTCATCAGAAAAAATCAGGAAAATGGAGAATGAAGAATTTGCTCGCAAATGTTTTATTACCTCATCTGAAAGTGCTTAAAGAGCTGATTTCGCAGTATTTCTTATAATTTTTTTCTGCTTTGGAAATAGTATACAAATAGATTTGAGAATTTGCTCGCAAATGTTTTATTGTTTCATCTGAAAGTGCTTAAAGAGCTGATTTCGCAGTAATTTTTATAGTTTTTTTCTGATTTTGGAAATAGTATACTAACAGATTCAAAAGTGAGAAATTGCACCGCCTAGTGGCGTCATCTGGCGGCATTTCCCAATGAAATACACGTATTTTAGCAGATTAGATCATTTTGTCATATCTTCTCCAATCATTGTTCAATTCATGAACCGAGGGTATCCTCGTGTTCAGTTCACTCAGTAGTTTCCACCTAAACACGAAATTCATCAAATTTCAGGCCCCTGCAAATTCTCTATTCCCTGAAAGCAAGTGTCTGGATTTTATTTAATTCATTTTGGAATTAATATCATTTATGAGTGAAAACAACTGCATAATCTGTGCACAAGAATATCTTCCATTTGTAAATCGAACAATTTTTTGAGGAGATGTCCATTCATTTGTACCCAATATAAGAAGTGAAACACAAACCAACACACATTTTTTGTTGATTTTAGTGCAATTTGCGTTGAATTTAGCGCAGAAAACAATTTGGAGACTGGGAAATGCATTTCTTCAATCGCGACATTGCTATTCTCCACTCGTTTTTTTATCCAAATTCTACCAGAAAACTAGGTGGCATTTTCTCTTGAAATTATCAACCGAAGACCAGGTTTATTTTGTGTTTTACTTCCCGTATCAACCACACTTTTGTGCTGAATTTTCTGTGTGTAATGGATCTTTCAGAAATCAATTTTCCACCTTTTCCCACGATCATCTCAAACTAAGGTTAAGATGAAAATAATCGCTGCGACTATCCTGTCGTATTCCGCGAAAACGGATTCGGATATCGCCGACCGGACAGTTTTTCCTCTCCCATCGGCGTTTTCGCAGGCTACCCGGCAAACCTGCCTCGAGTTGGAAGAGAGGATGTAATAATTGACGTGGCTCCCTCTCTACGCCTCTCTCTCTCGCTCTCGCTGAATTGACGGACGGCAAGGCGGAGACGGAAGATAGAGAGGGGGGGGGCGGAAGGGATACCATTACCCCAGGTGTCTGAACTAATTAATACTTAGAAACGCTCTGCCGTGCTAAGGAAAAACGCCGTATGAACATGCGAGAGTTGCCAAATTTCCCTCTAAAAAACACGTATTTTTGACGCAATTTGAGCATATTTTCCCTCTTAATTTTCAGATATCCTAGATTAAATTGCGTACAAAATTGTCTGAAAATTTCGGAGAGTAATATTCAGAATTTTCCTGGTAAATTCGGTTTTTTATCGAAGGAAACTTGGCAACGTCTGAAGGCTCATACGGCGTTCTTCCTTAGCACGGCAGCGCTGGGCTGTGGCGCATATCAAGACTTGTCCCGGGCAACACTTGTTCCCGAGGAAAATGCTCGCACCTCAGTTTGATTTTACCCCCCCCCCCCCCCCCTTCCCCCGAACGACCCTCACCCTTGACCCCGCTTTGCGAAGCGGCGGAACCCGTGTGGATGTCCAGGATTGGTCCAATGGGCGTTCCCGTTTCTTGATTGTAATCGGTTTTTTTTGTTCCTCTGATTGATCGCTTATGAATCATAAACATGGACATTCGTGGAACAGAAGGAATGATTGTAAGCAAATTGTATGAATTGGACGCATTCATGCTAAAAGGAACTATGTGCATAAGGATTGCGTGGGACATAGTTCTTTTTAGCATGAATACGTCCAATTCGTCGTCTGAAAGGATGAAAAAGGATCGATACGAAGTGTGCTAGCAACAAACACTTGAATAATCGGTTCTGTACTGTATTTCAAATGGGCAATTTAATAATCGATTCTGTACCAAAGTTCAAATGGGGAAATTAATCATCGATTCTGCGCCAAAGTTAAAATGGGGAAATTAATAATCGATTCTCTACCTAAGTTAAAATGGGGAAATTAATAATCGATTCTATAGCAAAGTTCAAATGGGGAAATCTTGATAATCGATCATTCACGCTTCGCCACAGCGGATATTGAGCAACAAACCTTGCCCCCCCCCCCTTACCCGCCACTCCACGGGGCAGGTTTGTTTTCTCAACCCCCTCTTCGCCCGTTGCCCCTCCCCGTAAGCTTTCGACTTAAATCTCACCCCTCGTGCGCCTAAGGCCGGTTTCACACTATGCGGTTTTTCGTCCGGCAGCCCGAATCGGTGAGCAGGTAGAAAACCGGGTGGAGGAGATCCGAATGTCCAGCGACCTTTTCACACTTATTCGGCGCGCTATCCGATTTTCATACATTTCACGGAAAATATGATTTTCGCCACATGCAGTCCATGCCGTTTTGACCATGGGTCCACTTGCAGCTATCGCGAAATAGTGTTTGTACCGCAGATTGAAGAGACGTCGCCCTTATGAGGTGTGGATACATATTTTAAATGAATCGCATTTAGCAAAAAGGAACCAGCGCAAATACAGTGTTGTTAAAATGTTGCTTCTTTATACTTATCTAAAAAAGCTCCCAAAATGCAAGTAGTTTTTACATCCCACCAAATAATTGTTAATTTCAAAGGAAAATAATTGTGTAAGTTGTAATACCGTACAAACATTTATTATTTTCAAAAGAAAAAAATAATTTTACGGTTTCGAAAACACTGTAATCGAGGCGGTTCCTTTTTGCTAAATGCGATCCAAATGTTCAAAGGAATTTAATGGTGCTTTTGTCACATTATACCGCGAACTCCAGAAGGACGGAAAAAAGTTGTTTAGATAATTACTTATTTTTTCTTTATTAATTATTTATTAATTTCTTTCTGTTTAAATTAATTTAATCTTTCGAAATTATTAATTTCTTTCTTTTTTTATTATTTATTTATTATTTCGATTGCCACCAGACTTTTTAAGCACCGAAAATAAAAATTGAAGGTTCAATTTTTTACTTGGAATGAGAGCCGCAAAGAGATTTGCAGCTGCACGTGCAATAACGGTCAGTGCCAAACTAAAATACCTGGCTACCAGGTGAAGTCGAGAAGCCTTTGCGAAATTGCAGAATTTGGAATGTCTTGGAATGAGTTTGGAATGGAGCTTCAATTAGCATAGATGCATGGTGTAACCGCAGCTCACGCCAAAATATTAAAATGCCCCATTCCTTGAAGCCTCATCCTTTGGGCTCTTGCAGACGTGATATTGACTGTGTGCATTGCTCGATAATTTCGGCGGAATCCGGACGGGCCGCCGGGTTGAGTGTGAAAGGTTCCATTGGCCGCAATGCTCTTTCAACCCATCAGGCAACCGATTCGGGTCAAGGAGTGAGCCACTGACACACGGCACGCCGGCGTATGAAAAACCGGACCGGGAAAGTGTGAAAGGCTCCATTCGCGCTAATGCTCCGCGGCCCGGGTCACGATTTTCTACCTGCTCACCGATTCGGGCTGCCGGACGACAAACCGAATAGTGTGAAAGCGGCCTAATGGGAATCATAATTGCTCGAATTATTGGGAGATAAGCGTACTCTTCTGCACCTTTTTTCTTCTTCGTCTCCTGGATTTTAATCCCCTCCTTGGTCCGTTACCATGGCGACAACAGCTTTGGAGCGTTCTTCTGAGCTGCCGGATGAATATCTCGCACCCGCACGAGGTGAGAATTTTCTTTATCGGTATTATTAGTGTTTTTAATTTGCATTTTCCCATCTCTTTTATCGACGTTTTAGGATTCGATTGACTTTAAAAGAGTGGGAGGGAAATGAACGAATTGTCGATTATTACTTTTTCACAAGGTCGTCGGCGACTGAGGTAGGAAAGAGATTCAATTTTTCCCGAAAATCCATTGAAAACACAGAGAATTGGACAATAAACCAAAATACGGGGATGCGCATAGTTCTGTTTTCTCTGCAAAATGCAAGGGTCGATGATGTTCCCTGCTTTCCACTATTTCGCGCGAGCCGAAAAATTGCTTCCTCAAAAAGTGAAGGCCTGGTTTTTCTCTTTTTAGTCGTCAGGTTTTTCGGGCGACTTTTGGGGAAATTGATTTAAAATGTTCATAAGAAGGGTTTAATCAACGCCTATTTTACCATTTCTATGCCGGACGTCGCCAAAGAAAATGAAAGAAATTTCGGAGGCTTTCCGCAATTTTCGCGCCAGCTTGGTTCGCGTGATTGAAAATATTATTGACCCCTGACAGAATGTGCGTAGATTATGAGCCGCACAAAAGGAAGTTCGAATGTTTCCTTTTTAAGGAGCTGCAAGGAACACTCAGTTTCTCGCTGGCCATCGCAATTCAATTAGCGCACCTCACATAGCACAACCAAGTTTCCGTGATACCACTATTCGAGCTTCTATGTACTGCGGAGTGTCATCGTTATTTGAAGGCGCTTTGAAAAACGAAGGAATGAAACGTGCGGGTACTTATACGGCGCGTTGTGGCGCGACGCGACACGTGCTGCCAGCTCGGAACGCCCACTAACGCCTACAAATCTAAGGGGATACTTCACGCATTGCGCAATGCTTGATGTATCCCCTTAGGTTTGTAGGCGCCAGTGCGCGTTCCGCGCTGGCAGCACGCCGCGGCGTTTCTCGTCATCCCGGCAGTGTTACGCTCTTGTGTCTTGTGTCACGGTTGCATTACTGAGGACTCAGTAATTTTGAACTGGAATATTGTGACACGTAAAGTCGCATGCTTTCTGTCTGATGAAAAATTATGTCCAACTTTATGTGAGACAATTATCCGGTTCAAGATCGTCGTGTCCTTTGTAACGCATCTGCGACACAATCGTGTAGTCCTCAGTGGCGTGGCGTGAATTTCGATATATCGATTGTTATGCCATTTAAACCTATGAAAAAATATCGATTATCAGGGTGTTCGCAGCGAACACCTTAGTAATCGATTCTTTACCATAGTTTCAAATGGCGAGATATCGATAATCGATTATTCACGCCACTGGTAGTCCTGCTGTGATGAAGAACGCCTTATAGGTGTTCGAATGTTCCTTCCTTCCGAATCTCAAAGCGCCTTCAAATAAGAATGATACTCCGCAACACATCGAAGTTCGAATAGTGGTATCATAGAAACTTGCTTGTTCTAATGCACAGATATTGATGTAGAGTGCGACGACCAGAAGAACTAGGTTTTTGGCAAACAAAAGGTCAACGAGCTGATTATTTAAACTGATAGACGAAGCAATAGACAAAGAAGACCAAAGGATAATGAAGCGATCCCAGTGGTTGAAACGGGTGATTTTCATAGACGAAGAGGGAAAATGATGGACCAACTCTGGCGTCTCTCGTGAGTTGCTGTTATTCTATAACTTACCTCCTTTGTTCACCGCAACCATCCACCAATAGGATCGCTCCATTGACCCTGTGTCTTCCTTGTCTATCGCTTTGTCTATCAATCTCAATAATCAGCCCGCAAGCGTTCTACATCATGGCTCATTCTCGTATAATCAATTCCAGACGATGCAATGGTGGTATTTTTCGGTGTGGAGACATCCCCCACGCAAAAACCACGTATGAATGCCGGATTTCCAATCGGAGATACGTTGTTTTAACCTAGCGGGGCTCTTCTCGACTGCATTTCGATCCCACACCGCACCGGTCTCCACGAGTGACAAAGTGCGTTCCAACCGTGACGACACCGCCTATTTCAAGTTCACCTCCTCGCGTTGCCAAATCGCCTCAAAAAAGTCAATATTCCCACCGTTTTTCTCGGTAAAAATAGTTTTTTCCGGCCCTATTCCGCCGCGTCAGGGCGACGTCGCGTCGTGAACGCCGGCGAGGAGACCCAGTAGGTTACCGAGAAAACGGTTCAGAAAAATGCTTATTTCCTGTCCGGCGATGCCGAGTTGCGCGAGATTATGCTCTAATATTGCTGTACTTAATCGGTTTAACTGGAATATTGCTCAATGTTCGGCATCATCGAATGGTTCTCGACCGCTCTGAAGGAGCCTGTGTTTCCATGTTATCGCACGAGCAGGGAAATCTTTACAAGTAGGTGTTTGTGATTCGCTAAAGATCCATGCTGGAAATGAGAGGGGGCTAAAGCCCCCACTCCCTCCGAAGTTTTAAATGTTGCTTCATAATTCTGTTTGTAACATCAATCACATCAATGTAAGTCAAAATATGTTTGTTAATGAATTGTTCGATTTATTTTCCCAGTGTCTTTCCGCCGTCCTCTTGCTCGAGAACTTAAAAGTCAGAAATTTCACGAGACGAAAGAATTATTGAAAATAATGGCAGACTTTATGAATCAGTCGAGATATATTTTGAATTTTGTATACATTTGGAAGCACTATCACTGCAATGTCATTAATTTTTTCAATTTCTAATTGAATTGTTTGTGATATATATTTTGTGTATGACATTTACACCGAGGAAAAAGTATAGCAAATTTGATCAAAACCATGGTAAAGACTCTCTCTCTTGTAGCATTTACCATAAATTTTGGTAAATGCGATCAGAGTTACAGTATTTGCTACCATGGAGTCGGTTGGTGATTAACTGATTACCCTACTTACATCAGACATGACTGTCGCTCAGACCATACTTTTTTTTCAAAGTAAGTTTTAAGATTCACACGCATCTTCAGGCAGGACGGTACGCCGAAACGCTTCTGGGAAGAAAAGATCTATAACAGGAAAATGACCCTATCGACGTGTTTTGTGTTATTCTGTGTTTTTAGCAATATAAGCTTTCAGAATTCCATTCCGAAACATGACCCAACGTAGTCACCAATTGTCTACATTTTGCAGATAGGAACTTCAATTTCTTTGTTTCAAAAGAACGTACGTACCATTAGTTTTCCTATTAACATAAAAGTTTTTACAGATGAGCCAGAAATTGTAGTTCCGAATCGCTAAATTATGGACAGTCCATTTATTCCTGAGAGTGCCGGACAGACGATCACTTTTACAAGTGGTATCCTGTTTCAGCCGTATTTATACTTCTTCCCTGAAAACGAACTCATTTTTCCATGATTTGGCATTCGTGTACTCGTGTGCCCTGCCTCCGAAGCTGAGGGACTGGGGAGGGAGGGGGAGCTGTCCTGAGTAAACATATTTCAGGTGTCACTTCTCTAGCTCGACTGTCTGATAAGTCCGGTAATACACTCCTCTGAGGTCCCCCATCATTGGGCAAAGAGGGGGGTTGGGGAGGGGGGCTGTGAGAAATTCTCTCTCGGAGCGACGGGTCGTGGTTTTCGCGTGGATCTCGAATGACTCAGAAGTGACAGCCTCCCCATCTCTAATATGCTCCATGTAGGTCAGAATTCTGTTCTTCACTCAAAGTTGTAAATTTTTCGCGGTCGAACTTTAAATGTCTTCCTTATTTTTCATTTTTAAATGTTTTTACAGTGAAAAATTAAAAATGAGAAAGACATATAAAGCTCGATCATTCTTTCTACATCCTAAAAATAAGAAAGACATTTAAAGTTCGACCGCGAAGAAATTACAACTACGGGTGAAAAAAGTAACTCCAAATATGGTATTACAACTTGTGATTTTCTATGGCTCTTTCCCTGTTTTCTTTCGTGTCTAAACGCCGATCGTTCGAGTGTTGCCAAATCTCTCCCCCTTCTCACCCCATTCCCACAAATTTTTTACTTTTGAGAAGAGTTATGGGTGTTCTTTCCTGAATATATCGCAAGCAATTAGCACTAAATATTTTGGTGAATAAAAACTTGTTGAAATGACACAATAATGTGAATCGACACTATCTCCGTACACACTTTGTAGTAGCAGGCACTTTCATCAGGAGAGCGTGTAGTGGAAACCATTATCTCCGTCGAGTTTAGATCGGATAGGCAACTAAACTAACTCGGTGACCGTGCGTAGAGTATCACCAAAAATGAAGGCGCTTCAAGCCGAAATCGTGCCACTGAATTTCATTACCCGACAAACCTTCATCATGCCAATGCGCTATTGCAGATTGAAGCAACATGTAAGCCACTGCCACTTAGTCTGCGACAAACATGTATGTTAGATAGAAATTTTCTGAAAAATTGGTAGAGGATCCTGCACGAATTTTGTAGGAATTTCGTCGGAAAGTCGTGTTCTTTCAGTAAAAATTCAGCAGCGTTCAAAGCCTCATACGGGGCGTCCTTCGTTTGGCACGGCACATAGCAAATCGAGTCAATGGGAGAGGTCGGACAAAATTTGGAAACTTTCAAAGCTTATAACTCAGGCTATATTGAGTTTGAGGCGTTAAAAGTTGTTCGATTGGTTTTCTCGTAAAACTTAAACTTAGAAATTTGACGAATGGAGATGTTGCATGTGTAAGGGATTTGCGATTTGACTGTTGTTTCTTGTGTAAAAGTTCGCGAGAAACACGATGGTGCCACTGGTTTTCGCTGAAAGCAACTCCCAAGCTCAAAAAAAGCTCTCAAGTTGAGGCCCAAATGGAGGGGATATCCCACGGTACCCTGAGAGTCCACCTCTACATCAAAACAACCTCTTCATGCAAAGATAAGGAGCAAATACATTGGCAGGGTTGCCGTGTTTTCAGCTTTGGAGTCCCCAAATAAAGTGACAGTCCTGTCAATGTATTTGCTCCCTATCTCTGCATGGAGAGTTTGTCTTGATGTAGAGGTGGACTCTCAGGGTACCGTGGGATATCCCCTCCATTTGGGCCTCAACTTGAGAGCTTTTTTTGAGCTTGGGAGTTGCTTTCAGCGAAAACCAGTGGCACCATCGTGTTTCTCGCGAACTTTTACACAAGAAACAACAGTCAAATCGCAAATCCCTCACACATGGAACATCTCCATTCCATGTCCGATCTCTCTTGTCGACCCGATTCACCGAGCGGAAGCGTAGCTCTGGTAAATTTAAAGTTGTAGAACACCCTGTAGGGCTCCAGGAAACGGGGAGCGATAAGTGCCGGTTTTTTAATCGGTTCCCGATCGGGCTAGGAGGGAACGGCAACGCGGCGCCTTATCCCGGATCCCGGTTGGAAATCTATTGAGCCGGGCTTTATGACTCTATTAAGCGGGACTCATCGGAATCGGGGACCAGATTAGCGGTATTAATATTTATCGAGGGTGTGAGGAAGCCGCCCCCCGCCCCCGCCCCACCGCGCGCCCATGTGTGCGTACGATTGTTTGTTTGTTTACCGGGCTTAGGCCCGTCTCCGTCACCGATAATGGCCCGACTATTATTTATTTTTATTTATTTATTTTTGTATTTCCTTCTCCCTTCCGCGCTGCGCCTCCAAGTCAGATCAAACGGCGTACAGTCGGTGATATTCGGTGCGTTGTAAGATGAGAAAAAAACTAACAAAGTTTACGTTTATATCGAGAATAGGACACCAAGACACACAAACTTTTGGTTAATGAATTTTGTTTAGTTTTTCATTCGGATTAATCGATCAAATCCTAAAGTAAAATATACTAGTTCCTCTGTTTTTCCCCGGTGTTTTTCTTCTTCCTTTAAAATTGAGTGTTTATTGATCTTCTATGTACAGAAATTACAATATTTACTATGTTTTTAAGATATAGGACAGGGAAATGAATCTATACAACATGGGACACATTTTACATATTATTTTACAATGTTTTCCTCTGGTTGATCAGTGTTCCAACCCCACGAGCGCCATGTCGCCAAATGCTCCTAAAAAATCGGCCATGGCCCCTAAAAAATGAAGACCCTGCGCCAAACGTGGCCCCTAAAAAATTGTCGCAATCCTAAATTACGGTTTGATGATTTCAAGATTTTTGTCAGTCAGCCTGGACTGAACGCGCATAGCAAGCAGTTGCGCGCGGAATTTCGTTGCGGCAGCGGCTCAGCAGATCGAGAATCGTACTACTTATCGTACATACTATAGAATCGTTCTACTACTTTTCATAATAGGAAGTCAGAAAAAGTATTATTTAATTGAGCAAACTTTAAGTAAACTAAAAGCTCCTTGTTTTAAATCGGAATATCATTCCTTTGGCCTTTCCCTCTCCCAAGTAATGGCTGCGAGTTGCAACTTGCAAGTCCTGTAACTGTATATCTTGCGTATAACTTTTCACTAAATGCGCCGTGATATATAGGCGAAAATTCAATTTGGCCCCTAAAAATCTTCAATGGCCCCTAAAAATTGAACTGATGGGCCAAACGGCTCCTAAAACTTGAAGGTGAAGTTGGAACACTGTGGTTGATGTAACCAAATCTCCTGGTGAAAAACTACAAGCTCCTAAAAACTGGGCATAAACGGTGCGAATTGAACCCAGATTTTTGCAGTTCAGTATGTGATGAACTAGCCCAGCGGCGTGGCGTTTTTTTGCGATAAATCGATCGATCTGTCATTTAAACCTATGGGAAAGGATCGATAAAGAGGGGTTCGCAACGAACACCTCAATAATTGCTTCTATACCATAGCTTCAAATGGGAAAACATCGATAATAATCGATCATTCACGCTGGTCACTCAAATCGCAACCAATGAACGGATCAACGGGAGAAAGAAAAACGTGAGATTTTTAATTTAAATTTAATTTTAAAAAGCATATTTTAAAATATCTAAGGAAGAGATTATTTTGATGGGACGGATCCGTTCGACATGAAAATGATCGAAAAATGAATGCGTGAATCGGTCGAATCGCGTCGATCGGTTCACGTCTTTGTTTTTCGCTCAATTCATGTCGATCGAATCCATACCCTCTGACAATTTGATTTATTAACATTTTTTTTTAAATTATTCAAAAAAATATGACGAATAAAATATCCGGCCGTATGAAATTAACGGTACGACACCTTTTTTATCGAGAACCGCCCGGGTCATGTTTTCCGCCCCTCTCTTTCAGCGAAACCGTGAAATTTTCGGATGAGAGCGCCCGGAACCCTGACATCCTCGAAATCCGGGGACGTCGAACCCGGGTGGGATTTCGAGGGCGAGGGTCCACCGAGTTGCGGAAGGTTCGACGGCGGAGGGGGGGGGGGGGGTTCGGGGCCCGAAGGCGCGCATAAATCAAAGCGCGCGTATCGCGATGTTACACCGATGTGTGGTGCCCGACAACCCATCATTACCCGAGCGGGCCGGACACCGTCATCCACCAACCACCCGCCACCGTTGCCAGCCTCGCGCCGATTCCGATAGCGGAAATAGAGACGGTGCTTTTCAGAAACCCCGCACTGTTAGGAGCAATGCTCCCATTCCATGTTTGTCGAATGTTCCGGGATTCGGAGCTTTTTTGTTCCGATTTCTCCCGATCCATGACCGTCAAAAGTTCCAGGGTTCTTTTAAGATTTTTTCGAAAGTTCCGAGACACTTCCGGAAAATGCGAAAGATCCGGAACATTTCGGAAATTTGAAAAGTTCCGGGGAAAATTCAGGATAATCTCAAAAGTCCCGAAATGCGGTACTAGCTCCGAGAAATGGAAGTATACTGGTTAGGGGGGTACGGATTCAATCAACATGAATCGAGATCGAATTGTAAAAACGTGAACCCATCGACGTGATTCGATCGAATCACGGGTTTCGTTTGTCAATCGATTCACGTTATTTATCGATCGACTCTTGGGCTTTGTCGATCGATTCAAAGGCCGATTTTCGCAAAAATGCGGACTTTTCGCCATGCGGTAGCGAACGCATTAAAACGGCATTTTTCGCTACACTGAAAGAAAAGTTTCACAATCTCAGCTATACTTCCAGCTAATTTTGGCGCCAGCTATAATAATAGTAGTTGCACTAGCTGGATGTGTAAAGAACACCAGCCAGCGGTAAAGAACACCAGCCAGCGGTAAAGTCAATCAAACCACACTTATGCAGACTGTGAGGGCACTAGCCAGAGGTACGGTTGATCCAACCACACTTTCAGCTGACTTAACCATACCTCTGGCTTGTGCAACTACTCTAATACCTGGCGCCAAAATCAGCTAGGAGCATAGTTGGTATTGTGATACTTTTTTACCGTGTAATAAATGGATTGCATTTTGCAAAAAGGAGCCAGGAGCGTTGCAATGTTGCTAAGATTGTGCAACTTCTTTTGTCTTGGAAGAAAAACCTGATTATCAGTAAACAGTTTCTATTTTACTCGCTAAAAACTGTTTTAAGACAAAAATTACCATGTATATTTCATATTTTTACATGATTTCAATACAGTGGCGTAACGGGCGCCCCCGCAGACCCTGCTATGCAGGGGGGCCCAGGTCCCAAGGGGGCCCTCGGCCGCCGGAATTTTTTTTTTCTCTCTCTATCTTTGATTTAGGTTTCAAACTTTGGGCATTTACTTACCGAGATGGGGCTTCTTCCTCCGATTTTTATTGTTAGCTCGGGGTTTTTCATACTTCTTTCGGACTGTTCCGAACTTTTTGTTTGCTGGAGGGCCCCTGCCTTCCAATGTCCACTCAGTGATTACTAAATTGTTTTTCTTTTTTTGTTACTTTTCGCATTTCGGCCGCTTTGGGAGATCCAATAATCTAAAGGGCCCCAAGGCTCTGGGGGCCTTTTGATCCTTGGGCCTGGGGCTCCTCTGTAGATCCTTGGGCCTGGGATGGGCCCCCGCCACCCTTTAGATCCTTGATCCTTTAGGGGTCCCATATAATCGGGTACGGGATCTGGGACGGTGAGGGGTGAGGCAGTCCAAGTCCGTGATTTGAGATGCTTCGGGCCAAAAAATGGGAAGGGATGGGAGGGGGGGATAATTTTGGAATTTTATCGACATGGGGGGAGGGCCTAGAAAAAATTTTGTGGGGGGGCCCAGCGGAAGTCCGTTACGCCACTGTTTCAATAGTTAGATTGCAATGGATCAAGTTGCATGATCTTAGCCACATTGCAATGCTCCTGGTTCCTTTTTGCAAAATGCAACCCATATAATGAGTTGATGGATTACTCGATTAAGTAATGCACTAAAAGACTATTTTTGAGACGATTCGATCATGAGCCGATTCCTAAATTTCTTAAATCCCTATGATTCAATTAATTTTCTGCTGGAAAAGCTCAACAATTTTTTGAGCAGTGAGACGCCCAAGTATCCGAGCTTTTCGGGGCGGCCCTCTCATTCGGCGGCCCTGTCGGTGGGCCGGAATGGCCGGGCGCGAGGGCATGAGCCGGCGAACAATGGCCGTTTTGTTGAGGCCGCGGCCCGCGGTTTCGGCCACGAACCGCGTGCGGTTTCAAATTAATTCGTCACCGCGCGCGCCGAGCCTCCGGCCTCCGACACCTGTCTTGGGTCGACACGACGCGCGATGCACCCGCTCGCCAACTGCGCCGTCCAACGTCTTCAAAACCACCTAACAACACATTGATAATGCGAAATTTTGAGGATTCCCGGTCATGCAGAGACGCAAAATTTCATGAAAGTCGATGAAATTGTCTAAAACTTGTGCAATCACGGAGAAAAATCTATGGCTTCATAAACCAATTAGTGATTCATATGGAACACCACTAGTAGTCGTAGATGAACTACTGTGAACCATATCTGCACAATACTAAGATACATGTACCATGACAAAGGTTTATGTGCTATTATTTTATGTTGCCTTTACTACTATCAGTGGTGTTCCATATGAACCACTAATTGGTTTATAAGCCATAGCCGTGCAACGCAAAAACGCCGTAAACGTCATTTTAATTTTTTTGGAAACAATGTATCGTAGCAGAAAAACTTGCACACCTCGGGACAATGTTTTCACAGAATTCTTTCGGATATACTATCAAGAACTTAACCTGAAAATTTGGGGTGCATGGGTAGAACAGTTTTTATTTTATTAAGTGTTAAGTGCTAGAAGACGAGGGAAAATCTTGATGGATTTACGGCGTTCTTGCTTAGCATGGTAGTGTTAGACACACACATAGTAAAATTTATTTCGAAAATTTTGAAAAAAAAAAATAAATTCATTAAATAAAAACATAACGTGAGCCAAATTTTGAAGTTTATCATCGAATTCACGAATAATTATTTTTGCTGTTTCGTTTATTGATGTTCAACAATGTTCACATGAACATGCATTAATTCTCTTTCCTCGACATCAGACCTTATTGACTTATTATTTAATTTGTTGCATATCTTTTTTACTAGAGGAAGAGGGACTGACGTCGAAGAGGATTGAAATTTCGTGACTCCGAAAATCCATCTCCGGCGAGGGTATTTAGGGAGAAATTATGAGTCGCCGAAATTCCGATGTGTCACAAGAAAACCGCTTGACGGACACGAGGACGAATTTCGGGTGAGATTGTTCGCTGGGTGCATGATAATTTCCCGAAAATTCCGGGGAGTATGGTTTTGGTTGAGGCGCTGCGTCTGGCTGCATCGAGTGCCTTCCTTAATTTAATTTAATTTGCTTGACTTAATCCACGCGGAATTCGGCCTGTCCCGTCGTCGGAATGAACTCCGTGACTGACCATATTTCAAGACCCTCCTCCGTCCTGTGGTCGCTGTGGTCACCCCTTCAAAAACGGCCGAACCGCCGTCACATTTCGTTCTGCCCGCCGAATATCAATCGGTTGGTATCGACTTCGTAAGCATTTCCCGCATCGCCGCGGTGTCTACAAGTGCGAAAATTCCGGAAAGTCCGGGAGATAATTCTGATTTTTGAAGAGCAGTCCGGAAGTACTGAAAAAGTGCGGAAATTCCGCAAGAAGGTCCGGATTTTTTTTCATTTTCTTGTCATTTTTGCACAACCCGATTTGCACAAAGAAAATTATGAAAATGACTCCCAATCAAGTTTTCAACGTTCTTTGCATAAATTAAAAAGAAATGTTTGTCATTTTCTTCTTATTTTTTATAGATCCTCTAACAATTTGTCTTGGTTTGTTTTCAGGTGAGTTTCAATTTATCTTGCACAAAATTTTATCATAAATCAGCCAGAGGGTGTTCGGTGAGTAAATCACTATTACACACTGACTTTAATTACCATTTTTGTAATCCCTAAGCCGCCTTAGTCCCTAACCCAAGATACCGTGTCTATTCATTTTGTAACCGTAAAACTATAAAATCTTTTATTCAAATCAAAGCGAGGATAAATTTTTTCAAAACGTATGCCATGTAAATCTTACTTTTAAATTTTTTTAAGAAAGTATTGTGAGTCAAATTTTGATCTTTCTTAACGAATTCTCGGATGAATGTTATAAGTTACATACTCAGCCCTCGAAAATTCGTTGTTTCATGGAAAATCAAAATTTCGATGTATGCATGATTACGAAGCATGTTCTCTTCGTTGCTTGGATAGGGTGTCTACTATCAGTAAAACCTGGAAAATATATCAGAAAATTCGATGTTATTGAGGAAAATCGGTCATGGATCAGACAATGCTGAGTGCCTCAAACATTTGATTCAATTCATCAAATATTTTGTTTTGGGAATGTCGTCTGAAGTATCAGGAAAATCCAAATTCAAATCTTAGTAGACACCCCGTAAGAAAGAAATTCCACTCTTACCTTAATGCTAGATTTTTCGGTACTTAGCAGACTTAGCCCGTTATTGATGATATGTCTTCAAATATTCATAATTTTCTCTCAAAAACTAATTTGACATGAAACGAAATTCGTCAGTGTCCGAATTTCCATACGACGTTCCTGCATGGCGCGACAGTTTTCCTGTCCTTCGTGAGGAATTCCGGATATTTTTCCGACGAAATCCGATGCAACCGCTATAAGCCCTGAGTCGCGAATTTCGGGCCGGGCGAATTCCTTTTGCCGGACTGTCACCGCCCGATATTCGCCTCTTCCGCGCCGGATTTGGGACCGACGTCGAAGTCCGCGGATTCCTGCGTGGTCCTCGCTGCGATTTTCATTCCTACGAGTTTTCCGATTCGTCGATCAATCGATTAATCGCATTTTCGGATATTATTGACCGATTATGAATCAACTCGCATCAAAATTAATCAATTTTGTGATTCCTCAATGTTCATATTCCGTAACGGTAAAATAACAACCCGCACCCTTGGATCACACAGCCAAGGCACCCTGGCACTTAGGTGTTAATCGACATTTATGCTGAGTTTGAGAATCGAAAATCGTGTGCCCTAAACTTTTCCGATGACAATATTTCAGTATTTTCTCCTACGAAAAATGTATCCAAATTTTTCGGTACTTGAAAATACATTCTAAACCTGTCGTAATCGTGAAGTTTGCAGTTCTGACCTGTTCTCAGGTACATTGATACAAAGAGAATTGATAATTTCCGTCAGAAAACCTTGAGGTACAATAAAAAAAAAACCTTTTTGTTTTAGAAATAATCAACGTTGTCTACCCACGGTATGTTATCATTTCAAATGAAAAGCTCATTTATTAGTCGCATATTACTCGACGTATTTATGCTAAAAAAAACTGTGCATAGGGTTTGCGTCTAAAATAGCTCCTTCTAACATAAATACGTCCAACTGAGCTTCAAATATCCTTAAACATGTTACAAAGCCTTCAAAAAAAAAAAAAAATTGGCTTTCGAATCAGGCGTTAGTTTTCCAGCGCTTTGAAGTCATACCGCACTACCACTATCCGCAGTATACGACTATCCGCAGCACTACCACACTGCCGTGCTAAGGAAAAACGCCGTATGAACCTTCTGGCGTTGCCAAATTTCCTTTGATACAACGCGAATTTCCTGGTAAACTTATGAATATTTCTGTCCCAATTTTTCAGATAATTTTGATCGCAATTTCACCTAAAGATTCTGAAAATTTAAAGGAAAAATATTCATAACTTTTCTCAAAAATAAACATTTTATCGAAGGAAATTTGGCAACTCTCGAATGTTCATACGGCGTTTTTCCTTAGCACGGCAGCACTATCCTCAGTACTACCATTATCAGCAGTACTACCACTATCCGCAGTACCACGACACGATCATCGATGATCTTTATTCCTTGGGGGCAATGAGTCACAAAAAGTGGGGAGGGGGTAAATGATCGGACAGAATGAAAAGGCGAGCTTTTCTTTCTCCACTCCTCGCTACACGTCGCAAGTCGGACTTGGAATACCGGCCTATCCGCCGTGAGTCCTCGCGTTCACCGTTGCCAATTTTCACAGAATAATGGAATGACCGCATACGTATTACATGTGTTTCGGCAACACTGCTGACAATCGGAATTCCTCGGCTGAGGCCGGACAAAGGCTCCCGTGCGAAGGGGATCGTGGAGGGAGGGGGAGGGGGAGATAAATCAGACCGGGAAGGATAATAGGAAATATTCCCTCCTAATGAAGACGTTGATTGAAGCAGTGTCATTTAGTACGGTTGCCACATGATCCTAGAAAAACCGCCGCTCTCCCGGCTAATTGGACGCCTGGAAAAGGAATGAGTCCATCTGCATCGGGAGTTTTCGAAGAAAGATTTTTGAAGAGTGAAAATTCAAGGCCTGGTGAGCGCTATCTATAATTTTGCTCTAAGTTTCTAAGAAGTTTCGAAGTTTTATGATTTTGAAAGCTTTTTTTTCGTTTAACAAAAATCTTTTGAAGTTCCTTAGAAAACTTGTTTGTACTTTTTCTACCTGATATCCTGGTTCTTTTTCTTTTTTTTAAAATGACGATGGCCATTCCGGGATCTGAGTATCCCATCATCCGGTCCTCTGATCATTTCGAAGACTCTGAAGACCTGATGATGGGATACTCAGATCTTGAAATGGCCATCGTCTTTTTTAAAAAAGGAAAATAATCAGGAAATCAGGAAGAGAAGGTAAAAACAAATTATCTAAAAAAAAATTAACACGAGCCCTGATAAAAATGGAAAATTTTCAAATTATAAAAAATCTAGTGATCTTAGGACAACAATCCTCCTCGTGAAAACTACAGGAAGAAAGTTCAACACAAAAGTTCGGTCAACGTGGGGAGTAAAACACAAAATACCCCTAGCCCTCGGTTGACAATTTCAAAAGAAAATGCTAGCTAGTTTTCATGAATAAATTTAATAAAAAAACGAGTGGTGAAGTCGTTTGTCGCAATCGGAGGATTGCATTTTCTTAGTCTCCTCATTGTTTTCTTTCCTAAATTCACCGCAAACTGGATCAAAATAAACCCAAAATTTGTGTTAGTTGGTGTTTCACCTCCGATATTAACCAAAAGTAACACTAAAGCACAAAATCAGTGTATGCACCGGAAAGAAAAACACATTGAATTTGAGTCCAGACTCTTAAAAACATCGACAAGAACAAGTACTCTTGATTCAATCAGAATCTAGCTTAAAGCAAGAACTAAGCCTTTTAATTTAAGCGGATTTTGTTTTGATTCAAGCAAAAATCCTATTGAATCAAGAGTATTTTTACTTGTCAATGTTTTCAAGAGTCTGGACTCTAGATCCAATGTGTTTTTTTCCCAGTGTGTGCCATTAATTCCCTCATGGGGATACTCGCTTTTATCGATCAGCCAAAAAATATATACTATCCATCCATGGTCACATTCCATCAATGATAGATGGATATTTCTTATTTATCTATCATTCAGTTTGACAACAGTTTTCTCATTGGCTGCGAGTATGTAAGCAATGACTCTTACGAGTCTCGGGGGTAAGTTTCTCTCTCTCTGTTTTTCTTTCCCTTTTTTTTCGGAGTCATCATATCCCGACGCGTATGTCCGCACCAGGGAAAAAACCGGTAAGAATGAAGGAAATAGCCATTGATGCGCGGAGTTTTTCTCGGTACGGCGGCCGGCGGTGAGAACGGACGATTACGATATCAAAGGGATGACGACCGTCGATACGCGACGATCCCCGGAATCGTCGCTCCGGTTCCGGGAAGGGCTCTTTGCGGCGATTTTTTCGCGCGACCCTGGCGCGGCGCACGGTGATCTCGGGAAACTCCGCACAGGCGACGTTAATTTCGCAGGAAATGGAAAGTTTATCTCTTGGTTAGCTCTGAAATATACCAGAGACCTCGTTTCCCTTTAAGGTAGAGTACATATATGTAGAGTCACTCCACTATAATAGTGACTGACCTGGAGACTTTAACGCATGAGCAAGAAAAACAACTAGACGACAGTCGCTGTGCTGTGGACCGCACTGATAAAAATATTAGTGTTCTTGTGTTACATTCGATTAATTTTGGAAGTGAAACAGAAGCCAACGCAAATTTTGGATTTATTTTGGTAAAATTTGCGGTGAATTTAGCGGAGAAAACAATGAAGAGACTGGGAAAATGCTGTCCTCCGATTTCGACGTTTGTATTCACCACTATTTATTTATTTTTTTTTTTAATTAATTAAATTTCTTCATGAAAACAAGCAAGCATTTTCTCTTGAGAAGAAGTTAGAGATATTTTGTCCGTGCAGTGATGAGCAATCACTCCGTATAATGGCTCACGTGAGTTCATAAGTTAGATGCCTTTTTGGGCTCATGGCCTAACCTCAGAGATCACCGACTTGTCCGTCCTGTCTCATATGCGGGTACTCTAGTTTCAAACTTTCCGCTAAGGCTGAAACGAAACTACCGCGACCAAACGTTCTGTCGATTTTAGGTGCTTTAATAGTCGAGCAGCATACATTCGTTCCACTTACCTTGGAGAGAAACGGGGTCCATGGTTTATTTCTTCTTTCATCCACTGGAGGAAAATAACACATTGGATCTAGGGTCCAGACTCTTGAAAACATTGACAAGAAAAAGGACTCTTGATTCAATCAGATTTAAGCTTAAATCAAAAGGAAATCTGCTCAAATTAAGAGGCTTGGTTCTTGATTTAAGCTTAAATCTGATTGAATCGAGAGTATTTTTCTTGTCGATGTTATTAAGAGTCTTGACTCTAGATCCAATGTGTTTTTTTTTCCCAGTGTGTGTCCTTTGTCCAGGATTCGTGCGCTGTCCGCCCCGTGTACGGATCCGGTGTGTGTGCCGGCCTTCCAAGGAAAACGCACGGTATCGAGTGAAATATGTCGTGGAGGAAATGGGAAAGCCACTTTTTTTGCGCAGTCCGCGATCGAGATCGGATTTTTACCCCCCTCTCATTTAGGGTTTTTTTCATGGCCGCGTTTCTTTGGATACTTTCAGGTTGTACCTGCCCGGCCATTCTTCATCGGCAGCTTTCAAAGCTGTCATCTCGTAGATCAACGGATCAGGACAAGGCAATACTGACGTGCCGAGGAAACCGCCGTATGAAAATTCGGATGTTGCCGAATTTCCTCTTGAAATGCATGTACTTCGGAAGAAAGTTGTTCGTACTTTCCCTTGAGATTTTCAGACATTTTAGATTAAATTACGAACAAAATTGTCTGAGAAATCGAAAGGAAAGTATCACTGGAAAAAAAAGTCGCTTGGATCTATAGTCCAGACTCTTGAGATCAATGACAAGAAAAAATACTCTTGATTCAATCGGATTTTTCTTGAATCAAAAGGAAATCCGCTTAAATTGAGAGGCTTGGTTCTACATATAAGCAAAAATCCGATTGAATCAAGAGTAAATTTTCTCGTCAATGTTCTTAAGAGTCTGGACTCTAGATCCAAGCTACTTTTTTCCCCAGTGATTAACAACTTTTCTAATGAATTCTTATTTTATTAGAGGACATTAGGCAACAACTGAAGACTCATACGGACGTATTTCTGCCGAACGGAACTATGAGCATTATGACGTGAGCCTTGTTGTGCATATATTCTTATGGGTCTGATGGCTCATGTTTTAATGCTTAATTTTTTACACGAAAATGGATTTTTGTGCAAATTTCAGTGAATTTTCGCCATAGTACGAAGCAAGTTTCTTAAAAAATTTTCAAGGAATCCGCAAAAACGTTCTCTTGTAAAAAATTAAATCGCCCCGTTAAATTCAGCAACAGCTAATGTGGCTTGGTTCCTTTCTGCTAAACACGGTGCAATATAATTCGATATTAGAAGACACTTCCTAAATGAATTGGACGTATTTCTGCCAAACGGAACTACGTGCATTATGACGTGAGCCCTGTTACGCATGTATTCTCATGGGTCTCAGGGCTCATGTCTTAATGCACATAGTTCCGTTTGGCAGAAATACGTCCAATTCATAATGATCGTTTCACACGATGGCAACGGTGCCCTCGGTTGAGGTCAATTTGACGCATCTAAATCAAAAGGAACTACACCCATTGTAACATGAGTCCTATAATGCGTGGATTCTTATGGATCCTAGGGCTCATGTCCGAATGGATATAGTTGCTTTTGATTTAAATAGGTGTAATTAGAATGCGAGAGAGCTGCCGTCGGCGCGGATCGGGATTGGGGGATCGCGGTGACCCGGTGACCCCGGGAGCGGAACCCGGGCCAGGTCGCCATCAAAAGACCCGCCGAGCCACGCTTCCTCGGCTCCAACGTGCAACGCCTCCCGTAATCGATACCGCGCGATCCCGCCCGATAACGCATTAATTAAATCCTTTACAAAATCATTATCCGGCCCGCCGCGCCGTTGCCGGCGAGCGGCCACGAAAATGGCCAAAATGCTCTTGCCATTCCTGCCGTGTTTAGAAAGAAAACCGTATGGATACTCGAGATTTGCCAAACTTTCCTTGATAAAATATGTAGTTTTCATGACATTCATGCACATTTTTCCTTGGAATTTTCAGATATTTAAAATTAAATTGCGTACAAAATTTTCTAAAGATTTTGTGGGAAAATATTCAGAAATTTCCCAGTGATTTCGGTTTTTATCGAAGGAAACTTGGCAACTTCTAAAGGCTCATACGGCGATTTTCCTTAGCACGACAGAAAAGACCACTGTACAATACTGAAAGCGAAGTAAAGCATTCTGATATGTTTGTGTGTCGAAATTTCACGCAGAACACGATTTGAAGATTTGACTGCAGGGTGTCCTGCGTGTCAGTAAAAAACGGAAAATCAGAAAATATCAGGAAATTCTAAGTGCCTCAAGAAGTTTTCGAGGATATTTTCCTACTTTTTCCATACTTCTTTCACCTCGCCACGAGTGCACCCTATCTTTTCCACCCGCACATAAGTTAGACGCATTTCTGCCAAACGGAACTGTGTGTATTAAGACATGAGCCCTGAGACCCATAAGAATACATGCATAACAGGGCTCACGTCATAATGCACATCCTTCCGTTTGGCAAAAATACGTCCAAGCGTCCTGCTGGACGATTGCTTCACGACGTTCAGACGGAGGTACCTATCCTAATTTCTCCACCTAGTCATAGTGCACATAGGTCCGTTTGGCAGAAATACGTCCAGTTATAGTTCTGTTTGGCAGGAATACGTCCATAGTTATAGTTCTGTTCTGCAGAAATACGTCCAGTTATAGTTCTGTTCCGCAGAAATACGTCCGAGTGTCCTGCCGGACGATTGCGCCTGGACGTTCAGACGGAGGTAATTTCCACACCTATTTCACGATAAATTAATAGCGGGATGAGCCGGGTCGCCATGTCCGGCGAATCTAATCAAGGAACCGGGTGAAAGTCACTAATAACACACAAATTGCTACTCGGAGCTTTCGGCCTCCGCGCCGCCGCGGAAGACACCGGGAAATTGCGGGGGATTAAACCATAAATTCCCGAAAAGGAATCCTTTCGGGGAGCACGTAAGAGAATCAAAGTAAGCACTCGGTAACCTCCCCGGTATTACGTTATTACCTCACGCCCCGTGCGCGACGTTGCCGCGGCGTTTCCGCTCGTAAATTACCCGGAAATCGCCTCCTTTTCGCTGCGGAATACCTTTGGCAACGCCGGCTGTCGGCGAGATGCAACCGGTTGGAACGAAGCGCGGAACGTGATTACTGGGCGCTGGGCAGCCTGGGTTCTCGCTCTTGTAATGAGTTTAGGCCGGGGCCACCGTTGCCAAAAAGGCCATGGGGGCCTAAAATGGGCGACTACCAGCGGGATGATTGTTCAAATTGGTCGACAAAGCTATAGATAGAGAAAACAAGAAGGATATGGAATAGTGTTCGAAATTCACAGGCGCCGAAAGTGCCTTATAAGAATTCGGTCATAGCGCCCA
Organism: Bemisia tabaci; assembly: GCF_918797505.1. NCBI lineage: Eukaryota > Metazoa > Arthropoda > Insecta > Hemiptera > Aleyrodidae > Bemisia > Bemisia tabaci. The sequence continues at coordinate 5,261,976 of NC_092802.1, forward strand.
AAAAATGAAGACTCTGCGCCAACATGGCCCCTAAAAATTCCCCCTGTTCCCTCTCCCCAAAAAAATACTGATTTTTCTGTTTAGTGATGTTTCGAGATTTCCCCCAAGTTACAGTTACACTGGAAAAAAAGAACACATTGCATCTAAGGTCCAGACTCTTGAAAACATTGACAAGAAAAATACTCTTGATTCAATCGGAATTTTTCTTGAATCAAAACGAAATCCGCTTAAATTAAGAGGCTTGGTTCTTAATTTAAGCTAGATTCTGATTGAATCGAGAGTACTTTTTCTTGTCGATGTTTTTAAGAGTCTGGACTCTAGATCCAATGTGTTTTTTTTCCAGTATACTTGTTCTGTAACTAAAACATCTTGCGTCTAACTTATCACTAAATGGCCGTGATATATAGGCAAAAAGTCAATCTGGCCCCAAAAAAATCTTCGATGGCCCCTGAAAATCGAGCTTGATGCGCCACAGGGCTTCTGAAACTCATGCAGAGGTGAGTTTCGAACACTGATATGGAATGATCCTAATGTTGTTGTTTATTGGCTTTAAGTTCGATGTTCATCGTTTCTTCCATGCTTTTTCGATTTTCATGAGAGGTTTTAGATTTTCCTGTACGAAATGATAGCTGTAGGGCCTTTTTGGGGTCCATAGTCATTTTTGGAAAGTGCATAAAAAAAGGAATATCTTCATTTCTTCGTTAAGAATTCGATCAAATTTTTTGCTGAGGGAACAACCTACAAAGCTTCCAAAAATCCGACTCCATCCCAAACGGAAACATGTCGCGCCAACAAACTTGAAAAGCCAAGCAAACTAAATCAGGAAATTTTAAAATCTGCGTAAGGATGCGACAGTTGAATGTGCAGTTGAGGAATTGGTTAAGGAAAGTCGAATACGGTCTTCTTTAAAGCAGTAATTTATTGTTTCTGTCACTGTTTAGACATCATTAGATAGAAGCAGTGATGATTCCCGAAAAGAATTTGAGCCCTTTGAGAGACTCTCATCGCTAAGCTTAAATGCATTGCGGAGCGTTTGTGTTGCCGTGCTAAAGAAAAACCCCGCATGAGTCTGCAGACGTTGCCAAATTTCTTTCGATAAAATACGAAATTCCTGAAAAACTTGGGGATATTTTGCTACCAATTGTTTACAGGATTTCAATCACAATTCAATTTAATAAAATTAAATTGTGAATGTCAAGGGAAAATATTCATATCTCTCCTGAAAAATTTACATTTCACTGGAGGAATTTTGGCAACTCTCTATTGCTCACACGGCGTTTTTCCTTAGCACGGCAGTTATGCTATTCGGATATTTTTTCCGGTATGGGCCGAGCGCCTGCAATTCGGAGATTCCATGAGCAATAAGGAGAGTTGGAGGAATTCGTTTTCCTCTGAAAAACGAGGAAGTCTGGACCCATGAGGCTTAAGAGAGTCATTGAGAACTTGTGAGGTATACTTCTGTGAAAAGTCGGAAATATGTCTTTGTTGTTCGTACCGCTCTCCCGAATGCATCTGCACGATTATCAAGATGAATTGCTTGAAAGTATTTAAAATTTCGAGCGCCATAAATTGTTCATCATATTGGTCTTGCAAATCTACATTTGCATAAGTCATGGCATTTCGGTGATGCGCAGCCATGCGCTCTGTCAGGGATCGTTTTGGGCGCCATAAAATACTTGAAGAATTACAAACGAAGGATGAAGCGCGTCAACATCAAGAGTAGAATTTTTGTTATTCCAAAAAACAGGCTCGATTTGAAGGAGAAGGCACATTGAAGATTTTAGCCTAAAAAATATTTAACAAGGAAAAAAAACGACGATGAACATCGAACTTAAAGCCAATAAACAAATTCATTATGCTACAATGATGCTACAAGCAAAATGGAGATGTTGCATTGAAGGCTAGGGTTATTTTGTGTTTTACCTCCCGTAGGTATTAACCAAACTTTTGTGTTGAAATTTCTCTCTGTGTAGATGATCCCGCTTCATTCAAATTAACGCACGAAGAACCCTCGTGTATTTAGACCGCGTAGCGGTCAGGGCACTTAGCCGCAGTGTTCGAAACTCAAAGGCGTCAACGCGCCAAACACGCCGAAAAAGTCGGTCATGGCGCCTAAAAAATGAAGGCTCTGCGCCAACGTGGCCCGTAAAAATTGCCCCCTAAAAATCTGAAGTTTCATGTCAGGTGATTATCCGAAATTTTCAGCACTACAAGTGAAAGCTTTTTCTATTCTTCACGATTTCATCCTTTGTGCTTTTGTCTTCCCCAGGTTACAGCTACTTACCAGTTATGTTAAGAAAACATCTTGCATCTAACTTTTCACTAAGTGCGCCGTACTTTATAGGCAAAAAGTTAATTTGGCCCCTAAAAAATCTTCAATGGCGCCTAAAAATCGGGCTTGATGCGCCACTTGGCTCCTAAAACTCAAAGGTGAGTTTCCAACACTGCTTAGCCCCCTATATTTTTTCTAGTTTCCTTTTTTTCACCGCGACACGACATAATCTCTGAACTTCTATCTCCGGTTGATTTCTCCATCAAGACGATATCTGTAAGTTTTAGTGGATGCTTTGCGTCTGTCTTTCGGGTTGTTGATTCACGCCTCGCACGCATGGCGGCCGGCTGTCATCGCGTGCCCACTCCGATGATGTGCTCCCGAAAGCGATGTCAGAAAAGCTCCATCACTCTCACAGCAGTACTGCCGTGCTAAGGAAGAACGCCGTATGAGCCTTCAGACGTTGCCAAGTTTCCTCCAATAAAAACCGAAATTACTGGGAAAATTCTGAAAATTATTTTCCAAAATTTTCAGACCATTTTGTACGCAACTTAATTTAAAATATCTGAAAATTTCAAAGAGAAATATGCATAAATGTCGTCAAAAGTACATGTTTTATGAAGGGAAATTTTGCAACTCTTGAAGGTTCATACGGCGTTTTTCCTTAACACGGCAGTAGTGGTGATGGCACGCGTTTTCATCGGATTCACCTCGCTTCCGTGGCTCTCGTGTTTGACGCTAATCTCTTAGTTTCGAATTACGAAACGTTAGGGATTTCTGATGGAAAACGCTTTCGCTACCCGCATCGACCGGGCAGCCACGAATATGATTGATGCTGAGACTTTGTACGCTGGGAAAAAATTTCCTTGGATCTGGAGTCCAGACTCTTCACTGGAAAGAAAAACACTATACTCTTAAAAACATCGACAAGAAAAAGTACTCTTGATTCAATCAGAATCTAGCTTAAATGAAGAACCAAGCCTCTTAATTTGAGCGGATTTCTTTTTGATTCAAGCAAAAATCCGATTGAATCAAGAGTATTTTTTCTTGTCAATGTTTTCAAGAGTCTGGACTCTAGATCCAATGTGGTTTTTTTTCCAGTGTTAGAAAATTTGACAAGAAAAATACTCTTGAATCAATTGGATTTTTACTCGAATCGAGATCCAAGCCTCTTAATTTAAGCGGATTTCCGTTTGATTCAAGCTAAAATTCGATTGAATCAAGAGTATTTTTTCTCGTTAAATTTTTCAGGAGCCTGCACTCGGGACCTAAGAGACTTTTAAGTACTCAGCCGATAGGGAGCGCTTTTTGCTTTTGATCGGCGAAGTCGGTGAATTTTGCCCAATCTGAAAATTCAAAGAAAAACTGGGAATTCCGCTGCGGAATCTTGAGTTGTTTTCTTATAGGAGAAACACTGTATTTTGTTCGATTTCAAGAGTCTTCCCGCTTGAATTTTTTCGCAGAGAGAATTTCCATGAAAAACGTTAGAACATAATATTGGAAAGTCAAGGAATTTTCATATCCAAGAAGACTTGTCACCCTAATTAATTGAAGTGACCTTCACTGGAAAAAAAAGTTGCTTAGGATGAGAGTTCAGACTCTTAAAAACATCGACAAGGAAAAATACTTTCGATTCAATCGGATTTTTGCTTGAATCAAAAGGAAATCCGCCTACATCAAGAGGCTTGGCTCTTTGATTCAAGGAAAAATCCGATTGTATCAGTATTATTTTTCTTGTCGATGTTGTTAAGAGTCCGAACTCCAGATCCAAGCGACTTTTTTCCAGTGATTATTTATCATTACGAAAAAAAAAATTGAAATAATTAAAATAAGGAAATACAATCTTCTTTACTACGACAGTACAGTACTCGTAGAACTCACATTCGCAAGTCGAGTAACCTCCACCCCTAAACCCCCCCTCCCTCCCCGGGGGGGCGTATGAGGTTAAGTTTCCTACTTTTATAAGCGAATCAATAAATCACCGTCTCCGCTGAGTCCCGTTGTTCGTCTCATTTCCTTTTTCTTCTTCTTTTCCTTCTTCTTCTTTCTCTTCTTCGCGGTTTCCTCGACAGTTTCGTCCGAATGCTCAAAGCCCGGAGCCCCGGAAAGTTGTAAAAGCCCGTTTGCACGACTTGATTACTGTTTCGAATTTCAGCGCCGAGCCTTCGCAACGCTTCCCGCAATCGTTGCCGGTTGTGTCGTCGGACGTCGAGTCTGCGAGTGGCGTGCTTTGCGATTTATCGATTGATCTGGCATTTAAACCTATGGAAAAGGATCGATTAATAGGGTGTTCGCAACGAACATCTTAATAATCGATTCTTCACCATAGCTTTAAATGGAGGAATATCGATAATCGATCGTTCACGCCAGTGCGGAGGAATAGGAATTGGACGGACTCAAGATTGGATGGGTTCAAGAGGAATCAGTCAATTTCCTCTCGTGATTTTTTTTTTTTTTTTTTTTTTTGAAAGAAATTAACGAACTACTTTAACGCCTTTAAACTTTCAATGAATCTATCCCAGCGTGTGAAGTGCATACTTAGACAATTTTAAGTTTCAGTGTTGCTTGGTTTTTTTGTCCGAAAATGAAACGTGAGAGAAAACGAGGTAACTTCAGCTGTAGCTTAGCTCAGTGGCCATTCCGGAAAGTTGGCAACACCTCTTTTCCTTCATTTAAATGTTTGGAAAACAATCGATTCTTGGTGAGGCAATGAGCCTCACCTAAAATCGATATTTTTCATGGATTTAAATGGGGGAAAACAGTGTTGTCAACTTTAGCGCCCTTAATTATTAAATATGGAACACACGCATCTACGAAGGCCGAATAGTTGCAGATAGATAGGAATACTTGAGACTATGCGAAAAAGGAATGACAGAACTTTCAAAGCCGTGATTTGGCAACAAACCGCGAGAGAGCGCGGGAATCAGGTGAGGCGAGGCAGGAGGGAGATCTTCCCCTGTTTCAATCAAACGGTAAAGTTATTCGGAAACAAAAGGAGGCTCAAGAAAATTAAGAGCTCAAAAACATTTCTTCCAGTTGTATTCCTCTCAACACTCCCGAGCGAGCGCGGGCGAGGGGGCGGCGAGCCGTCCGTGCTTCTCCCCGCTGTAGCAGAAATAATATCGCGAGTAATAAACAAACTTTTTCATCTTTTTTCGCCGTTCCCCGTGTAGCAAATTGCTCCGCCGGCCGGGTAACAATCCCTCTTGATTTCATGCGATTTGTAGAATGATACGAGCGGACGGTTCATAAGAAAGGAATTGGTTCAAGGGTTTATCCCTAACGACGCGACTGCATTTCCAGACCCGCTCCGGAGCCCCTTTTTAAGAACGTTTTAGATTAGAAAAGTGTGGGTTTAAGGGCGCGGAGCGTAGACTCGGGAGGAAATTGAACCATCCTGTGTAACTGAGAGGGAAGGGGGGGGGGGTACAATCGCATTCATCCGACGGACTTACGATTTCTGTTGAAGTCCTCGGTGTTCGAATTCTTCGAACTTTTTCCTTGCGTGGGGTGAGTTAGGTGGAGAGTTGCGTTTCTTTCCCTAAATTTTCCATCCCTTATTTGGACTACGTCAAGTAGAAAGGAACCAAGCCACATCAAAATTTACCTGGGCAGGGTGTCTACAAATCTGGAAAGTCCGGAAAGTGTACTGATTTTTTAAGGGCAGTCCGGAAGTACCGAAAAAGTGCGGAAATTCCGCAAAAATGTCCGGAATTTTTTGTCATTTTTGTCGCAATTTCAAATTTTTGAAATTTTTCTAATTTCATCAAATGCAGGTACTGAAAAAGTACGGAATCCTTCTGTTGGAGGAGGTACTGAATTTCTCGAGATGTACTGAAAAAGTACTGTAAAAGTACTGATTTTTGCCAGCCTGTTTTAGTAGACACCCTGAACTGGGTAATTTAATTTTTTACATGAAAACGGTTCTGCGGATTCCTGTGAAAATTTCAGCGAATTTTCTGCTTAGTATGAAGAAAATTCCTTAAAATTGTCAAAGGAATTCGCACAAACGTTCTCTTGTAAAAAATTATCTTTCCCGGTAAAAATTGGCAATAGCTTATGTAGCTTGGTTCCTTTCTGCTCCATGTGGTCCATTTTTACCACACACTTATGTTTCTTTTCGCTCTTATACTAATGTACTGTTTTCTCTCTCTGTTGCAGGTAAGACCTTTATTCAGTCATTTCATTTAAAACGGTGCCACGATGAGTAAGTCCCACATTGTTTCTTTGGAATGGAAAATTATCACCTGCGGGGCTTAAAAAGCGAGGAGCATAGGTGCAGTTTTTGCTATTTTGAGACACATGTGTTCAAAGTTTCAAAATTTTACTGCACGATAAATAATACAGGAAATTAAAGTTATAATCATTCATAATATTGGGCTTTTTGAAACTGTAATGCAGTCATAGCTGAGTTACGTAGAGAAATAAAGTATTATATTGAGATTTTGTTCTTCACTTCAACTTTCTGTTTTTCCGTCACGAAGAAAGGAGAAAAGTGTAATTATGAGATTAAACACGAATAAAGCATAATTTACGAGTTAATTTTTTTATTATTGCAGTCTCATGGGCATGTTAGACACTTTAATCTGTTCGCCCGCTCTCGTGTGTGAAATTTCAACTTCCTCTCTTTTGATACCTTTTCTTGATTGTACGCGTGCACGGTGCACTTGTGCAGGTATCATTCAGTTTTTAAATACCCACCGAAAACGCTGTGAGTGTATTAGTACCCGCTGTGCTGTGGCGGACCAGATTAACGGAATAATTATGTCAGCAGCATTTTTTAGAAGCTCTTTCCTGCAGGTTGATTATCGACATTGATAGACAAAGCGACAGACACACAAGACAAAAGGATATGGAGGGTACTGGTTGGTCGAAGCGGATGGTTATAATGGATGAAGAAGGTTGTTAACAGAATAATTAACGGCAAGGCTTACGAGAGATCCTGTAGTGAGTCCATCATTTTCTCCCTTAGTCTATAGGAACCAACCTTGTTCAATCAATAGGGTATCTCCATACTCCCTTTCTCTTATTTGTCCATCGCTTTGTCTATCAATTTCAAAAATCAGACCTCTGTAGGTTGATCATCAAAATTTAAAGTCAAAGTAATAGACATGGATTATGGAGCGATCATAATGGTTGAAACGGGTGATTCTTATAGACTAAGGGAGAAAACAATGGACTAACTCTAGGGTTTCTCGAGGGTTGCTGTTAGTTAATGTAAATCTCCTTTGCCCATCGCCCACCGACCGCTTCCTCCAATAGGATCCCTCCATTTTCCTTTTTTCTTCTGTGTCTAATTTTGTTAACAAATTTAAATGGTGAGCCCGTTGAGCCAGTCACGCCGTAATAATTTACGGTTACGGCCTGAAAATTATTATACTTTTGATGATAGCAGTTTAAGTCTTTAAGTTGATCCTCTGCGACGTGTTACGACACTTTAATTTTCCTCGGAGTTCTGGTTGAAACCTACGAGAATCCCTTAAAAAAATGGACTGGAACATTAATGTGATGTACTAAGAAAAGAACGTGATAACAGCATCCGAATATTGTCAAATTTCCCGAGATTTTTCCTTTTAAATATTCTGGTATCCTATATATTAAAATGCAAAGTCCCGAATCTTGGGGCATTAACTTTGAGAGAACCACCGGACCGATTTGCATGGGATTTTTTTTAAATGAAAGCCCCTGAGCTGTAGATTTGCAGGCTGTGATCGTTTTTTTCGATTTTCTCAAATTTTCTCCCATAATTTTCTAAAATTGTCTTCGATGCATTAAAACGGAGGTCCGAATCTTTGGACGTTAACTTTGAGAGAACTACCGGACCGATTTGCATGGGGTTTTTTTTCTAAATGAAAGCCTGTGATCTGTAGATTTACAGGCTGTGGTCGTTTTTTCGTTTTTCTCAAATTGTCTTACTTTTATCGACGAGTGAAGTTTAGCTGGGCTCAAATTTTCTGCCATTTATTCAGACTAAAGTCCGCATTTTGGGGCATTAACTTTGAGAGAACCATCGGACCGATTTGCATGGGGTTTTTTTTAAATGAAAGCTTCTGATCTGTAGATTTGCAGGCTGTTTTTGTTTTTTCGATTTTCTCAAATTTTCTTACTTTTATCGACGAGTAAAGTTCAGCTGTTTTGAGCGGTCATCCGGCCGCTACCTGCTTGCCCGTCCCTAGATACCCCCTCTAGGGTCTCAGCCACCCCTCCCACCACGTTCTTTCGGCTATCTCCGTTTTCTTTCGTATAGCTCTCCTTCCACCAACCTCAAAGAAGGAAGTTTGGGTCGCATCGTCGTTCGTCAGTTCGTCACTCGCCACCCACATTCCTTTGCCATCCCTCGGCTACTCCGCCTCACAGCTTCTTGATATCCTGGCATCTTATTCTCTGCGGCTTGACTGACCCTGACTTATTAACTGCAGTATTGCGTATTGCTAACAACACGTATTGTTACAGACATTTTATTCATCATTATTAAGTAGATTCAACTAATTGCTCCGATTCCAATTAAGGTACTGCACCACCATTGCTAGCTGTGGAGGGCGCCCGTAGGGCGTCCGGAGCAGCTAGTTCTCGATTAAGTTGCGAATCAGTAAGTTGGCGTGGTGTGTCCACAAAATTGGAAGACAAATATTTACAACTTTTCCAATAAAGTCATGTTTTATCCAAGGAAATTCGACAACGCCGAAGGTTCATACGGCGTTTTTCATTAGCACGGCGGTATACGTCAGTACGACGGTACTGCCATGCTAAGTAAAAACGCCGTATGAGCCATCGAGCGTTGCCAAATTTTCTTCGACAAACTAAGAATTTTCAGGAAAATTTGTTAATATTTCTTCTCCGATTTTGCAGAGGATTTTGTTCGTAATTTGATCTAAAGAGTTCACAAACAGCCAAGAAAAATATTCCTAACTTTCTTCACGCAGATAAACATTTTCCAAGAAGAAATTTGGCAACATTGGAATGCTTTTACGGCGTTTTTCCTCAGCACGGAAATATACTGCCGTGCTAAGGGAGAACGCCGTATGAACATTCGAGAGTTGCCAAATTTCTCATGACAAACACGTACATTTGACATCATTCATACATATTTTCCCTAGAAATTTTCAGATATTTTAGATTAAATCGCGTATAAAATCGTCTGAAAATGATAGAAATAAATTTTCACCATTTTCCCAGTAAATTCGGTTTTCATCGAAGGTAACTTGGCAACGTCTGAAGGCTCATAAGACGTTCCTCCTTAGCACGGCAATATACCTCAGCACGACGGTCATAATGCATCCGCGAGTCGTCCGACGAAGCGTCGATCCGACACCACCGCCCATTAACACCCACGATAAGCTGAGTAATTGCTTCTCCGTTCATTTATTTATTTACGTTTTTCCCCCCGCGCCGCCTCCCCCCGGAATTTTCCCCCCTTTTTTCCCCGGTGCTGTTGCACGATCCGAGTGCCGTCCGATGGATGTTCCTCGGTGTTTTTTTTTCTGTTTCATCTTGTCTTGTGTTTTTTTCTTAATTACAACTCTCGGGTCGGTCGGTGTGGCCGACGCGATGTGGCTCCGCGCCCCGGGTTTGGCCAAGATCAACAGCTCCGGGAAAAAATATTTGATAAACGTGATGCTCGAGGTTGTAACTCTGCCCAGCGCGGACGTTATGCCCCGTCAACACGCGACCCCGCGCTCGCGGGAACTTTCTTCGGTGCGATTTGTCCGCCGTGTCCAATCGTTTTGTCACTTGTTTCGTGATGGATCCAAACCTCGAGTATCTATAGGGAAGAGTATGAGCACTACCGTGCTAAGGAAACACACCGTATGCAGCATTTGACGTTGTCAAATTTCCTTTGAGTCTTTGACAAAACACCAATGGAGATGTTGCATGTGTGAGGGATTTGCGATTTGACTACTGATTCTTCTTTAAAAGTTCGCGAGAAACACGATGGTGCCACTGGTTTTCTCTTAAATTAACTCCCAAGCTCAAAAAAAGCTCTCTAGTTGAGGCCAAAATGGAGGGGATATCCCACGCTATCCTGAGAGTCCACCTCTACATCAAGACAAACTCACCATGCAAAGGTAGGGAGTAAATACATTAGCAGGGTTGCCGTGTTTTCAGTCGTGGAGTCCCCAAATAATGTGGCAGCCCTGTCAATGTATTTGCTCCCTATCTTTGCATGGAGAGTTTGTATTGATGTAGAGGTGGACTCTCAGGATAGCGTGGGATATCCCCTCCATTTTGGCCTCAATTAGAGAGCTTTTTTTGAGCTTGAGAGTTGATTTCAGAGAAAACCAGTGGCACCATCGTGTTTCTCGCGAACTTTTACATAAAAATCAGGAGTCAAATCGCAAATTCCTCTCACATGCAACATCTCCAATTTCGGGAAGCTCCGAAAGTATTTTGTTCCGTGCGTTAATGACGGCGCGCGGCGCAGAGATACAACTATTCGTACTTGATGGATGTCCGTGTTGCGTCGGCAAAAGTGAAGGCGCGAAGACGCGAGACGAGAACTCGCAATGCTCCGCTCTGTGTTTCTAAGGAGATGTTGATCGGATTCGGGTGAAAAGATAAAAAATGAGTTCCGATTACGTCTCTCCTGTCATCGGCTGGGTATCTACGTAGCCCTTGAAGGACGACTACAAATAGAAGCAACGGCGACAAACACACAATGGAAATAGGGCAAAGGAAAGGATGAGCGTTGATGACGGCGCTGAGATACAACTATTCGTACTTGATTGATGTCCGTGTTGCGTTTGCAAAATTGAAGGCGCGATGGCAGAAGGTGTGAACTCGCAATGCTTCTGTGGAAGTTAGAATGAAGACTTATGGCTGAAAACGAATAAACTATAATTAAAGGGAGCTAAATTGTACAGCAGAGTCATCAATGCAAATCGCGTTAAAACCGAAACTACGCCTGATCGTAGCTCCACAAAAAAACCTTTCGCCTACCGTCTAGCAGATTAACCACAACCCTAGTTATTTCATCCGTGAGAGTTTTCAATGATACTTAAATCCTTACGCCGGTTCGATGCAACGACTCGCGACAGGTTAACCTCTCACTCGCACAGACGAAAATATTTTTTGATTCCGATTTTTTCCGAGTACATCGCGAAGTAGAACGCTGACCCGCGCCAAAACGAGCAAAAAACCCAGCGGAAACGCCCCGCAAATTCCTCCGCTCGCAGCTCGACGAGGCGAAGATGACTTCATCGTCGAGCGAGGAAAAAAACGCTGAAAGCGAGAGACTGAAAGTAAAAACAAAACAACTGCCGACCGGACCGCCGGCGTCAACTCGTCTCCATCAATAAGATTCTTAATCAACTTCAGGCTCGAATGTTGCTCAACGGAGGCGGGATTTTCGACCTTTCCAGCAGGGACAGTAGTCAACGATTGATTAGGCTAATCGCCGCTCTTTGAATTCTCGGCCGTTGCTTTGTGCGGTGGAGTGACCCACTTAATTCTAGGCTTCGGCAAAACCGCGTAAATACCATCAAACGTTGCCGAACCTTTTCTAGATCGTGACTATTTTCTTTAAATTTAGAATCAGAGACTCCGCAGCTCACACTGATATTTGGAGTTAAACAGAAAGGAACGAAGCCACATCAGCTATTGCCAAATTTAATTGGGGACTTTAACTTTTCACATGAAAACGGTTTTGCGTATCTTTGTGCACATTTTAGTGAATTTTCTGCATAGTACGTAGCTAATTCTTCCAAATCGACAAAGGAATCCGCACAAACGTTCTCTTGTGAAAAATTAATCTGTTTCGATAAATTTGGCGATAGCTGATGCGGCTTGGTTCCTTTCAGCTAAACGCGGTCCATTTACTCAATGGTGTCAAAGTTACTTTTGGCAGTCAACGCTTGGACTGGAATGCTAATGACTGTAATGATGACTGATGATTAACAAGTTGAGCAATTGGTACAGCAATCCTAATCTAATTTGCAAAAAACTCGCCTAAGTAGGAGAAAGGGTCACCCCGCGATGCACCAATCATCAGTAGGTGAATTTTACTTGATTTCATGCTCCTAAATCGCTCCTGCACTGGAAAAAAAAGACATTGGATCTAGAGTCCAGACTCTTGAAAACATCGACAAGAAAAAATACTCTTTTCGGATTTTTGCTTAAATCAAGAACCAAGCCTCTTAATTTGAGCGGATTTCCTTTTGATTTAAGCTTAAATCTGATTGAACGAGAGTATTTCTTCTTGTCAATGTTTTCAAGAGTCTGGACTCTAGATCCAATGTGTTTTTTTTCCAGTGTGCGGGCGGAAAGTAGCGTTGACCTCTGAATTCGAGAAAGTGTTGCAGGATATCTATAAAATATACTGCGTTTCTGTTTGAACTTCCCAGAGTATGTCTACAAATTTCAACATACGATATTTATGACAAACTTTCATTATGTACAAATATCCCATCGAGGGTAATTTGGCAGGATTCGAATTCTCATACGTCGTTTCTTTCTACGGCGATACTCAATCGACTACTATATCGAGGTCATAATTAGGTCGGCTGTAACTCAGGCACAGCCGAGATTGCCTCCTCCTGGAGGAGAAACCACTGTCTAGTCTCACTTGTTAGGTTCGGTTAATCGATCGTGCTTACTGATTTACGGGATTCTAGTCTAAAGTTGTCGAATAAAAGGTCGATTTTTTTCAGTCGATTCAATTAATTCAGCAAATGAGGTCTGGGGCCAGTGATGCCAGGCGTACGGATTTACCCGTGCCGCGCGGACATTCCCTATACCGACACGGACCGCGTACGGACAAAAACCTTATGGGAAAAACGCTTCCCTATCTTAAAATATCCGTCGACGCTCAGCCAATAGCAGCACGGAGAGCGGTAGAGCGTACGGATCTCGCACACGGAGCACCCGGGAACACTGTCTGGGGCTCAGTTCATTCCGGCCTAGGTGTTACTTCGAGAGTGTTTCATTGAGAGGGTTTTTCCGTTTTTTTGAAATAATAAGAGTACTGTTTGAAACAAGAATATTTCCTGTTGCTTCAACGGGATATTTCTATCGCGGCGTAACTACAGAAAATTCCGGCTGCTTCTCATCGTATTTTATCGAAATTTATCTCATCGTGTCAGAGAGAAATGTCAGCACAAACGTTTGGTTAATAGGGCAGTAAAACACTAAATTTTGCAATAAGGAACCACTATCTCTGGTTCTCCCTTAAAAGTACATAACTGCATAGGGAAACCAATGACAAATACGTTGTTTCTAAAATAGGCTAGAAACAGTGGTTCCTCATCGCAAAATATAATCCAGATAACCAAAGTTTTCGGTTAACAATTTCAAGAGAAAATGCCAGCTAGTTTTCTGGAAGGAATTTGGACTGCATTTTGCAATTTGGAACTATAAATACTGGCTCTTCTGGAAAAACACTCATGTGCATAGGGAAACTAATAACACATACGTTGTTTTTAAACCGGCCTAGAATTTATAGTTCCAAATTTCAAAATGTAGTCCATTTGATAAAAAAAGAGTGGTGAATACCAACGTCGCAATCAAAGGAATGCATTTTCCCAGTCTCCATTGTTTTCTGCGCTAAATTCACCGCAAACTGTACTCAAATCAACACAAAATTCGTGTTGATTTGTGTTTTACTTCCTATATTAACCAAAGTAACACAAGGACACAAATATTTTATCATTGCGCATCCGAACTCCGAATCCCCATCTACGATTGTACACATTGACCCCACGAATTTGAACCCGCCGACACCGCCAAATTTTCCGAGAAAACGACGAACCCGCCCGCTCCTCGACCGGGAAAATCGAAAATATCAAAAATTCCCCGCCCCGCGCGGCAACAGCGGTCCCTGCGCGGGGGGGGGGGGGGGGGGGGGCTATGCGGCGCGAATATTAAAGCGGGGGCGCGGCGCCCGTCTTAATTTTCCCGATAAAGTTAGCGACGCGATAAAGACAGGGATTGAATTAGCGGCGGCAGTCACCACGGACGTGAGCTCAATCGCTGTCTGATTAGGATTCGACGACCGATTTCCGGATTTCCGGCACCGCCGACCGGGAAGAGGAACGCTAACCGCGGGGAACTCGTGAGCCCTGGAGACGCAGCGGACCCGCTCGCCCGGGGCTCATGAGTTCCTGTCCCTCCGGCGCCCCGATTCGGCGGCCTTGTCAGGATTAGCGAATTCGGGCCGCGCTCCTCCGGAAATTGTAGGCAAACCGCTCGACTCCGCAATTGTCGAGTTTGTAGATGCGGTGCCGTGGTTGAGCCAGTTGAGCGCTGCAGTTTCGCCGATTTGCCAAATGTCGGGGGTCGAAAGATGTCGAAAAGTCGTTTGGAATTTTGATTTTTGGAATTGATGCAATGGTGATTATTTGGACTACATTTTCAATTAAGAACTATTAATTCTGGCTCGGTTTACAAACAACGTATGTACCATTAGTTTCCCCTGTTTTTACGGATGAGCGGGAAGTTTTAGTTCCAAATTACAAAATGCAGTCCATAGCAAACACTCGAAAGAGAGCCTCTCGGATCTGATGAATCATTCCTGACTCCATCGGATGTTTTCTTGAATTGAGAGCCAGGCCTCTTACTTCAAGCGGATTTCCTTTAATTTAAGCAAGCGAATATCTAATCGAATCCATGTTTTTGTTTGTCAGATTCTTTTCCAATAAAGGTGACGTCATGAAACCTCATTATGCAGAGTTTTCTCATTACACAGGGAAACATCTCATTTAGATCACGAGTCCCTCTTAAAGTTATGCCGTTTGGCGCAGGAGCGACTAAAATCGTCTTTATATTATTGATTTCTTTAATTTGTTTAATAGTTTCTACGTTAATTAGTTTATAATTCTCAAAAGTTAAATTTGGCCGGAGGCCAAAATACAACCTTTCTCTCGAATCTGAGCGACACCTCATTGTCAGCAAAGAGCGGAGCATTGCGAGTTCACACCTCACGCCATCGCGCCTTCAATTTTGCAAACGCAACACGGACATCCATCAAGTACGAATAGTTGTATCTCTGCGCCGTCATCAAAGCTCGTCCTTTCCTTTGCCCTATTTCCATTTTGTGTTTGTCGCCGTTGCTTCTATTTGTAGTCGTCCTTCAAGGGCTACGTAGCAACCTAGTTGATGATAGGAGAGACTTAATCGGAACTCATTTTTAATCTTTTCTCCCGAATCCGAGCAACATCTCCTTAGAAACACAGAGCGGAGCATTGAGAGTTCCCGCATCGCGCCATCGCGCCTTCAATTTTGCCGACGCAACACGGACATCCATCAAGTACGAATAGTTGTATCCCTGCGCCGTCGTCGACGCTCACTCTTTCCTTTGCCCTATTTCCATATCGTGTTTGTCGCCGTTGCTTCCATTTGCAGTCGTCCTTCAAGGACTGCGTAGCAACCCAGCCGATGACAGGAGAGACGTAATTGGAACTAATTTTTTTATTTTTTCTCCCGAATCCAAACATAATCTCATTAGAAACACAGAGCGGAGCATTGAGAGTTCCCGCCTCGCGCCATCGCGCCTTCAATTTTGCCGACGCAACACGGACATCCATCAAGTACGAATAGTCGTATCTCTGCGCCGTCGTCTCTAGAATTTCAGGAAGTTATGAACCTTCTTTGCATCGCTGAGAATATCGATTTTCGCCTTGGTTTTGCCGTTGTTCAGCTTGAACTGAAGCATAGTCAGGGTCGTTTTGCAAATTTGCGTTTATTTTCAGGAATCTAGGTCAATAATCGAATCTATATCCAACGACCTCAATGGATCGTATCCCCTATCTTAGATTTGCTATTTATCGATCAGTAAAAATCCAGTAATACTGAAAAATAAATGATCAGCGAAGCATCCGGTGACCACGACAGCCGCGCAAGCTTAGCAGATTGAACTTAACATTTGGATATTTTACATGGGTTTAAATGAGGAGCCCTATCTGGCATCAGTGCAGCCGCGCCATTAATGGAGAATGAAAAAGTAGGAGAAAAAAATAATATATTAACCGGTCGGTAATTTCATATCGAAATTGCACCGGCCGCACTCGAGCTCCCGGCTTCATATTTCAAGCGCTGAAACCCGCGCTGCAGAAACAGCGTATCCGTCCGAGGTTTATAACCGTCAGTTGGGTGGTTTCTGCGGGAAGCCGCGCCGAGAGACGTATAAATATTGTCACTCGATTCCGTTTTCTGTGAGAAATGAGAAATTCATTCCCGCGCGACCGCGCCGTTCGCCGCTCCTCGAACGGAAGGGCGTATCTTGATCACTACTTGAGCCTTGTTGTCTGTATAACTCTATGCTTTCGAAGGCTCACTGGGTAATGGAGGTACGCCCTCTGGTTCGGAGAGCGACGAATGGGTCACTAAACCATGAACGAATTTCGACTCGCGAATACATTTTTCTGAAGGTAAATGACGCGGAGAACACGATGCGCAAATTAAAATACGCGAAAAAATAACTCAGAAACTGAGAAATATGCAGTTCAAAAAGTGCAACTTTTCTGCAAATTTTAAACGCTTCGGTTCCGCGCCGAACCGAATGATGTCATGCGGAACCGATCAGAAGCAAGCACGGGCTTCTACTACTTCCGTCTAGTGTCCCTCTACTCTTCGTCTATGACAACGATAGGAAAGTCTATGTTATAATCTCAGAATCAAAAGAATCGAATATCATTTGTTATCTGTTCTTAAAAAGCCACAATTTCGAATTTTAATACGTTTTATTTTACGAAACATTGATGGAAAATGAGAATAAATGGCAAATCGACTGCCGTAGTGCATATCCTCCTATTCCGGCGTGTTTGACAAGCACCGTTCATGACCAAATAGCTGAGCATTTGGATCTGCTATGCTAGCCTAATTTGCCATGCTTACCCCGACATTCATCAGCCATAGCTTCGCAATTTTGATTTGACTTTATGTTCAACAATTTGCTCATAAATTATGAGTAGGCGAAAACTATCGTTGATCTCTTTATTCATCTTCTGCGTCACTCGATTGCTTAGATGGTTGGTGTAAGGTCTCCAAAATATATTTTCTCTGTTTGCAACATTGAATTAAAGTCACAGTTTCCGTCGACCGAGCGTCGAACTGAGTCAGAGACACTTCAAATTTCCCCGAAACGACTATAGTCTGTCCCAGATACGAAGAGCCCTGGAAAATCAGAATAATTTGCACTATGTAGAAGCAAGGTATCGTTCGTTCTATTGTGCCCGACTAATCACCGAGCAAACCCCGCACCGTACAGAGGGTTGGTTATGAGCTCCGCGGCGCGTTGGCGTCTTACGCCGGGAATCCGCTCCTGGACCTCGGGGAAAACCATCGCGGAAAGATGCGAAGGGAGTATGCGTTGCCTCAAGGTGGCTTGCAACCCTCTGTGCGACGCATGTGAGAGGCGAAGAGATGACAGGTGACGAGGGTCGAGGCACCCCAACCCGCCAAATAGTGCTAATTACTCTGATTTTCCAGGGCTCTTCGTATCTGGGACAGACTATAATGACCGAACACTCAACGATCAACATCAACACTCCGATGTCGCAACGACGCGATGAGGACTCGATGAGCCGATCCGGCCGCGGTCGAATTCGAGGATTATGTCAATAAAATTTCCATCGTCGGCGTTTGATCGGGCGTCTCCGATTGGCGCGGGCCGAACAGTTACCATTCCTGACCAAAACGGGTCGATAATGCCCCGATGGAATCTCGATGACCGGTAGCGAAAAATTTTCAAAATTCCGAGGCGCGTTTCCAATCATGACCATCATCAGGGCACCGCAGTGAAGGATGGTAGCTCTAGGAATTTTTTCTAATAGAGTTGATCGAAACGCTAATGAAAATATTCTTGACGATTCGGTTGTCGGACAAATGTCGATGATGAATATTTTTCGGATGCTTTTGATAGGATAGGTTGACAGAACAAGAAATGATTTATAAAAAAAAAATGAAGTTGGCGTTCGGACGAACGTACCCTGCCGAGAATTTTGTAAGGTTATTATTATTAATTGGAGTCATCGGTGGATTCAGCAAATTGGCAACGTTGTTTTTTTCCATCTAAACCTATGGAAATGTTTCGATTCTTATTAGTGAGGCCAGGTGTTCCAACAAGAATCGATTATTTAACATACATAGGTTTAAATGGAGAAGATCCGGTGTTGCCAAATTGCTGGATCCGCCTCTGACAGGACTTCATTTTGCAGTGCGGAACCACAATTTATGGTTCAGTTTAGATTCAACGTATGTACCATTAGTTTTCGTATGTGCTTAAGTGTTTTTACGGATGAGTCAGAAATTGTAGTTTGTAATCGCAAAATGCAGTCCAACTTTTGCTCATATTTTCTCTCGTCTCTTGTGTCGGGTTTGTTTTAAAGAAAAGACAATGAGTCAACCTAAAAGAAAGATAAAAAGAAGAGTAAATAGAAGTATTGGAGAAAAATGATCAACTTTTAAACAGGGTGACTAACTTAGACAGGGTGTCTGGCATCAGAAAAAACCGGAGAAACCGGAAAATATCAGGAATTTTGGCTGATTAGGAAAAAATCGGGAAAATATCAGGAAAATCGGAAAAATCGGACGTTTTATCAGGAATTTTTCTTTCGCGACTCTCCTAAGAGGAGAAAGTCTTACTTACTGCTTTTTGCCTACCGTGTCAGGAGTCGAGACAAATCAGGAAAATATCAGGAATTTTAAAAATGAAAAAATCAGGAATTTTCTATAAAATATCAGGAAGAATCAGGAAAATATCAGGATTTTTCAAAATTAAAAAATACTAGACACCCTGTCAGACCATTTTTTAAAGAATTCATATACTTTAAGTTTGTGTTTGGTCGCAAAAGTGACAAGATAATGAAGATGACACCATTCAATTATATTTATTTTTCTCATTTCACTCGATCTTGATCCAAGAATCCAAGCGTAGGATATTCCACAGCATCCCTCAGGTATGCACAGCCATTCTCCCGAGAGGAAAACCCGATTGTGGATGGCATTCCCCGCAGATGTAAACTCAAGAATTTTTCACGACTCATTATTTCCACGCGATGATCCACGTTGATTTTCGATCTCGATAAAAACTGATACCGAAATGATAGGATCGAACATCGTGGAGGTGGAGTGCATCCTCTGCGTTTGCGATCGACGTCCGCCGGGGACAAATCGAGAAGTTCTCACCGATGGACGAAAACCGCAAAAACCTGATATATTTTGAGACCTGATTCCACCGACAGATTGTATAAGTGCTGACGCGGTGCGATCGGCTCTTAGATCATGCCGCTTCGGAGGCCACGTGAGTGGAAACCTGACTCACGCGCCTCGGGACCTCAGGTGTGGTTTGCAAGATCGCCTCAAATTTCCCGAATTTCCCTCGTAAATAAGTACACAGTAAGTTAAAGTAACCAAAATCTTGTGTCAATATAGGAATATATATATGCAGGATAATATATTTGTGTGAAACACCAAGTAACACATGCTGTTGGTTGACTTTTTTGATAGTTCTTCCTGTGCCAAATTTTCCAAATTCCCCCCGTAAATAAGTACACAAAGGAAAAGTAACCAAAATCTTGTGTTAATATAGGAATATATAATTGCAGGATGATATATCTGTGTGAAACACAGAGTAACACAAGCTATTGGTTGACTTTTTTGATAGTTTTTCCTGTGCCAAATTTTCCAAATTTCCCTCGTAAATAAGTACACAGTAAGGAAAAGTAACCAAAATCTATTGTTAATATAGGAAGTGAAACACAAAATGTTGGTTGTTTTTTTTTTGTCAGTTTTTCCTGTGTCAAATCGACCAAATCTTTGTGTTGAACATCTGCGACCTCGTTAAAAATTTGTCACCAGCCTCCAGGGCCGAATCCGAATCACATCGCCGATCAATGGTAGTCCAATGCGCTAGCCAGTCGCAAGTTGCCACCGACTAGACCACCGACAGTTATCGATTTCTGAATCAAATGCGAGGTTTTTTCCAAACAGGATTCTGCCTTCATTTCTCTAAATTATGCCAATTTTTGGTTTAAAATGATTCTTTAGGCTCAAACACAGGGGTTATCTTTCTTTCTTTGGCTAAAAATTCTAAATTTGCCGTGATTTTTTACCTAATCAGAGTTGCCATAGTCAGGGAAAACCAGGAAATGTCAGGGAATTTTAAAAAGTCAAGGAAACCCGTAAATCGAAGTGAAGGAGCTCGTGAATAAGATAATCATTACAGAACATGAAATGTCTGTCGGTCAGACACCTTGAATTAGTAGTTATTGAAAAAAAATTATGAAAATTTCCCTATAATTGGACCACATTTTGCAATTAGGAACTATAGATTCCGGCCCGGTTAAAAAACAGCGTATGTGCCATTAGTTTCCCAATGCTCATACGTGTTTTTTTTGCGAATGAGCCAGAATTTATAGCTCCAAATTATAAAATGCAGTTAAATTACGCAGCACGGCTTGAAAAAGCTAGGCACGTCGACTAGGACAACCGCTGAATGAAACCCGACTCAAAAACGTCCGCGGGAAACTCTTTGCCCAGCAGCGGCCGCGCGAAATTCTACTCGCGAAAACCGCAGAATCGTTCTCCGATTCGCGATGACATTCGAACAACAAATTCGCGAGCTCGACGCGCGGCGGGGAGAAAAAACTCGTGCTCACGTATGCAAATTAGGGTTCTCTCCCCCGGACGACCATCCATTACCCCCCGCCTCCTCCCGGGGGGTTTGTCACTTTCGCTCAGGGTTTATCACCGGCGATCGGAAATTGATTCGCATTCCCTCGGATAAATTGAACGTCTTTCTGTCAAATAGAACTATGTGTATTTAGACATGATCCCTGAGATCCATAAGAATATATGCACAGCATGGCTCACGTCATAATGCACATAGTTCTGTTCGGCAGAAATACGTCAAATTGAGGTTCACGACGGAAAGGGAAAAGGGTCATGACGAAATGATTAACTGGTGAAAAAGCGCGTTCCCTGCATTTGATTTGCGTTGCATCTGCGCGGTTTTTACTCGGAGGAGTGTGAGTCAGTGCGTGTGGTGTATCTCGCAGCCTACCGGGCATTATGATCGCGTCCAATTAGATAATCGCGAATCCTTGTCCTGTCTCGGCTGAATCACCGATTCCGAAAATTTCCCCCGTCTTAGGACTACCAACTTGTCAACAACTCCGACAGGTAGGTACCCTGTCGCGCTAAAAAAAGAACGACGTGATGTTGCCAATGTTTTGAGGATAAAGTGGGAATTTTCTAGGAAACTTGTAACTGGTAATTGGATCGCTTATAGCAGAAAGGAACCAAGCCACATCAGCTATGGCTAAATTTAACTTGGCGATTCAATTTTTCAAGAGAACCTTTGTGCGGATTCATTTTCAAATGTTGAAGAATTGGACGTATTTCTACCAAACAGACCTATGTGGAGGTGAGAAATATGGGGTGTGCTCGTTAGTTCTCTGGTCGTAAGAGTGAATGGGAATAATAAAGCGCCAGTGACGTCAGCGGCAATGATAGTGCGCACTCGAGCGAGGGGGAGATCGTTGTCGGGGCGCTTTAACTCGTGAGCCCTGTCCACAACGCTATCTTGCGATGCCCGCGGCTCATGAATCTCGCATTCAGTTGGCACATAGGTCTGTTTGATAGAATGTAAAATCCCGCTTTGCCAATTCTTCAAAAGGAATCACGTCCACTTTTACATTGCTTCTTATGCAGCTTCAACGAGCACACCCCATATTTTCACCTGCACATAGGTCTGTTTGGTAGAAATACGTCCAATTTACCTCGGTCTATGCAGAAAATTTAACGTTTCTTCAAGGAAGCTGGCTGGCATTTTCTCTTGAAATTTTCAACGGAAGGTTAGGGTTTTTTTGTGCTTTGGTACCCGTCTTAACCAAACTTTTGTGTCGAAATTTTTCTCTGTGCATAAGTTAAGTCGCGTCAGGTTAATTTACCGAATCATCACCTCTACTGGGCAGAGCTCTTACTCAGAAAGAAACCGAAACAAATAAATCAGTCGCCCCTCGTCGCCACGCTCAAACTGAAGGCTCCAAAGAAGGGGAGGCGGCTCATCTATGTCTTTTTCGCCCTTTCCGCGGTCAACGATGCAAGCTCAGTTCGAGACTTGATAATGAAGGATGGCTTCGCGAGAGGAGAGGTCAATTAAATCAGTCGTTTTCAACAGGGCACAGGTCCACCCCTCGGTGAGTCTTAGTTAGCATGTCCTCTTATGCAAGCCAAGGCTCAACCAAAAAAGAACTTGTTTCCTTTTGAAAACAACTGATTCAATTAAGGTGCGTTCGCGGAGAGGATGGCTTTCTTCCAGTCAACCAGGGTGACACGCGCCGTCTCAATAAAATAATCGATGGAGTAAAGAAGGACTCAGCAGAGCTAATTAGACATTTTCGCTGGCGAAAATGTCGGGCGCGGTAATTATTTATTAGCGGCGACGCCCCGCGCCCCCTCCTTGCCCCCCCCCCCGCCTTGGCGCGAATGCTTCAAGCGTGGAAGCCCGATTGAGCGTGTGTCATTGCAGTAAATGGACGTATTTGTACCGAACGGAATCGGAGACAGACGGGAAAGAAAGGGTGTGCTCGTGAGTCGAGGGCCGTAAGAACGAATTGGAATTATAAAGCGTCAGTGACGTCAGCAGTGATGACGGAAGCGACGACGCCTTCCAAGGTGCCCTTGTCTCATGAGCTCATGAGCCCTGTCCACAACACTATTGTCACATGCTCATGGCTCATGAGAGCCGCATTCAGTCGGCACATAGTTCCGTTTGGTAGAATGTAAAAATCCCGCTTTCCCATTTCTCCAAAGGGAATCACGTCCACTTTGACATTGTTTCGTATTCACCTTTCTAGAGCACACCCCATCTTTCCAACGTCTGTAGTTCCGTTTGGCAGAATTACGTCCACATTTGCTTCATTTGGACGTATTTCTGCCAAACGGAACTATAGGCGAGTCGGAAAGATGGGGTGTGCTCTAGAAAGAGGCATCAAAAACATGTAGTGGGCGTGATTCCCTTTGAGAAATGAAAAAGCGGGATTTTATTTTCTATAAATGGAACTATGTGTTAACTGTGTGTGGCACCCATGAGCTGTGGGCATGGCAAAAGAGCATTGTGGGCAGGGCTCATGAGCTAAAGGGTACCTTCGTGGGCGTCGTCGCTCCCGCCATCACCGCTGACGTCACTGATGCTTCTTAATTGGACCACTAGACAAGGTACGAATTTAAGCAATCTGATACATGTTTCTTAACCAGAATTTCACGTAAAACACGATTAGCGCAACGAATATTACTGAAACTAACTCCTAACGAAGATTTCAACGTTTTTATTTCACATTGGTTACGAGGAATTTGAACTGCCCGCTCACAAGAAACTCAAAGCTCTACTCGAGTCAAATCGCGCACTACGACAGTTTCAGCAAGCTTCTCCATCGAGCAATGTTCATTTCCCATTATATGTTGTTAAAACCACAAGAAATTTGCTATAGCTGAGCCAAAGCGTCAAGATTGAGATTGCCAGATTTTTATATTGCAGAGATTGTCATGATACACGTTTGGCGCGCGATGTGATTCACGTAGAGCATTGAGTTTTCATGAGCGGGTGGTTTGAATTTACGCATCAAGAATCATTGAATATCATCGTAAGGAGTTGCTTTCGGTAATTTTCGTTATCCGCATCGTGTTCTACGTGAGAAACATGTATCAGAATGCTGAAATTCGTACCTTATCTAGTGGTCCATTATTATTACAGCTCTCAACTAACGAGCACCCCCCTTCTTTTCCACCTGTCTCTAGTTCCGTTCGGCAGAAAAACGTGTCATTTATATTGGATGAAACGTTATAGCGGAGATTTTGAGACACGGCAACCGAGAAATGCCCCTTCTGCACCCAGCGCTCCAATTCGACGGTCGCGCCAAAATTATTAACGAGCGCATGGATCCGCCCAGTGGAACCACTTAATCAGGCCGGCCCGACAAATTGCGATCCGGCTCTAAATGATGATTTCCGGCCGGGGCGGCAACGGTGGCGCGTCGACGACATGTCTCCGTCTCCCGCGTCTCGTCGCGTCTTATTTCTGCGAGTATTTATGGAGCCCTGCCTCGGATGAAGTCGCGCCAACGTATGAATCAGTTCTTCTTCAGAAGGGACAAGTCCGTTTTTGCATGAGCCTCGGCTCGCATAAAAGGACATGCTAACTAAGGCTCATCGAGGAATAAACCTGTGCCCTTTCGAAAACGACTGCTTCGTATAATGACCGGCCCGAATGCTAATCAGCTGCACCGAAGGATTGCGATTCCCGCCCGCCCGGACCCAACTCTGTCGTGCTACGGAAAACAGCAGGAAGTGAAATTTGGGATGAGCCTCGAGACACATAAGACCATGTGCAAACCGTGGCTCACTCAGAAATGAACATACTGTTGTCTTCCGTAGCACGGCAGCAGAATCCGTGCTAGGGGCGGGGGCTTCCGCCCTTGTGGAGTTCCCCTGAAAAATTGGGCATTTGGCACGTCAGCACTGTCTTACTACGGAAAAGAGCAGTATGTACATTTGGGAGTGAGCCACGGTTGGCTCATGCTTTTATGTGTTTCGAGGCTCATCCTACACTGCACTTACTGTTCTTTTCCTAGGAAGAGGTATAGCGGCTTCACGTGTGGCCACGAGCTCATTCCACGAAAGGGGGACACGGGAGGGTTATTTTAATGGCTAACAGAGACGTATGGATCCACGGATTGTCGCACTTTTTACCTCCGTTGTTTCACGCCTTTTACCATGTTCATGGGCGGGACTAGTCTGGGGCCGGGGATGAAGAAATTAAGGTTATGATATTAATAAGATATGATTTAATTCCGAAATAGAATTTATTCAGTTTTACAGCACTGAGACAAACACGGCGTTAAGCTACAGAGAAGGATCTGGACTGACTAAAGTCAAAGACAAAGGGATGCACCACGCAAGCGTAGGCGTGTGAACAAGGGGACGAGAACCCTCGTAAACTCTTGAGGGGTGACTCTGTTTTATGGTTTTTCGGGGAAGATGCTGCGTTGTCAGATTAATTATTGCATATCTCCAACAGGGGATACTGCTCTTCGGATCCACTTGCGCATTCTCAAGAAATGTAAGGGATTTTCCTGTATACAATAAGTGGATTGCATTTTGCAAGAAGGAATCAAGAGCATTCCGATGTTGCTAGGATTGTGCAACGTACATTCTTTGCAACAGAATTACTGAAATCATGAAAACATTCATGTTTTTAAGGATAATTGTCCTCTTGAATTCATAGTATATTGAAAGTAAAGATAAAATATGCATAGATAATCAGTTAAGATTTGCAGGGCAAAGAAAGTTGCAAAATCTCAGCAAGATTGGAATGCCCCTGGTTCCTTTTTGCAAAATGCAATCCAAGTGGACAACATTTTGCAATAAGCAGGAACCACTATTTTTGGTTCATTTTGGAAACAGCATGTATGCCGTTGGTTACCCTATGCAGAAAGGTGCTATTATGGGAGAACCAGAGATAGTGGCAGATAGTATTTTCATCCTGGAAATTTTAATTAGATCTATTTTTAAGGTGGAACGGCTCAACATTGCTTTTAAGTCGTTTCAATTTTTCAAAATTTTCCGAGAGAGGCCGCTCGGATGAAGGGAAATCATGAAAAATACTGCGAAATCAGCTATTTAAGCACTTCCAGATGAAGCAATAAAATGTTGCGTGCAAATTCTCCGTCTCCACTCTCAATCTTAGATTTTTTTTCTTCCTGCATTTTGGAACTTCCGGAAGTGATTCAA
Source organism: Bemisia tabaci (assembly GCF_918797505.1). Lineage (NCBI taxonomy): Eukaryota > Metazoa > Arthropoda > Insecta > Hemiptera > Aleyrodidae > Bemisia > Bemisia tabaci. Next base: position 5,287,972 of record NC_092802.1, read on the forward strand.
GAGAAATTTCACGATTTTAAATTCACTGGAAAAAAAACACATTGGATCTAGAGTCTAGACTCTTAAAAACATCGACAAGAAAATACTCTTGATTTAATCAGAATTAGCTTAAATCAAGAACCAAGCGCAAGCCTCTTAATTTGAGCGAATTTCGTTTTGATTCAAGCAAAAATCTGATTGAATCAAGAGTATTTTTTCTTGTCAATGTTTTCAAGAGTCTGGACCCTAGATCCAATGTGTTTTTTTTCCAGTGCGATTTTAAATTTATGTAATTACGCCACCCTGCCTCGTCTCCCTCTGAGGAAAACACGTCTAACGTCCGTCATCTGCATCGAAATTCGACTCCGACACGTCTAGTCGTCCGCGTCTGACGTCTCCGAATATTCCGAGACGCATTCCCGGAGTCCTGGAAACGGCGGGCCGGCCGCGGGGGGCGGGGGGGATGACGCAACGGAATCGCGCCGGCGGAGGGAAAAATCAAAGCCGGAGGGCGGGGCGGGGGCGGAGGGGGGGTCATAAATTAATTGGCCGTGTCAAGTGAGCTTTGGAGCCGCGAGACAAGCCCGGCGCGCGGACATAATGGAGAGGCAGCCCGAACCCGGTCGGGAAGCCGCCTGTCTCGGCCCCGTCGAGTCGCCCGCTGAAATTTCTCGCGTCCGACAGTAAATTGCTGCTAGCATTCCGCGTCATTCCGCCGAGGCGCGGGCCCGTCCGGGCATTCCTCCGCCCGAACGGAGGGCGCTCGCCGTGTGGGAAAAAGCGGGCGACGGTCATCTTCGCCCCCCACCCTCGAATCCTTCACCAACGCGCGAAACGGAGAGAAAAGCTGGGGTGCTGGGGGGCAGATCTAATTCATGATGTCTAGTTTTTTAAAAACCGGGAAAACCGGGATTCATCAGGGAATGAAAATTTACCGGGAAAATTCGGGGAATATGTTTCAGAAACCAGGAATCTCTTCTCCAACCACCAGGGATTATTTCGTTTTCAATTTTGGCGGTCTAATCCGACGTGCGCCAAAGAAATGGCTCTAAGATTGATTAAAAACGATATTCATATCTGAAACTCGGGAACATTATATTCTTTTCCCCAAGAAAATCCCAGGAAGTGGGGGAAAACTTCGGTTTCTCATCAGGGAATGAGCTCCTGAAAATCAGGGAAAAATCAGGAAATGAGCTTTGCCAAGAAAACTAGACGTCATGGTCTAATTAAACCGTGAAAAGTCAGGAAAAAATATAAAATTCGTCCTTTTCCACACGAAGGAACGTAACTTCATTCTAAAATTGCAAAATTGTCTCGATCCATTTGGTGAAAATTATAAACCGGATTTCAGGCTCAAAAATGGATAAACACCTATAAAAAGTACATAAGAGCACTGGATCAACTGCTTATTGTCGAAGAGAAAGCAACTTCATGAGTAGGATAGGAGATAAAATTAGTGAGCTAGCAAGTTTCCACATACCTAAATGCGGGTTGATTGTTAAAATCGATAGACAAAGCTATAGACAAAGAAGACGAAAGGGATATGGAGGGATCCTATTGGTTGAAGCGGATGGTTGGAGTATAGGTAATAGACCAACTAACGGCAACCCACGGGAGACCCTATAGTTCCTCCATCATTTTTCCCCGTATTCTATAAGAACCACCCATTTCAACCAATAGGATCGCTCCATACTCCCTATGTCTCTTTTGTCTATCGCTTTGTTTGTTAATTTCAACAATCAGCCCGCTGATGCCGTGAAAGCACCGTTATTGATGAATCTCAGCTCATCAAAATAGAGTCCACTCAAAGAAATACGAATGAGAGAGACATTCCAAACTTATCTCGTGTGAACCCAAAAGATCCATGAGTGATGCTGGCTGTTGGTCCAAAACTCATATTGTCCCAATCGGAATCAAGAATTCCTGAAATCGACCACCGATCCTGCACCTTATCCCCGACTCAAAATTTCCGATTAGAGGTTCCTAATCCATCATTTACCGAGCCGGAGCGGATTTTTATCCACACAGGTTGATACGTGATCGGGCGTCTGGCGGCCCGGCCGGGCAGCGCATCGGTTAAGCTCTTAAAAGTTCAGGGTCAACAGCCAAAAGTCACGGTTACGCGCTCAGCTGGGCGCGGGGCAGAGCCGTTTGACGACCACCGTGTACACGTGAAGCCATCACTCCCATCAGCGCTGCTCATCGGTTTCCATCGCTCGGTAACTTACGCGTGAGTGCAGCTTAGCGTGCAACTCCGCGTTGCCGAACCTAACCTCAATTTTTTCAAAAATTGAGTTGCGCGGAATGGGTTTGTTGCACGCAAGAGATACAGCCAACTGAACCCATTTTTCCGACTACATTAAATTGGAGACGGTATACTTCATGAGAATTTCATAAGAGTAGGATTCTGCATGACAATCTATGATACAAATATATAAACTCTGGTGTGAACCGAGAGGTATCGCACGAAAGTGAAGGCGTTCTTGACTGGTTGACACAGTTTGTAGCTCACAATAACGCGTGCCACGTAAAGGAATCTTGAAACCCGCTTCTCTACCGGCATTTTTTGGACAAAGAGTCAGGATCCACCGATATACATTACATTTGAAAGAATAGTAATCGGCGAAAAAACTTGGATATTATTCTGCAGCAGGGAATAAATTTACCTTTAAAGGGGGATATAACCCTAAGTAAATTTCTGTGGCTTTCGCCCTTTCATCAAGGAGTTTCCGAATCGGATATTTTGCACGAAAGAAGTGTATTACTTCATTCGAGTGTGCTTATTAAATTGAGCTGTGATTTTTTCGGAAATGGGAAAGTTTAGATATACAGATTTAAAAGTTAGACAATGCACCGCTTCGTGACGTCATCAGGCGGTATTTCCCATCGAAACACGTAACACGTGTATTGTAGCAGATTAGTTAATTTTGTCATATCCTCTTAAATAATTGTTCAATTTAGGAACCAAGGATATTCTTGTGGTCACAACCAGTCTACTCCATAATACACACTGAATAATGCCATTCACCAAATTTCAGACTTCTGCATATTCTCAATTTGCCGAAAAATTCAGCTTCGTTTGAGGTGCGACATGGCAGCGCGGCGCACCCGCAGAGCGCCCGGGCAGAAGTTTTATCATCGGTGACGTTGTGATTAATTAAGCTTCAACGGTGAGCTAATAACCTGTTTCGTTGCCGCATGAATAATGCAACGGTGAATCCCCGATGGAGGACGGATCCCGGGCCGATGGAACCGATGCGATGCGATGCGCATGCGCGGCTCCGAAGTCGGAAGCCGAGCTGTCCCGCGCCGGTCACCGGTGACGTCCACCGGAGGCCCCGGGTCCGGCCGCCGCGCCGCCCGGCGGGGGGTTTTGGCTCCCCGACAAAGTGCGAGCCGTCGCTTTGGGGGGCTCCGAGCATCAAGTCGCGGACTGCGGGATCTCGCGGCTTCGCGGAAAACGGCCGCGGCCGCCGGGGATCGATGAGGAAAGAAATGACCGAGTGGACAGGTGCCCGTAACCATCTTTTTTGGCCCTAAAGTGTGTCGGGAGAATAGGCCAGTTGCAAACTTCAGCTGGAGCAAAAAGAAGATTTGTTTTTTTTTTCGAAAATGGCTCAGAAATTGGGATCAGCTCATCAGGAAAGTCTGAAATACACTCCCAACCCTACAATATGCGTAAGAAATACGCGTTTTTTAAGCGAGAAAAAAATGACGGAGTGGACAGGTGCCCTTAACGATCTTATTTGACCCTAAAGTGTTGTCGGAAGAATGGGCCTGTTGTAAACTCCAGCTGGAGGAAAGAAATAGTCGTTTCTTATCGAAAAAGACTCCAAAATCACGATCAGCGCATCAGGAAAGTCTGAAATACCCCTTTTTTTAAGCGAGAAAAAAATGACGGAGTGGATAGGTGAACAAACCCATCTTTTTTGGCCCTAAAGTTTGTCGGAAGAATAGGCCCGTTGCAAACTTCAGCTAGAGCAAAAAGAAGATTTGTTTCTCATCGAAAATGGCTCAAAAATCACGATGAACCGAAGATCGGTGTTCCCTATCATCCCAACTAATTCGGTTCGTCAAACTAAATTTTCGGTTTGTCAAATCGCACTTACGGTTCATGTATCCGAAGTTGTGCAGTAATGGTCCAGTTACACGATCAAATTGAGCCATCAAATTGAAGCTCTGATTGGTGGAAAAAGACCTGAGGTGAGGATGCGACCAATGAGAGGCCCAATTTGATGACTCAATTTGATCGTGTAACTGGACCTTAAAGTGAACTGACGCACTAAGTTTGGTCATATATGCCAAACGTTCGGTTACACCAACCGAAACAACAACCCTGAATGTACTCCAGTTCTGAAATGCCGTCATGAAACCTTGAACGGATGTTGAAAAATCCGTTTTCTACGTGAGGAGCACCTCTCACTCTTAGCGGGCCGATTATTGAAATTGATGGACAAGACGATCGACAAAGAAGACATAGGGAGTATGGAGCGATCCTATTAGTTGAAATGGGTAATTCCTGTAGACGAAGGAAGAAAATGATGGACTAACTATCGGGTCCCTCGTGGGTTGCCGTTAGTTGGACTGAGTTAAGCAGAAAGGAACCAACCCTGATTTTGGAAAAAAATTGAGTTATGAGTGGTTTTGAACTCGACCACTGCTCTACTATCTATCGCCAAAAATTCAAAGTTTTTGGTGGAGCAAATTTTGCAGAAATTGAACTTGAAGTTTATCTTTTACATTGAGTCTTATGCAGGAGCCAAACTTTAAACCTCTTTTTCTCGGTTCGATCCCGATGTGGCTTGGTTCCTTTCTGTTTAACTCCGTCCAGTTAGTCTATTACATACCTCCTTTGTCCATTGCAGCCGCCCGCTTCCACCAACGGGATCCCTCCATATCTATTTTGTCTTCTTTGTCTATAGCTTTGTCTATCAATTTCAATTATTTAGTGGAAACTCGACTCGGAGTGACGAGTCGACCCGATCCCGGTTGTCCCCGATCCGGAATCCGACTTCGACGATCTCCAGCTCGGGAGTCGGCGCGGAGCCCGCGACCTCCATCCCTGAGCCGTCTCGGCGGCTGCGCAGTCCTCTGCCCGTGTGATTGATGTAGACAACTCATTAAAAAATCTATTCATTCACCGATCCCCCCCCCCCCCGCCCCGCGCCTGACGCTGCTTTTCTCTTCTCCTCGACTTATCTAATATGCCAGCTATTGTGCCCGTCGCCGCCCCGCGCACTCCGCGACGGTTGCCACGTGGCCCGCCGCTGCCGCTATTCCGAGCGGGGGATCTGGGCAACAGGTGCCATCGCATCACTCGCACCAGGAGTTTTTGCGGGGAAGGAAATAGGAAGGAGAATGGTAAAGAGGGAAAAAGTTGTTATTCGGAAGTTAGGGTAGTGATAAGAGCCAAAATCAGGTCATTTCCAGAACCCGAAGATGCGTTGCAGGGTGTCTACAGGACTGGAAAACCGGGGGAAATCAGGGACTTGATCACTGTCTGGAAAACCGAGAAAAGTCAGGAAATTCGATCGAAGACCTGGGAAAATCAGGGAATTCGACCGAAAACCGGGAAAAGTCAAAGAATTCGATTGAAAATCGGTGAAAGTCAAGGAATTCAATCGAAAACCGGGAAAAGTCAGGGAATTCGATTGAAAACCGGTAAAAGTCAGGGAATATTCGCGATTCGAACATCTCGCGGCTGTTTTTGCTCGTCTTTGCAGAATCTACCGACTACTGCGCTACGAAAACTCAAGGAATTCGGCCGTTTTTCGTCAGGAAAAATCTGAAAAAGTCAAGGAATTCCATACTGAAATGCTCTCAGACACCCTGTTTGATATTTTATAGTTTAAGTCTTATATTCGGATTGCATTTTGCAATAAGGAACCACTATCTCTGGCTTTTCCATAAAAGCACCCCTCTGCATAGGGAAACCAATGGCATATATGCTGTTTCTAAAATGAGTCAGAAATAGTGGTTGCTTATTGCAAAATGTGGCCCATTTTACAGGAACATATTTTTTCCGGCGATATCCACCTTTTTTGGCTCCGAAACGGAACTCCAACCCTGGAACCCGAAGACCAAAATGAAGACAATTTGCGTTTTTTCAGTGTCCGAAATCAGATTCTCATTACCCCTCCATTTTTTTATCGACCTGGCAACGTTGACGCTTATGAGCCAGCTTGCTTCGGCCGCGAACGTCGGCCGTTCAGAAGCTCGACTTGGAACCTTTCGGAAACGGTTCACACTTTCCGTGGCTCCAAGTCATCGCAATGCTGCCAGATTTGACAAGAAAGTCGAAGTTTCTTCCCTGCGCCTTGGTGATCTGACGTTTTCGCCAGGCGAGCTGTCAACCTCCAGTCTCCTAAATATCAGTGCCCGGTCACTTTCAGTATCGACACTTGCACTCATTTAGTCCCTTGTTCTTGGCCCATCGCGAGTGACGGACCAAACGCGTTGTTGTGTAGTTGCAGCAATATCAGTCGGATTTTATTTCAAAGTCCAGTAATTACTTTTTTCGTCTTGGACTTTATATTGCTCTTGTGCAGGATATGGTGAAAATTAATTAAGAGTTGACTTCTTGTCATTCTCTTTTGCAGCCATCAAAGTTTGCCTCATTAAAGTCACGCCCATATCAGAAACAACTGAAAAATCAGGGGTGTCATCTAAACGAACCATTGTCATTTCCTTTCTCTTCCCTGTATCAAAAGTTCGACCAATTTTGAGATGCAATCAGAATTAGATCAGTTTTGATAGACATTGTAGCATGGTGCGAGCTTTTTTGAAGTGACGTTCCTCTGGAAAACCTTGCCTCATCTTCTTAATAACTTTTAGGCCCACCCCCCTTTCTATATTCGGTCAAAATGACTCTCCTGTGAAATTTACGTTCTTTCGTGAGGGAAACGACGATTTTTTGACCTATTTTGAGGGGTAGTTAGGAACAATTTTGATTAAAACTATGGCAGTTGTCTAGTTTTTTCCTTTTAAAAAATGTATCCCTTCGCAAAGCTTTTCCATCTTCTCGTGCCTTTTCCTTATACAGAGTGATCCAAAAGTTCCGCACCATTAGCACCATGCATCACCCCTGTGACTTTTGAAAAAATTGAGATGGGGACTTGAAATTTTGTGCGTGCTCCTAGGTCAAACAAAGCGACTTTTGGAAGCCCCCAAAATTTTAAAGGGACCACTCTCAAAAGGAACAGGGACTCCAAGGTTTACAGGGGTGGTGCGGGATTTCCGGATCACCTGTAGATTCGTCCGAAATGACGCCCCTGTAAACAACCCACCGTTGCAAAATTTACACAAATATTTGATTTCCTAATGGAAAAAACAAAATTAATTCGATTTGGAATGGTAATGATCCGCCTCTCAAGGCTGGGCGGCCACGCTCAGCGTCTTCAGCGACACCGCACGACTCCTCCGTCGGTCTGTGACTCGGAGCTAGGTGCGCCCCCCTCCCCCTCTCCAACCCTCCGGGGGAACTTGGGGGGGACTTGGGATGGCACTCGGCTAGACAAACCCGGCTTTTGTTTGTCAGGGCGTCTGGCGCGGGGCGGAGGAGCGCGGGAGGATATCATTGGGAATGAAGTGTTGTTGGAAAGTTGAGGCCGCTCGGCGAGACAATGGCCCGTACGCGGCGGGAGCGCGGCCCGGTGAAGTGGGATGCGTGGACTCCGAATTCCGGTCGAGGCCCCCGGCCCCTCCGGTCGTGGCCCCCGAACGCGAGATCCGAATGAATTCGGGGCAAGGGCGCGGGGCCTCGGTGTCGTAGCGTATGCCGCGCGTGTTGCTTAGATTAGATGTATCAATGGGTGAGCCAGTTGCAAACTTCAGCTGAAGCAACAAGAAATGCGATTTCGTGATGAAAATGCCTCAAAAATCACGATGAGCGCATTGAGAAAGTCTCAATTACGCACCCCTAACTTCACAACCTACTTCAGCAATATACGTTTTTTAAACCTTCCTTCTTCTAAAACGTTATACGGAGAAAAAAACTTCGTGCATGGGATCCAAAGTCGAGGTCGTACACTGGAAAAAAACACATTGGATCTAGATTCCAGACTCTTGAAAACATTGACAAGATAAAATACTCTCGATTCAATCAGATTTTTGCTTGGATCGAAAGGAAATCCGCTCAAATGAAGAGGCTTGGTTCTTGATTTAAGCAAAAATCCGATTGAATCAAGAGAATTTTTTCTTGTCGATATTTTTAAGAGTATGGACTCTAGCTCCAATGTGTTTTTATTTTCCCAGTGCAGCCTGTTTTGGTAGACACCCTGCTCAGTTACACCCCTAATTTCACAATAGAGTACATAGAGTCGTAATGTTAACGGGAGAGCTGGCGCCGTGTTCTGCTCGACGAGCTCCGAGCTTGGTGTGAGGGTCACTTTTTCGATACATATTCGATTAAAAATGGCGGTGCGGAATACGTAGTAATTCCATGGCCGGGTCCCCGTGTATCGCAAACAATCGATTATGTATCGAAAAAGTGACCCGGCGCCGCACAGGAGTATCTGAATTCGGGACCTGGAAATTGTTTAAAAGTGCCACCAGCTCTCCCATTTACATTACGACTCTGTGTACTATATGGTGATTCCTCACGATTTGTGCGCGGAAGCGTCAGCCATGTTGAATATTGCGTAGCATCGTAGTGCACGAGGGTTTGATGGAATGACTCCTCTTAAGAAATGGTCACCTGTGTCGTAGTATCGTTTTTGAAGCGGGAAGCTGAAAAAACACATACTTTTTACGCAGATTGTGAAGGTAGGAGTGTATCTCAGACTCACCCGATGCTCTCATCGTGATTTTTGAGCTATTTTCATTAAGAAATTATTTCTTTTTGCTCTGGCTAACAATTTGACCAAGTTTATCAGAAAGGAAGGAGCCAACCCACATTAAATTGAAACTGAGAAAAAGGGTTTGAAGTTTTATTCCTGCATAAGGCTCTATGTAGAAAACGAACTTTAGCCCCTCTTTTCACAAACGAATTTCCGTTTTTCGACTTTCAGTTTTTGGCAGGTGAAAATGTATGGCCGGTGGAACTTGAAACCATTCTTAACTCATTTTTGTTCGAAAATGTGGGTTGGTTCCTTTCTTATAAACTCGGTCCAATTGCAACAGACACAGTTCAACTATCCCTGAAGCCTGAAGCTGACGAAAAATCATCAACGATCCGGACCTGGAAATCGTTCGCTCCCGAGTAATTTCACGGCTCCCATTCTTTTCGCTCTCCCCGACCGCGCGCGGCTCCCAAGTCCTAAGTGCTTTCGACTTTTAAAATCGCGTTTCAACACGTGGATTACGAAATGCCGGGGGCCCGCGCGCCAAGTCCCCATTCACGGGGGGAATTTTTCAGCGGCCGCGATAAAGCACGCGTTTACATTGTTAGCGGAGCCTCTTTCTTCCCCGCCGGCTTTTGTTTCTTTGTCCGCGCCAACGGAGAAAATTAGGCGAATCGGCAACAAAAGGAGTCCCCCCCCGCCCCCCGAGCAGCGCCTCCTCCCCGTGCAAATTAACATAATTAATGTTTTTCATTTTCTTCTCGTCAAAGCGCGCCTCGCGCCCAGCTTGGCGCGCGCCCCCGGTGCCCCCCTCGAATAACCCCCCCCCCCCCGCTTTGCCCCCTTTCATCAATTAACACCCTTGTTGCCGAACCGAATGTAGCAGGCGTGGCTTGAAAGCTGTTGGGGAGGGGGGGGGCATCGAAAGTTCAAAGTGCTCTTAATCGTCAGAATTTTTCTTTTTGGCAACGATTGATTTCTTGGAAGAAAATTTAAAACAATTCTTAGAGGAGTACAAATGTTACGTCTCCTTAGTGGATTTCCAAGAAGATAGTCTTTAAGAAATTTTAAGGTTGGACCGTCCGTCTTGGATCGTCCAATTTTGAGCAAAGAAGAATGTTGCATAGTAACCAACAGTCATCAGTCCATGATCTATTTTGACTGGAATTTGATAAACCGTGAAGCAGCTTGACGTAGTGACGAACCTTCACTCAAGATCACTAAGAATCCTCTCAAAGCTAGCTCAGTTCTTCTATTCAAGTCCACATAATGGGTCAGTCGCGCTGGTCACAGAATCGCGTTTAGATGCTTGATCCTTATAGATAAGCTAAAAATAATCAGATCCGTCCAAACGGCTACTAGCTATGTTCAGTATCAACCGAGATGTCGCCCTTTGAAAGTCGGATTTTTGACGTCATCCACCGCGGCAGTGACACCCTTCACTGAAAAAAATACTTCTGTTCACAGGGCTCCTGCACTTCTTTTGTAACAGTAACAGAAGCTTCCGTTATGAGGACAGAGTACTCTGTCCTCACGACCGAAGTTCTGTTCTCACAACAGAAAAATTCTGTTAGTGTAACAAAAAAACTGCAGGATCCCTGTGAACAGAAGGTTCTGTCGTCAGCACCATCTATTTTTTTCTGTGTTGGTTTCTCCCACCTTGCTTTCATCAGTCGGTGTGACGCACATTACTGGCTATTTAACGTGAAACCCGGATGAAAGCAAGATGGAAGAAACCAAGGGTGTCACTACCGCAGTGGATGACGTCAAAACCCCAATTTTTCCAAGCGCGATAGCTCGGTCAACATTGAACGTAAAAAGTTGACGTTTGGACGGATCTTATTATTTTTAGCATGGCTCTTTATGGATCAACTATCAAAAACACAATTCTGTGACCTACGCAGCTGACCCATTGATAACGAATGATATACAATAAAAAATTAATTACTCTCTTCCAACGAGGTAAGCTATACTTTTTCAGCACGTACTGTAGACTCTGGATTATCCGGCTTCGTATCATCCGGACTCTGGATTATCCGGATCGATTTTGCAACCATGTAACTACGTACGCATTCCGATAAGTGAGCGGATCCGCGGAGAAGCGGTCGCAAGGCATATTGGCGCCTGCAAGGCTGAAGGGATACTTCACGCATTGCGCCAAACAGTGAGGTCGGCGCGGAACGCATTAGCGCCTACTAGATTGCATAAATACTTCTCGCATTACGCCAAACGCAGTGCAGTCGGTTAGTTAGCCTAAAACGCACATTAGCGGCTACAAGACTGCATGACTACTTCACGCATTGCGCGCTTTAATCGTTGTATTGTAATTTATCGTTGTCGGCTACCATTCATGATCACCATTGAGTCGTTCAGTTTGGCGTTAACCTTTTAAATTCGTGTTGGTATGTTCATAATGTATACATAATAAGAATACTGTGGTGTTGGTTGGTGGTGTTCGTGTTTACTATTATTATCCGGATTTCTTCTTCATCCGGATCGGGCCCGGCACCAACTAATCCGGATAATCCAGAGTCTACTGTATGCGAAAGACTTCACTACATGCCCTTGCACGTGTAATTATCGCCTCGGATTCCTGCCCGCACTCCTCACTAAAATTTTCAGTCGGAAGAAAGGTCTTGATTAGGGACTTGTTCTCCAACGTCAACAGTCAACAGTCCCACGGAGTCGGCAACGCGGCATGAAATGGGTGATTAATTACACTTTCGTTGCCAGAGAGCGTCTCTGTCTTACCGTTGAGTCCCGAGCGTCTTCGCGCTCCAGATCACACACACCATCGCGGAGCCGACACACACACACTCACCAACCAGCGCCCGGAACAGCTCGGCTCTTACAAGCATTAATATTAATAATCGTTTATGTTTTCCAGATCTTAATTTACTTTTCCCACGTAAATCCTGTTTCGCTTGTTGTCTGTTTAGCGTGGCTTTTCAGCCGTGCGACAGAATCCCTGTCCCCCCTCCCCCCTCCCCCCGCTCCCCCGGCGCCTGCTTAAGCGTTGTTCCTTTCAGGTAAATTGTTGCCATTGTTGCCGTTCGCGCCGCATTGTTGCTCCTCGTTTTGGAGCTCTTTGTTGCTTTCATCGGGTTGTTTGAACCGTTTTGAGGGAAGATGAATACCTGGATTTAACGCGTTGCGGATGAATAGGAGTGTTGTTCGAGGGACGGGGAGGCAGGCACTAGTCTGCTTGATAAGTATCATGCACGGAGAAGAAATTTCTGTCTTGATTTAGAGGAAAAGTTCTGTTTTCATAAATTGGTCCATAAAACTTTTTGTGTATCCATACTGGACCGATCTAATGAGAAGGAAGAAACTTATTTACCGTTCGAAATCTGGAAGTCTATCTCTACCACTAATCTCAGTTAGCGATGTAAAATTTCGCAAAACTTTGAATTTCAGCGTCAAATTTCCCTCGAAATTTCATCGAATTTCCACAGGTTTCATGCATCGCATGAAAAATAGTCTGAAACCTCTTCTGTTTGGCGATTTGAGTGCTGATAATCCAGTTGAGGAGCTTACAGAGCATTCCACATCAGTTTTCCAACTATTATTTGTAATTTCGCGCAATATTTCGGATTCTTTCCTTTCTTAAAAATAATTTCCATCGTAAGCAACCGTGCTGAAATGAAACGTTGTACTGTTTACTATCTAATGTTACTTTTCGTCTGATAAAATATTTGTTTTAATCATCGTGTAATCTAACGTTACCCTGTAAATTTAGTGTAGCGCCTACAAGACTGCAGGAATACTTCACGCATTGCGCGCACACCACGGTGCGCCATTGCGGCGTTTCAAAATTTCCGCTCCTATTTTCTTATTTCGATGGGAAGCAATCGAACGTTACAACTAAATTTGTATGCCAGATACTCTGCTAACAGAGATGAAAAATCACGGAGAAACATTTTACGTTGACTTGTTATCCGAAGAAAAAATAGATTTTGACAAGTAATCTGCAACGTCGCAAACGGAGATACGTGGTCTCTCATTTTGGTCATCGGAACGTAGAAAACTGAAGGCATTTCGGCTCTTTTCGCACCGATTTTACTCGTCCGTAACAAGAAGACTAGGACGCGCTGACAACGGCGCCTTGATACAACTATACAATCTCGACGGATGTCCATATTGCGTTCAATAAATTGAAGGCGTTTTGAATTTCAGCGCACTGACTGCAGCGCTTGATGAACGGACGCGTCGGTGACAAGATATCGCCTTGATCCCTATTCAAGCTTTACGGATGTTCGTATCACATCTCAATGGTCAGAGTACAGTATCACGTATCTACATTGCGGTGTTTCAAAATTTCAAAAAGAAAATCCCATCATCGTATTATCTAACGTTACCCTGTAAATTTAATGCAATTCGTTTAGTTTTAGTTTTAAACCATGTAGATAGATACAAGGAAATACGTGTAGTAGTTACATTATATTTAAATAAAATTCCATAAAAAAAATAAATGCACGTATTTATTTCTGAGATCAGCTCTGATGCTTTTTCATAAAAATGCCGAGATACCATGAATTCAGTCCCAAAAGTTCAAAATAAAATTGCTCTTAATATTCTCTAAAAATTCATATTTCATGAAGAACTATTTGGCAACGTCTGAAGACTTATACGGCGTTCTTCCCTACAGCATGCGCGTACCGTCACGGCGACCCGGTTCGATAACCCCGGGGAACACGTGTGACCCGCCGGCCGCGGGGGGCTCCTCCCCGCAGCCACCCCCACCCCCTCCCCTCGGAGGGACCGGAACCCTTCTCGCGAAACCGCGGCGACCCCGGGTGGTCCCTTTGACGGGGCACGGAGCCCCTTTGTCGCGGGTCTAATTGGCCGGCGGTTTGTTTCGGCGACACTGCGAACCCCGGACGGGGGGATGGTTATTGATTCCGGGGAGGGCGGGAAGGGAGGGGGTTGCAAATCCCTTCCGCCCCTGCGACCCCGGTTCCTGACGACGAACGGTCCAATTTCCGATACAATAACTGCTCCGGGCGAGGGAGCGCTCCGCGAGTCGCGAGATATCCGTCTTGTCCTTGTCGCCGCTTCGGAATCATCCCTTTCGGGGCCTGTAACGCTCCGCATTAGCTGAGGATTTGGTGCGCTGCCATGGTAAAGATAAACGTCGTATGAACAGCTGGGTGTTGCCAAATTTCCCGTCATAAAATTTTCACTTTTGAGGAAATTTGTGAATATTTTTCTCTGAAAGTTTCAAATACTGCATAGTTTCAGTAGTTCAGCTGGTAGTTCCTAATTATCCTAATAGGATAGTCCAATTGGACTACATTTTGCAATTTGTACTTATAGATTCTATTCTGGTTTAAAAAACAACGTATGTGTCATTAGTTTTCCTATGCACATAAGTGTTTTTCTAGGAGGGCCAGAATTTATAGTTCCAAATTGCAAAATGCAGTCCAATTCATCGCCATCATCAATTTTCTTACGGCATTGACTTCTTCCACTAATTAATTCTTTTGATTTTGTCTGTTCACAGGTAAGCTGTTGCATTCTGATAGTGTTGCTTGAAGTACCAGTGTTCGAAACATGAGTAAGAGTACTTCTTTTGTTTTTTTTTTTCTGTTTCCATGCTCTTCACTTTTGAAAATTTTCTCGAAACATTTCCCCAAAAACCGAAAAGGTCGATGAATCGTCGGAATTTTTCTGATTTTTTTCTTTCTCGACGTCGTTTTGAGCAAAATTTCTCCACTTTCCCGGAAACTTCATCCTGATTCGCGGATCGCCAGATCGGGCAGCTTTTGCACCCCTGAAAACGTCTCGGTACGGAAAAGGATCTCGCCGCGAGCTGATTATTGGAATTGATAGACAAAGTGATAGATATAGAAGCCAAAGGGAAAACAGAGCAATCCTATCGGTGGGAGTGGTTAGTTGCGATGCATAAACGAGGTTATGATAGACTAACTAACGGCAACCCACGAAAGTCCTTGTAGTTAGTCCATAATTTTTCCTCTCAATCTAAAACGGCCACCCGTTTCAACTAACATGATAGCTTTATTTTCCATTCGTTGTCTTCGTCTATCACTCTGTCTATCAATTTCAATTCTTTGTCTATTTCTTTGTCTCTCAATTTCAATACTCAACCCGCCGATGTTCACGGGGCAATTTTTCCGTGCGATAAAGTCGAATTAAGGCGAGCCACCCTCGCACCACTCCAGCGGTAAACATCCTTTCAAGTCGCGGGGCGAGTAAACAGGGACAAAAACCGGGGGCCGCAAATTGAATTCCCGGCGCTCGGCGGCGTTTAGTCCCGATAGAAATCATTTAAGCGCCCCCTACCCCCCACCCTTCCTGTCAACTAAACTGCAAACCTTGCACGGTGCGAACGGGGGCGCAAACCACTCGGCCATCCCCCATCCATGGGCCGTCCCGTCCTTGCACTTAGCGATACGGATACGGATACGCAACGAAATTAATTAGGTTTGTCTCGCCGAGTCGCAGGGGCGGTTTCTTTCGCGACAAAGACACCCTCATCCGTCTCGAAAACGCTGAAATTTCACGTCGTACATGGCCCTAACTTCATTATAAACCTCTTAGCGCCCCCCGTAGAAAATACGCCTCCTCTTTACGTTTCCGGTCTGAGAGGCCGGAACCTCTTACGTCCCTCCCACCCCCTCGGTGCTTCATCATACTAATGAAGGTTCACTGTCCAGGCATCCTTTCGAAATTCCGTCGCGAGGGCGCGGTTGATTTTTGGGATGAGCCTTGGGCAGCGTGCAACCTTATGCTTTCTGCGGCTCAAGTGAGGATGGAGTTACGGTCGAAGGAGCCGATGTGACTCCTGCCGAGCGAAATTAGAGGGGTGGGAACCCGGAAGACTCAACCGGCTAAATTACTACTCTGACGGTTTGTTGAACTCATGACGTAAAGAAGGAAGAACAACACTAAGAACTAGGGACCCATCGGGGGTTGTCGCTTCGCGATTGATTTTGTTTCTCGAGCGAACAATTTTATGGATATTTGTATTGTAGGAAACGGTGGTTAATTTTGACCTCATTGTGATACTGTGCTATTATGTAGCAGGGCAGTGCACGTGTGCCATACTGCCGTGATGAGGAAAAAGCGCCTTATGAACATTCGACGGTCGCCAAATTTTCTTTGATAAAATGTTTATTTCTGAGGAGAATTACGCATATTTTCCCTTGAAATTGTCTAATGTTTTAGATCAAGTTGTGAACAAAACTGTCTGGAAAATTGGAGGAAAAATATTCAGAATGTCCCAGCGAATTCTGTTTTCATTGCAGGAAATTACGTCTGAAGGATCATACGGCGTTTCTTCTTAGTATGGCAGCATATTTGTTGAATTTTAATTGTTGTATCGTCAAAACCTGCATCCTGCATTAAATACAAGCTAAAAGTTTTAGTAAAGGCTTTTAAAGAACTATGTTGCACAATCTTAGCACCATTTTATGCCTCGTACGCCATTTTACCGTAAAAGTCTTCAATTTTCCCAAAATAATAGAGCCCTATGAGAAACCATGGAAACCATCACTACCACCCATCGTAACTTTTACTCCTGGTGGGGTACGAAACTCAGCGTTGGCGGAGAATAAGATTAGCCCGTCACCATTGGCTTTTCATCTATTAGCGGAATCCGGAGCACTGCGAATTAAAGGCGAGGCGTGATGATCGATTATCGATATTTCCCTATTTGAAGCTACGTTAAAGAATCGATTATTAAGGTGCTCGTTGCGAAGACCCTGTCTATCGATCCTTTTCAATAGGTTCAAATGACAGATCAATCGATATATCGCAAAGCACGCCACGCCACTGATGGGTATATTCGCCGAGTTTCGCCGGAAAAGCGCCCACCGGAGTCCGGGAATCGGTCGGGGGCGCGAGGCGATTCACCGCTCACCGCAGTGGCGTGGCGTGCTTTGCGATATATCGATTGTTATGCCATTTAAACCTATGGAAAAGGATCGATAAACAGGGTGTTCGCAGCGAACACCTTAATAATCGATTCTTTACCATAGGTTTAAATGGCATAACAATCGATACATCGCAATTCACGCCACGCACGGTTCACCGGTTTAATTTATGGTGGCGCGCGACTCGCCACCGACACGGCACCATCCATCATCGCTGATCGTCGCGACGGGCGCCGCTTCCGTCTCGCTCGGCCAAAACAGCTCAACTCCCAACGGTAGCTGTGTTGGGATACGCGGTTTTCGCTCGCTACGGGATCGGCGAGTATTCGCGCGGACGCCGAGACAAAGCGGTGCGAACTGGATCAGTGACTGATCGATTATCGATATTGCCCCATTTGAAGCTATGGGAAAGAATCGATTATCGAGGTGCTCGTTGCGAACACCCTGTTTATCGATCTTTTTCCGTAGGTTTGAATGGCAGATCAATCGATGTATCGTAAAGCACGCCGCGGTTTTGTCGCTCGGAGCTGGGAGGAAAATCCTGCGTGCCCCTATGAAAAATTCAGCATCGTGGCTCAGGCTACCGAGAAGTGAACTGAAGTTTAGTAGAAAGGAGCCAACCCACATCAGCTCCCTGGTAAAAATTGGCAGTAGAATCCGTGTTCCAAAATACCACAGACCTACGACCGGCTGTAAGATTTCCAATAGCTTCTATAGCCGGCTACACAATTTCTTATAGCCTTTTATAGCCGATGGCGATTAAGCAACTCACAGCCAGGCGATAAAGTGTATGCTAAACGTCACCAATTACGGATGCTAGGACTCAGTGAATTTTTGGTTCACTGCTCTCTTTTTGGACCGTAGTATCTTGATTTATTTTGCGAGGAAAGTTCCGTACTTTTGATGGATGCCTGCCATTCTTAATATATTAGAGCGCCTTCAGTTTTGTATGATACTGTGCAATACCTCTGGTGTGAAATAGTTGCTTTAAGCGCCGTGGCACGCTGCGATGCGGCAGGCGGGCAGCCAGCGCGAAACGCGCATTGGCGCCTACAAACCTAACAGGGATACTTCACGCGTTGCGCAATGCGTGAAGTATCCCTGTTAGGTTTGTAGGCGCCAGTGCGTCGCCGCTCCGCTTTGTGTTAGGCTCTAATATTTGATCTGGCGGAGTCAGCGTTATTCAACTCATGATTTTGAAATGTTTGCACATCCTGTGTGGATTATTCTCATTTTAATTGATGAAAAAAAATATGTATTAAAGGAAAATATAACGTGTGTTTTGTAAATATTAAGGTGGTTCCGTATCAAACTTAATGATTTCCAAAGCACACGAATTTCTACACAATTTCTTATAGCCTTTTATAATCGATGGCGAAAAAGCAACAGCCAGGCGATAAAGTGTAAAGCCCGGCTATAGTAACTATAGCCCGGCTGCATAATTTTTGATCGCTTCGTATAGCCCGGCCGTATGATTTTCTCCGAAAAGCATAGCATGAAATAGCAGGCATAGCATTTGACAGAATTTGATAGAGTTCGTCGGATCTCGATCCAAAATTTTACGACAGTTCAAAGCTCGAGAAGTACAAATGATGGGCAGATCGCGGAAGAGAACTCGACGCTTCGAGAACTTTTAACTTTTAACAGCCTCGCGCCTGTGTTCTGCGCTCCATTCAGCCGGTGAAAAGTTTAAAGTAAAATTCATACTTATCGTTACCGCCTCGGGAACTTTCCGGAAAAGCGTGAAAAGTGTTGTATATGCCCGATCTACCGTACTAAGGAAGAACGCCGTATCTACATTCAAGAGTTGCCAAATTTCCTCGGATATAACTTTCATTTTTGAGGAAAATTTTGCACGTTTTTCCTTGAAATTTTCAGATATCTCAGATTAAATTGCGTACAAAATATCCCAAAAAATTCCAAGAAAAATATTCACAATTTTCTTAGTAAATTCGTTTCTTACTGAAGGAAATATGGCAACGTTCCGGAGGCTCATACGACGTTTTTCCTTAGCGTGGCAGCGATTTTCCGATACTTCTCGCGCTAAAAGTCTTGCCGTGGGTCTTGACAGAACCAAACCGCGAGCCAGACTTCTTTACGCAATTCCTGAAGCGATTACGTCACGCCTCGGTGAAGCCTCTGATTACGGGCCGCCTTATTTATCCGCCCCCCTCCCCCCCCCCCCCGGCTCCGCAAATGCAAAAGGGATCGAATCGACTCGGGGTTCATTATCCAAACCTGAGGCAATCCACCGATCGAACTTTCGGGACGGGGGGGAGGGGGGATTTCAAAGGAACGGAAGGGGACGAAAATATACCTAAGTTTTAATTGGGAAGCCACACCGAACGGCGGGAAACCTCGGCTATTCTTTCCGATCAAGCGCGGAAGCCGGATTTTTATACGCGGGCTTTTTAAGGCCGCCTTGACGTGTGTTGTGTGGCCATCCTTCACGAAAGAACGTAACTCTCTTTCAATGCACCCGACTTTCCCCTCACAAATCGCATTTTTACCAGGAAATCTTTGGCATTTCTAATGTAAAATTTCACTGATTTTACTATCTTTCAATGCACCCGAATTTCCCCTCACAAATTGCATTTTTACCAGGAAGTCTGTGACATTTCTTATGGAAAATTTCACTGATTTTTCTGCTGATAATGGTGGTTCCCATAGTTTCTTATGATGAGTCTCTGGGGAACTCTACTATTTTTGGTCTATTTTTCCTAACATTACTGGTCTCATACCTTCCGTATCCAGAGGGTGATCCATAAATCCCGTACCACCAGTATATTACAGAAACTGAGGTAGAAACTCGAAATTTTGCGAGTGCCTTTAGGCCAAAGAAAACAACATTTGGGAACCTCCAACATTTTAAAGGGACCACTCCTAAAAGGAGGAAGGACCTCAGGGCCTTAGGGGTTGCATGCGTGACGCGGGATTTTTGGACCACCCCGTAGGTTTACTACTACTACCTCCTACCATTATTCCTTACTGTTTACAAGTTACTCTCGGCAGTCAACGCTTAAATGATGATCAGATAAGTGAAAATTTTGAACAGAAATTTCTCAGGTGTATCCTTGTTAAAAATTGAGTTGTTTCAATCGATTTTGTAATTTTCGAATGCAGTTACGATTCTTCGTCTGGGAATCGAGAGCTACGACTCTTAATTCAAGCGGATTTTCTTGTGGTACAAGCAAGAACCCGATTGAATCAAGAGTAATTGGACTACATTTTGCAATTTGGAACTATACATTCTAGCCCGGTTTAAAAACAACGTATGTGACATTAGTTTCCCTACGCACTTAAGTGTTTTTTCATGTGAGCCAGAATTTATAGTTCCAAATTGCAAAATGCAGTCCAATTTTCCTTGTCAAATCGTTTAAGAGTCTAGACTCCGAGTCCAAGAGACTTTCTTTTTTAGTGCATCTGACAAACAACAAAATCGTCCTCAACGCGGTGCATTTTGGCAACCGGAGCGAAAGGTTATTTTCGGCCGATAACAATTAGCCGAAGAAGCGGGAAAACACGGGTCGTCATAGCAACCGCGGAATAATAATCGGAGAATTAAAGGGCACCGAGACCGACATAAACGCGGAGGAGCCGCGGCTCTTAGGGGACGATGGGGCTTCCGATACTCAGGTTTTTTCATTATCGTCCCCCGGAATCGTCTGCCGGGTAATTTAATTATTTTAATCTCCCGCCATTCCCGGGAAGGGCCCCTCGCCACCAGATTGAACTTCGCCAGGAGCCGCGGAGTGTGGCCCGTTCCGCGGTCGCATCCGTGGGCTCGCGGAGAAGTCGCGGAAATGTCGCGGAAATGATGTCCGGTCTCGGAATTTTTGAATCGCTGAACAGAGGCGGATCCAGAAATCTGGCAACACTGGATTTCCTTCATTTAAACCTGTGTTAAATAATCCATTTTTGTGGGAGCATCTTCGCCAAGAGCCGCGGAGTGTGGCCCGTTCCGCGGTCGCATCCGTGGGCTCGCGGAAATGTCGCGGAAATGATGTCCGGTCTCGGAATTTGTGAATCGCTGAACAGAGGCGGATCCAGAAATCTGGCAACACTGGATTTTCTCCGTTTTAACCTATGTTAAATAATCGATTTTTGTTGATAGCCCCTACAAGTGTCGATACGTTTCTATAGGTTTAAATGGGAAATACAAGGTTGCCAATCTCCCGCCATTCCCGGGAAGGGCCCCTCGCCACCAGATTGAACTTCGCCAAGAGCCGCGGAGTGTGGCCCGTTCCGCGGTCGTATCCGTGGGCTCGCGGAAATGTCGCGGAAATGATGTCCGGTCTCGGAATTTTCGAATCGCTGAACAGAGGCGGATCCAGAAATCTGGCAACACTGGATTTTCTCCATTTTAACCTATGTTAAATAATCGATTTTTGTTGATAGCCCCTACAAGAGTCGATACGTTTCTAAAGGTTTAAATGGGAAATACAAGGTTGCCAATCTCCCGCCATTCCCGGGAAGGGCTCCTCGCCACCAGATTGAACTTCGCCAAGAGCCGCGGAGTGTGGCCCGTTCCGCGGTCGTATCCGTGGGCTCGCGGAAATGTCGCGGAAATGATGTCCGGTCTCGGAATTTTCGAATCGCTGAACAGAGGCGGATCCAGAAATCTGGCAACACTGGATTTTCTCCATTTTAACCTATGTTAAATAATCGATTTTTGTTGATAGCCCCTACAAGAGTCGATACGTTTCTAAAGGTTTAAATGGGAAATACAAGGTTGCCAATCTCCCGCCATTCCCGGGAAGGGCTCCTCGCCACCAGATTGAACTTCGCCAAGAGCCGCGGAGTGTGGCCCGTTTCGCGGTCGCATCCGTGGACTCGCGGAAATGTCGCGGAAATGATGTCCGGTCTCGGAATTTTTGAATCGCTGAACAGAGGCGGATCCAGAAATCTGGCAACACTGGATTTTCTCCGTTTTAACCTATGTTAAATAATCGATTTTTGTTGATAGCCCCTACAAGTGTCGATACGTTTCTATAGGTTTAAATGGGAAATACAAGGTTGCCAATCTCCCGCCATTCCCGGAGAAGGGCCCCTCGCCACCAGATTGAACTTCGCCAAGAGCCGCGGAGTGTGGCCCGTTCCGCGGTCGGACTCGTGGGCTCGCGGAAAAGTCGCGGAAATGTCGCGGAAATGATGTCCGGTCTCGGAATTTTTGAATCGCTGAACAGAGGCGGATCCAGAAATCTGGCAACACTGGATTTTCTCCGTTTTAACCTATGTTAAATAATCGATTTTTGTTGATAGCCCCTACAAGTGTCGATACGTTTCTATAGGTTTAAATGGGAAATACAAGGTTGCCAATCTCCCGCCATTCCCGGAGAAGGGCTCCTCGCCACCAGATTGAACTTCGCCAGGAGCCTGAGTGTGGCCCGTTTCGTGGTCGTATCCGTGGGCTCGCGGAAAAGTCGCGGAAATGTCGCGGAAAGTCGCGGAAATGATGTCCGGTCTCGGAATTTTTGAATCGCTGAACAGAGGCGGATCCAGGAATTTGGCAACCCCGGATTGTTTTTTTTTAAAGTTATGAATATTTTGCCTTAAAATTATCACATACACCAAGGAAAATTGTGCTTATAATTTGCAAATTAGAAAGAAACCATGAAAAAAGTTTTCAAAAAAATCCCTGATCGCATCGTGGTTCATCCCCCCGAGAAATTCCGGATGATTTCGCGGAGCTTCCGGAGTTTTCCAGTGCTTCCGGATCGCCATAAAAAAGTCAGTGCCTTTTCCGAAAAAAATTCCTGACCAGTAGACACCCTGCCTTCAGCGACATTAGCGGATCCAGGAATTTGGCAACACCGGATTTCCTTCATTTAAACCTGTGTTAAATAATCGATTTTTGTCGGAGCATCTGGCCCCTACAAGAATGGATACATTTCCATAGGTTTAAAAGGGAAATGCAACGTTGCCATTTTGCTGGATCCGCTAATGTCGCTGAAGGCAGGGTGTCTACTGGTCAGGAATTCTGGAAAAGGCACTTTTGACGGCGATCTGGAATTAAGTACTGGTAAGTCCGGAAGTTCCGCAAGATCAAACGGAATTCCTGTGGGGGTTGAACCACGATGCGGTCAGGGATTTTTTTGTTAACTTTTGATATGGGTTCTTTCTAATTTGCAAATTTTATGCAAAATTTTCCTCGGTGTATGTGTAAGGCAAAAATTCATAACTTTCCTGAAAAAGGACACACACCCAAGCGCCATGCGACGTTTAATAATGTCCGCCGCCATTTTATTGACATTTTTGGTTGAATGTGTTTGAAAATTCCACTGAATTTCATTTGCAGCTCGAAGAAAATTCGGTGAAATTTTCGGGCAGCTTCGATGAACAATTTCTCTATCAAACAATAAAATGGCGGCGGAAATTCTCAGACGCCGCATGGCGCTTGTGATACTTTGGCCGGGAAGGTGACGATACGGCGTTCATTCTTCGCACGACCGTAAAAGAAGTGTCGAAGGAAAGGCTCACCGGCTCATGAACGACACGGATTCCAGGACTTTCCCGACACGCCGCGAGTGTCGAATTTCGAGCACCGGCCATTTCCCCGAACTGCTGACGCAGCGTTTGATTTTATCAGGCACTCACACTGTTGCCCTTAATTTTCTCGGATTTCCGCGTTTTTTACGCGTTCTACGCCTCGCGGAAGAGCGAAACACCGAGAGCAGCGAATACGAAGCTCGGTCGTAAAATAACTCATCTCCATGATACATCGAGCCGAGACGCTCATCGGATCTTTCGCGCGATCCTCCACGTGTGCTCGCGAAATTGGGTTGAATATCAATTTGCAGCTATTTTCCTAAACGCGAGCTACTTCCAAGATGAGCCGGTGGGCCGGTGTTGCCGAACCTCCGGGAAAACGCCCGTAGACCCGTCGGAAATTAACTTATTAATGAGGCGGTTTGGCAGCGTGGCAGTCGAGCCGAGCAGGGCTAAATTATGAGTGTTGGTGGTTGCGAAGATGCTTTGGTGGAGCGTAATTTGATTGAAACCGCGCTGCCGGCTGCCCCCCTGCCCCCTCCGCCCGGCCCCGCTGTCGGATCATCCGGCCCGAGGGACCGATGCTCCCGTGCTAAGGAAAAACGTCGTATGAACCCTCAGGCGTTGCCAAATTTCCTCTGATAAATCGCTAATTTTCTGGAAAATTTTTAAATATTTTTCTGCCAATTTCTCAGATAATTTTGCTTGTAATTTGATCTAAATAGTCTGAAAATTTCAAGAAAAAATATTCACAATTTTCCTGAAAAATAAACATTTTATCGAAGGAAATTTGGCAACTCTGGAATGTTGATACGGCGTTTTTCCTTAGCACGGCAGAATGAGGCGGCGTATCGAGCGGTCCGGCAACAGCGCGGAGTAGGTGCATGTGTCGCTTCGGGAGCGGCTAAAAGCCGCCGAGCACATTGCTCTAAGTGTATTGGAAAAATAAAAGTGTCCGTGTTAATTGGCTCCCTTTGAGAGCCGTTTCGCTTAATAGCCAATATGGCGGCCCGGCCATTAGTTCTAATGGAAATTTTTGCGCGTCCCGGATTAATCGCGATGTTCGCGCGATTTATTCGCGCAAATGCGCCCGCCGCCGCCGCCGCGGCCCGGCCCGATAACGCTGATGGGCACCAGTGGCGTGGCGTGAATTGCGATGTATCGATTGTTATGCCATTTAAACCTATGGAAAAGAATCGATAAATAGGATGTTCGCAGCGAACACCTTAATAATCGATTCTTTACCATAAGTTTAAATGGCATGACAATCGATAGATCGCAATTCACGCCACGCCACTGATGGGCACCCGGAGCAGCGGCGCGGCGACACGCGGCGAATGCATTAGTGTCCCCGGGAAAGCGGCGCGTTGGATTAAAAAGTAAAAACCAGGGAAAATCGTGTTAATGAAGACGCGCCCCGAACTGAAATTCAATTTCGTCCCCCCCCCCTCCCCCAAGCGAGTGTGTGTTTTCCGCGCGGGGATAGTGGTGCGACCTGTTATCGCTCGGTGAGTCGTAAATTCTTCAGCGAATCGCCCGCTACTCTTCGCTTTGAAAAGCGTCTGCTGTCGTTGGGGTCGCTTGCGAATGTGACGTGGAAAGTGGTCGCTAATTATCTGGTTCCAACATCAGGTGTAATAATTAATAGGTTTTTTTTAATTTTTTTTTTTTTTTGTTTAGGAGAAAAGATTACTAACATTTGTACATAGATAGGACATCTTCACTTGAGCACATTGGTGGATCCAGCAAAGTGGCAAAATTGTCTTTTCTCCCTTTAAATGTATGGGATGTACCGATATTTTTTTTTTCTTTAGAAGAAAATATTAATAATAACATTAGTGCATAGATAGTACATCCTCACTTGAGCTCATTGATGGATCCAGCAAATTGGCAACATTGTCTTTTCTCCTTTTAAATGCATGGAATGTATCGATTCTTCGAGGGACTTGGTGCTCCGACAAGAATCGATTATTTAGCGTAGGTTTAAAGGGAGGAAATCTGGTGTTGCCAAATTGCTGGATCCGCCCTGCTTGAGCTCTTTCCGACTATTATTGAGGGGCTTGGAGGACAAAGCTCATTAGTGCAGTTTTTGAAAAAATTGAGACATTAATGATTTCATGAAAATCTATTCTCAATGCAGAATTTGCTCCTAAATTCGCTCCCAAATTCCAAATTTTAAGCATCAAAAAGTCAGTTTGAACTTTCTTTCCACCATAAGGATCCACATAACTTCGAAACTTCAAACACGAATTCCTCGAAATAGTAAAAACTGCACGTATGCGACTTGTCCTCCAAGCCCCTCAATTCTAATTTTTGAATTTCTGGCTTTGATTTTAATGTTAGCTGCAATTGATACCTTCTCTTCTTCTAATTGGCGATAATATTGAATAAACTTTACCACGTAGTATAAAAAAACCTGGGCCATATTTTGAAAATCTGAAAAGAGTTGGCTTATCTAGAGGCAATTGGACGTATTTCTATCAAACGGAACTAAGCGCCACAGGGGGAGGAAGGTAGAGGGGGGCTTGGATTGGCGGCGGAAACCGAGCGTCGGGCTCATTCCGTTCTATACTCGCAATGCTTTTCCATGGCGCTTAGTTCCGTTTGACAGAACGCGCTATCCGGCATTCTAAATTCCTCAAAAGGAACTCAAATTGGCGCTTAGTTCCGTTTGATAGAAATACGTCCAATTGCCCGTCGATAGCTGCAAAAATCATGAAAATCGGCCCGGTAGAACGCTGGAACTAAGCGTTACCAGTTTCGCAAAATTAGGAGGTCTTGGAGCTTATAGTATAGAAGATGTCCACCGTAATAGTTATGAAATGTTGATGAAGAAACGTTTTTTGATGCTGAATTTCTTTACTTGTCTAGTCTACAAGTCTATTCGATCCCGCAACCCCTCGCGAAAAAGGCACAATACTCGCGCGAATACCAACTGCCAAGTTGATCCTCTTATCAATGGCCTCCGGTGCCGAGGCGAGCTCCGCAAAAATGATATTACGATCGCGGGGACTGCGATTTGATCCCACGGCGCACAAGGGATGGAGTCAATGAATGAAATTGGACATGAATTTTTTGACAGAAACTGCAAATTTAGACGTTTATTCCGTCAAACTTTAAAGTTCAAGGGGTGCTTTTTGAATAGAATTTTACGAGAAAACCAATGGGACAATTTTGAAGACCTCGAGATCTTGTAATATCGGAGTTATAAGCTTTTAAAGTTTCCAAATTTTGTCCGACTTCTCTCATCGATTTGATGCGCTGTGCGGCGAGGAGACGGGGCGGACAGGGGATGCCGGGCACTGATCCGGCATAAATAATTACGGGTCCTCGCGACCTGTCCCTCTGCTGAATCGGCTGAAACTGCTGAAATATACGTCGTCCCGCTAAGCTCAGGTCGCGAGCTTTGAGCTTTCGATCCCGGACTCCGGATCCACCCCCGACGTTGTCGATTGGACGCGTTTATGTTGAAACGGTGGCGGATCCAGAGTGAGTCGGAGGCTGATGTCAGGTGGAGGGTCGGGGGGGGCGACTACCAGAGGAAGGCAGTTTTAAGCAGTTTTATACAATGTGCATTTTAAGTGAAATTGGCGTAATACCTCTTTCAGCTAATTTATTTTACACTGGAAAAAAAATACACTGGATCTAGAGTCCAGACTCTTGAAAACATGGACAAGGAAAAATACTCTTGATTCAATCAGATTTAAGCTTAAATCAAAAGGAAATCCGCTCAAATTAAGAGGCTTGGTTCTTGATTTAAGCTTAAATCTGATTGAATCAAGAGTATTTTTTCTTGTCGATGTTTTTAAGAGTCTGGACTCTAGATCCAATGTGTTTTTTTTTCCCAGTGTAAATGGATTAGGTATTTACTTCTGTGTGTGGAGTAACCTTTGGTTTTGTAAACTTTGGTTACATAGTTCTGTCTTGAAACCATCTCAGCAAATTTTAAGAGCATTTTCTCTCTCCCTTTTTTCTCTCTTCCCCCTTTTCTCCTCTTTTCGTCCGAGGGGGATTGGCAAGGTCTGATGGCTCATACGGCATTCTTCCACAGCACGGCAGAAGTAACGTGCCCCGACTGCCCCGATGATTCCCGTCACACCATCGCACATCGGTCACACCGGCCACTTGGTCGTTGCCTCGCTGAAAGAGCACAACTCCATTCTCACGTGAGCCTCAGCGAGCGTTATAGCAAACGGACGATACGGTTCATCTGCCGGTGAAATTACGCCTTTGCATGAGCAACGCGAACCTCTGGGGCGTTCCCCTCGGTCGGCCGATGACCGTTTTCCGCGGCGCTAATGGTCATTTCCCGGACCGGACCTCGGACACCTCGGAGGTCCAGCACCCCGGACGAGGAAGCGACGACGGTCACGACGACCGGCGCCCTCCCCGCGAAGGGCGCCGCGCACGCTATTAATTGAAAATATAAGTGCAGAGCGCCTCTCGCCTCTCGCGGGCGGCCAACGGAGCCAAGTGCAAAGATCACCGCCGAGCCGCGGCGCCTTCGCGCCAAGTGTCGTAAAGCGCGAAACGGCGTTGCCAAATTTAAAGCATGGTGTCTAACGGGGAAAAGAGGGATTGATCAAGGAATGAAAATTTACAGGGCAAATCAGGGAATCTGTTCCAGAAATTTGGAATCTCTTCTTCTACCGCATGGGAATCATTTCGTTTTTAAGTTTGTCGGTCGAGTACTGATCGCCGACATAATCAAATAATCAAAATCGTCAAAATGGAGCTTTTATTAACCAGGTAATATAACATCAGGAACGCTCTTGGAATTAATATTTTGAATGTGCGCCAAAGAAATGGGGAAAATATTGATTAAAATCGATCTTCATTTATGGAACTCTGGATAATTGTGATCTGTTTCCCCAGAAAATCATGGGGAAGTGGTAGAAAACTGTGGTTTTTCATCAGGGGATGAGCTCCTGAAAATGAGGGAAAATCAGGAAATGAGCTCCTGAAAATCAGGGAAAAATCAGGGAATGAACCTGGTCAATAATTCTAGACACCATGATTTAAAGTCGTATTCCGTGCAACGTAGCTTTTCGAATTTAGGGGGCGGTGGCAACCTGGAAAACAGGGACTGAATGCCATTTTCCATAATTTGATCTCCGAAGAAGGAAATTGTACTGCGTCTAAAGTTTAGAGAAAGTCAACGTATTTTTTGAAAAAAAACAAGGGGGTGGGGAATTTTTGAAAAAAGAGCGGGAGTTTTGTCCGAAGGTCTAGGAAATTCAGGGAATTACTACATTTTGGAGTCAGGTGCCAACGAAATTTGTTGTGAAACCCCTCGCAAATTGCACATTAACCAGGAGAATCTTGGGCATTTCTAACCGAAAATTTCACTGATTTTCCCTCACATCGCATGCAAAAATTGGAAAAATTTATGATAAAATTGCACCTGTACTTTTTTGTAAAACAGGTTAATTGTTGGAGTCAATTTGGGAACCTTCAAATGGAGTTACTTTCCTTCTTACGGGAGACGACGAATTATGACAACCCTCCCACAACCAAGATTCGAACCCGAAACCTTCTGAAGGTGATTCGTTTAGTTTCTACTTTGGTTGAACTGGCATGGGATACATCGCATCGGTGAGGTCAACAATTTCGGGAGTTTTTGAATTTTTAGCCAAAAAAAGGACGATAACCCCTGTGTATGAGGCTAAAAAATCAATCTAAACCAAATGATTCGCAAAATGAAGGAAAATGACAGCAAAATATTATTTGGAAAGAAACCTCGCATTCGATACAGAAATCGGTAGTGGCTTTCGTCGTTTTTTGGCCAAAAATTCAAAATCTGCCGAAATTGACCTAATCGATGCGACATATTGCATGGCAATTCGACCACGCCAGAAAGCTTGGCGACTCACCTGAAGAGGGAACACTGGAAAAAAAGTCGCTTGGATCTAGAGTCCAGACTCTTAAAAACATCGACAAGAAAAAATACTCTTGATTAAATCAGATTTTTCCTCGAATCGAAGAGAGCCTCTTGATTTAAGCGGATTTTTTTTTTTTATTTTAGCAAAAAGACAGATTGAACCAAGAGTATTTTTTCTTGTCGATGTTTTTAAGAGTCTTGACTCTCGATCCAAGCGACTTTTTTTCCAGTGAAAGTCAGTGAGAGTAAATCCCAGATGAGTTGGTTTGAGCATTTTTTAATGGATCCCGGGTGGTTGACCGGAGCGCGGCAACGATGGTGGCGCGGCCGGAGCACCGCGGCGGTGGTAATAATTATTAAGAAGTGGTTGTGAGTTGCGGCTCGGATAATGCTATAATGGTCTAATGGACGGCCGGCCCGCCGCCCTCCCCGCCCCCCTCACACTCCCGACGACCGGCCAATCATCATCATTACGCCTCGACCTCCGAGAAATTACGTCATTTTTATTTCTCCGACGCCCTCGCGGGACCATGTCACGCCTCGCCGCCCTCCCAACTTCGGGGGTGACGTACCGCGAGAGATGTCGCAGCCCTTCCGATGTGAAGATGTATCTTAATTCGTAAGTTGTTGAAATTGGTAGACAAAGCTGTAGACAAAGAAGACATATGGAGTATGGAGCGATATTATTCACTGGAAAAAAAAAAAAAAACACATTGGATCTAGAGTCCAGACTCTTACAAACATCGACAAGAAAAAGTACTCTTGATTCAATCAGAATCTAGCTTAAATCAGGAACCAAGCCTCTTAATTTAAGCGGATTTAGTTTTGATTCAAGCAAAAATCCGATTGAATCGAGAGTATTTTTTCTTGTCAATGTTTTCAAGAGTCTGGACTCTAGATTCAATGTGGTTTTTTTCCCAGTCAGAGAATTTTAATAAGTCAGGGAAAATCTTGAAATGTCCGGGGAAATGACGAGAACGTAGAGGAAAAATTGTTGATTCACCTTTATTTGCTTCCCAGAATGGATTTGACGCTTGGAAACAACACATTTTGCCTGAAAACTATTTTAACCCCTTGCCCCGTGAAGTAGGAATTCGCCGACTATGTATTTTTGGCCGGATTGCATATCTTCGAATGTTAGGAAATTTTGGCCGTATTTTTGCCCATTTTGTGAATTGACCGATCAAAAGTCTGAAAATTACTCCAACGGGCCATTCGTTTATTCTAAATGCAATCCATCGCTAATTGACGAAAGTTCCCTACTGACCGACTTCGGACGAATTATTTGCAAAATTTTGAACGAAACTCAAAAGTATCAAAACAATGTACGGGTTATGTAAATACATTTCACATCTTACTTTTTTATTTTTTCTGAAAGTCTCTCATACTTTACAATTTTTTCAAAGTTTTGCTCATAAATTTTTCTAGTATCTTGGATTTGCTTGCTGCATACCCAACAATAGGAAGAGTTTCCACTTTACCAACAATAAGACCAAACTGAATTGACTGTAGCGCCTTGACGCAACTTTCTGTGTTCCATAGATGTGCGTGTTGCATGCTCAAAATTGCACTTTTGCTTTTCTCACATCCTCAGAGATGCAGGGGACACGTCATTGGACTACGTTTTGCAATTTGGAACTATAAATTCTAGCTTGGTTTTAAAACAACGTATGTGCCAGTAGTTTCCCTATGCACACAAGTGTTTTCCCAGAAGAGCCATAATTTATAGTTCCAAATTGCAAAATGCAGTCCATTTGTAGCACTCTCTTGACAGAGTCCCTACGTAGGGAGAGTATTGCCCCTTAGGATCCCATCTTTGTACTCGTGGAATCCAGTAGGCGAAAACGAAGCTAGAGGGAGCCACGTGCCCCTACATTCCAGCATTGCGGCATAGTCTCTAAAAACTAAATGTCGAAGAGGCTCCAGCCGGGAAACTTGGAAAAATCCCGGTGATTCGGCAAGGCAGCAAAGACTACTGAACATTCTCACCCCGGTTTAAGACCTTAACACGGGTATCGACTGCATAATCCTCTGAAGCGACGCAAAACACGAGGCCCTGCAGTTTTTTTTAAAGCTCCTCTCCGTGCGTAGCATGTTCCGAGGCAGAGGGAGCCTTGCAAAAAGCGGATTTCGAGAAACCCTACCCAACCCCCCCCCCCCCCCCCCCTCGAGTGCCGATGCAACTTTTCGCCCGAGCAGGTATCGTAATGCGTTTAATTCCGTCCGATGTTGTTTAAGCCCTGCGTTTTGCTACCCGCGCGAAATCGAGCCATGGACTCGGACTGCATCACACGAAAAGGAGCTACTGTTTCTAGCTCATTATTGAGACACAGGGTGTCTTTTGGTCCGGAAACTCCGGAAATAATATTGATTCTCTGAGGGCGAGTCGGTGGCACCGAATCAGTACGGAAATTCCGCAAGAAGCTCCGGAAGTTTTCGCTTCATGCCACGCGCGTTTTTTGAGACGGCTTAGGAACTTTTAGTGAGATATTTCATGGATTTTCACGGGGCTGTGAAATGTTTCATGTTTTTCAGGGGATAAAGTAACCAACCTGCACTCCAACACACACAGATAGAAAAAAGTCACAATTTTTACAGTTTGCGAAACATGGAAAAGAGCCGGTATTTTTCAATACCTTTCATACATTTCTGAAAGTTCATGAAATATGTTACGTGAAATTTCAAGATTTTTCATGAAAAATGAAATTTCAAGATTTTATTTTTCATGAAAAATTTCAACCCTGCTTATAGTAAAACAGGGTTGCCACTGTCAGGAAAAGCTGGGAAATATCAGGGAAGTTTAAAAAGTCAACGAGAACCTGGAGAAGTCACTAGTCAGGGAAAATGACAATATCACAGGGAAAAATCGTTAATTCATCTTATCAGCTTTTTAGAATGGGTTCGACGTTTAAGACAACAAATTTTCGCCCGGAAACTACTTCAAATCATGTATTTTTGACCATATGTATGGCATATGTTCAGTTATCAGAGAATTTTTCCTAAACTTGTCAGGGAAATATCCGGGAATTTTATTTCAAAATCGTGTGGTAACCCTGTCATAATGCGATGATTTTATTCCTACTTGTTCACTATCCCGGTAGGAAAACGAAAGTTGCGGCGGACTTTGGTCTATGAACTGTTTCTCTAGCTTTTGAATTGTATTTTCAAAATTTTGTCGTAACCCTGTCATAATGTGATGATTTTATTCGTACTCGTTCACTATCCCGGTAGGAAAACGAAAGTTGCGGCGAACTTTGGTCTATGAACCGTTTCCCTAGCCCGAACAAAAGCCCACGGCATTTTTCCGAGCTTTTCCTGGCCGGGCTCAATTCGCCAACTCGGTCAGCGCTAATGTATGCAAAGATACTTATCCGCGGGTAATGCACCGTAGCGCGAGGGCCGCCCACGCTCGCCAGGTTGCGGCCGGCGGATTAACGGCGCAATCCGAGCCCGCGCAAGAACAGCTCAAGTCCTATAGGAACCGCGTGCGGACTTACGCGGTTTTCGCCGGGCGCGGCGCGAGTTGGGGAAGCCAGACGTCCCGTCTGCCCGAATTCTTATCCTGTTATCCGGTCGTTATCTCCGGATCGGCCGAATTAATCGGGCTTAATCCGGTGTGACCGAAATGTGCGACTGCTTTTGCCGGGTTTCACTGACTCCTGCTTCGCAACAGCTGTGTTTGTTGTGGCGGGGGAGGAGATTTCTCGTCGATGCACCTAGAGCGCAGTACAGGAAAACGGGGGAGCTAAAATAATGCTTTGCAGTGTCGTGCCAGGGTGGTGAAAATTATTGGTCTATACGTCTGAAACAAAGTCTATTGGTCATATTCCCAGTCGTTCCATAAACAGATCCTTTCCTTGAGCCGCCTCGTTCGGTTTACATACGTAGGGTCAAGAAGATCCTTGTAAAAACGAAACAATTTAGGGCAGAGCCGATTCTCGATCAAATAGATTAGAGGACAATTTTTGCACACCTCAAGTACAATTCCCAATCTTTCGGACGAAGGAACGTAACTGTATTTCAAGGTTGCGAAAACTGATTCGAACAATTAATTTATTTTACCAAGTTGTACCTGCGCAATTTGTATCGAAAGTTTTCTGATTTCTGCATGAAATCTGAGGAAAAATCGATTTTTGCATGAAATTTGAAGAAATATCGATGTTTGCGTAAAATCTGAGGAAAAATCGATTTTTGCATAAAATCTGAGGAAACATCGATTTTTGCAATGAATCTGAGGAAATGTCAGTGAAACTTTCGGTCAGGAAGGTAACATACAATTTGCGAGGGAGAAATTTGGCAACATTGAAATGAAGTTACGTTCTTTCGTTAGGGAAATGACGAATTGTCTTTTTATGATTTTAGTTTGAAAGCTCAGGGCTTTCTTATACCTCGTTCTATCACAGTTTAAACCCTAAGAAAAGGTACTGTCTAAGGAAAGATAATGATTAAGACCCTACGTTAGGATGTAAATTAGTGTCTTTCGCCATTACGTATACCGACCCCCACTCCGATTAGCACAATCATAACGTCGTCCGCGAATCCTCCGAGTTTTCGCGCCAACCGGCCGAATTCGAGATTCCACCCCCGCCCCCCACGAAATAATGAAAATTTAGCCGGGGCCCCCGTTAATACGGAGGAAATTCGGTCACCGGAAACGCGAGGGGGTTCGCGGTAGCGGGGGGGGGGGCGGCTAGTGAACTTAGCCCCCCCCCCTTCTCTCCGGCCGGGGTGAAAATTACGGCGCAGAAACGTGCGACTTGCATGTTAACGAAACAATTTAGGGCCGCTCCTCGACTCCTCGAGGCCCCCTCTCGGGCCGCCAAATTGCGCGTTCTGTCTCGCTCTCGCTCGTGTAATTGCTGTCGCTCCTCTTTGTCTCGCTTTCGTGTCGTTCCTTATCTCGGATCCCCCCCCCCCCCCCGCCACGGCCGTGTTGCCTAGGATTGCTGCTCGAGAGCTAGGGCGGGATTTTGCCTCCGTGGGAGACGTAAATGAAAGTATGAAATGAACACTACGTCACATTTATTTTGTCTTATTTTAGAAAGTTCTTGTGCGGTTTTTCGGTTCTCTAATTGAAAGGAATAGATGTTGCTCGAAATGGTATGCGGCAAATCGGAAAAATCTTCGCAAAATTTTTGAAAGAAAGTCTATCTTATCTTTTGCCTGTGTAGGAGCCGTAAATGAAAGTATGAAATGAACGCTATGTCACATTTGTTTTGTCTTATTTTAGAAAGCTCTTGTGCGGTTTTTCGGTTCTCTAATTGAAAGAAATGGATGTTGCTCGAAATGGTATGCGGCAAATGGGAAAAATCCTTGCAAAATTTGTGAAAGAAAGTCTATCTTATCAGTCGAAATACCGTCATAATCCAAGGGCACCAAAGGATTTCAATTTTTAAAGATAGGCCTCATAGTAAGAAAAAGTAACTGACATTTTGTGTTAATATGGGAAGTAGAGCACAAAGTAACCTAAACGTGTGGTTAACATTTGAACCGAGTTTAACAGAAAGGAACCAAGCCACATCAGCCATTGCCAAATTTAACTGGGCAATTAAATTTTTTACGAGAGAACGTTTGTTCGGATTTCTTTGAAAATTTTAAGGAATTTGCTTCGTACCATGGAGAATTTTCACTAAAATTTGCACGAAAATCCGCACAACCGTTTGCATGTAAAAAATTAAATTGCCCGATTAAATTTGGCAACAGTTGATGTGGCTTGGTTCCTTTCTGTTTAACGCGGTCCATTTGTGGTCGGGTTTTCTTTGGACCACATTTATCAATAATCTTTCAGTTGTTTGGAAAACTTTCAACCTCATTAAAAATCAGGCGCGAACCACAAGAATCAAACGTGGATCGCGTTATAGTAATGGTTCAATGCTCTTGCCCTTTGCAAGTCACAACTTCTTAGTGGCCCTAAAAGAAACAAGATTGCATTAGTTCAGCAGGACAGCTTTCTTCATCACCCGATGTTTCTGATTGCCTTGCGGTTTCGGTCGATTTAGTCAAAAACTTGGTCGATCGACCAATTCCTTCAGGATGATCTAACCGAAATAAAGTAAGTCATAGTAACCTACACAAGGAAATTTAAGCAGAAAGGAACCGAACTACATCAGCTCCTGCCGAAATTCAATCTGGCAATTTAATTTTTTACATGAAAACGGTTGTGCGGATTTTTGTGCAAATTTCAGTGAAAATTCTGCTTAGTACGAAGCAAATTCCTTAAAATTCTCAAAGGAATCCGCACAAACGTTCTCTTGTTAAAAAATTACATCGCCCAGTTTTTGAGCAATAGCTGATGTGGCTTGGTTCATTTCTGCTAAACGCGGTCCATTTCTCACTGTGCACCCTGCTTAGTCCAAGTTCACCCCAAAGAGCACGTCTATTCGTCGTTTCCCAAACGAAGGAACGTAATTCCATTCCAAGCTTGCAAAGCTGACTAACACAATTCAATTTAATTACAAGAATATACCTGTAAAATTTACGTGCACAATTTTTCAGATTTTTGCATGAAGTACGAAGAAAATCAGCGACAATTTCAGTCAAAAATTACAAAAATTTTCTTGCTGAAAACGCAATTAGCGAGGGA
This sequence comes from Bemisia tabaci, assembly GCF_918797505.1. NCBI lineage: Eukaryota > Metazoa > Arthropoda > Insecta > Hemiptera > Aleyrodidae > Bemisia > Bemisia tabaci. The sequence goes on from NC_092802.1 coordinate 5,323,579, forward strand.
ACATTTGACAACATTGGAATGTAGTTACGTTCTTTCGTGAGGGGAACGACGTATTCAGTCAAAATATCCTCTCAATATGACTTACAAGGCGGCAACCCCGCTCTCTCTTTTAAATCTTCACTTTAACCCTTTCTTTCCCGTATCCTTCCTGGTCCCGTCATTTTCTCTTACATAGGTTGAGTTACGGAACTGCCGGCTCTTTACTGTAGGTACGATTTTACGTGTCCGGCATACAACGGAGATGAAGAATCTGCACACCGTCCCCCCCTCTTCCCTTTCACCCTCAACTGGAACAAGTCGTCGCGCTACCGACATAACAACGTAACTCCGTACGCGAGAACCTTGCCGTGAAGTTAAGTTCATACTTTCCAAGTCCCACGTGAAAATGGATTTACGACGGTTCGTCATTAGACTGACGAAGTCCTCACGTCACCCGTTTTACGTCATAAACGGTGCGGGTTAATTTCAGGGGAGACCGAGGCTCCCCGGGGAGCGCCGGTGCTGCCGTGTTGAAGAAAAACGCCGTATGAGCTTTCGGATGTTGCCAAATTTCCTCTTGGAAAATATTTATTTTTGAAGAAAATTATGAACATTTTCCCTTGAAATTTGTAGACGATTTAGATCAAATTACGAACAATATTCTCTGAAAAATTATCCGAAAAACATTCACGAATATCCTCGAAAATTCGTGATTTGTCGAAGGAAATTTGGCAACGCCTGAAGGCTCGCACGGCAGTGTCGCCCGACCTCTCGATCGCGTGGCTGTGACACCGTAAAATCCTGATTTCGCGTGCTCCATGTCGTCGCTATTTTGGCGTAAGCGCGTATCTCGATTTTCACTTGAACCCTGTTCTCCGTATAATTCCATGCTTCTCGGGGCTCATCTGGAAATAGAGATAGCTCTGCGTCTGAAAACCGCCGATGTGGCAGACGCGAGCAATCTGAGCAGAGGGTTGTAAAAATATCATTGTCGCGTCGCTTTCGTCGAGTCTTTGTTAGGCGGACAATGTGCGGAGTTAGCGCACGTATGTACTATTGTGAGTGGTGCCGTTCCAAGGCAAAACGTCGTATGAGGCCTCGGACGTTGCCACATTTCCTTCGATAAAAACCGAATTTACCGAGAAATTATTGGATATTTCTCTTCCGATTTTTCTTCCAATTTTGTTCGCAATTTAATCTATAATATCTGAAAATTTCAAGGATAAGAATGCATTACTTTAGTCAAAAATAAATATTTTATTGGGGGAGATTTGGCAACGTTTAAAGGCTCATAAGGCGTTACACGGTCTCCGCAACAATTTAATGGTCTTGCAACATTTGCACGATCTGGTAGTTGTATACTGACAGATAAGTTCGAGGAACTACTATCACGGACAAAAGTAAACTAATTTCTGATGTTGCCGAAGAAATTTGAACTGCACCGATGAAGAAAAAGTCTGAAAAACAGGAAGCTAATGTTGCCTGTAGCTTGCCTTAAAAAGTTACAAAACCTTAATATTTTGTTCTTTTTTTCCAGTGTTCTTTGTGAGGTAGTTTTACAGAGTTTCATTAAATTTTAACCGTCTTAGGTAAACTTAATGATAGATGCCTTTGAAATATTGCTTTTCCTATATGCTAATTTTCTTTATTTGTTTCTTTTTCCAGGTAAGTTTCCACCTCTTTTCGTCCAATATTCGAGTTTCTCTACACGTAAGTCCTCATAAGATTATTTACATTTTATAATAAATGTCAGAGTGTATTCGATATTTGTTTTGATGTCCGGGTAGGTGTAGGTCTCAGTTCTAACACCAAATGGAAAAGTTTAGAATAGATGATATACTTTTAACCGCGCCTTACCAAATGAAAAAACATGACGTCTTTTCCGTGATCGAACCAACGAGAACAGAAATAATATATGTTGGAACAAGGAAAACGATCCGCGTTGATGACGGCGCAGAGATACAACTATTCGTACTTGATGGATGTCCGTGCTGTATTCACAAAATTGAAGGCGCGATGGCGCGAGGCGTGAACTCGCAATGCTTTATTTTATTCTGGCAAATTATTGTAATTCCTTCCGAGGATCCTTTTCCAAGTTACACTGCTGAATTCTACACGAGGTTGGCAAATGTTGTCCTTTTCATGCTGCCAATTCCTGTTTTCCGCGTTCCGAAACGCCACTAAAAAATCAGGCAAACGGAATCAACGCAACATGAAAATAGAGCAGGAGAAAGGCAGCGCATTGATGACGGCGCAGAGATACAACTATTCGTACTCAATGGATGTCCGTGTTGTATTCACAAAATTGAAGGCGCGATGGCGCGAGACGTGAACTCGCAATGATCCCCGAGTGAGGTGTATCTCGGATTCAGGAAAAAGTTAGAAACGGAACCCGATGAGGTCTATTTTATCTTCGGCTATGCTGGTCGAGAAGCCCTTGAAGCACCACTACATATAAGACAAACGGAAACAAACAAAATATGGAAATTGAGCAAAAGAAAGAATGCGCGTTGATGACGGCGCAGAGATACAACTATTCATACTTGATGGATGTCCGTGTTGCATCTGTAAAATTGAAGGCATAGCGCGAGGCGTGAACTCGCAATGCTCCGTTCCATGCTGCCAAGGCATTTCTTAGATTCGGGAGAAAAAATAAAAAAACGAGGCCCGAATACGTCTCACCTATGATGACTGATGAATGTCTGAGTGAGTTTTGACCACGCGAGATTTCGCAATTTAAGCTCGGATTACCAAGCACTGGGAAAAAAACACATTGGATCTAGAGTCCAGACTCTTGAAAACATTGACAAGAAAAAATACTTTTGATTCAATCAGATTTAAGTTTAGATCAAGAACCAAGCTTCTTAATTTGAGCGGATTTCCTTTTGATTTAACCTTAAATCTGATTGAATCAAGTGTCCTTTTTCTTGTCAATGTTTTCAAGAGTCTGGACTCTAGATCCGATGTGTTTTTTTTTTTTCCAGTGAACCAACGGCTCAAATTTCTTTTCCATCAGTCATCACCAGGCGAATCTGAGCGTTGACCTCTGAAAGTAACTTTTACACCATGGGAACGATTGCAGTGCGTAGTCTTGAAAATATTTTGTCCTAGCATGAGAGTTTTTTTTCGGCTTTCACCCTAAATAGGCGCATAGACATCATCCGAAACTGTGAACTCATTTGCTCTTCCCGATTGGCGGGAGGTTCAAAGGAGCATCGATGAAAACGGACGAAATGGGTAAGAGGGTGGAAGTCCGAAAGCATTTGCCCGTAAAGCAAGTGAAAAAGTCATCAAAGCCAATCGGGTCGCCGAGTTACGGCCTGGGATCCGATGAAAGCTCAATAGTGCGGAAAGTTCCCAAATTAGAACTATCTCCTAAGACCCGAGGTTGTCATATCCTCGGGATTAATTCTCCCGACATCCCTCAAGTTTTCCTTCAAGTTATTTCAGTGGCGTGGAATGATCGATTATCGTTATTTCCCATTTGAAGGTGTGATAAAGAATCGATTATCAAGATTTTTTTGCGAACACCCTGTTCTTCGATCCTTTTCCATTGGCTTAAATGTCAGATCAATTGATTTATTGCAAATCACACCACGCCACGCCACTGTTTACTCGTATACTACTTACTGTACTTTTACTGTTAAAATTCTGAATGAGACGCTAACTCAAAGGTGATTAAAATTATCTAGGGTCAATTATAACGGTCTTTTTAAGTCAAGTAGAATTAAAGGCATTAAAACACAATCAGATTCGATTGGGAAGTCGAGTCTTAGTTTAACCACATTTTGCAATTAAGAACTATAAAAGCGCGTACCCGCTTGGGGAAATATATGGCACATATGAGGACTTATCTGTAACAATAGCGTATGTGAAAAATTACCTTTTCGAAACACATTCAAAAAACTGTTTTGGCATCGAGAAAATTTTGAGAAAATACTTGAGATGTGATCTTCGAGATCTGTACATTATGCCAGAGCCAAACATATTAAATTTTTGTGTGAACAAAACAGCTTTTTAAGCGTGTTTCGAAAAGGTAATTTTTCACATCCGCTATTGTTACAGATAAGTCCTCATATGCTATTTCTGTAATGAGCCAGAAATCATAGTTCCCAATTGTAAAATGCAGTTCAGTTGGATTGCATTTTGCAAAAAGGAACCACTAGCATTGCAATGTTGCTAAGATTGTGCAACTTCTTTTGTCTTGGAGGAAAACCCCGATTATCCATTAATAGTTTCTATTTTACTCGCTAAAAACTGTAAATTTAAGACTCAAATTACCATCTGAATTTCATAGTTTTTCACGATTTCCGCAATTTTATTGCAAAATATGAAGTTGCACAATCTGAAACGAAAATTGAGCCCTACACTTAAAAATTATTCATGTTCTCCTTGTGCTGGGAGAATAGCGCGGATCGCACGCCGGACAGCGGCTCAGCGAGGAGGAAATATTGTGACGTCATAGGTTAGATTTTGCTCTTGTTTCCCGTGTGAACCGCGGCCAGCCCTAGATTGATCAGCACTTTTCGTGAGATGCTATTGGCGTAAAGGGGCAGGACGCGCGGGACGTAGGAAGCGGCGGTGCACGGTGACGCGCGTTTTCCGGAAAATTTCTAAACTCAGTCGCTCATGTTCGCCGGGATGGGAAATGTCGCGATTCCGTGTAATGTCCAGGTGCACGTAAAATTCCATCCCTGAGTCCTCAAAGTGTTTTTCGGCGGTGTCGAATCAACCTCCGTAGACCTCTGGAATAGAGGATCAGCACATTAGAGTCGTCCGACCGTTGCCCCCGCCAAGTCACTGAGTGCGGTTCAACCCTTCCGTCAACGTTTTGAGTGAAAATTCGTCAGCAGCCTCCGCGAGACCGCCGGCATAGAGGATCAGCACATTAGAGTCGTCCGACCGTTGCCCCCGCCAAGTCCTGGTGTGCTAGCTGTAGTTTTTGTCTATTTTTGAGTTTCGGTTGTTTTGGAGAGTTTATGGAAGTTTGGAAGATTTTGAAGAAGATTTAGTTGTGTTTTTCGGTTTCGTTGTTCTGAAATTTGATTCGTGTATTCTGTCTATGATTATTAAATCAATCAATCATTCATTTAATCAATCAATTGTTGTCTTGTCATCATTCAACCATGTGAGCTATCCGTGGCTCCTAAAATTCGCGGATTGGTGGAGACCTCGCCTTTTAGGCGCCCCCGAAATATTCACGCTCTTTACGCCCCCAGAGCGAGCCCGTGTCAAGTGCGTTGCCGGGCGAGTTTTAGCCCTTTCAAGTGGTGGCCGGCTCCGGGTAGCCAAAAAACTAAACTCCCGGAGAGTGGTTTTGAGCCGACCCTGTTTGCCTCTCACATTGCCAAGCGAGAACTTAAGAATAAAATACCATCGATTTTAAGGAAAAATTTTTTTTGTGAACTGTTGTTTCGTTGTGGTCGCGAATTATGTTTTAAATGAGTCGGGTGCGAAAGAAGAAGAAGAAAAAACTTTTTGTGCGGGACTAATTCATCCGTTCCTATCCGTGCGTGAGGAAATTTCAACAAGTGACAAGATAGCCTTTTCAAAATGTCGTTTAACAACCTAATTTCCGACACCGCGGCGCAGTTTGATTTCTGTAACTCTAGTGATCATGATAAAGCAGAGAATTATGAAAAATTTGGAGAATTTCTTGTTGAATCTGAGTCAGCAAGGGGAAAATACCGCGATTCGGGTGTTGACAGTTTAATTGAATTTGGTCGCCCCAGCCTCGAAGATTATAATTTTTATGGGCCCGGTCATCAAGAATTCGATGCATTTATCCTCTCATTTGAACAAGCTAGAAGAAGGTACCAGTGGAGTGATGCAAGTTCAATCCTTTTCCTGCAAGGCCATCTCCGTGATTACGCACTTGAATATTTTATTGGTTTTATGCGCACCCTTGTTGATGAGATTCCACGAACATGGGTGTATATTAGGAAGGAGTTTGCAGCCAAATTTCATCCTGATTCACCGGTCATGAAATTTCTTAATGCGGTTCAACAACAAAATGAGTCACTCATGGATTTTATCACTCGAAAGTTCAAACTCTGTCAAGACAACAACCTAGTGCTCTATGATTGCGAATTTGTGCATGGCGTTATCGAAGGCCTTCTCCCTGAATTTTCCGGTGCCTTCCGTCAGTTTTGCCCGAATTTTACTGACAGTGAGTTTGGATCTACTGTTTTATATTTTCTTGACAACCGGCATATTGCAGAGCAGCAATTATTAATGGAAGTCCCTTCCCTTCCAATCAGCCCACACGGTGAATCCAGAGACCAACCTCAAGCAGTATCCAAAGGTCAAAATGATAAAAATTCCAAAGTCATCGTGTTTGTTCCATTCGTGAATTGTATGCAAGCTGGAGTCACGTCAGACGAAGAAAATTCCACCAGTGTTGAGGAAACCAACTCCTACCCGAAGTCGAAAGCTTTCTTCTCGATGACTAAGAACCAGGGTCATGTAGCTGACGTCACCAGTGCCCACATTTTGGAAGCTAAGGCGTCCAAATCTACTCCGAACACTATCTCAACATCTGTTTCAATGCAAATTTGTCATCAATACTTGTAATGTAACGACGTCAGAAAAATCAGTTCGTCCATACTCAATTCACCTTAAAGCTTCATTTAACCTGTGCGGTAAATTCAACTCCAACAGTGTCGCTCGTGAAGAATCGAAAGTTTTTCCATGGCAACGACCATTCATGTACCATAGGTTCCAGCTCAAAATTAAAGAAAGTATGATTCTTTCCTCTAAGGTTCCTCATAACGCCAAATTTTGGAACCTCAAGTTCAGGCCGCAGCCTTACCTATACCACCTCAGTGATAATGTTTTACCCCCTGTTAATCGGTTTCTATTGGGCACAAATAGTGTGTCTTCTAACGCGCCACTAGTTGACCCTCAAATTTCCAACTTTGGACAGTCGATCATCAGAGTACAGTTTTTTTCATCAAAGAATTCGCGGAAAATCAATCGAGCCAAAAGAAATGTGTTGAGTGCTAAATTGTTGCCAGCTTTTAAACTTAATCCGACGTTGTTCGAAGGCAATTCACCCAAACGGAAAACAAAGTCTCGTGAGTGTCATTTGGTGCGAAAATGCAAGTTTAAGAAGCAAAAAAAAAAAAACTTTTGGTTTAATAATGGACAGTCGGGAAATGACCTGATACGCGCGCGCCTCTGGAAAACGATTATACTCTTCAATTAAGAAATTAGAATGTTAAGAAATTAGTTTTAAGAATTCAGATGTGCGAGCAACACCGCATGCGAAATCATGTGTAACGGCATAAAAATTGTAATGATCATCTTTTAACTCAACCTCAGAGCAAGCAGAATCATTAGTTGACATGTGACTAGGGCATTAATTGTGTAACTCTTCACTAATTTGTCCTTAAATTTTGTTTATAATAATCAACGCTCAGTGGGTATGAGAATATTCAAACCTTGAATTGCTCTCTTCAGCTGTAACCTGTAGCCATCGCAATTTTTTTTTTTTGCAAAAAGAGACGCAGTCGTCAGTTACACGGAGGTTTGAAGTGTGTTCGCTACATTTACTCAATACTATTTTTTTTATTTCAGTTAATTTCATGTCCGAATAATTTTTTTCTCATGTTGATGAATTTTTCATGTGCCGACGGAAAAATCCGACGTACTAGATTAGAGTAAAACACAACATTTGGCTATAGAATAGGTGTTAGTGAAATATTAAGATTTCGAGGCTTTTCAATCCTCTTATTTGTATCTTTAAGATGGAGCACAGCAAACAAAAAACGCGGTCAAATATTATTTTATATTAGGTATTTTTTGGTATATATATATTACGGTCCACATTGTTTTGAACCTAGAATTTTTCTAACTACATCCTTATGAAAGTAAGGATACTTAAATGTCATTGTTTTGGTATTGGTACTTCTCAAATGCTAGGGCCTACCGAGCGCACCTTCAATGCTTCCTCACTGTTCTTTTTATCAGCCAAGTTTTACGTTCTACTATAGCCCTTTTAATTAGTGTTGTTCATCTCCATTTTTAGTTTTGTTTTGGTTTGCTACTAAGCAACATTGGCGAGTCCAGTAGATTGACAACACTGTTTTTCTCCATTTAAACCTATAGGAATGTTTCGATTTTTAGAGGGGCCTGGTGCTCCAACAAGAATCGATTATTTAACGTGGGTTTAAATGGAGGGAATCCGTTGTTGCCAAATTGCTGGATCCGCCCTTGCTAAGCATAGCAGTAAAAGCACAAATTAAAGCATATTCATATTCAGAACACGACATTCCAAATCCGTAGAAATGTTAAATTAGACAAAACCTCTGAGGCAGAGAAAATTCCGTGATCTTTCGATCACAACAATACAGGTCATTTTCTCTTTAGTCTCAATTAGTTTTTTTTTCGTTTAAAAATTTAAAAGTGCAGACCAGAGATGAAAATGTTTTAACCTCAGTTTGTTCGTTTCTACTGAGCGAAGACGCGCTGTAAATAAATGTAATAATGTGCATAGGGTTTGCGTGGAGCGTAGTTCTTTTTAGCAGTTCTTTTTAGCGAAGAACGATCTTGCCGGAAATTTAGAGTGAAGTAAATGGTTGCCAAATAGGTACTAATAATGGCGATTTGCTTCAACAAAAAAATTTTTGTCAAAACTTACAAAATTTTCGTTAGTTAAGTAGAGCATTTAAGAAACTATGATTTTTAACTTCAGTATTCTGACAAACATCGAAAACAGTTATTATTTCTAACTTCTTCCTGTATAAGTGACATGTTTATTGACTCTGTATTTATATTTCAACAAACTAGAAATAACTTGGCATCCTCAGTCTAGGCCTAGTTCTACACCATCGGTCCACTCCGACATCCGAGACTCAGAGAGAGAGGAAATCTACAGTCAGCAGTAAACGCTCCGTAACACCGAGGTATCTTATCCCCTGATCCTAGCGCCTTATGAGTAGAGACCAAGCTTGTTGAAATCAAGTTGACATGCAAACTCTCACACTGAAAGAGGCCCCAGTCTCATCGCGAAAAAACTAGGCATCAGCATTTCCCGACGAGATCTTCCACCTTTGTCACACAGACTGATCCATGGGTAGAGTAAACGTTTTCACAGTCAACTTATCGGATATCCCGTCTCCTTAGATCAGCTCTCGAGATGTGGTGGTCGGTCTGGGACTGGCCGGTTCGCGCGGAGTGCGGGAGCGGGGCTTGACTTGTGACGTCATATATAGTGTTTCCGCTGATGTGATTGCGCTGTTTTCCAAGTACAGGGATAGTGTGAATTTTTTTAAATTCTCGCCTTAGGTGCCTGCCCCCCCCCCCCCCAACGCGCGGGGTCGCGCGTTTCTGCGAACGGTGGGGGATGAAACGAAAATTGAGCCCTACACTTAAAAATTATTCATGTTCTCCTTGTGCTGGGAGAATAGCGCGGATCGCACGCCGGACAGCGGCTCAGCGAGGAGGAAATATTGTGACGTCATAGGTTAGATTTTGCTCTTGTTTCCCGTGTGAACCGCGGCCAGCCCTAGATTGATCAGCACTTTTCGTGAGATGCTATTGGCGTAAAGGGGCAGGACGCGCGGGACGTAGGAAGCGGCGGTGCACGGTGACGCGCGTTTTCCGGAAAATTTCTAAACTCAGTCGCTCATGTTCGCCGGGATGGGAAATGTCGCGATTCCGTGTAATGTCCAGGTGCACGTAAAATTCCATCCCTGAGTCCTCAAAGTGTTTTTCGGCGGTGTCGAATCAACCTCCGTAGACCTCTGGAATAGAGGATCAGCACATTAGAGTCGTCCGACCGTTGCCCCCGCCAAGTCACTGAGTGCGGTTCAACCCTTCCGTCAACGTTTTGAGTGAAAATTCGTCAGCAGCCTCCGCGAGACCCCCGGCATAGAGGATCAGCACATTAGAGTCGTCCGACCGTTGCCCCCGCCAAGTCCTGGTGTGCTAGCTGTAGTTTTTGTCTATTTTTGAGTTTCGGTTGTTTTGGAGAGTTTTTGGAAGTTTGGAAGATTTTGAAGAAGATTTAGTTGTGTTTTTCGGTTTCGTTGTTCTGAAATTTGATTCGTGTATTCTGTCTATGATTATTAAATCAATCAATCATTCATTTAATCAATCAATTGTTGTCTTGTCATCATTCAACCATGTGAGCTATCCGTGGCTCCTAAAATTCGCGGATTGGTGGAGACCTCGCCTCTTAGGCGCCCCCGAAATATTCACGCTCTTTACGCCCCCAGAGCGAGCCCGTGTCAAGTGCGTTGTCGGGCGAGTTTTAGCCCTTTCAAATCTTAGCATCATTGCAATGCTAGTGGTTCCTTTTTGCAAAATGCAATCCAGTTAAGTATATGTATATCGCCTTTTATATGGGAGCAGAATATTACTAGTTTTAATTGTAGTTGTCATCCTTGCAAGCAAATCCAGTAATAAACATAAATCAGGCAAGTATGCACGTTGCATCTGAGTCTGAAGCGCAGGCTCGACGGGCCCCGCTGAAACTCCATCTCTCGGCCGCCCGTCAGATGCACCCCGATCGCGAAGCAGGAGCCGGGCTAACAGAGGGAAGCGGAGGGGAGGGGGTCGGCGCGGAGTGACAAGATCAAGAGAATGAATCATAAGATGATTAAAAACCATAAACTCACCCCCTGTCGGGCCCGCTGTTCTGTCCGGGGACCTCCTAAAAATTAATAGTTCTAGTGCCCTCCCCCTCGCCCCTCTCGCGAATCAGCTGCATTGTTGCCGAGTCGTCACAGTAAGAAGAAGTAGCCTATTGCCGTAATCACACGTTGAATGTGGCTTGAATGTGGAAGTCATCGGCCCGATGCCTGAATTTTGCGCGTGACGCGCAAAATTCAGCAACGATTCCCAGCGACCATCGGATAATGTCGGATTTGTCTGAACCATTTGAATATAGATTTGATACACATTTGGATGAAAATAACTCGAATTAGTGAAATTTCAGCTGTTGAGCGCTGACTGTTGACTGCCATATTCAGCTGCCATATTCAGCTGCCAAATTCAGCGTGCGATTGCGGCATCTATCTTGTGATATTGTAGACAGGGATGCTAGCCAGGGAGAACCGTGCAATGTCAGGGAAAATGACGAAAATGTCAGGGTAAGGTCAAGTCACCTCTATTCCCATTTCAGAATGATTCTGACGTTTCGGACAACAAATTTTGCCTGAGAACTATTTCTAATCATGTCTTTTTAACCATTTTGCATTAGCTTCAATCGTCAGGGAATTTTACCACAATTTGTCACGGAAACAAGGCAATGTCGGGGAATTTCATGTTCTAAATTCTGCGTCAACCCTGTAAGAATCGGCCATTTGGCTGTATTTCCTCCAACAATTGTTCATTTTGGGAACCATGGATATTCTCGTAATCAGTTGAATCAGTAATTTCTTCTTAAATGGGAAATTCACAAAATTGTAGACGCGCGCGAATACTCTATCGCAAAATGAAGTCAAGTTTGAGGCGAATGAAAAGGAGCAAAATTGTATGCTGGGAAAATGACCAGTGGCGTGGCGTGAATGATCGATTATCATATTTCCCTATTTGAAGCTATGGTAAAGAATCGATTATTAAGTCTTCGTTGCGAACACCCCGTTTATCGATCCTTTTCCATAGGATTAAATGGTAGATCAATCGATTTTTTGCAAATCACGCCACGCCAATGAGATTGATCGCGACTCGCGAGCACGCTTCACTGGAAAAAAAACCTATCGGATCTAGAGTCCAGACTTTTGAAAACATTGACAAGAAAAAATACTCTCGATTCAATCAGATTTCTGCTTAGATCAAAAGGAAATCCGCTCAAATTAAGAGGCTCGGTTCTTGATTTAAGCTTAAATCCGATTGAATCAAGAGTATTTTTTCTTGTCTATGTTTTTAAGAGTCTAGACCCTAGATCCAATGTGTTTTTGTTCCAGTGCACCCTCATTATCGATCCTTTTCCATAGGATTAAATGGTAGATCAATCGAGTTATCGCGAATCACGCCACGCCAATGAGATTGATCGCAACTCGCGAGCACGCTTCTTGTGTAATCACCTCGTTGTCTCGTCTCCTCTCAGTTTGGCAACGCCGGAATAAAATTGATGGACGGAGCACCCCAGAGCTTTCGAGAGGCAAGGTCGCCTCAGATGGGACCCGCAAGCACCACCCCGCTCCCCAGGGACCCGCCGAGGGAAGGGTGATGTCTTGTTTAAACGTTGACTCCGCGCCTCAAAACAAGGGTCGAGGTCGCTTCGTTTCCAGAAGAATAATTCCTCGCCGTTCAACGTTCCACCGTGCTTAGGAAGAACGCCGCATGAACTTTCGAACGTTGCCAAATTTGTCCCATAAATTCATTATTTGTAAAAAAAGCTTTCGAGTATTCACCCCTTCAAATTTTCAGATACCTAAGATCTAACTGCGAATAAAATTCTCCGAAAAAATGAAAGTCGAAAATCCGCAAGTTTCCAAGAAATTCGCATTTTATCGCAGGAGATTTTGCAACGTTTGGATGTGTATACACACAGTTCGGGCAGAGTTCAACCCCGTACGGATTTGAATGTGCGAAGTGGCAACGCTGTTCGAGACCGGAACACGTGATGAGGCACGCGTGGGTTATTTTTTTTTTCTTTTTATTGCGCGGAAGCCGCGTGCGTAATTGGCCGCTCTTGAAAAGTGCACGAACCGATCGTTTCCACGCTAGAAATGCATCTTATTCCGGGGAAATTGGGTTTTTAAGCGTGCTGCCAGGCCGGGTCTCGAGGGGATGAGTCATGGGTGAGCTGTCGAAGCAGTGAAGATGATGTGTTAAGTTGGGGTGGTGCGATATTTTAGTCACAGAAAGTGTGTTCGGAGTTGAACGGCTCCTCGCTAATTGGACGACATTTTGCAATAAGGAAGTGCTATTTCTGACTCTTTCCAAAAAAGCACCCACTTGCTTTGGGAGAGTAATGACACGTACGTTGTTTCTAATATGAGCCAGAGCTAGTAGCTTCATTTTGCAAAATGTGATTCAATCGGCGTCCACCGAATTGGATATTGATGAGTGGACCGCGTTAAGCAGAACGGAATCAAGCCATATCAGCTATTGCAATTTTAATCGGGTATTAATTTTTTTTCTACATGAAAACAGATTTTTAAGTAAATATCAGTGAATTTCTTACGGACGGTATTATGTAAATTCTTTAATAATTTCGAAAAAAATCCGCCTGAACGTTCTCTTGTTAAAAAATATAACTGCGCAGTTAAATTTAGCCGTGGTTGACTTTCTGTCAAGCGCGGTCCAAGTTAGTGTACTGCGACACTGCCGAGATTTTGCAAATTGAGGCTGTCCCTCAGAAGTGAAAAGACATACTTATGGGAAGTATCCTCTCCGTATGCACTTTCGTTGGTTCTGTACAAACTAGAGAGCCGCCCTGGTCACCACGCAGCCCAACTGCGTGAGGGTGTTTCGCACCTTTCAAGGACCGCTTCTCGTATCCCTGTGAGTTAAGCCTCAAAAATCTGAACACAGCAAGCTCGTCTAGAGACTATCAACTGGACCAATTTTAGCAGAAAGGAACCAAGCCACATCAGGTATTGCCAGAATTTAACGGGGCACGTTAACTTTTTACAAGAGGAACGTTCGTGCAGATTCCTTTGGAAATTTCAAGGAATTTGCTTCGTACAATGCAGAAAATTCACTGAAATTTGCACAAAAATTCGCATAACCGTTTTCATGTGAAAAACTAAATTGCCCAATTAAATTTGTGCAATAGCTGATGTGGCTTGATTCCTTTCTGCGAAACGCGTTCGAACCATCCATAGCCGCAAAAATCACAGAAATCGGTCCTACAAAAGGTGTAACACCAGTGATTCAGTGATTCGATCATCCATGTACCCACAGCACTTTAAGGCCGAAACATGGTTCCTACTTAACAACTCAACTCCTCTAACCCGCCTCCTTGCGTATAGGGTTCTTGATGTGCTCTTACACGCGAACAAGACCACAAAATGAGGGGCCTTTGCACGCGCATACAATGTCTGTAACTTGACCCGAGCGTAATTATGCCATCCAAGCAGCCCCCGTGCTCAGCGCCGGGGCAAAAAATCATACACTCAACTCTTTTATGCCGTGTGAAGGAAGAACGCCGTATGAACATTCGAGAGTTGCCAAGTTGCCCCTGATAAAACATGTATTTTTGACAACGTTCATGCATATTTTTCCTTGAGATTTTCAGATAATTTAGATTCAATTGCGTACGAAATTGTCTGAAAATTTTGGAAAATTACATTCGCAATATTCCTAGTAAATTCGGTTTTTATCGGAGGAAACACCGAAAAAAAATTCTCGGCGTTTTTACCAAGGTCCGTTGGTACCTTTACCATCTCAATTTTTTACCAATTATTGGTAATGTTACCAAGACAGACTGGTAAACTTACCTAAAAACCAGTATTTTTACTGGTTTTTTTTCAGGTAAGAATACCACTTTTATTGGTAATCAATTCCCGGTAACTTTGCCATTTTATCTCGGTAATTCTACCACAGTCGATAAAAAATATTGGCGTTTTTACCAAGGTCCAGTAAAATTACCGAGAAAGTTCAATAATTTTACCGAGAAATCTCGGTAAAATTACCAATTCCATAAATGGTAATTTTACCAAGAAAAAACTGGGATCAAATAGAACCCTGAATTCTTGGTAATTTCACCCTTTTCTTAGTAAATACACCGATATTTTTTTTCAGTGAACTTGACAACGTCTAAAGGCTCATACGCTGTTTTTCCTAAGCACGACAGCTTTCCTGTCGCACCCCCAGCTTAATAAGCTCATTTGACGTGTCGGATCGTACGAAAATTACACCGCGATTCGGGTTCAGCAACCCGGAAACTGTTCATAATTCGAGGTTCGGGCAACGACGCGGAAGTATCGTATCGCGGCCTTTGTTCTTGGGCCCGCGAGCTGTGACCGAAGTGGTAATTTTTAGCCCCGAAAGCCTTTCGCCCCGGAGCGGGAACCTTTTATGCCGCCACCGCTCCCCGGTAATGTACACCAGGAAATGAACCCGGGCCTTCATTCATGCCGCCCCCCGTTGGGACGGTGCCCCTTCAACCTTTTAGTCACTGAAAATCTTTGTCGTCGATGCTTAAGGTGATTCGATGGACGCCATATTTTGTGTCAGAACGGCATGCGATATATCGCATCAATTGGTTCCACTTTTTCAGCTACTCGTCATTTTTCTCCAATTTTGAGATCGCAATTCTGTTGTCAGGAGACTAAAGCACTCACTTACCAATTTTAACAAAGAAATTCAACGTAATAAAGGCATGGTATTTTCAGAGAGAAAACATCGCATTCGATACTGATATCGAAGCTGCACTCGAATGCGATATTTTCTCTCTGAAAAAACCACGCCTTTATTACGTTGAATTTCTTGGTTAAAATTGGGAAGTGAGTGCTTTAGTCTCCTGACAACAGAATTGCGATCTCAAAATTGGAGAAAAATGACGAGTAGCTGAAAAAATGGAACCAATTGATGCGATATATCGCATGCCGTTCTGACACAAAATATGGCGTCCATCGAATCACCTTAAGGTCCTTTTAACATCGGTTGGGGGGGGGGGGAGGAGGAAAGTTTGATCTCGAGGATTTGATTTTTCGACGGGAAAGAAGTAACAGGCGTACAATACACGCTGCTCCGCCAAAGGAGAGCATAGCATGTGGTGGCGTGGCTTGCTTTGCGATGTATCGATTGATCTGACATTTAAACCTATGGAAAAGGGTCGATAAGCAGGGTGTTTCAATATGAACACCTTAATATTGGATTCTTCAATTCGATTGCTTCAAATGAGGAAATATCGAAAATCGATCATTCACGCCTCGCCACTGGCATGTGTAAAGGAAGAATATCCTCTCACTGCATACAGTTTCATTTGTAATTTCTACCCTATAAGCTTGGAAGGGCAATAATCATGCCAATATTATTATTATCAAAATGAGCCCATTGCAAACTTTAGCCAGGGCAAAAAGAAGATTTGTTTCTCATGTAAAATAGCTCAAAAACCTCAGTAAGCGAATTGATAGTCTAATCAGACTCCTAACTTCTCAATCTGCTTGAGAAATTTGCGTTTTTTAAACTTCCCCTCTTCAAAAACAACACTACGATACAGGTGACTTTTCTCCAATACATCCAAATTAAAACCATAGTTTCGTCTCTAGACTGACCGTCCCTTTCCAATAGAGTGGAGCCTATTATTAGTGGACTTTAATTCAAGCAAGAATCACGGTGAAATTCTTTTTTTTCACGATCTCAGAGGAAAATTATTACTGTAAAGCGTCATACTTCGTAAAATTGACAATATTGTCTTTTCTATCGCAAAATTAGGTGTACCCGACAAAGGCGATTTATCAAAGTTAAAAGTTACAAAATCAGACCGCAGGACACTAGTACTACATATTCTACCTTTTCTAACTCATTCAGCAGTTTATGCGTTTTAGTTTTCTTATACAACTAGGTGCAAGTCGCAAAATTTCTTATTTCAAAACGAAGTCCATTTCTTTTCAAGACCCAACTTTTTTTTTCCTCCTGTACCCATACTGCAATTTCCAATCCACTGGCCCTCAAAGAAGATCCGAATTTCAATAATTTTTCCCCCAGTCATATTTCGCCCTTGAAAACCAATATCCCTTCCAGCCCCGCGACAAAATACCCCACCCCAAGCACGCAAAACACCCTCCGAACATGATGCAAAATATTTTAAACCGGATCAATCGCGAATCCCTTCCCGGTGCGTTTCTCCATTACAGTAGCCACGCTACGTAAAAACGGAGTACGAGTATTCAAATGTTGTCAAATTTCCTTTCAGAAAATATTTATTTTAGGAAAAATTTATGAATATTCTCCTTTGAAATTTTTAGAATTTTTAGATCGAATTACGTATGAAAGCATAAAAAAAATGGGTAGAGAGATATTCATGGAATTTCCTGTAAATGTGTGATTAGTCGTAGGGAGTTTGGCAACGCCTGATGGCTCATACGGTGTTCTTCCTTAGCGCGGCAGTGCACCTGCCAGCCGATTCCTCGTCGGAAAAATTTATTCGAAGAGGGATCGGATCCGTGCGAAATTGGCCTGGCGGAAGGAAACGGCGAAAATGATTGGAATATTATGAAGACATTACTGTCAGTGCCAGACTTTCAACCCTTCCGCCGCGGGGCGGGGGTTGACACAAAGATCGGGGAAAGATCCTGGAAGGCTTCCAGACGCGGTTTCGCCCCCTCGGGCTCGGGGTCCAAAAGGGACGGGGGACCCTGGCGACCCCCCGCCACCCCCTCGTCTGCGGCCGTAGACAATAACCCGGGAAGAAAGTGAGTTCACATACTCCTCCCCCTCGCCAACTCCAAACATCGCAGCCGGGCCAATTTTCTTTGCGAAGACTAAGTGACACTCCTCGTTGGCCGGGACGTCTGGCAGGGTTCGAGGCGAGTAATGCCCGACGAAATAACTTCCCGCTTCCAAAGAAAACCCCTTTTTCTTGTTTTAATTGAATCAAATTCACGCTTGAGCTTTTGGTGTGGAAAGCTTCGCGGCCAAACTTACCGATTCGTCTTATACCGAGTTGGAGGTCCCAAAATCCAATCATTATCACGTTTGCCCAGAGGAATATTCGGACCGAGTTAAGCAGAAAGGAACCAAGCCACATCAGCCATTGCCAAATTCAATTGGACAGTTTCATTTTTTACATGAAAACGCTTGTGCGGATTTTTGTGCAAATTTTCAGTGGATTTTCTGCATAGCACGAAGCGAATTTCTGAAAATTTGAAAAGAAATTTCCACAAACGTTCTCTTGCAAAAATGAAATTGCTCACTTAATCTTGGCAATATCTGATGTGGCTTGGTTCTTTTCTACAAAACGCGGCCCACATACGTCGCTGATAGTGCCTGCAAGACTGCATGGATACTTCACGCATTGCGCGTACGCCACTGTACGCGCCTCGATCGTTGCGTTTCCCCGTTTCCCGTAACTTGAGAGGACTTAGAAGTGGTTATCTTCGCGGTTGTCGATCGAGTCGACACCGATTTGCGATCGATTCATGTCGATCGAATCCATCCCCGCCAAGAAAAACGCTTTTAAAATTGCCGGAGGCACCGCGCGTGCTGTCTCTCTACAAAGAAGACTTTGTGAGAGACGAAACACGACCAAATTCACGGTGCAATAATTTACCTCGAATAAGGCACCTTTATTCGCATTAATTAGCGATGTTTTATTCTTAGTTGGCGCGACGTTTTTCCTCGACGAGTCATCGGCGTCTGTTTACAAAAGGAAAAGTAGGTCGCCGAGGCTCAATTTAAGCGGCTTGCGGTGCAATTAACGTGAGCGAGGGCACTTAAAATTTCTGAGGATTTCGCACGCGCGCGATGCGATGGTGACGACGGGCTCGAATAAAACAAACCCGGTGACCCAGCCTGCCGCTTCTTTGTCGAGACCTCTGCCAGGAGCCACACTAGCCGTCATAAGGAAGAAAAACGTGTGAGCATCTCGATGTTGCCAAATTTTCAGCCACAGAATTTTTATTTTTGAGAAGCTTTCCAGTAAAAAGGGTGAAAAAACTCGCATTTACAGGAAAGACTC
The DNA here is from genome assembly GCF_918797505.1 of Bemisia tabaci. Lineage (NCBI taxonomy): Eukaryota > Metazoa > Arthropoda > Insecta > Hemiptera > Aleyrodidae > Bemisia > Bemisia tabaci. The sequence goes on from NC_092802.1 coordinate 5,342,141, forward strand.
ATTGAAAAGAAATGTCAAAATATTTGATTTATCTCGTTCCTCCACTGGAAAAAAAAACACATTGGATCTAGGGTCCAGACTCTTGAAAACATTGACAAGAAAAAGTACTCTTGATTCAATCAGATTTTTGCTTAAATCAAAAGGAAATCCGCTCAAATTAAGAGGCTTGGTTCTTGATTGAAGCAAAAATCCGATTGAAGCAAGAGTATTTTTTCTTGTCGATGTTTTTAAGAGTCTGGACTCTAGATCCAATGTGTTTTTTTTTTTTTCAGTGTCTGATCCATAACGTCTCTTCTGTCAATTTTCTTTCATTCTTTTCCCGACAGATGCCACCTTGCATGTTATTTTTTTTTTATTTTCCTGAATTCTACCGAGTTTAACAAGAATGCTGCATAATATCCAGTTGTCTAGCTGTTTGTTTTGTGTTTTAGCATCAAGATGAGTTAATTTTTTCAATTTAACAAAATTTTGGTGACAATACTTCAATTTTTTTTTTTAATACCCAACGTAAATTTCATATAGATTTTCTTGCAACAGGACACCTCAGGTTTCCTTATGTGTACATTTTAACTGTTTCGTACGGTTTTTTTCAAGTTTAACTTTGACTGTCTTCAACTGCAACGAAGAGAAATTTTATATTATTTTTCCTGATATTTTATGATACATTAGATCATGGTGTCTTGGATCGTAAAAACCGGAAATCTTCGTCGAAAACCGGGAGCAGTCCGTCCAGGAGCTCAATAGTTTAGACCACGTCCGATCTGGCCGAATTAAAAGGCGCGAACGCGGCTCATAAAAGGCCACCCAGGGTTGCCACGTCGCGCAAATATCTCGAGAATCCCATCAGGATGCAGCAGGGACTATCCCTCCTCAGGTGAGATCTGACGGCCATGGCGGTGAATTTTCGCCGGGCCTAATTAGGCCGTCGGCGGCTCGCGGGCCGCTTTTTGTTTGAAACAAAACAATGCAGCGCCCGAAAGCGTTGCACTCGCCTCGCGTCGCGCGGAGAAAGTGTCGGCTGTAAAATCGCGTTACGGGTCAGCGTGATTGTCAAACAAGATTAAGCTCCGCGTCCGGAATCCGCTGACCTTTATGAAATCAGGATGCTTGGTTTAAGCTCGAGCGAGTTTAATTGCACAAGAACAGTTTATACCATAAAAAACTCTCGTTTACATTCGACCACAACTTTATGAATTAATTGAGATTTTTATTCTTAATTTCAACTAGAGAAATGAACTTAGAGGACGCCCTGCCAAGTCGTGGATTGGCGGGATGAGCCAGGACGTGAGGAGATGCAATTTGCCGTACACTGAGAGAATTCGGTTAATACGAGAAGTAAAACACAAAATGTAGCACAAATTAAACACAAATTCACACACCTAGCCTCGATTAACAATTTCAAAAGCAAATGCCTGTTAGTCTTCTTGAAGAAATTCAATAGAAGAGTGATGAATACCGACGTAGCAATCGGAGGAATGCATTTTCCCCAGTCCCTTCATTGTTTCCTGCGCTAAATTCGAGTCCCATTGTTTTCTGCGCTAAATTCACCGCAAACTGTACCAAAATCAACACAAAATTTGCGTCGGTTTGTGTATCACTTCCTATGTTAACAACACAATTATTTTTATCAAATTGACAGAGACAAAATGGACCGCGTTTAACAGAAAGGAACCAAGCCACATCAGCTATGCTAAGCAACAAGGAATCCTACACGTAAAAGTCGTTTAACTTGAATGCCTCTATTTAGCATTATTTTTAAAAATATGTAAAGGAAGAGAGGAAAATTAGCTAAGTTTTATCATTTGAAATGATAATAATTCCAACAAACTGTACAAAAACTTTGAAGCAACTTGACGCCGCAAGTTTGAATGATCGCGTCAAACACAGAGCGGCCTGCGCGAGGCTGGCGCAGAACGCATAGTAGCGCCTTATAAGACCACAGGATACTTCATGCATTGCACGCACAGCACGGGTCCGCGCAGCGCCTGGTAGCGCCTTACAAATCAGCAGGATACTTCATGCATTGCGCATATACCGCGGTGCGCGCTCAAGTCCTCCTATGTACATTGCATAGGATCTCTCCATATCATTTTTGTCTCCTTTGTCTATTGCTCTGTCCATCGATTTCAATGATCAGCCCGTTGGCCACTCTACACTGGAAAAAAACACATTGCATCTAAAGTACAGACTCTTAAAAACATTGACAAGAAAAAGTACTCTTGATTCAATCAGATTCTAGCTTAAATCAAGAACCAGGCCTCTTAATTCAAGCGGATTTCATTTTGATTCAAGCAAAAATCCGATCGAATCAAGAGTATTTTTTCTTGTCAATGTTTTCAAGAGTCTGGACTCCGGATCCAATGTGTTTTTTTCCAGTGTAACAATCGATACATTTACATCGGTTTAAATGGAAAAACAATGTTGCCATCGCCGGATCCGCCAATTATCGTCGCGAATCGGCGAACGAGAATACACCGTCCCTTCTCGATTCGCGCATATTGCACGGCTCCATTTTAAAATGCAGCGATTCGAACGCGAAAGAAAGTCGCAGAGCGCAATCGTCCGGGTCAAGCAAAGCATGACCCACAGAAGAATCGAACGGGGAGGGGGAGGGGGACCCGTGACGAAAGGAAAGGCGATCGAAGTAACGTGAAGAAAAGGAGGGATGGGGGGGGGCGGACGAGTGAAGGTGTGAATAAATCCGGGAAAGTTGTTGTATCCTCGCCAGTTGCGACCGTGCACGGTTTAGTCGGGACCCGGACGGACAGGGAAAATGAAGGGGGCACGCGGGGGGACTGGCAGGGGGCTCGCAAGGGATATAAGGACGAGGGGGGGGGGGGATTACGGCAGGAACATATCAACTGCGATGAAGACGAGAAACGTCCTGAACAAACCGGTGCTCGGTGCGCGATGCTCGAACTGAGACCTCCAATCTGTCGAGCTAAAAGGAAAAACGCCCTGTGAACTTTCGAATGTTGCCAAATTTCCTTGGATTAATGATGTATTTTGGAAGCTAGTTATAGATATTTTTTCTTGAAACTTTCAGTTATTTTAAATTCAATCGCGAAAAAAATTGACAAGAAAAAATACTTTTGATTCAATCGGATTTTTGCTTGAATCAAAACGAAATCCGCTTAAATGAAGAGGCTTGGTTCTTGACTTAAGCTAGATTCTGATTGAATCAAGAGTATTTTTTCTTGTCGATGTTTTCAAGAGTATGGACTCTAGATCCAATGTGTTTTTTTTTCCAGTGCTCCTCAGTTTCTCCCCCTCTTTTTTTCACTCTTCTCCTTCTTTCCTTCCTCTTCCTCGTTTTTGGATTTCTAATGTATTGCCATTCATTTGACGTACGCTAGGAGTCACAAACCAGCATAACTCAAATCATTTTGAGTAAAAGTAAATCGGAAACCTCTCGAAAAGAACATACGAAGAAGTGTCAACAGCGCCGAGCGAAGTAGCGAAGTCGAAGAGTCGCAATCGTCAGGTCTGAAAAGTTTTCATTGATGGATTGCAGGTTCGAGGATACTTCCGAGATGCAAAGGTCGCGTTCTGGGCCCCCTTTCCCCACCGTCTCCTTTCGAAGGGGGGGGGGGGGGCGGGTCCGGACTCGGCGGAAAAGTTTTCGTTTTACTTCCGCGTACTTGACTGCAGTCTGCCTCACACCAGGCGTCAAGGATGCCGAATTTCGTCCTCCTCCAGGCCACAAAGGGAACTACTCGAGCTCTCAGCGCTACAAAGGCCGCACTCCTCAGCAGCGACCTTTGAAGAAATTCTGCCATCTTGAACTTCCGTCGGACGGAAAGGAAGTCTATGCGAAGCTTGGGGTCGTTCTCTTACTGCCGTGCTAAGGAAAAACGCCGTATGAACAATAGAATATTGCCACTTTTTCATCGATGAAATATTTATTTTTGAGGAAAGTTAAGAGTATTTTTCCTTGAAACTATTAGATAATTTAGATCAAATTACGAACACAGTTCTGTGAAAATTTTGGAGAATAAATATTACCGGGTTTCGAAAATTTGTGTTTTAAGGAGGGAATTTGGCAACGCCCGAAGGTAAATACGACGTTCCTCCTTCGCATAGTCAGTCCTTCAACAGCTCCCAATTTGAGTCTCCTTGCGATTTAAGTAGGTGTAAGAAAGCACGCAAAATTGCAGCTTTAACAGGGCAATTTTTGATAAAATCGAGCGTATTGGAGAATTTGCACAAAAAATGTTTATTATAAAAATTGAGGAAATGAGCCACCTCGTCATCTTGCGGCATTTCTCATTTAAATACAATCGTGTATTTTAGTAGCGTCGGTTATTTTATCATCTTTTCTCCAATAATTGTTCAATTTAAGAACCGCAAGGATGTCCTCGTGCTCAGTTCTAATAGTAGCTTCATTTTCAAACATGAAATTTACAAATGTCAGACACCTGCAAATTCTCCATCGATATATATTTTGAGCAATGGCAATATCAAGACAAGCCAAAATTAAAAGTAGACAGACACACTGGAATAAAAACACATTGGATCTAGAGTCCAGACTCTTGAAAACATTGACAAGAAAAAGGACTCTTGATTCAATCAGATTTAAGCTTAAATCAAAAGGAAATCCGCTCAAATTAAGAGGCTTCGTTCTTGATTTAAGCTTAAATCTGATTGAATCAAGAGTATTTTTTCTTGTCGATGTTTTTAAAAGTCTAGACTCTAGATCCAATGTGTTTTTTTCCAGTGCATGCAAAGCTGCACGTGTGAAAACAACGCAGGTGCAATGCATTCTGAATCGAACATCCATCGTTTTCACGTACAATGCTCCGTACAATCTAACATGCAAGTACAATGCAGCAATCAGTACAATCGTGGTGAAGAGTGTAATCAGACCAGGTTGACCCTCGTCGAACCTAATGAATGAGAATCGCAGCGCTCTGGCACGACCGAGTGAGAGTAGAGCACTCTCGGGCCAAACAGCGTACAGTGGATATCGGATATAACGACCATGAAGGGACCAGCCATATTCGGTCGTTATAGCCGATAGTCGTTATAACCGATAGTGGAATTTTTACGCACGTACCCTATGTTAAAGAGCTGAGAACAAGGCTGTGCTGTAGGTGGGATTCCAGGGCCCGGTGAATTTTGCTGCTGATTCATTATCTCTTCAGTAACACCTTTGTTTATTAGCTTTAACTAATTTTATTTGAATTGAATATTTATTTAATTCATTTATTTTTTTATTTTTTTATTCTAGGACTAATTTTAATTAAAACACTTTGTTTGAATTTGTAAAAACAAGGTATTTTATAATATCGAGATTACATGCTCTACACACTACATTATGTTTGCACTACATATGCGCAATACCGAAGAAGTAAAAAACCTCTAATTTGAGTAATCGTGATTTTTTTTGCTTCACAATTGTGTTCGCGTACCCTTTTTGTAACGCTCTATGGGCCGAGCGTAAAGTGTGATAAAGTGGAATCGCTCCATTTTGGGTTCAAAATTAGGAATTTTTGAACAGTTGTGATGACTTCTAGGGCGTCTGGAAACGAGATCCTCTCCTCTTCGGCCTCCTTTGCTGTCGCTCAGGTCGTTATAACCGATCATCACATCTGTTGGGACGCGAAAACTCCGTCGCTATGACCGATATGTCGTTATATGCGATGTCGTTATAACCGATACATAAATACATTGAATGAATGGGATTTCAGCCGGGACCGACCAGTTTACGTCGTTATGCCCGATATGTCGTTATAACCGATGTCGTTACATCCGATATCCACTGTATCTGCCCAGCTTCAGCGTTGCAGTTGCGTGGTTCTCGCTCGGCAGGAGAGAATAAACGAACGGACGATGTCTTCGCCCTCCTGACACAAGAACCTAACTAATATTCTTCATGAACCCTGTCGTCCGTATAATACAATGCTTTCCCGAGCTCATGTTCTAATGAAGTTACGCTGTTTTGTCTTAGCCGAGCGGGCCAATAAATCCCGTCCGACTATTAGCATTTGGACGTTGGCTGCACTCAGGATCATTACTCACGGTCGGCGTTGCACCACGATTCGCATACTCAACGGATCGACCTATCGAATTTCGATATTCTACAGGCGATTGATACCGACGATCGATTTATCGCCCTCGTTCGGTGAATGATTGGAAGCGTCTCGATGCAAATCGGCCGCGATTGAAGTTGTGTTGCCTGATGGGTCGCATATAGTTCCGGGTTTGCTCGGGTTCGGGCTGACCTTTCGAAAAAATCTGCTTCGAGTTGAGCATAAGTGATATGGGAGACAAAACGCAATTGCCCGAGATATTATAACGCAAGAAAAATACACACAACAAAGAAAAGGGTTACAATAAGGCTAAATAGGAAAATACACGCAATCGGAACATTTAGGGTCAATGTGTCACGAAAACTTTTTGTTTTTATTTCATAGTCTGAAAGTACCAGGTGAGTAGATTGCATTTTGATTTATTGCTTATTTTTGGAGCCAAAATATTGGACAAGCCCGTTTTTAAAACGTCCAAAGACTCGAAGGAATTTCAAACGCCCCCAACTGACGGGAAAATGAGTGATGCTCTATGGCAGTAAAATCGCTATCCCCTCTCAATTTCCCCTGATGTGTTCGTTTATGGAACGAACTGTTTATGGAACGAACCTGGAATCCTAAAGGCCGTAGTTCACCAAACTATTCGGTTTATACACCCGAGGTTTTGTTTTCACCGTTATATGATTACGAAAGCATCGACTTAAAAAAAACAAATGAACCGCGTTGAGCAGAAAGGAACCGAGCCACATCAGCTATTGCCCAATGTAATTGAGCAATTTTTTTTAATGAAAACGGTTGTGCGGATTTTTGTGCAAACTTCAGTGAATTTTCCGCATAGCACGATCCGAAGTCCATGCAGTTTTCAAAGGAATCCGCACAAACGTTCTCTCGTAAAAACTGAAATTTCCCAGCAGGCCCGCCACATCCCATCTCGGGCCCTGGTACCAATTTTCTGGCCCGGGCCTCTAGCACGGGGGGGGGGGGGGGGTCCGGAAATTTTTGAAATTTTAAATCTATTTGGACGCATTATGAAGCTCTTATGATGGAGATTTTCCATCAATTTCTGCAGAATTTTTACGCCTTTTTGTTTACTTTCAGCACCAAAAACTTTCGAATTGTTGCATTCAAAACATCTATAAATTTTTTTTTGAGGGGGCAGATGATAATTTTCAATTCTATGGGGAGCCGGGCCCCCCTGGACTCCCCTTTCGTACGTCTATGGCAAGGGAGTCAAGCCATTGAAGTCGAGGATGTCCAGAAAGGAGCCTCTTAGCATCCGACAACGGAAGAAAATGAAACACAGTTACTAAAAATATCATTCTACATATACTCAAAATCTTGAAAATCTCTAAAAGAGTAAGAACAATTTTATAGTGCCTTTGCGTGTTTTTGAAACTTCATTCACCTTTTGCGGAATTTTTAGGGTAATTTTTTCACTTTTCCCTACGAGACAAGGGTTACACATGAATTCGTAGTGGTTTGTCACCTGCGTCACGGGCCCCTCCAGGGACCCAGTATCCCCCCCCCCCTTGTGGTGGGCCTGTTTCCCAGTTAAATTTGGCAATCGTGGATGTGGCTTGGTTCCTTTCTGCTAAACGCGGTCCAAATACCATTTCTCATTGGCATAGTTCGATATTTGACACCTAAGCGCCGCGCCAAGACGCCGCAGCGAGCCCCAACGTCGTCGCGCAAAGGTCAACAACTTTCACTGGTTCGACTACGGCGGTCCCGCCAGACCGCTCGGCTATTTGCACACGGGTGCGGACCCCAACCCCAAACTCCCGGATGACCATACTGCCGTGCTAAGGAAGAACGCCGTATGAGCCTTTAGGCGTTGCCAAATTTCCCCCGGCAAATCACTAATTTTCAGGAAAATTTTTGAGTATTTGTCCACCAATTTCCCAGATAATTTTGTTTGTAATTTGATCTTAAATGTCCGAAAATTTCAAGGAGAAATATACATGATTTTCCTTAATAATAAACATTTTATTGAAGGAAATTTGGCAACTCTCGAATGTTCATACGGCGTTTTTCCTTAGCACGGCAGCATAGCTTTCCACCGACCGGACCGCAGAACTTACAATCTGGACCAAAAAAGGATCCGATTAAGCTCTCAATACCTTTTTGACATGAGCCCTGTGAATACGGACAATGAGAGCTTATCTTTTGTGTTCTTCTTGTCGGTGAAGCTACACATTGTGATAGACTTGTAAAACAGAGAGCGCTACACTCTTGATGGCTCATATCGTCGTTCCCTCACGAAAGAACGTAACTTCTTTCAGTGTTGCCGGGTTCCCCTTAGCAAATTTTATTTCTGTCAGGAGAATATTGGCCTTTCTAAAATTGAAAATTTCACTAATTTTTCCTCTGATTCCAACCATGAAGCAGAAAAATTGTGCACAGTAATTGCACAGGTAAGCTCATGTAAAACATTCGATTCCTTGAGTCAATTTTGTAACCTTGGAATGCGGTTCTTTTCCTTACCGTTCTTTCGTTCGGGAAATGATAACAATCAACCCGCGGGATCCGTCCGCATCCCTTTTGGCTTCTTGGTCTATAGCTGTGTCTATCAATTTCCTTGCAGGCTGATTGTTGAAATTGATGGACAAAGCCGTAGACGAAGAAGACATGGGGAGTATGGAGCGATCTTATTGGTTGAAATGGGTGGCTCCTATAGACTGAGGGAGAAAATGTCGGACTAACTATCTGGTTCCCCGTGGGCTGTCGTTAGTAAGTCTATTACCTACCTCCTATGTCCATTGCCACCACCCGCTTCCACCGATAGGATACCTCATCATCCCTTTTGTCTACTTTTTCTACAGCTTTGTCCAGCAATTTCAACAATCAGTATATCAATATCAGGATCCGTCCGCATCCCTTTTGGCTTCATTGTCTATAGCTTTGTCTATCAATCTCAATAATCGGCCCGTTGTATAAATAGCTCTCACTGTGCGGTGATCGGCCCATTTCGCCCTGCAAGAACCTCTTAGAGTCGATCAAAATGTCCCTACGACGATCGCGAAGCGGCCCGCAAAAATATGGAGTTCGCGCGGCTCTTGTCCCGTCGCACCTACTTTGCTGCATCGACCCCCCCCCCCCCCAGCCCCCCTGCCCCCGCCTTACTCCCTTCACCCACACCCTCCCCTCCCACCGCCGTCCGTGAGAAAAGCACATCAGCCCCGAAGAGATAATTACTCAGTCGTCGGCGAACATTAATGCGGCAACATATACAAGACGCGGCCCGGAATTGCCGGATCGCACGTGAAAATACCGAATTTCACTGCGAATCAATCGCGATTTTGTGCGAAGCGCGGCGTCGTAGGCGGTGCGGCGCGACTTGAACTTTGAAATTTACGCGGACGGCATAAGCGGTCGCCGGACGTTACTCTGCACAATGGGGAAGTCGTAAAATTCACCCTAAAGCTCGCCGGCGATGGGGGCGGGGGCGGGGGTTTCGGAGGGGTAGGGGGGCGGGTGACCCCGTTTGTTGCGTGGTGAGCGGGATGAGCTTTGAGGCGTGCTGCCGTTCTGAGGAAAAACGACGTACGATCATTCGAATGTTGCCAGACTGCACCTGTCACGAAGTGTGTTTTGGAAGAAAGTTATGCATGTTGCGAATTGAAATGTTCGGATATTTTAGATTGAGTTGCGAAAAAAATCGCCTGGGAATCTGGAAGGAACTAGAGTCCCTTTATACTGAGAGTCAAGACAATGTGAATCCATTTCTGATTGGTTCCCGTATTTTAGGCCTTCACAGTGTCACAAACGGGAATAAAGATTACATTTTTACCGATTCCAAAGATTATAATCTGGAATGGACCAGGGAATTACGGGTTCGGCAAGGAACAAACGGAATGAGAGAAGGAACGGAGAAAGAAACACGAGAATGGGTCGATCAAAGATTACAAAAAAAGTTCAATTTCCGTAATCTTTATTCCCGTTTGTGACTCCATGAGGAGGTGTTGTCTTGACTCTCAGTATAAAGGGACTCTAGAAGGAACATGTTTAAAACTTTCCCGATAAATCTGTATTTTATCGAAGGAAATTTGGCAACGCCTGAAGGTTCATACGACGTTTTTCCTTAGGGTGGAAGCGTGCGACCGTGGTGGGTCGTGGGTATGACGTGATGGGGGCGGCGTGAACACACGCGCACTGGTCATCGAGAAACACAGCTCGTAGAGCTTTGGAGTTTTTATTTTTCTTGAGCTCTTTTCTGAGGGGATTTCAAAAAATTTCTTAGGGAAGCAAATACTTCCGTCTAGCAAAAATACGTCCAATTAACTAATGATAATCATCTAATTTTTATTTATCCTTCTTTGTTTCAGGTGAGTGGAGTTCAATTTTTCGTACCAAGCTCGATAGTTGTAAGTTTATTCGGTTTTAAATGATTTTATTCATCCTATGAGGGGGTTGAGCCCCCTAACCGCTTAGCGGTCTAACCCTTTAAAACGCTCCACATCGCATGCGTTAATATTACTTACTTTCTTTTATTCACTTATTTATATTTTTTAGTCGTTCGTGTCGAAAAACATAGTGCATTTGTTTTGTGTCCATCAACGTCGAAAAACCCGTGCGAATTGAAAATTTTAGTATGTATGAGATTCTGCTAAGTACTACTAGGATGGGCTTTTGGATGGTTGAAAATCGAGCGGCGGGATGAGACTGTGTGGGAATTAAAACGGAGAAAATAAACAGATAAAAAAGGAGTAAATAAATAAATAATACGACTCGGTGAAACGTTGTTGCCTGTTTTACGCGGTTTTGAAAGCTGCATATGGAAAGGAAATTCAAAAGGGATTTTTTAGGATCGTAAAGAGTAGAGTCTGTTCTCAGAGTCTATTCAGTCTTTCAGTATGTTTCACTTTCTATGCAATCTCTTACCTTGAAAAAAGTGGAAGTCGCCGCAAATGTCTCTCGACCACGCGAACCGCGAATTTGGCGGCCCCCCTGCCCCCCCCCCCCCGTCAAGGAGGAGAGGTGGGATAGAAAAGCACGGTGGGATAAAGATAATAATCTAAAAACCGAATACACAAATGCATATTACACTGGAGGAATAGTCTCTTGGATTCAGAGCCCAGACTTTTAAAAAATTTCACAAGAAAAAGTACTCGTGAATCAATTTGAGTTTTGCTCGAATCAAAAGGAAATCCGCTTAAATTAAGAGGCTTAGCCCTCAATCCAAGCAAAAATCCGACTGAATCAACAGTACTTTTCCTTGTCGAATTCTTCAGAAGACTGGGCACTGGGTCCAAGAGACTTCACTGGAAAAAAAAAACCACATTGGATCTAGAGTCCAGATTCTTGAAAACATTGACAAGAAAAAGGACTCTTGATTCAATCAGATTTAAGCTTCAATCAAAAGGAAATCCGCTGAAATTAAGAGGCTTGGTTCTTGATTTAAGCTTAAATCCGATTGAATCAAGAGTATTTTTTCTTGTCGAGGTTTTAAGAGTCTGGACTCTAGATCCAATGTGTTTTTCTTTCCAGTGTTTCTTTAAAAGACAATTTTAACTTTCGCTAAAACTGTTCCTTTTATGGTGTTTTTTAAGGAGTGACTATGACTACGGCCCTCAGGATCCGACTCAGTCACGAAAGAATCGATGGCATTGCCAATAAACGAGTCATCGGGGTCTGTCCCCGGCATCCGTGACGCAATCCCGTCTGGAAGTCCGTCGAGACGGCGCGCGTCACCAAAGCTGACAACGCGTCGAAGACTGGGTTTGTTTATGTTTATGGTCTGGCCGGCGCTAGGATCGGGTCGTAAATCGCGTCGGATATCGTCGCGGGAATAGTCCTATCGTCTCGTGCAATAAAATCCACATCACTTTCTCGCATCGACCCGGAGACCGCGGCTGGCGGCCCGACCACGAGATGCGTCTCGTCTCCTCGAGGTCCATCTGTCATCTCTCGAGTGCATATTTTCCCCCCGGACGAAATCACGAGGTCGGGGAACTTCGGATGACGATGGCGGATACAACGCGGTTCGGGCGTAGCTTTGGTTGATCTCTGGCGATAGTTTCGTCTGCAACAGGAAAAAGAGAAAAATAAAAAAGAAGAATGAGCTGAAAATGAGTGAAGATGTTTAAAACATCAAGGTGTCTACACTGCCGTGCTAAGAAAAAACGCCGTAAGAGCATTCAAATATTGTCAGATTTCTTCCCAGTAAAGATTTGTTTTTGAAAAATCGTTATAAATATTTTTTATTGAGACTTTCAGACACTTTAGATCAACTTAAGAGCGAGATTCTCTGAACAATTGGGAAAGTAATATTCAAAAATTTTGTAAAAAAATTCGTGATTTATCGAAAGAAATTGCAATGTCTGAAGGTTTATACGGCGTTTTCCTGTAGCACGTTTTTGCAGGTTTGGGAAACCCCTCAAAGCATGAATAATTGCATCCAGGCATTGAAATTTAAGCCACACGCTCGTTGACATTGTTTTGCAGGCCCGTGAGTACCTAATGCGCCTTCAATTTTTTTTTCAATGTACAACACTCGCAACCACTAGCCACGAATAGTTGTATTCGGCCGTTGAAATCTACTCGGTTCGGTCCTTACTACTATGTGCGCCAGGGTAACCGATGCGCCTTCAATATCCGAGTATGCAACATGGACATTCAAAAAGCACGAATAGTTGCATCCAGCCATTGAGATTCACTTCATTTCCTCGTGACCACCCGGCATACAAGGATAACAGAATAATTTTGAGAGTGAAAGTTTAAGGAAGAAATGTGTATCAACATGCGTAAATTTGTACCTTATCAAGTGGTCCATTCTTATGGCAAGGTCAGGGCAATGAGGGAATTTTATGAACATTTTATGGAGACAGGAATTTTGAAATCTAGATCGTCAGCGTTATTCTTACAATCTAGATGAGTCCCAGTCTGATTTTGAGCTTACCCAAAGTCCCTGAATTTCACCCTTTAAGTTTGGTTTCTTCGTCTTCTTCCTCTTCTTCTTCTCTTCTTATCTTCTCTTCTCTTCTCTTCCTCTTCTCTTCTCTTCTCTTCTTCTTCTTCTTCTTCTTCTTCTTCTTCTTCTTCTTCTTCTTCTTCTTCTTCTTCTCTTGACCGTTTCTGAGCGGCCTCGACTCCTCGCGCGGGGGACTCTCCCTATCGGACGGAATCGAAATCTCTCGAGATCGGGCGTGCGGCGGGCAGCGCGGAGGGAATCACGATTTTCGAGCAATTTACAAGGGGGAGGCGCAAATCGCCCCCCCCTCCCGCCCCCTCGGCTCTGGGCGGGGGCGGCATGAAAGACGAAACCGCGCTCGCAACGGATCGCCCACGCGGCCCGGGGCCAGGCCCCCCCCCCCCCTCGCCCCACCGCCTCCGATCGCTTCATATTCATGTAAATGAATTGTAAATTAAATCATAAAAAATAAAATGCAATTGGAAATCCGAGGCCCGCGGCAGCACCGTCGCCGCTGCGCCGATTTATTGGTGAGTAGGCTCGCTCGGGTCCGCCGCCGCACACTGGATCGAGAAAATCGAAGAGGTCGTACATGAAATATTCGACTGAAATTGCAAATTTTGATGTTTATTTCGTCACATTTTCAATTTTAAGGGTGGCTCTGGGAGAAAATTTCACTAGAAAACCAATGGAAGTGATTTTAGGACCTCAAAGTTTTGTATGAACGGAGTTATGAGCTTTTAAAGTTTTCAAATTTTGTCCGACCTCGCATTAGGATCGATCTACTGTGCGCCGCGGCGAATCGGGTCTCTTTCTCTGTGTTCCTCCTTGTTGAGGAATTAGTCGAATTACGGTCCGCGGCGCAGCAGCACCGTCGCGTCCCCTTGATTTATGGAGGATCCGTCCCTTCCTCGTATATTCCTCCTCGGGGGGTTTGTGGCTCTTTCGCCCAGAACGCCTCGAAACCCTTAAGTTCCTTCAGTGCCACGAAATTTCATGACGTTTTAAAATGAAATGTCATTTTTCATAAAATTTTAACTATTTTTCAGGAGCTGGTATGCAGCAGGCAACAATTTTCCGAAAATTCGATAACTAACGTCGAAAATTGATTTATGAATCAATCGGTCTAAACCAATAGAAAAAAATATTATGCATGATATTTTTTTTGCAACTTCCAAAATCAAGATTTTACTGGTTTAATGCGTTTTATGACTTACACAGGAAAAAAGTCTCTTGGATTGAGAGTCTAGACTCTTAAAAAATTGACAAGAAAAAACACACTGATTCAATCGGATTTTTGCTTGAATCAATAGGAAATCTGCTTAAATGAAGAGGTTTGGCTCTCGACTCAAGCAAAAATCCGACTGAGTCGGAAGTAGCTTGCCTCGTCAAATTTTTGAAGAGTCAGGACTCGGTACCCAAGACACTGCATAAGTTTTATTACCTCCCAATTCTAGCATTGCGGCAAACTCGAGGCAAATGTCTTAGTTCTTATGGCGATTTGCAAAAATGATGACTTTTCTTTTATTGAATATCAAATCGCAAATTTGTATCGTAAATTCAGGCTTTTTTCCTTCAAACAGGATTTACAGCTGTGGGACAGAGACTTCGGATCGCGGCTTAACAATCGGCGTTTTGGTGCTTTGTGCACTGCTGATGATATCCGGCAATCGGTCAAAACGCAGAATCCCCATTTAATGATATCAAATAGTAGCGACTGCCATACAGCCCCTCATTTTAATGGACAATGCCTTCCATATTTTTTCCATTATCTCGACTCCGTTGGAGCCGATCCAAAATGCGGGCCGAAAACGCAGTTCGATCGCGGCTTTTGCGTGGCAACTCTGCTGAATTCGGAAAAGGCGCGGAGAGGGGGACATGTCATCGGCTCTTATCAAGAGGACTCGTCGTTAGGCTAATTCTTTTATTTATCGATTCCCTTTCCTCTTCATTTGCCCGGCGCGCGCCTTAACACTCGATTGGACCGATGGATGCTGAAGCTCGGAGATCGATTTCGGCGTTAAATGGTGCTTGGTGCGGCACGAGCGAGAGGGCCAAAACATGACACGCTTGCCGTGCCGCTAATGAGAAATCATCGCCCCTTCGACGAAAGGGCGCGCCTCTACTCCCCCGTGAGCCCCAGTGAGCATGTATATATGTGTAAAACAGGGCTCACCAGGAAGATAGAGGACTGCCCTCGCGTCTGGGGACGACGAAATGACGCAATTTTGAGTGGGAGAATCGTACCTTTCGGCTGCCAACCATGGGCGCATTGTCGCGGTGTGATTGGGTTGGGTATCGAAATTCCTCTGGAGAAATTGTGTCTGAAAATGGGCCGGTAGACATGGTCTGATCTAGAAAAGAATTATACATAATGTTTACTCTAACGTACACTGGAAAAATAAAACACATTGGATCAGAAGTCCAGACTCTTAAAAACATCGACAAGAAAAAGTACTCTTGATTCAATCAGAATCTAGCTTAAATCAAGAACCAAGCCTCTTAATTTAAGCGGATTTCGTTTTGATTCAAGCAAAAATCCGATTGAATCATAAGCTTTTTTTCTTTTCAATGTTTTCAAGAGTCTGGACTCTAGATCCAATGTGTTTTTTTTCCAGTGTAGATCAAATTAGGGGCTTAGAGGACAAGGCGTATAAGAGCAGTTTTTGCTGTTTCAAGAAATACTCGTTTGAAGTTCCAAATTACTTGGAGTCTAGTGGAAAAAAGAAAGTTTAAACTTACTTTTTGATGCTCGAAAATTGGAATTTGGGAGTGAATTTTGTTAATAATATATTTGAAGACTGGTTTCAGTTGAAATCATGAGTGTTTCAATTTTTTCAAATACTGCTGGTATGCGCCCTGTCCCCAAGCTCCCGAAGGATACATGCTTTACAAACGACGGGTCTGTAACAATTGTAATAATAAATCATTTTGGACGACTGTAGAGCCATAGGTTGGCTACTCTTTTGGGGCCTAAGAGCTCCCTGGCCTAACCTTCAAAATTACCGACATGGCTGCACGCAGAATGACCAATGATTTTTGAGCAATTTGATTTTTTACGAGAGATCGTTTGTGCGAATTCCTTCGAAAATTTTAAGGAATTTGCTTAATTTCTTAGTAAAAAAAGGTTTTGCGGATTTTTGGAAAAATTTCAGTGAACTTTTTGTATAGTATCGAAGCTAATTCCTTAAATGTATCGAAGGAATTCGCACGAACGTTCACTTGTAAAAAATTCAAATGCCCTGTTAAATTAGGCAATAGCTGATGTGGCTTGGTTCCTCTCTACCAAACGCGGTCCAAGTGTCCAATTTTCCCGTAACTCAACCCTCAGGATCGGGGCAACGGATTGTCCTAGCGCGCGACAACCTGTCCGACGCGGCGCTTGCATCTGCCTCCGTCATTAGGTCGCCCTCCCCCCCCCCCCCATCGACCCGATCCATCAGCGCCCGGGCTGGAGGAGGGGCAAGGGGGCAGGGGGCAATAATTAAAAGGGGATTAAAGCCGCGTCATAAAGAAAAGTCGAGCCTCCTCGCGACGGAAGCGCGCGACGACGGAGACACTCGAGAAAATTCCGTCTCCTGGCCCTCGCGCGCCCGACTCAGGCTCTCAAAGGGGGCACCTCCCCCCCCCCTCCCCACACCCGGTTTTTCTGGGGCGCGCACACGCTTCGTTTCCGGGGCGCACCGGGAGCGATAAGGCTCGCGGGCCCGGACGGCGGTGCCGAGATGGGGGCGGAAACTCGGGTTTTTGAGGTTAGGTTCTCCAAATACGAGGAGAAACTAGAAACAAAGAGAGGCCTCCATTATCCTCTCGGCGACAGGTGGGAACTTATATTTTCGAGGAGTCAACTCTTCCTCATGGACAATTGGACTGAGTTAAGCAGAAAGGAACCAACCCACATTTTGGAAAAAATTGAGTTATGAGTGGTTTTGAACTTAACCACTGCTCTACTATCTATCGCCGAAAATTCAAAGTTTTTGTTGTAGCAAATTTTGCAGAAATTGAACTTGAAGTTTATCTTTTACATTGAGTCTTATGCAGGAGCCAAACTTTAAACCTCTTTTTCTCGGTTCGATCCCGATGTGGCTTGGTTCCTTTCTGTTTAACTCGGTCCAATTACACTGGAAAAAACACATTGGATCTAGAGTCCAGGCTCTTGACCCACCTTTAAAGTGGACGATGGGCCAAACATTTAAATTGATGGACAAATTGATAGGTAAAGAAGACAAAAGGGGTATGGAGAGATTCTATTGGTTGAAGCTAAGGGAAAAAATAAGGGACAAACTATAGGGTCTCTCATGAGTTGCCGTCAGTCAGTCTATTACCGATTTCCTTTTTCCGTTGCAACCTCTCGCTTCCACCAATAGGATCCCTCTATATCCCCTCAGTCTTCTATGTCTATAGCTTTTTCTATCAATTTCAAGTATCGGTGCGGGGAGTTTTTAGCGACAGGTTATAAGACTGGATAAACTCCAAATTCTAAACCCGGAAAAATTTTCGACAAAAATCGCTCCGTCGATTCTTGAGAAAAATTGAATTGTTTGATCCAATTTTACAACCTCGAACAGGTCTTAGGTTCCTGTTTCTGGAAAAGAACGAATCGAAATCCGGGGAAGAATCGACTCTCGCGGTGGGAGCGGCAATCCCGCGATTGGCAAAGATCCGAGGGCGTTGAAAACGGATTTTTTCAAGACGTCGATTAAAAGTAGGTTAGGCGCGGGGTTGAGAGCAGCCGGCTGTCGACACTCGGGAAAGGTGGAAAAGGGGGGGGGGCGTTGGGAAAGCGAGGAAAACGAAAAAGCCCCGTGAGGCGCGGGAGAAGCATTTACACATTTATAGGTATCGGGTTTCCGACGATGAAAATTCTTACATCGACCCTCGAGGAATTTCCCGGGACGTCCATCCCTCAAAAATTGAGAGTTCCATTCTGCGTTTCGGGTTAAATGAAGCTTGATGAAGGGGGGTGGAGGAAAGTCCCCCTTGACGTCATTTCAGAAAACCGGACGGCGTACAGGGGTGCTTGTCGGATACGATTTGGAAATGGTAAAAGCTTACGCCTTTGTTAATTCAAAACGAGGAAGTTCCAAAGTGGCCACATTGGTTTTCTCGTACACTGACAAACATATGCATTCAGGGTGTCTACAAGTCCGGAAATAGTACTGATTTTTTAATGGCGGTCCGGAAGTACTGAAAAAGTGCGGAAATTCCGCAAGAAGGTCCGGAAATTTACTCACTTTTTTGTCATTTTTGTCGCAATTTGAGCGAGAAATTCAAATTTTTGAAATTTTTCGAATCTCGTCAAATGGAGGTACTGAAAAAGTACTGAACTTTTCTGTTGAGCAGGTACTGAATTTCTTCGGAATGTACTGAAAAAGTACTGTAAAAGTACTGATTTTTGGCCAGCCTGCTTAAGTAGACACCCTGCATATCGACGATGTAAGTCGGCTATCACATAACTCGGCTTGCGACGTCGCAGACTTCCGGTCAGACTTTATTTTTTTAACGGAAAACTACTCAACGGCAATTCTTCAAAACTGCCGTGATTTTTCTTCTCTGTGTGAAGAAAATTCTGCAAAAACTTCAAGGAATGATGTCAGTCTGTTCTCCTTTAAAAAATAACATAGAAGCGGAGATTTTCAGACACCGCAAACGAGATATGTGATTGCGGACTTACGCCGTCGATATGTGTTCTAATATAAAGGAACTGTCGAATGGTTTTGCCTGAAAATTTCACTGAGTTTGATCGTTCGTAGAAATAGGCAAAATTTCGGAGAATTTGGACATTTTGGCAGTCACATTTCGTCGTTCCCTGCTCGAGGGAACGTAACTCCAATCCGAGGTTGCAAAATTGACTCAAACAATTCGAGTTTTTACAAGAATGTATCCGCGCAATCTTTGTCCAATTTTTTGTTGATTTTTGCTTGAGATCAGAGGTAAAATTAGTAAAATCTGCAGTAAGAAATGGCCAAGATTCTCCCTGTAAAAATGCAATATGCGAGGGGAAATTTGGCAACATTGAAATATAGATACGTTCTTTCGTGAGGAAAATGACGATTTTTGTCGAAAATCGAATTTTTTTAGTCAGTTTTGCAAACTTGGAATTGAGTTACGTCCTCTCGTTCGGGAAACGTCGAATTCTCGAGTCACTGATTCGGAACGTTATTTTTTCCTCGTGATAGGTCCGGCACTCCGGTGTGAGGATATTCCGAACATTTTTCGGACAGAAAATTAGCATATTTCCTTCGATGTTCGTTACCTCAACACGGTGTGCATAATATCGGAACACGGATTTATTCCGTGCAGATTTTGAAGGTTGTGACGTTAACATCAAAGTGGGAGGTCAACCCCCCAAGATTGAGGCCCGTATCGTCGCTTCTTTTGGAAAATGTTGACGATTTTCCCTTGAATTTTTAAGGGAATATCACCATTTTAGCCTTAGGATTTTATAACTGATTTGAAGGAAAAATATTCATATCACTTTCAATAAATCACTTTATTATTAGAAGAAATTGGACAACGTCTGAATGTTTATATGGCGTTATTCTCTAGTCCACCAGAATACAGAAAAACCGAAATGCACCATTTCCACACGCACACATGAAGAATCCTTACGGGTCCTCTCACTTTTCAGATTCAACTCGCAAAATAGAGATCAAATCTATCTTTTACCTCTTCACCGCACAAATCTCAATTTTTTTGTTGAAATATGTGAATCCCTCTTCGGAAAAGATAATGCGTTCAAAATCAACCGGGTCATTTTCAGCTGTCGCATCTCTTTTCCTCTTGGTTTGCCTCAGCGTGCGATTTTAGAACGTAAATTTCAGATATTTTCAAGAACCAAGATACCTCAGGCCTTACGATACTTAAAATCGCATCACAAAAAGCTCAGTGGCAATTATCGCAAGTTGATTTAACTCAGTTAGTGTCTTAACTATTTTTTCCCATACCAATCCATCAATAATTGATTCTGGGCGATGAGGCCTGTTTAGATAGACGCGTAGATTCTTTCAAATGCATTCAAATGAACGAACCTAAGTTGGCAACTTACGAAAATCGCCTTTGTAAGAGCGTATACAAGCGCGCGCATCGAGCCAATAAGATCCAAATGGATTATGCTCTCAAGCCAATCTACCCAGAGATAGAAGCTGAATGAATAATAAATAGGTAAGTAGGCAGCAAGTGAAAAGTAAAATCGCTCGAAAAAATCTTCGTTAATCATCCGAGGTGCTTAATTATGCAATTTTTATCGATCAAACTTTTACACGAGCGCCTTGCTGGTGCTTCAAAGCGTGGCTTTGTGAGGATTAGAGTCATGGCGGACTCCGCTAATGCTCCTTCGCCTCGGCCAAGTCAGAGACTGCGATGTCAAGTTTAGTCATAAGAAAAAAGAAAGAAGAATTAACGTAAAGAAAAGGATTTTTTTTTTTTTTAGAAAGACCTTCATTTCAATTTCTTGATCAGTGAGGATTTTAGCTGTATTCTCTCATGATTTTCGATCAGCGAGTGATTAAAAATGCTACATACCTCTTCAGGTATTGATCTCTCTTCTCTAGGTGTTAATAACTTTGCTTTGTTAAGGCACATCAAAATAAATCTATTAACCAACCAACCGCCCTAAATGTATTTGTTTAAAATAACTAAGTAACAGAAAGAGACTCAAAAATGGCTTGATTATTGTGCGCTTGAATACCACTAAACACACTCCAGGGAATCCACGTTGTCTACTTTAAAAAATGAAGGGTAAATGAATAAAAAATATTATGCCTTGCGCAGCATTTATTTTTCCAAGGAATTATTTGACATTTCTAGCCGAAAATTTCACCTTTTTTTCTACCAACAACACGCAAAATCAGCATATTTTTCGACAAAAGTTGGACGGTTGTATTACTGTGAAAAATAGATATTATCAAGTCAATTTTGCAACCTTGGAATAATGGTGTTAACGTCTGCGGGAATCGCGAATAATCCCCGTGATCTGGCAACCGCGCCGGCTAGCCGCTGCGGCTCACTCAAACTCAATTAGTATCAGACTGCAAAAAAGGACGCGCGAAATAAAAAAGAAAAACGTGAAAAGTGCGAAGCCCGTTTAATTCTTTTTAATTATTTTAATTATTCAAATGGAAAATTTATCGCTACGACCGCGCATTGCGGCTCCCCCACCCCTCCCACCTGGGATAAACCATCGGCATCGGATGCATCGGAATTTCCGTGCAAGAATTCTGTGCCAAAGGAAGAACGCCGTATGAGCTCTAGGACGTTGCCGTATTTCCTTCAATAAAAAGCGAATTCACTGGGAAGATAGAGATGTTGCATGTGTGCAGAATTTGCGATTTGACTGTCGATTCTTATGTAAAAGTTTGCGAGAAACACGATGTGGCAACTGGTTTTCTCTGAAAATAACTCCCAAGCTCAAAAAAAGCTCTCAAAGTTGAGGCCAAAATGGAGGGGATATCTCACGCTATGCTGAGAGTCCCCCTCTACATCAAGACAAACTCTCCATGCAAAGACAGGGAGCAAATACATTGACAGGGCTGCCACTTTATTTGGGGACTCCACAACTGAAAACACGGCATCACTGCTAATGTATTTGCTCCCTATCTTTGCATGGAGAGTTTGTCTTGATGTAGAGGTGGACTCTCAGGATAGCGTGGGATATCCCCTCCATTTTGGCGTCAACTTGGGAGCTTTTTTTGAGCTTGGGAGTTGATTTCAGAGAAAACCAGTGGCACCATCGTGTTTCTCGCGAACTTTTACATAAGAACCAACAGTCAAATCGTAAATTCCTCACACATGCAACATCTCCATTATACAATGCCATCGATCTGGCTACATGTTTTTACACTTTCTACATCCATATGCCGTAGAAATTAAGCCGACGCAGATTTGAGGCATTGTGTGAAATAAACGAGACGGAAAATTTCTCTTGCCAAAAAGATTCGTGGAAGAAATTAACTCTAGCCATGCGCGCAGCTTCAAGATTTTTCCAACGTATTCAGCCCAAGTTTCAGCCGGTTCGTAGTTCTTCTCCATGAAATGGATCGATCTCGTCTTGACTTGACAGGCTGACGGATTGCAGCAAAAAAACACACCCGCCCCGAACGAGGGTAAAAAGTCTTCATAAGTTGAGTCGCAGCCTCACCATCAATTAATATGCCGAATCACTCCTTCTTGAACGATTTAACGCTTTCGGCTTCGTCTCTGCGATTGTTACTGACAAATTGGCTTTCGCCCCATCATCCTACAAAGGGTTTTTCGCCCTTTTTATTTTCGGGCACCGGCGCGGCGGTTCGTAATCCCCTACCCCTTCCGGAGCTCCGCGATAAGTCATCATTCATCGACGCATGGAAGTTAGGGTGAAGTCGAGCGCTGTGCTTTGGACGGGGTAACAATTGAATCTACATTGAAACGATAAGTAACTTGTGATGCAAGAATGGCACAGTGAAATATTTCCGTGTTTTCAGTTAATTTGCACGGAAAAAAGTTTTAGGGGTTATCCCCTAAAATTGTGGTACTACCCCAATTTTTCGGATGGTATGGACATTTCCAATTAATTGTGGTAGTACCGCAACATCTGGGTTAGAAACCTAATTTGTTGGAGTACTATCTTAATTAACTGGAAATTCCCAAGTTGGGTAATTAATCCTTCCTCTTTTCTCCGTGATGGTTCACTTTTCTCCGTGCGGATTTAAACTTAAAGTTAGTTTTGTTTGAGTTAAAGAAACGTTGTTTTGCTATCGTTATTTTAAACTTAAACTTAACGATAGTGAAACGACGCGATTTCAACTCACAGAAACTGATGTTGAGTTGAATCCACGCGGATTATGTAATAAAAATTCAAATTTTGCCGACGAGAAACAACGCTTTAAGTCAAAACAATATCTCAAGAAAAAAATTTTCCGCGTAAGATTTCTTTATGTTCAACTTCCCACGTTAACGCAAAATGTCGACTAACTTTTTTTTTACTTCGTACTCTAAAAAATTGATATGAAGGAGTGGATTCTGCAACATGAGAATGAAGTTACGTCCCTTCTCCGGGGAAGCGCCGGGATGAGAACGGACATGGAGTCCATGCAACCGGCCACTTTTCCATTTTCCCGACGTCTGTTTCAAAGCGAGCTTTCCCGAGCTTTTCCGAGCGTCTCGATCCGTCAGGGCGGGGTTTCCCGACAGCCCTCCAACCCGCCGTTAGCCCGTTATCTCCGCACCGGTGTATCCTCCCCGGACTGCCAGATGGGGGGGGGAGGGGAGGGGGGAGGGGGAGAAGAAAAATAAGCCGAGTGCCGGAGAGGCGAAGCTCCGTCATAACGATAATAATAAAATAAAATTGCAGGTTTCCGAAGGCGGGATTTCGCACGGCCTAGCCGGCCGGGGCGGCCGGGGCCCCCATCGTTCAGAATGCGGAACGATTCGGGGACTTAATCAAATTTCGGCCCCCGGGCGCGCCGAGTGTAATTCCCGGCCGCGGACGTTGCCGGACTGGGCCGAGTTCGAGATCGCCTCCCGTTTCCGAGTGGCTGGAGCGATTGAACCTGTGCAGGGTGTCTACAAGTCCGGAATTTCTTGAAAGTCAGGAAATAGAAATGGTTTTTCAAGCGCAGTCCGGAAGTATCCAAAAAGTTCGAAAATTCCGCAAGAAAGTCCGGAATTTTTGTCGCAATTTGGGCGAGAAATTCAAATTTTTGAAATTTTTCGAATTTCGTCGATTGAAGGTACACTAGGCGCTAAGACCCGCTCCGTGTCGCACAGTCGTCGCAGAGAAGCTTGCCATCGCGAAAATTCAGGATTTACACTGGAAAAAAGACATTGGATCTAGAGTCCAGACTCTTGAAAACATTGACAAGAAAAAGGACTCTTGATTCAATCAGATTTAAGCTTAAATCAAAAGGAAATCCGCTCAAATTAAGAGGCTTGGTTCTTGATTTAAGCTTGAATCTGATCGAATCAAGAGTATTTTTTCTTGTCGATGTTTTTAAGAGTCTGGACTCCAGATCCAATGTGTTTTTTCTTCCAGTGTGGCCGGAGCGATTGGACCTTTGCAGGGTGTCTACAAGTCCGGAATTTCCGGAAAGTACTGATTTTTCAAGCGCAGTCCGGAAGTATCGAAAAAGTGCGGAAATTCCGCAAGAAGGTGCGGAATTTTTGTCGCAATTTGAGCGAGAAATTCAAATTTTTGAAATTTTTCGAATTTCGTCGATTAAAGGGACTGAAAAAGTACTGCATTTTTCTATTGAGGAGGTACTGAATTTCTTGGAAAAGTGCTGTAAAAGTACTGATTTTTGGCCAGCCTGTTTTAGTAGACACCCTGATGTTTATGAAGTCTGATCAGTGTATTTGTCTTTTCTCCCTTGCTGTACGAGTATAGGGAAGATCTCGCTTTTGATACCTTTAAACCTGAAAGTTATTCTCTTTCGCCCACCCCCTTTCGCGAGCATAAAAAATCTCGCGTAGTATTTTCTCCTGCGATGCATAAAATGGCAACGCCGCAAGTTAGCTGTCTTGGACGGAGCCTCCACCCACCCGCGTAGCGCGCTCCGCTCTCGCAGAAATTTATTCCGGGCGCTAATATGAGCTGCGGCGCAAAAATTCAAATTCGGCGCGCCGCGCGAATTAATTACGAGTTTTCGCTCTGTCCGTGCGCGGTATAATTGCCGGCTCGGCCCGGCAGAGGGGGCTGCGAGCGCTCCGGGCCCCCAGGTGGGCGGGCGTAGGAGATCCCGAGTAACGGGAAAAATCACTTCGGTCCCTTGTAAAATCGGACGCATTTAAATCAAAAGGAACTATATCCATCGTGACTTGCGCCTGCCGTGCTAAGGATAAACGCCGTATCGAGGGCTGAAGAACAATTTACCGCCCAACTGACGATTTTGGAAAAAATGAGTCAACGACTTTGCTGCATTTCACAGAATAAAATACGCAAGCCGATGAATTCAGTTTTTTCCAATTCTATAGGGGAGCGCTTCATTGACGCTGTGATGTATGAAAAAGTGGGAAATCGAACCTTAAAATTACAAAAATTGCGAAGTTTTCTCTTCTTTCTGCAAAATCGTTAGTTTGCAGATAGGCGGTGTTGTTCGTTAGCCGTCGTTATGAACTTTCGAAAGTTGCCAAATTTCCTCCGATGACAATTTTGTTCAAGTAGAGTTATGAATATTTTCTCTCGGAATTTTCAGATCATTTTGATCGGATTTCGAATTAAAGCTCCGAAAAATTGAAGAGAGAATATACTCAGATTTCCCTGAAAAGGGTATCTTCCTATATGGAATCCGGCAACGTTTGATGGTTCATACGACGTTCTTCCCTGGTACAGCAGAGTGGCCGGTTCCCAGTGGACATAATGGTGGCTGCCATCGAAGAAAAAAAGAGGAGGAGGAAAAGAAAGAAAAATTGCAACTCAATGGAACAAAATCAGTTATTAGAAGGGAATATGTCCATTTTTAGGTGAGCCTCAGGACACTAATGCAATTGCGAGGCCCAAGGCTCATCTGAAAATGGATAAATTCCCTTTCAGTAACAATTTTTTCAACTATAATGGTGATCCAAGTCACCAGGAATTGAGATAAAAACCTTATTTCCTACTTTTTTTTCGCTCTACGAACTGCAAAAAAGCGTCAAAACGGATCCCGAAAATCTGGAGGTCACGTGACGCGCGCGCGTCCGAGACGATAAATTTCCCCTCCCCTGATCATCCCTCTCTCCTCCCTCCCGCGGATGCGATCTCTCTCTATCACTGGGTGGGGTGAGCCCTGAAAAATGGGGCGGAAGGAGGTGGCCCGATCTAAGAACATTAAGCGGCTTCAGGCCGAGATAAACTCCGCGGAAAGAAACTTTTTTATCGCCCGCGATTGCTTATTAAAGCCGGCGCCCCGCTCTGCCCACCTTCGAGCGGTTATGCAACCCGCAATCTCCACACCCACCCACACCCACCTACGATGGTATCGTATCGTAGCCTATCCACTGCTGTTAGAGGGTTCGAGTTCAGATTTTGAAAATGTGTTCCTTTCTCTTGTCAGCACTGCTAGTTCTTTGACTCCTCAGATATGTTCATCAGGGAAACTTAAATTCCTTATCTACACGGAGAAAAAAACCTCGTGCGTGGGACCCGAAGTTTAGGTCATATGGATCTCTGAAGTTTTCGGATTGAGCATCTGAGCACTTTAGGTCTAGCTGTAGAGGAAGTTTGTGAAAGCTGGTGTTGGTTGTGAAGGCTGTGTGAAGTTTCAGAAGTGTGATCCGAAGTTTTTCGGATGTGAAAACCGAAGTACTTCAGATGTAAGAACTGAAGTTTCAGATGTGTGATCCAAACCTCAGCAGCTGGACCATAAGTGTTCGGATGCTCAATCCGAAAACTTCAGAGATCTATATGACCGAAACTTCGGGTCCCACGCACAAAGTTTTTTTCTCCGTGTATTAAGTCAGCCTTTCTTCGTCCTTCCTTCGATTAACATGATCGCCGTATTGTTTTTTGCCGTAACCATAAAGAATCCACGACAGAGCCCGGCAATTTTTCTCCTTTTTGTTCTGAAAGCGTACCCCGCACGTGATGGTGTCGCGGATGCATGTCGTCGAAGGGACACAGGAACTCGGGGCCCGGAAAACGAGGGCAGCGCTCCGAATGTTGCTGGTGGCTTTTAACCCCGGCTTTTGAATGAGCGGGAGGGGGGCTTGTAAGGTTTATGAAATAGAGCCTTGACCAGGCGGGGAGACCAGCGGACCAGGCCCGGAGGCCGTAGAAGGACTCTAACGGCATCTGCCCGGGCGCCAGAAAAGGGAAAAGCACGGCCGCGAGCCGCCCCGGCCAGAAAAATCTGATTTACGTCGACAAATCAGCGACACGACACGACCCAGTCGCCCACCGCGTTGCCGACCGGTCCCAGAATTCTTGCTTTTCCTCCGTCGGTCTCGACCAGAGACAAGAGACCCTCCACTAGTATCTTGGCCATGGTGGAAGCTTTTACTTTCGGGACTTCAGCATTCCACCGTTGACTTACCTACATGGTTGATGTTCAACAACGTGTTGGCAGTCTCGTTTTGCAAACAAGCCGAAAATGGCCGACGTTTGGGAAAGTTGTTTGGCTCATGACGTCATCCGAAGCTCATCATCGACCATGTAGGTAAGTCAACAGCCGAAAATAGGGTGATGACTGTTGCTCCCTAATAATTGTCGATAAGGAATTGTTGAAACCCCGAAAGTAAAAGCTTCCACCTGTCGCTAGGAGGCCAGTGGAGGGTCTCTTGTCTCTGGTCTCGACGAGATCTCCGCAGGGTAAGAGGCGGTTTGAACTACACTCGAAAATAAAGCACATTGGATCTAGAGTCCAGACTCTTGAAAACATTGACAAGAAAAACTACTCTTGACTCAATCAGATTTTTGCTTAAATCAAAAGGAAATCCGCTCAAATTAAGAGGCTTGGCTCTTGATTTAAGCTGAAATCCGATTGAATCAAGCTGCTCTCTTCTTGGGCCGTAGTATCTTGATTTATTTTGTGAGGAAAGCTCCGGACTTTTGATGGATGCCTGCCATTTCTAATGTATTAGAGCGCCTTCAGTTTCGTATGATACTGTGCAATACCTCTGGTGTGAAATAGTTGCTTCAAGCGCCGTGGCAGGCGGGCAGCCAGCGTGAAACACGCATTGGCGCCTACAAACCTAACAGGGATACTTCACGCGTCGCGCAATGCGTGAAGTATTCCTGTTAGGTTTGTAGGCGCCAGTGCGTCGCCGCTCCGCCTTGTGTTAGGCTCTAATATTTAATCTGGCGGAGTCAGCGTTATATTCAACTCATGATTTTGAAATGTTTGCACATCATGTATGGATTATTCTCATTTTAATTGATGAAAAAAAATATGTATTAAAGGAAAATATAATGTGTGTAATAAAATAATATATAATGTGTGTGTGAATATTAAGGTGGTTCCGTATCAAACTTAATGATTTCCAAAACACACGAATTTTAACACAATTTCTTATAGCCTTTTATAATCGATGGCGAAAAAGCAACAGCCAGGCGATAAAGTGTAAAGCCCGGCTACAGGAACCATAGCCCGGCCGCATAATTATTTTTTATCGCTTCGTATAGCCCGGCCGTATGATTTTCTCCGCATTCTACAGCCAGCTATATGATTTTCTGTAGCCTTCTATAGCCGGCTATAAGAATTCCTATGGTATTTTGAAACGCAGCCCTTATCGCCAATTTTCACCAGGGAATTTTCCAGTCCGCCGCTTTTGAGCCTTTTTCTCCAAACTTCATTTCTGCTTTTACTGCTCTCTTCGCTATCACAGTAGATTTCCGGCAACTGTGCTATGAATAACATCGGGGTGAAATGACGAAAACAGGTGAACCGTTGGAGGAATCAGCGGGAGGGACCATCAGGAGAACGCACTACGAGGACCTGTCACACCCTCCCCCTTCGCCCCATCCCCCTTCTCGTCCCCCGGTGAGGGGCCAGGGCCAGGGCAGCCTCGCCGTTTATGGCGGCGGCCGTGCCGTGTGCGGCCGTAGTGAAAGTCCCAAGCTCGTATTGTGCTTGGGCGCCCCGACCGCGGCTCCGTTCGTCACTCTTCGCACGTAAGGGCGTATCTCGATTTCCAGGTGAGCCCTGTAAAGCATGGAGTTAAACGGAGAACAGGGCTCACGTTGGAAATGGATATACGCCCTCGCGTCGGAGGAGCGGCGCATTATGCGCGGGAACGAACGGGGAACGGGCCGCGCTCGCCTAGGTGGGCGGTATGGGATAGAGCCAGGCGCACAAGGGAACGCAGGAGTAAAATTTAATAAAAACAAAGATATTGCATAAAGACTTTATAAAATATAGCCTTAAATGAAGAGAAAAAAAACACTAAGAAGTAGCCCGAACTGTATGTGACAAGGTGGAGAAATGGTGCTGGGTCCACACCATTTCGCGGGGAAAACAAAGCCAAGAAGTTCCAAAAATTAAAATTAGAGCCAAAATTAATGGTGTGGACTCCGCACCATTTCTCCACCTTGTTAAAATATAGCTTCTAACTATGTAAAAGTGAAGAAAATTCACTAAAGTTATAGACTAAATAAAATAAAAGTTAGTAGCTTACACCTTAGCTTTAGTGGCGTGGTACCACTTCTCTAAATTTCGAAGAACCGAACTCGAATCAAAGAGACAGATAGGGGTCTTAACAAGATCAAAGATTTTGATACCACTATTCGAACCCTTGAGAGCGCATATTGCCTACCCTCTCAAATGAAGGAAAATTGAATGTAAAAAGCTGCACCGCAATAAAAAACCCAGAGCAATATTAGAGGCGTTTGATGCTTCGTAACGGACGTAAAAAATGGCAATCAGCACCATCAGATTCTTAAGTTTTTCATCAACTGTATGGGAACTGATGGATAAAGCAATTGGACTTATTTCTGCCAAACGGAACTATTTGCATTATGACGTGAGCCCTATTATGCACACGGGTCTCGGGGCTCTTGTCTTAATGCACATAGTTCCGTTCTGCAGAAATACGTCCAATTGACAATTCATAGACTAACCAACAACAAGCATACAAGAGACCCCATAGTCCATAACTTCTCCCCCCCCCCCCCCACAGTTTATAAAAACCACCAGCCTCCATTATGATGTTTGTATGTTTCCTCGTCAAAATATCATGTAGACCCTTATTTACATAACGAAAATTATTGAAAATATTTGACTCCTAATCAAGATATTTTTTGCGTAATTTAAAGCAAAGAATTTTTCCCCTCTTATTTTCTTATAGATTTTCTAACAATTTTTGGTTGTTTTGCTTTCAGGTGAGTGTCAATCTGTCTTGCACAAAACTGTATTATTTATCAATTGGAAGGTGTTGGGTGAGTGGTTAACCATTACGCACTGACTTTAATTTTCAGTTTTGTAATCGCCTCATGTCGTCTCCATTCGTAACCCCAAAACAAGACAATTCTTTATCTTAAATCAAACCGAGGATCTAAGAACCCACTACACGACGGTGAGGCAGTGGCGAGTTGTGAATGATCGATTATCGATATTTCCCCGTTTGAAGCTATGGTAAAGATTCGATTTTTAAAGCGTTCGTCGCGAACACCCTGTTTATCGATACTTCTCCATACGTATACATGGCGGATCAATCGATGTATCGCAAAGCACGCCACGCCACACAATGGATCGAGGTACTGGAAGAAGTAGGACGTGAAATTTTTGACAAGAATTGTAAAATTTTACGTTTAGCTCATCACATTTTTAATTTCTAGGGGTGTTTTTTACTGAAAATTTTACGGGAAAACTGATGAAATTACTTCCAAAACATCAAAATTTCATATCATTGGAGATATACGCTTTTAAAGGTTTTAAATCTTGTCCGACCTTCCCATCGACTCGATCTAGAGTCCCTTTATACCTAGAGTTAAGGCAACTCGATTATCAGCTGACTGGCAGCCGGCCTTGGCTGGCCATGGAGGCCGAAACGAGTGCACCCAAACGAACGATATTGAGGGATAAGGATCAGGAATCCTGCGATGTCTGTCACACAAAAACAACAACATCAACAAATTGATCAATTGAAAAGAAAATGAGATTGGTTTGTGAATAATTTCTTAATCTATTTTCATTTTGGACCGATGGTAATAACAATTTACTCTTGATAAAGCACAATTAGGTAATCTTTTCATTATTCTTGTTGACATTCGAGGTACCGCCATCTTGGTGCACTCGTTTCGGCCTCCATGAGCGAGAACCAATCAGAATTGGATTTTTTTTTAGGCCACTTTCAGCCCAACCAAAGGTGAGTTGTCTTAACTCTGGGTACAAAGGGACTCTAACTCGATCCACCGTGCGCCACTGGGCGGGAGCCATTAGGAGAGGAGAGAAAAATCAAAATGATACCTCGATCGTGGCCGGGATAGGGCGCCAACTGTGGGCCCTGTTGCCGTTCCGACTCGAATAAAGACCCCGCTATATCCGTGCAGAATATGATCTTCGCGTTTATCGGCAACAATGGCGTCGCTCTTCGGAAATAAATCAGTCAAGTTGCGAAAGGCTCGACGTCGCGGATCAGCACCGCGGCCGATCAAAAGCCCCCCCCCCCCCGCCCTCCTATGGGGGGGATCGGAAGGAGGGGGGTTGAAGTTTGAATCGGACGTATTTATGCTAGAAGGAACTATGTGCATAGGGATTGCGTGAGACGTAGGTCCTTTTGGCATAAATACGATCAATTGGACGTATTTCTACCAAACGGAACTATGGGCATTATGACGTGAGCCCTGTTATGCATGTATTCTTATGGGTCTCAGGGCTCATGTCTTAATGCACATAGTTCCTTTTGGCATAAATACGATCGATTGAGACTAGGCTCTCGGGAGTCGGGTAAACACCCGCGAGGTATTATTTAAGCGAGGACAGGAGCTTTCGCCGGTCGCCGGTCGTGGAATAATATTAGGCGGGGTGCCCGGGAGTTTCCCAATCCAAGGACAAAAGCGGTGCGTTTTAGTGATGTTGGTGTTTGAAAATACTCGAGTGCGCTTGTTCGTTTTTGTTTTGAACCTCTTAAATTGCGAAGAATCGACTGAATATATCGATGGTCAAAGTGCGAAGCATTGGAAAAAAACGCGTTGGAAAAAAACGCATTGGATCTAGAGTTCAGACTCTTAAAAACATCGAGAAGAATAAATACTCTTGGTTCAATCAGATTTAAGCCTAAATCAAGAACCAAGCCTCTTAATTCGAGCGGATTTCCTTTTGATTTAAGCTTAAATCTGATTGAATCAAGAGTCATTTTTCTTGTCAACGTTTTCCAGAGTATCGACTCTAGATCCAATGTGTTTTTTTTCCAGTGAACTACGTATCTCCATTTCAGGGTTGCCACAGTCAGGGAAAACCGGGAATTGTGCAGGGAATTTAAAAAGTTAGGAAAAACCTGGAAATGTCAGGGAAAATTATGAAAGTGTCAGGGAAAAGTTGTTAATTGACCTTCTTTTGCTTTTTAGAATAGGTTTGACATTTTTAACAACTTTTTTGGACTGAAAACTATTTAAAATTAAGTCTTTTTAATCATCTGGCATCTCTTCAGTTGAGAGGGAATTTAACTCGAATGTGTCAGGGAAATGCCAGGGAATTTCATTCTCTAAATTTCGTGGAAACCCTTTAAATTGCGTGGAATCGACTGAATACATCGATGGTTTCAGTGCCAAACCACGTATCTCCATTACACTGTTTCAAAATTTTCGTTCTTCGTTATGAACGCGTTTCACCGTAGTTAAGGAACCTCTCTCTTACCTCTTCTTGCTTTTTCAACCTATTGGAAAACTATCCTTTCTCAAGGACGCGAAAAAGAGTAAGTTTGACAAGTCACGATACCGATAAAAGCTCCCTTCCCGGTACCATCCATTCCATTTCGGCTGCGATATTTTCTGCACTGCGGACGTGCCGCCCCCCCCCCCCCGAAAATTGACCGAGCGTGGTGCGAGGTTGCCAGATCTTCCGATAGATGACGTGCATTTTGACGTGTCGAGGGAAAACGCCGTATGAACCTTGAGACGTTGCCAAATTTCCTCCCATAAACAACGAATTCCTTCGTACACACTTGTGAATATTTTTCTTCCGATTTTCAAGATAATTTTGTATGCAATCTCACCTAAAGCTCCTGAGAATTTGAGTAAAAATATTCATGAATTTCTTAAAAAATAAACTTTTACAGGAGGAAATTTGGCAACTCTTGAATGTTCATACGACGTTCTTCCATAGCGCGGTGGTGTTTTACATCGAGTTCCATGCAGTGGCGTGGCGTGAAGGATCGATTATCGATTTATCGCCATTTGAAGCTATAGTAAAGAATCGATTACTAAGGTGTTCGCTGCGAACGCCCTGATAATCGATCTTTTTCCATAGGTTTAAATGGCATAACAATCGATATATCGCAATTCACGATTTCTGCCAAACGGAACTATGTGCATTATGACGTGAGCCCTGTTGTGCATATATTCTTATGGGTCTCAGGGTTCATATCTTGATGCACATAGTTCCGTTTGGTAGGAATACGTCCAATTTTTCGCCCGATCTGGCGGTCGGCGGGGGTCATTCCTCACCTGGACGTGCGAATCGGGCGCTCAAAAAAGCTTCCCCGGTGGGGGGGAGGGGGGGGGGTTCGGGTCTGCGCACGGGGGCCGGACCCTCCTCTAACTTAATCATCGTCTTGATGGACTTTCGTTCACTTTGACGCGGTCCGTCCGCATTCGACGCACGTCGAACCGGGCGTCTCCCTACCGGACCGCCCTGGCAGATCCCCGCGGAAATGCTGAATTCCCGCGACTTTCGCGCGGAGAGGTGCGATTTTTTCGACGGATTTGGCAACGCCGCGTGGACGGGTCCACGCACGTACGCCTGTATTTGCGAGCCGATTATTCCTGTTTGGTCCTTCGGTTTCCGCGTCGGGGGTGGAAAACTTACGAGGGGATGCCGAATTTACGTCGATATCGATATTTTATATGTCGCTGCGTATCGTCAGTAAAAACCGGAAAGTGACAGGAAATTCGATATTGCCTTGAAAAATCAGGAAAACTTGTCATGGAGCAGGCAATTTTGAGCGATTCAAGTATTTTTAAAAATACTTGAATCGCTCAAAATTCAATGTTTGAATTCAAACATTTGATTCAGTTCGTTAAATATATTGATTTTTTTAAATCAAACGGGTGGCTGATTTAAAATGTTGATCTAAAATTTTAAACGTAGGCTTTCATGTAAAAGTCTCACAAAATCCGAGTCTGCAGGCTGATTATTGAAATTTCTAGACGAATCAATAGACCAAGAAGAAATATGGAGTATGAGGCAATCCCATTGGTTGAAACTCGTGGTTTTTGTAGACTTAGGGGGAAAATTATGAACAAAATATAGGGTCGCTAGTCAGTCATATATGTAGATTACCCTTTGATAGTCTATTACTTACCTGCTGTGTCCATCGCAACCATCCGCCTCCACCAATAGGATCGCCCCAGTTTCTCTTTGTCTTTTTTGTCTATCGCTTTGTCTATCAATTTCAACAATCGGTTCTCTAATTTGACTATTTGCCTGCGACAGGTACACCCATTATAAATTCAGCGTTAAATCGGGGCTGAATCCAGCAGTTCTCGTGTAAAATCACCATAATTAATCGTTGCCAGGTGACCCTCTCATTGGCACAGAGCTCGAGGGCTGAAATCCGTGGAATTTTCGAAATGAAACGATGCCGTCGGAAAGCGGCTCTTAAATCCACGTGGCGGCGCACCTGTCCGTTTTAATGTAAACATAACGATCATGAGCCGCGGGCCCTGGCGTAGGCCCCGGCGCACAGTGGATCGAGTCGAGTAAAGAGGTCGAACATGATATTTGTGAATAAAACTGCAAATGGAGATGTTGCATGTGTGAGGGATTTGCAATTTGACCATTGACTCTTTTGTAAAAGTTCGCGAGAAACACGATGGTGCCACTGGTTTTCTCTGAAATCAACCCCAAGCTCGAAAAAAGCTCTCAAAGTGAGGCCAAAATGGAGGGGATATCCCACCCTACCCTGAGAGTCCACCTCTACATCAAGACAAACTCTCCATGCAAAGATAGGGAGCAAATACATTGACAGGGCTGCCACTTTATTAGGGGACTTACGGCAACCCTGCTAATGTATTTGCTCCCTACCTTTGCATGGAGAGTTCGGCTAGATGTAGAGGTGGACTCTCAGGGTATGCTGGGATATCCTCTCCATTTTGGCCTCACTTTGAGAGCTTTTTTTGAGCTTGGGAGATGATTTCAGAGAAAACCAATGGCACCATCGTGTTTCTCGCCAACTTTTACATAAGAATCAATGGTCAAATCGCAAATCCCTCACACATGCAACATCTCCATTTTGATGTTATTTCGTCACATTTTAATTTTCAAGGCGTGCTCTAAGAAGACAATTTTACGAGGAAACCAATGAAACCCCTTCTAGAACCTCAAATTTTTGTATAAACGCAGTTATAAGCGTTTAAAGATTCCAAATTTTGCCCGACCTTTCCTATTGACTCGATCCACTGTGCAGCGTAGGTCGACGCACGACTTGGCTATCCGCGTCGCAGTCATCAACGCTGCTCAATGAAGTGCCATGAACACACCCCGAGATCAAACAAATAATTTAGTCATTACGTCCAGCTCCAGTATACGTCCACCTGCTGCAATCCTGTAGTCAGATTAGGCCCCCCCTTTGTCCCCCCTTTGTCCCCTCTTTGTCTCCCCTACCCCCGCCTTGGCGAGCTGCGCCTGTCACACCTGTCATAACAGCGTCGCGCCGGGCGGACAGTGGATCGAATTCGGGCAAAATTCGACCAGTCTCTAGGTGAGAGAAACGCACTGCCGTGATAGCAAAGAGAGCAGTATGTGTCAAATTTCCGAAATCGAGTTTCCTTCAAAATTTTTCTAATTTCTTTTGGATGAAATCGCTGAAATAGCCAAAACAACAAAATTCATCCTACTTGGATGAAATCGCGACATATGAGACAGCCGTAATGCATAAAATGACTTAGTTTCAGGCAAAACAGCAGTAAGTGACATTATTCCTCCAGAGAGCCAATAAAAGCAGTGCTTAAACAAAACGAAGATTTGTTTCTTTCAAAAACTGGCCCAAAGCACGGTGAGTGCATCCAGCAAGTCTGAAATGCATTCCTAACTTCACAATCTGCCTAATAAATAGCGTTTTTTAAGCTTCCCACTTGAAAAACGACACTACGACACAGGTTGGTGAACATTTCGTGAGAGGAGTCGTTCCATTCAACCCTTGCGCACTAAAATGCTACGCAGTATTCAACATGGCCGACGCCAACCCATTAAAACACACGTGATGAGACGGGATTTTATCAACCGGCGTGTTTATATTTGCATTTTCCTTGCGTCGATAATAAAGACCATGGTGCATCCTCACGCGCATTCCACGCATGGAAGCGTCAGCCATGTTGAACATTGTGTCGCATCCTAGTGCGAGAATGTTTTTGAAGCGGGAAGCTTATGAAAACAATTATGTCGGAGTGTATTTTAGACTTGCCCGATGCGCTCTTTCTGGCTAATGAGTCATTTTCCATAAGAAGCAACTCTTCTCTTTGCTCTAGGTTAAGTTCACAATAGGGCCATTAGAAGATATTGCTGAGTGTGGGCATGTCAAAATATGGAGCTCTCAAAAGCCCAAAAAATCAGACAATCATTTAACACGATTTTGATCTGTAATTTCATCACTCCAGCTCACTGTGCGATGAACGGACAGCGGATAATGGACCGGCCAAAAAAATGCAAATATCATTTTCCGCATCACCGCCGATTCGAGCTGCACCGAATCAATTTCCGACTGCGCTCATCATAGCTTCAGCTTATCGAGACCTCTTTATTTCTGTCAGGAATGTAATGCTGCCGGCGCTTAGATAACTAAAATAACTATCACAACAACAACGTAACAATGACATCAGAATTTTACAGACATCATAGTTTATTCTCGGTGAAAGTGTTTTAGGAAGAATTCCTCTTGAATCAACTATAATAATTGAGGGGTTTGGAGAACTAAGTGCAGTTTTTTTTTTTTTTCAAAATTTGAGATATGTATGATTTCAAGTAAAACTAGACTTAATGCATGTTCTGTGAACAATTTGCTCCCTAAGTCCAATTTTCAAGCGTCAAAAAGTCAGTTCGAACTTTCTTTCCGCCGTAAGGCTCCATGTAATTCGAAACTTCAAACACGTATTTCTCGAAACAGCAAAAACTGCGCCTTGCTCTCCAAGCCCTCAATTCACTTAAAAGTAACTAATCAGTTCACTCTTTTTCATATTCTTTCCAGGGGTATTTAATGGAAGTTCCTCCTAATCCGAACATAAGTTTTTCTCTTGTCGGAGAAACTAATTTTCAATGTCGTGCAACATTTGGCAACCCCGCAGTGCATAGGTCCTAACCCGTTTCCTTTCGGTGAATCGTCCCTGAACGCATCGCGTTGGATGAGAAACAATATCCGAGCTTAGACGAGCTTAACGCGTCAAACCTTTAAGCCCGCTTCAGCTCAACTTGCGCCCTATTCAACGCGGAGCAAGCGTCTACGGTGCAAGTTCGATTTCGCACTGTACTGCATGACCGAAAATCAGGCACCAGTGGCTAAAAGTGAATCATCCATATCGATATTCACTCATTCGGGACCACGGTAAAGAATCGATTATCAAGGTAGTCGTTGCGAACACGCTGATAATCGATCCTTTTCTATAATTTCAAACGGCAGATTAAACGATTTATCGCGAAGCACATTTTATTTCGCGCAAATTCCAAGTGGCAAGTCCTCGGAACGTCAGAGAAAACCTGAAATAGTCATGAAATAGCAGTTACGCATAGTCATTTTTTTATAGCACCGTGGCCGAAGCAGAATTATATGACTAAAAGCTTTCGATGTGTAAGAAAAAAATACAAATTACACTAAAAAAACAGATTTTAGCGATTCTAGAGTTTTTTTTTTTAAGCTTTCAATTTTAAACGACTCAACCGTGGATACTCTTGCAAGGAAATTTCATGAGCATTTAAGGCCTTTGAAAATTCCGGAAAATTCAATTTCAAATCCAAAAATAACTTGCCACTCTGTCAAATCATCACGCTTTTACCCCCGTTTCGCACCTTTCCAAACCAACCAGACGAAAGGAAAATAATTTCATCCTAAAATAATGAAAAAATTCAAGGGTAAAAATAAACCGGAACCACTTCAGCACCATCAAATTAATTAAGTTTTTAATTTACCCCGCTCATATTTGACACAAATAGAGGCACCCCAAGCGTAACAGAATTCGAACGAATTACATCATTTTTAAGAGTTTTCCAGCAATCTCTTACTCCTGTTGTTACACCACCCGAGCACTTTTACAGCAGATTAAAATGTCGCTAATGGACACAGCAGAAGGATAAGAAACAGAATGTCGTACGAGGACGTGAGGACTCCCTCTTCGCTTGAGCCCTGGGGAGCATTGAGCTATATCGGAAGCAGGGTTCACGTCGAAAAGAAGTTAGGTTTTTTATGTTGACGGAAGAGTGCGCTGGGGGTAAACACGAGAGCCAGTCCCGGTGCAAACAGAGGGGGGTTCTTTGAGGCGAGCGTTTTCTTTGCAACGGAAAAACAAAGGAGAAATAAATGCCAAAACTAAAACAATACGAACAAAGGGCCCCTGGCGGGGTGGCGCAGGGGGTGGGGGGAAGGGGGAAGGTGAAAAACCCGCGAGATGAGTCATGGCCGGCGACCACGAGACGCGGAGGAGATAAAAGGCGAAAAGAGAAAGGGATTCGCGCAGGCAGGGGCAAGAAAAGGCGGCAGGGAAATGGGTTCGCCGGGCCCGCGCAAAAACGGCAGGGTCGGAGCCAGGGACCTGACCGCCCCGCAAATCTTGCGTCTCGTTGACGAGCATGAGTTGCGAAAAAAATGAGGTTTAAGATTTAATGGAGATGAAGAACAAATGGATCAAGTTTATCAGAAAGGAACCAACCCTCATTTTTTAAAAAATTGAGATGAGAATGTTTTTGAGTTCTACTATTCGTTTATTTTCTCCTACCTACCTACCAAAATCTAAGAGTCGAAAAAAAGTTTGTGAACGTAGGGGTTAAAGTTTCTTTTCTACATTGAGCCTCATGCAGGAATAAAACTTCAAACCTCTTTTTCTCAGTTTCAATTTAATGTCGGTTGGTTCCTTTCTGTTAAACTCGGTGCAAATCGTCGTTCCCCTAACGGAAGAACGTCAGTGTTTCTAAATCTATCCTCTTAAATTCGATTTTTATCAGGAGAATTTTGGGCATTTCTAACTGAAATGCCATTGATTTTTCTTCGGATTTCATGCAAAAATCGGAAAAAAAATCGGACGAAAATGTCAATGGTAGATTCTTGCAAAAAATTGAATTGTTTGATTCAATTTTGGTTTCTTGGAATGGAATTACGTTTTCTCGTCTGGGAAACTACGTAACGGGTCGTTTTCGATACATCAAACAGGCCTCTCCTATTGTAGTGTAAATGTTACCTCCGGAAGTCAACAGTTCGCCTTCAATTTT
The DNA here is from genome assembly GCF_918797505.1 of Bemisia tabaci. Classification (NCBI taxonomy): domain Eukaryota; kingdom Metazoa; phylum Arthropoda; class Insecta; order Hemiptera; family Aleyrodidae; genus Bemisia; species Bemisia tabaci. The sequence goes on from NC_092802.1 coordinate 5,381,101, forward strand.
GCAGATGCGACACGGGACATCCATCGAGTATGAATAGTTGTATCTCGGCGCCGTCATCGACGCGCGTCGTTTTGCTCGCTCAATTTCCATATTGTATTTGTTTCCGATTGTCTTATATGTAGTGGTGCTTCAAGGGCTACTCGACCAGCACAGCCGAAGCTAAAATAGACCTCATCGGGTTCTGTTTCTAACTTTTCTCCCGAATCCGAGTCCGAGATACACCTCACTCGGGGATCATTGCGAGTTCACGTCTCGCGCCATCGCGCCTTCAATTTTGTGAATACAACACGGACATCCATCAAGTACGAATAGTTGTATCTCTGCGCCGTCATCAATGCGCTGCCTTTCTCCTGCTCTATTTTCATGTTGCGTTGATTCCGTTTGCCTGATTTTTTAGTGGCGTTTCGAGACGCGGAAAACAGGAATTGGCATCATACAGAGGACAACATTTGCCGACCTCGTGTAGAGTTCAGCAGTGTAACTTGGAAAAGGATCATCGGAAGGAATCGCAATAATTTGCCAGAATAAAATAGAGCATTGCGAGTTCACGCCTCGCGCCATCGCGCCTTCAATTTTGTGAATACAACACGGACATCCATCAAGTACGAATAGTTGTATCTGTACGCCGACATCAACACACGATGATGTGCCTCTCATATATTTTTTAAATTGGATCGTGATTGATCTCATTCTGATTTGTGAGCCATTTTCCGTAAAAAAACAACTCTTCTCGTTGCTCTAGCTGAAGTCTGCATCAGACCCGTTTCCACTTTTCACGAGTCCTTTTTCAAAACTCTCAATTGGATTACATTTTGCAATAAGAAACCACTATCTTTGGCTCTCCCATAAAAGCGCTTCTGCGCATAGGGAAACCAATGGCATGTATGTTGTTTCTGAAATGGGCCAGAAATAGTAGTTCCTTATAGCAAAATGTAATCCAATTCAGCTGAACTTTATTCGTTTAAGATCGTCCGATTTCACGAGTCCTTTTTCAAAACTCTCGATTTAGCTAAACTTTATTCGTTTGAGATGGTCCAATTATGAAAATTCGCTTGGATACGTTGGCGATTCGTAATTCCAGATTCCGTCGAGCGTCGGTCTGACGACGACTTCCTTTCATGTCATCGTTATCCGCTCGGATCCGAATTCCTCGACCGTGAAAACGCTTCCGAACGCGTTATACCGATGAGAGCTCTCGCCGGAGCTATGCATGTCACGAGTCAATTTTCGAGCCGAATTTACATGTTCCAGTTTGCCGACCCCGAGCCTCGAATTTTTTCGCCAAGCTCAGATTTGACGTGCATGACGACGAGACGAACCGAATTAACGTGAAATTTAGTCTGACAGAAAAGGCCGGTGAGCTGATCGTTGAAATTGATCGACAAAGCGATAGAAAAAGAAAACATAGGGTGGATGGAGCTATCTTATTGGTTGAAATGGGTGGTTCCTGTGAACTAAAGGAGAAAAATGATGGACTAACTACCTGATCTCCCGTGGGCCGTCGTCAGTGCGTTTTGAAAGGGTGTAAAAACCTGTGAAAAGGTGTTTGAAAATTTCGAGGAAAAATATTACTTACTTTTAAAATTCGAGGAGATACATTCAGAACCCAAAAAATAGGTGTTTTCGAACAATCCGATGATGCCTGATTTTCGCCAATGAAGTGCCTATTTTTTTGGTGAGTTAAGAACATTTCTCCTCGAATTTTAAGAGAATTTTTTGCGTAATTTGACCGAAAAAGTTGGAAAATTTCAAGGAAAATAATAATCCGAGGAGAAATGTCTGTATCTTACCTAGGAAATAGGTATTTTCGAACAACCTAATGTTGCCTGATTTCCGCCGATAAAATACCCATTTTTAAGTAAGTTAAGAGTATTTTCCCTCAAATTTTAAGACAATTTTTTTCGTAATTTGATCTAAAGTGTTTGAAAATTTCAAGGAAAAATATTCATAACTACCCTAAAAAATAGGTGTTTTATCGGCGGAAATCAGGCAACGTCAAATTGTTCGTACGGCGTTTTTCCTCAGCAATGTAGATTTGGCAAGGCGATGCGACCGTAACTTATAAGCGATATAGCCCGGGTAACACTTGCGCGCCGTAAACAGGGACGGTCGCCGCTGACGGGGGAAGGGACGTTGGGACGGTGACATCCCCGTCGGACGGGGGGGGAGGGGTGCCGGGGGGTGCGACATGGGGCCCATTAAGTGCCGAAGCGCTAACTGGTAACTACTTTCGCCGCAGTATTTATAAAGCTAATGCGCTTTAGTTACCGTTTAGTGCTTATTACGATTTACAAATCGTGGCTTTTGCGTCCCTTTCCCTCTTCGGGAGGTGGGGTGGGGGAGGAGGGTGGTCCAGTCCCGAGTCCCGCAGATGAGGTGGCGGAGTGAAGGGGTTTTAACGGGGGAAATGTAGGTGAGGCCACACCCCCTGAACTGCATCGTGTGGTTGAGGTCAGTTGAGAGTTTTACAGTTGAGCTTTTTTTTTTTTTTTTTTTTTTTCGGGGGAAAGAAGCTCTTAGAAATGGCATTACTAGGGATGTCTCAATTTTAAGAGAATAGGAACTAATGGTATGACTGAGGATGTTTCTAGCATTAGGGGCTTTGAGGGCAACAGCAAGGCGCATAAGTGGACTTTTTGGGAAAATTGAGGTACTCGTGATCCCACTTAGAACTGGGGAATGAAAAGAAGAGACAAAAGTCACATCAGTCTGGATGCATCAATCATCAGTTGGCCCATTGGTTAGCATGTAATTATCTGTTGAATGGCGCAAGTTTTGAATGTGACATTTGTCTCTTCTTTTCTTTACCCAGTTCTAAAACTGGTCTGTCATATATTCTCTGCGAAAAGTTCACCGGTATGAGAATTAAAATCACGAGTTTGAACTTTCTTCTCTCCCGTAAGGCTCCATGAAATTTGAAAACTTTTTTACACGTATTTCTCGAAGTAGCAAAAACTACAGTTATGTACCTTTGTACATCGTCCTCCATAGACCCATTGTGTCACTCCTAACAGAATATCTTTATAACCGCTCGCCACCACGTTTTAACCAGTGGCGTGGCTTGCTTTGTGATATATCGATTGATCTGCCGTTAAACCTATGGAAAAGGATCGATAACAGGTGTAACCGAAAAACAGGGTGCTCGCAACGAACACCTCAATAATCGATTCTTTACCATAGCTTCAAATGGAGAAATATCGATAATCGCTCATTACGCATCGTCACTGGTTTTAACTCTCAATGATATCGTGTGAAATCGTCGGAAGGGAGGTATTTTGACTTACCGGATTTAGCACTAAATTTAATATTTTATTTTGTCATTAAAAAAAGGTGTAAGTTTTTGATATTCTTATTACATAGGGCAACCCCTAGAAAGGGTATTTTAAATAGTATAAGCACTGTCCTTCCCCCGCCCCACAATAGGGGGTGGTTCAAAGTATTAAGAGAGTGGAGGAAGAGTCGAAGGTATTTTCGGCGGAATTTTAAAAATATCGACTTTTGATTCAGACGGCAACAGAGGCTTGCTGGACCACAGAGTGGGCCGGCTAATAGAGTTATTAGGTGTTGGTGGACAGAATTGTGAATTGCGGTCCGGCGGTGTGGCAGTCCGGCCTCTCTAGCTCCAAGCTCTAAGCCTCCCCCCCCCCCCCCCCCGGTCACTCCACTCTCGGCGGCATTTCGACTCAAGTGGCTTGCCGTTGGTGGAGGCTAGTAATTTAGGGGCCTTATCAATCCTCCCCTCGCGCCCTGTTGCCCATCGTAAAAAAATTTCACAATTTTTCACCCGGGTGTTCAATCTCATTTCGAAATTTCCCCTTGATTTGTCTTCTTTTAGGGGAACGTCACGAACGGAAACCTTATTCCAACCCCACGATTTCATTCTGAAAATATTCGTGTTTAACTTCGCAACACTCCGAAGCTTAAGGGTAACTTTGCTCCAACATTTGGATTTGGGGGAAAATGACGAGAAAAATTTTATTTTCGAATTGGTGACAATTCGTCATGTCCCGGACGAAATAATGTAACTCCATTCCGAGGTTGCGAAATTGACTCAGACAATTCGATTTTTTGTAAGAATGTACCAACGCTGTTTTTACCGAAAATTTGTCGGGTTTTCTTGCGAGTTCAGAGGAAAAATCGGTGAAATTTTCGATCAGAAATTACCCGTAATTACCCTCGTTTAACTGCGATTTGCCCGGGAAAATGTGGCAACATGGAGGTACGTTTTTTCGTGCGCACCGGAAAAAAAATTCCGGTCATGGAAATCGTACTTACGGGTTATGTAGACATGCCGCCCGCTTTCCGGACTCAGAAGCCGAATATTCCGGGTGTAGCATCTGACGCAGTCGAAACTACGGATGTAGCACCCGGAACTTTCGGCCTCTGAGCCCGGTACTTTTTGTGCAGGAAACACTGGAAAAAAAACACATTGGATCTAGAGTCCAGACTCTTAAAAACATCGACAAGAAAAAGAACTCTTGATTCAATCAGAATCTAGCTTAAATCAAGAACCAAGCCTCTTAATTTGAGCAGATTTCCTTTTGATTCAAGCAAAAATCCGATTGAATCAAGAGTATTTTCTCTTGTCAATGTTTTCAAGAGTCTGGACTCTAGATCCAATGTGTTTTTTTTTCAGTGAAATTGCCCCTTCTCGCCAACCGTCTCTGCTCCTCTACAAAGCTCGGAGGCCGCGCAGAAAGCTCCGAAAGCTCGACGAAAGCTGCGGAGCCGAGTTTAGGCCACGGGAAGGCAACGAGGCCAGCGCGGCGAAGCCGGGGCCATCACTACCCCAGGGTCCCCGGGAGTGAGGACCGCCCAAGACGCGCCATCCGATCGGCTATTACTCTTATTGTTTCTCATCCCCTTCGGAGCCCCCCCCCCCCCTGACGTCACCCCCCCCCCCTCACTGGAGGATTCCGCGTACGCCGTACGTTTGTCCGTCTGTCCGGACCCGTCTCCGGTTCTGGGTGTGCGATCCGCGGATATTAGACGGATCATCCGCGCGCGGAAGATCGAAGTTCGATACGCGATAGCTCGTCCCTATTATTCGCGCGCGAACTATCGAAGTCGCGTCGAGCTATCGCGGCCGCTCTCGGGCGGGAGACGGGACCGCCCCAGCCACACCGCAGCCGCACGTTTAATTAACAGCGGTATGCGGTGTTGCCAGACCGGCAAAATTTATTTATTTATTTATTCACTGGAAAAAAACACTTTGGATCTGGAGTCCAGACTCTTGATAACATCGACAAGAAAAAGTACTCTTGAAAACATCGACAAGAAAAAGTACTCTTGATTCAAACAGATTTAAGCTAGAATCAAAAGGAAATCCGCTCAAATTAAGAGGCTTGGTTCTTGATTTAAGCTTAAATCTGATTGAATCAAGAGTATTTTTTCTTGTCGATGTTTTTAAGAGTCTGGACTCTAGATCCAATGTGTTTTTTTTTTTTTTTTTTTTTTTTTTTTTTTTTTTTTTTTTTTTTTTTTTGCAGTGTTACATACGTGCAAAAGATCGCCATGATTGGGACTATGGCCCGTGTCAAAGTATACAGTTAGTTACAGTGAGAATAATTTGTAACGAAATTTTAATTTAAATTTTACGATGTAACTTAAATATTAATTTAAACTGCAATAATGTAATTTGTGTGCTGTTGACAGAAATTCAGGGATTTTCGAAAACGCCCTGGCTAATAGAAAATTCAGGAGTGAGTTGAGGGAAATGGTTGGAAGTGTAGAAATAGTGGAATTTATGGAAATAGTTTCGAAAAATTGGGGTTTTACCACGAGGGAGTGTGGAAATCGCTCGATTTTCGAAGATATGGCAATCTTCTTTCGGGCTCTACTGCCGAGCGGTGTTGATATTTCAATTTTTTGTTCCGTTCGAGTAATGTTGTAAGGCAAGTTTTTCCGTGCGGAAAGGCAACCATGACATTCTAATCCCGACCTGACCCACGGCACGGTGGAACTGATTGTGTGGAACTGCTTGAATAATTTAAAGAATAAGTTCTGTGGGTTGGTCGGTTCACTGCTGGTTCCATGACACCTCGCGAAGTTTTCTTCGAACGAGTAGAATTCTCGCTCGGGTATCATTCATCATCATCTGGACATTCCTGTTAGGTAGCCAACAGGATTTTTTTGAGTGGAGCAGACAAATTTTAAAGGACCTTTAGAGGAAGTTCCAGAAGTTTTCTTTAACTAAATATCATTCAGGAATAGAAGAGGACATTCGGAACATGGCCGTATGGGATCATAATTACCACATTATATAAAGTAGCAAAGCAAACTCGGGATTATTTCATGAACAACACATGATTGCGTCGTCCTTTTTCCTCATATAGAAAGGTTCGTTTCTCAAGTTGGAGTATACTCGCAACTCAAGTTGGGGTAGTACTGGAATATTTGGGTTAGTAACCTAATTTATTATGGTACTACCACAATTAATTCGAAACGTCCATATTATCCAACAACCCCTCCTCTTTTTTCCCCATGTAATTAACCAAAGATTTCATCTCTTATACTAATCTAAGTAATACAGTAGACTCTGGATTATCCGGATTACTTGGTGCCGGGCCCGATCCGGATAAAAAAAAATCCGGATAATAATAGTAAACACAAACACCACAGTATACTTATTATGTGTACATCATGTACATACCAACACGAATTTAAAAGGTTAACGCCAAATTGAACGACTCAATGGTGATTGTGAATGGTAGCCGACAACGATAAATTACAATACAACGATTAAAGCGCGCAATGCGTGAAGTATTCATGCAGTCTTGTAGCCGCTAATGTGCGTTTTAGGCTAACTAACCGACTGCACTGCGTTTGGCGTAATGCGAGAAGTATTTATGCAATCTAGTAGGCGCTAATGCGTTCCACGCCGACCTCACTGTTTGGCGCAATGCGTGAAGTATTCCTTCAGCCTTGCAGGCGCCAATATGCCTTGCGACCGCTTCTCCGCGGATCCGCTCACTTATCGGAATGCGTACGTAGTTACATGGTTGCAAAATCGATCCGGATAATCCAGAGTCGTAACTGTACAAGAACACGAATAATTTTCTCAGTGCGGGGAAAAGCAAAAATATTCAAGAAAAATTCAGGGAATCGGGAAATGAAGAAATTATAGAAACCCTAAATTAGGTGCTTTCATAGATGAGCCCGAAATAAGCAGTTCCTTTTTGAATCAGTTGTTTTCAAAAGGGAACAGGTCCATTCCTCGATGAGTCCTAGTTACCATGTTCTTTAATGCAAGCTAAGGCTCATGCAAAAATGGACTTATTCTCTTTTGAAAACAACTGTTTCTTTTGCGTCATTAAGCCCAACGGTAAATGATACAGCTGCCCCCGGTCTACCACAGTGCGTGGGGGAGGGCTAGGGCCCTTCACTGCCGTGCTAAGGAAAAACGCCGTATGAACATTCAAGAATTGCCAAATTTCTTTCGATAAAATGTTTATTTTTGAGGAAAATTATGAATATTTTTCCTTGAAATTTTCAGACACATTAGATCAGATTACAAACAAAATTATCTGAGAAAATGACAGCAAAATATTCAAAAATTTCCTGAAAATTAGTGATTTGCCAGAGGAAATTTGGCAACGCCTGGAGGCTCATACGGCGTTTTTCCTGAGCACGGCAGTACACCGCTGCCGTGTTACGAAAGAGAGCCGCAAGTGCATTTCCGTGTGAGCCACAGTCAGCACACGCTCATATGCGTCTGGAGGCTCATCCCAGAATGCACTTACCCCCCTTTTTCCATCACACGGGAGAACGGTACGCAGGGCCGGGGGTGGGCCCTAAATCATAATCCGACGTTTCATGCATAATTCGGGCGGGGCCCCGCCCCTGGCACCGGATTTTTCGAGGGTTTTATGGATTCCCTATGGTAATGGGGCCCCGATGCACTCACTACCTTATCATCGGATCGCCGGGACCCGATTAACCCCCCTCTCCCCCTCCCCCTCCGAGTCAAGCGTATGCTCCTCCGGAATGCGGCGGAGGGCCCTTTTTATTTTACGGTCGCTAATTAATTTCTCCTAAAAATGTCACCAGAGTGCGTTATCGGGCCCGATCTGTGAGAGCCCGAAAATCGATGTTCGATGTATCGAATCGAACCGCGAGCGTGGATCCACTGCGTGCGGATGGATCGATTCCTGCGCTCCGTTTGGCCCCGTGTAAACTATCGATCGCGGTTCCGGAGGTGGCGTCGAACGGCCGTGAGAAAGGAACGGTCGTAAAATTAGTTGAAAGATCGGATCCGTGTTTTTTTGTTTTTACCTCATCTACTCGGATTGGGGCGTTGTTGCCGGATAGTACCGAAAATCAGTAATTTTCCTCATCTAAAGCCGTGTAAATATCCACTTTTATCGCATAATCTGGCAACCCTGGATCGGGGCTTGGAGACGGTCTCGGTTAGGGGCGAAAGCTGAGGGCCTCCGGTTGAATCGTAATCGCGTGACCTTCTGATCGATATATTGCATTGTTAGGGTAGGTATCTATCGATGGAGATCGTTCGATAAATCGATTCATCTGTCGATTTTTTGTCGCGGTACTAATTCATTCGTATGACGCTAAATTATGAGGGTTTATGGAAGCTTGGGTGGTTCTTTTAAGCCGAACTACAAAGATCCATTCTCTCAGAATCAATGACATTTTATAGTGGTGGCAGTCCGCTCTATAATTGAAAGGTCGATTGCATGGAACATATTGTAAAGTGACTTTTTTTGTTACTTCAAAGAGGAGAGGTCTTGCGGTGATAAATTACGTGGAGTCTGGTGGCTTGAGAGACATTGGAAAAAAAGTTTCCAAGATCAGAGTCGGGACTCTTACAAAATTTGAGAAGAAATATCAATCGGATTTTGGCTTGACTCAAAAGGAAATCGAATAATACATTGTTTAAATGGGAGATTTTGCGACTTTACCACGTAATATAAAAAAAACCTGGGTCATATTTTCAAAATCTAGATCAAGCAAGCTCATCTAGCGACAATTGCCTGTCGATAGCCGCCAAAATAATGAAAATCGGCTAGGTAGATCGCTAGAACGAAGCGATACCAGATATGCAAATTTAGGAGGTCTCGGAGCTTATAGTATAGATGTAAACAAAGAAACGCAGGTCTTCGTTGACTCTGAGGTTTTCCACTTTTTCTTTTATTTTCTGCACTGGAAAAATGTCTCTTGGATTCAAATCCAAAGTTCAGACTGTTTTCATCCGATTGGATTTTGGCTTGACTGAAAAGGAAATCCGCTTAAATTAAGACGCTTAGCTCTTGATTCAAGCAAAAATCCGATTGAATCATGAGTATTTTTTCTTGTCACATCTTTGAAGAGTCCCGACTAGAGACATTCGTAGATCATTCCTGGGATCCTAGACAAGTTTAGTGAATTAGAGCACTGAAAAAAAAAGTCCTGCAGTCCAGATTTTTCAAAAAATTGAAAAGAAAAAATACTCTTGATTCAATCGGATTTTTGCTTGATTCGAGAGCCGAGCATCTTAATTTACAATCAACAGTATTTTTTCTTTCAAACTTTTTAAGAATATAGACTCTAGATCTAAGAGACTTTTTCTCGTGAGTCTCAACTATGAAACTCTTTTATTATGTTTCTATTTTGTACATTTACTTCAAAACCCATTTTACCCGAAAGCTTTAATGTTGCTAATTTATTCTTCCTCTGTGTTGCAGGTGAGTTTGCTGCTAAATCTTAAAAGTAAAGCTCGGAGTAAGTTTGAAACCCTTATTTCGTAACCATAGATTTAATTAATGAAATCCAATACCAATTAAAGTCTCTAAACTGTATAGAAACAGAGACGCTAGTTATTTCCTCCTAAAATAGGAAACTTGAGGCTTGCGCTCTATTTTAAGAGCAGTAGATTGCAGGCCATTTTTGTATCTTTGATTTTTCTATTCATCGCATGTAGGAGAGCTCTTTGATCCATCAAATGTGGATCAAATGGACTATATTTTTCGGTCAGGGACATTAATTTCTTGTTCGGTTTAAGAACAACGCATGTATCATTAGTTTTTCTATGAATATAAGTGTTTTTACGAATGAACCAAAAATTGTAGTTCCAAATTGCAAAATGTAGTCGAAATCTCCATTACTGCAAGCATCTTTTTCTCTGGAACCAGGAATATTTGATTGCTACGGTAACGAAGTAATTTTCAGCGAAGGGGTCTAAATTCCAGCCTGTCAGATATAAAATCATAGAAATATTTCAATTGTGCTAATCAAACAATCAAAATGTTCTAAACATGAGCAGGAAAATATCCGTTTCAAAAACAGCGGTATCTTATTAATATTCTTTTCTCTGCGGACGAATTGAAGGAGAACAATGAACGCACCAAATAATATTATCTCAAGTAAATGCAGTTTTTTTTATTACAAGGTAAAGAATCATGCAACTTCGATGTTTTAATCAGAAAACAAGCATGCGTTACCAACGAGTATTTCCCCCTATTCTGGTCGTTTGTCGGCACTTACCAAAGTGAGTTTTTTTTTATATCGAACGCTAAGCCGAAATTCCGCTCTAGTATGTCTGTCAGCAGACGCTTTATTGATGAATGAAGAGCATGCAACCTGAATTTTTCTGATATCTCGAGTGTTGTGAAAGAATTTCGCAAGGATTACACACATGCTAGCGTGTGTGCATTGACTAGACGAAGACGGAAATATCATTCTTCTCATTCTTCCCGCGACTCCGAGTAAACGGGTATTTTTTCCCACACGTACTTAAAATTGGTGAGATGATTATTCTTATTTTTTTTTTCTCCCTCTTTTTTTACCGCGTCGTTGCTTTTCCTGTCACCTGTCGACTGGAGCTATGATGGCTCACGAAGAAAAAAAGTACACTTTCGATCTCTGAAATTGTCGTGTGCGGTCGAGAAGAAACCAAGCGACTTTTAACGAGGGCAAAAAGTCGTTGAGGATATCTGCCGTGCTAAGGAACAACGCCGTATGAACATTCGAGAGTTGCCAAATTTCTCTAGATAAAACAAGTAATTTAAAAATAAAGTTATGAATTTTTTCCTTTGAAATGTTAAGACATTTTAGATTAAACTGCAAACGAAAATGTCTGAAAAATTTGAAGAATAGTAATCACAACATTCCCAATGAATTCACGTTTTATCGAAGGGAATTTGGCAGGTGCTAGGTCATTTTTCCTAAATTTTTTTTTCCTACATCAGGTTTTCCGAATACTTTTTTCCTACTCATTTTTTGTCCCATTACAGTAAGTCCTACGAGTGAGATGTCCCACTGGCTTTTTTCCTAAGGGCGTTTGTCCTAACAATCCAAAAATAATTGAAACGTAAACATGAGTAGAGTAAAGGGAAATGTTTCAAAAACAGTAGGTAAAGTTTTCTCAGCGAGCCGAATATAAGCGCGTGAACAGGAGACATCACAAGCTGAGCCTTCTATACCCTCAATATTAGGAGGAGAATGAAGCTCGTTACTTACGGGCATGCGGCCACAACTTTAACTTGTGAGTACCTATGTTGTTTTTTTACTTTCTCGCTCCCCTAGTTTTAAAATTGAATTTAGGACAAATGCCCCTAGGAAAAAAGCCAGTAGGACATCTCACTCGTAGGACTAACTGTGATGGGACAAAAAACGAGTAGGAAAAAAGTATTAGGAAAAATTGCAGTAGGAAAAAATGTTTTAGGAAAAATGACTTGCCACCATGGTTGGTGGCCTGAAGGTTCATACGGTGTTTCTCCTTAGCATAACAGACATGAAGGCCGTATTTGTCTTTATGATTATAGCATTGATCATTCAATTGAGCTTTTAGAGAATGGTCGGAGGATCACCCAAGTGATCGCTAAATTTTAGCAATCGCCTCGAGCGTCTTCTTTATTGCTTCTGTTGTACCATTTTTCTGGTATGCAATGAGAATTTTTTGTAATTTTCTTTTAAAGTATAGAAATAAAATCCGTGAAATGAGTGACATTTTTGATATCTTGCTTTCGAGGAATTTTTCCCTCTAGTGTTGATATTTTTGAACGAACTGCACATTAAGCTTATGTTTCAGTTGAATCAGAGAGTTTAAAAAGGACACAACTTCAAAAACATAAACATTTCATCATAAACATAACATAAACATAAAAATATTCATACACATACATAAAGTCATAACATACATTAATACAATAATACATTTAATACACATACATTCATACATAAACATATTTCATAAACATTTTCTCATTTTATTACAAAAATTTTACATTGCTATTTCGGCACAACAAGGTGGTAAAATAGTGCTGGTTCCACACTATCTTGCGGGGAAAACAAGGCCAAAAAGTTCAAACTTTTGAACTCTAATTGAATTTGTTGAACTTGTAGGCCTTTTTCCCCCCGCAAAATAGTGTGAACCCAGTACTATTTTAACACCGTGTTACACACAGTTTCGGCCACGTTTCTTGGTTTTTTTTTTCTTGTGTTCGCACAACTTATTTATGTACCTCGGACAAACTTTTTAGACTCTCGAAAAGTTTACCTTGCCTACCTCGAATAACTCGAGAACGGGAGTCAGAAATCGCGCGTAAATGGTAACAAAAAGTAAACGACATTTTGTGCCAATATGACAAGTAAAACACAAAATAACCCAAGCCTTCGGTTGACTTTAGAGTTTCACAGTCCCTCCATTCTTTTCAGCGCTAAATTCACCGCAATTTGTAAGAAAATCAATACAAAATTTGGGTTGGGTTGTGTCTCACCCCCTATATTAACCAAAAGTAACACAAGAACACAAATATCTTTCTCAGTGGATCTCCGGGGGCAAAAACAAGTCAAAATCCATCTTTTTCGTTTTCTTCTCCCTTCAGAGTTGGATAGTACTCGAAATAATTGATTCAATTATCGATGCGAACATCTACATCGTAAGCAGCTCGCGCTCAAATCGCCTCGCTCACGCATGGCTAGTTGCACAACTTCCTCCAGCAACATCAGAGAACATAATCCCCCCTCAGCTTCGCCGGTTGCATATCCGCATCCAAGGGGCAACGGCCGAGGAACCCATTTCAACCCCTCGGAGGACGGCGGGGGGGGGGTGGGGGGGGGGTGCAGCGAGCGCCCTTTCGCGCTCCGCCTCGGGGCGCTAGGTGGCGGTCGGTGTCGTGAAACTGTGTATTTGTGTAAGTGGAGTTGTTAACAACCGAAGGGATTTTCCTCCGGAGACCCGTTTCATCGCGCCCTGCCGTCGACACCGACGACCCCCCCCCCCCCGCGCCCCCTCGCCAGTGTTGCTCCCTTTATAACCGACCCGAGAGTGATTCCAGCCCCACTTTCACCTCCGGCCGTTGCCAAAGCTCTCTCGAGCCGGTGGCGAGGTGTGTTTTGCGATATATCGATTGAGGAACGACAAACACCCGAAAAAACATCTTAGGTGCTTATAGTCGGATAGTTGGTGATATTTGCCATCTTGGATTCCCAGATTCGACCCCTGAGAACAATTGGACTGCATTTTGCAATTTGGAAATATAAATTCTGGATCTTCTGGAAAAGCACTATCATGTGCATAGGGAAACTAATGGCACATACGTTGTTTTTAAACCGGGCTAGTGTTTATAGTTCCAAATTGCAAAATGTAGTCCAAATGTAAGATAGTTGGAAACCTCAAACCGCGATCAGGTAGGCGTTAACAACGAAGATGGTAATACGCACCAACAATGCTGGGCGGGCGCAACGAATTCCTCACTACAGCTTCAAATAGGGAAATATCGATAATCAGGCAGTCTAGCAACCTGAAAAACCGGGAAATGTCACGGAAATCAGGGGAAACGTCAGGGAATTCGAAAAACAAGGAATTTAAGCAACACCTACTGACGCTGAAGATGTTTTGAAATTCCACTCTTACTACGTCAAAAAGGCCGTCCTCCAATCACGTAACGCACTTTTTCTGAATTTTTGACCTCTCCCCTTCCGTGTCTAACGCTTGTGTGACGTAGGTCCCTATCCTTTAACACATAAAAACAAAATGGCATCACGCTCCCCCAGGACCCTCCCCCCTCCCCCCTAGAGCATCACGTGCACTGGAAAAAAAACACATTGGATCTAGAGTCCAGACTCTTAAAAACATTGACAAGATTAAATACCCTTGATTCAATCAGATTTAAGCTTGAATCAAAAGGAAATCCGCTCAAATTAAGAGGCTTGGTTCTTGATTTAAGCAAAAATCCGATTGAATCAAGAGTATTTTTTCTTGTCGATGTTTTTAAGAGTCTTGACTCTGGATCTTATGTGTTTTTTTCCAGTGTGATTTAGGGACGCCCTTTATCACTGAATGCGCGAACTTTTAGCAAGTTCCGTATCCAAAGCGGCAACATCGCAGCGCAGGGCTGCATATTGTCATGCGGCAGGGATCCGCGTCAAAGTGTTCCCGAACGACCCCCCTTTCTCTCCCAGCCCCCCGCACCTCTCGAATCCCCCCGCCCCCTTCAATTTTCCTCCGTTCGTCCCCCGAAATGAATACGGATACGAGTCGTGTCTCCACGCGCCTGGCCGGGCAAATCCGTCGTGTCGAAAGACGGTACTGCGTGTCGACTTGAGCCCTGTCGCTCCTGTTATTCAATGCGTTTCGAGGCTCACGTGAGAATAGACTTTCGCTCTTACGTTACGAATTGAGGTGCGAACGGCACGCGCCGATATTCCGCCGCTTCCCTCCGCAAAAGGACATAAGTACAGTCTGAAATGAACCCCGTCTTACGTGTTACTTCACGCTTCCCGAGAGTCACGTGGAAATGGAGTTGAGTCGTTTCGTCATCCCACCGACGATCCCTAACTTTCTCACGGAGTCGTTCCGATTTACGACGCACTCTGACGGCGAAGCTCCGAACCGATGAAAGTGCGAGAATTGCAAGAAATCCTGAGTCAGGGTTTTGGGCTAATCTCGCCAGCCCTGCCATCCTGGGAATAGGAATAGATTTAATAAGGTATATTGCCATTTTAACCGATATTAATGCTGGAGAACGGTGTTTCTCTGTCGAGTTTGGGGGTCTGTGCGAATGATTTGACCTCGCGCATCGATGGCCCTTTAATGGAACGGGATATTTTTCTAATCATTTGCGAAATGGTAAGGGAGCATCTGCGAAAGGCGATCATTGGACTATTCAAGACTCGAAGTTTGTAAATGGTCTGCAATTTTTTTATTTAGTTTTCGTTAGGATCAATTTCCTGTAAACGTTTAAACGTGTGGAATCCAAATCTGATCGCTTCTTATTCTCGTTTCTTCGTTTGTAGGTATCTAATTTTGATGCAGACCGTCCGACTTATTAAAATTTTACCGGTTATAATGAGTATTCGCTGGAATGGACCAGGAAACTATGGGCTTCGAATGAAAAGCTTGTAGGATAAGCCTCATAAATGAAATGTTTCCTAATTCAAGAAATACGTGTTCGGAGTTTCAAAATTATATGGAGCCTACTGCCAGAGAGAAGGTTCAAACTCACTTTTTCATGCTTACAAATTAGATTTTGGTCGTCAATTTTTCACAGGATATACTTCAGAAATAAATCATTAATAACTCATTTTTTAAAATATTGTACTCAAACCGCTTGTCTTCCAAGCCCCTCAAAATTAGTTATTTCCTAAGAATTTTGCACCGCTCATAATGTATAAAACAGAACTATTTTGTTGAATTGACCAGTCCTAGGTTTTAAATAGTTTTGTGTGAGTTTTGGGGTCAAATACCACTCGGTGAACCCTTCATAACATGCACAACTGCACGATTGGCGCTGCCTTGATCTTCAGAACTGACCTACGTTCGAAATGAGTCACTCCTCGCGGTCGGGCGAGAGTATGTATATTAAGCCTGTGTTTACGGCATTAAAAAGTCGAGGGCAGGTAGCGAATGTAATTTAAAGGTAATCAAACTTCTCCGTCCCGGGCGGGAATGGGGCACACCCCGGGACACCTCACGATAACTCAATTCCGACTAATTGCAAAGACAGTCGGCATTCATTTCGACCTTCAATTAAACGAGAGGAAAATACAAATAAATGACCCTCGCCCGTCTGCCAGACTTTCCAGAAGAATTTTTCAAATTGCCAGAGGAAATTGTTTTGTGCAGGGTTCGTGATAGCTTTTCAAACAAGAATGCTTGATTATCTTCATTGCCCTGAAGTATCCCTCATATCTACAGAAAAATTGAGTGGAAAAAATCGATCAATCACGCTCCGCCACTGATCACAATTCTTCTCACGAAAAATCGTAAGTGCGAATTCGCTCAAAATTCAGTAAATGGAATGATTTAGCTGGAAGATAAAATTTCAGGGTTCCACACCAAAATTTCCTGACTTTTCTGGGTTGCACTGAAAAAAAAATTGGCAACTTTTACCAGAAGTATGAGAAATGTAGTAGTATTTACCATACCTTTCACTGGAAAAAAAACACATTGGATCAAGAGTCCAGACTCTTGATTCAATCAGATTTTAGCTTAAATCAAAAGGAAATCCGCTCAAATTCAGAGGCTTGGTTCTTGATTTAAGCAAAAATTCGATTGAATCTAGAGTATTTCTTCTTGTCGATGTTTTTAAGAGTCTGAGCTCTAGATCCAATATGTTTTTTTTTTTTTTTCCAGTGTTGGTGAATATGATTATAGAGTTACCATTTTAGCGACCATAGAGTTCATTGGAGATTACCATTTCCCTCGCAGTTTCGCTTGAACCATACTTTTTTTCTCGGTGTGGGCAAAATTTTCAAACTTTTCCCAGCATTCCCTAACTTTTTACCCTGCAATCAGGAAGCTGTAATCTGCTTAGGAGCACCCTGAGCCCCGCGTTCGTCGAAATTCCGGTGCGATATGGCACTTGCGGCCCGGCCCGGCGCGGAGTGTCAAAGGGTTGAGCGGAAGGGTGTTGTGTGAGAAAGACATCACTCGCCCGCTCCAAATCGAAACAGGTTCCGTAATTACGTCTCGACCGGGCTTCGGCCGCCTTCTCTCCTCTCCTTATTTTCCATTTTTTATCATCTCGCGCCTTTGTTAGCGCGACGTAAGTAGTGCACCTTCCCGGCTCGCATCGGAAACGTGTAATTTTCGGACCGCGCTAATGCACGATAGTCCTCGTCGGGCGGGGACCCGTATTCGTATCCATTTTTTACTCCGCTTTCCCCCGCGGTGTGTGAAATGCGCGTTTTTCCCGAGGTCCGGCGTCGGCGCGCGTGATGGATGACATGATTCCTTAATTCCCGCCACCGACTGCCAGCGCACAGTGGAATGAGTCTTATAGGAAGAAGTCGCGGACATGACATTTTTCACAAAAAATGTTAAATTTTGCGTTTATTTCGTCACAATTTTAATTTTTAGGGGTGCTTTTCATACACTGTTGAAAATCCCGGCGCAGAATGGAGATGTTGCATGTGTGAGAAATTTGCGGTTTGACTATCTATTCATATGCAAAAGTTCGCGAGAAACACGATGGTGCCACTGGTTTTTTCTGAAATCAACTCCCAAGCTCAAAAAAAGCTCTCGAAGTGAGGCCAAAATGGAGGGGATATCCCGCCCTACCCTGAAAGTCCACCTCTACATCAAAACAAACTCTCCATGCAAAGATAGGGAGCAAATACATTGACAGGATTGCCACTTAATTTGGGGACTCCAAAACTGAAAACACGGCAACCCTGCTAATGTACTTGCTCCCTATCTTTGCATGGAGAGTTTGTTTTGATGTAAAGGTGGACTGATGGACTCTCTGGATAGCGTGGGATATCCCCTCCATTTTGGCCTCAACTTGAGAGCTTTTTTGAGCTTGGGAGATGATTTCAGAGAAAACCAGTGGTACCATCGTGATTCTCGCAAACTTTTACATAAGAATGAATGGTCAAATCGCAAATCCCCCACACATGCAACATCTCCATTGTGGGGTTTTAAAAGTGGTTCCATTGGTTTCCTCGTGAAATTTTCGACTCGAAGCATCCCTAAACATTTGAAAGGTGACGAATTAAACATCAAAATTTGCATTTTTAGTTGAAAAGTTCATGTCCGCGACCTCTTTTGTTGACTCGATCCACTGTGCGACGACGACCGATTTCCGTGATTAATCTGGCCCGGAGGACAAATCCGGCCGGGAGGACCGAAATCCCCGGCCAATCCGGCCCGGGGGACCGTGTTCTGCGCCGGAGTCGCGTCGGAGCGAGATATTACATAGTGCAGCCTTACGAGCCGAATAGTTTAATAATTGGCCTTGTTGCCGCGCGCCTTCGACAGGTGTCCATTAACAACCTCACTAGTGCTAAATGGGATTGCATTACGCAAATTGCATCAGCGTTTCTAGTGTTAGAAGGTTGGCTGCCTTTTTGGGCTCCACTGGAAAAAAAAAAAAAAAAAAAAAAAAAAAAAAACACACACTGAGAAAAAAAACTCGTGCGTGGGACCCGAAGTTTAGGTCATATGGATCTCTCAAGTTTTCAGATTGAGCATCTGAACACTTTAGGTCTAGCTGCCGAAGTTCGGATCATACATCTGAAACTTTAGTTCTTACATCTGAAGTACTTCGGTTCTCTCATCCGAAGTACTTCGGTTCTCACATCCGAAGTACTTCGGTTCTCACATCTGAAGTACTTCAGATGTAAGAACTGAAGTTTCAGATGTATGATACGAACTTCGGCAGCTAGACCTAAAGTGTTCAGATGCTCAATCTGAAAACTTCAGAGATCCATATGACCTAAACTTCGGGTCCCACGCACGAGTTTTTTTTCTCCGTGCATTGGAGCTAGAGTCCAGACTCTTGAAAACATCGTCAAGAAAAAATACTCTCGATTCAATCGGATTTTTGCTTGAATCAAAACGAAATCCGCTTAAATTAAGAGGCTTGGTTCTTGATTTGGACGTATTTCTACCAAACAGACCTATGTGGAGGTGAGAAATATGGGGTGTGCTCTAGAAATCTGTATAAGAAACAATGTAAAAGTGGGCGTGGTTCCTTTTGAAGAATTGGAAAAGCGGGATATTGCATTCTATCAAACAGACCTATGTGCCAACTGAATGCGGGATTCATGAGCCGCGGGCATGGCAAGAGAGCGTTGTGAACAGGGCTCATGAGTTAAAGCGCCCCGACGACGATCTCTCCTCGCGCTCGCGATCGATCATTGCCGCTGACGTCACTGGCGCACAATTATTCTCATTCACTCTTACGCAAAGAGAACTAACGAGCATACCCCATATCCCTCACTTACACATAGGTCTGTTTGGTAGAAATACGTCCATTTAAGCTAGATTCTGATTGAAATAGAGTCCAGACTCTTGAAAACATTGACAAGATAAAATACTCTTGATTCAATCGGATTTTTGCTTGAATCAAAACGAAATCCGCTTAAATTTAGAGGCTTAGTTCTTGATTTAAGCTAGATTCTGATTGAATCAAGAGTACTTTTTCTTTTCGATGTTTTTAAGAGTCTGGACTCTAGATCCAATGTGGTTTTTTCTAGTGCCCCAAAGAGCCCCATATGGACTGCATTTTGCGATTTGGATCTATAAATTCTGGCCCGGTTTAAAAACAACGTATGTGCCATTAGTTCCCCTATGCACGTAAGTTTTTTTCCAGATGAGCCCGAATTTATGGTTCCAATTGCAAAATGCAGTCCATATTTCGGCGTGTTTATTGCTCTCCCTATATATCGTCACCTTCCCGCCCAAGTATTACAAGCCCCATGCGACTTTTCAAAATGTCCGCTGCCATCGTATTGTTTTACAGAGAAATTTTCGGTCGAACCCGTTTGAAATTTTCACTGAATTTTATCGGCAGCACAAAGAAAATTCAGCGAAATTTTCGGACAGCTTCGTTGAACAATTTCTCCGTAAGGAAATAAAATTGCGACGGTAATTTTGAATCGTCGCATGACGCTTGTGATACTTCAGCCGGAAGGAGACGATTTCGGCATGCTCGTGCTCCCTATATAGACGTATTTCTGCCAAACGGAACTATGTGTATTGAGACATGAGCCCTGAGACCCATAAGAATATGTGCATAACAGGGCTCACGTCATAATGCATATAGTTCCGTTTGACAGAAATACGTCCATATAGGCACTCTAGCCAAAGGGAGTATTTGAACTAAAAGAGAAAGTACTCGAGTGTCGAATGGATCGTGGCGTTGAAAGACAACGTTGGACGTGGATTTCGGGAGCTCATCATCGGAATCCATGACTGTGGACTGCGGCGGAGCCGGGGATTAAGTTAATCCTTCGATTAACAGGTTTTTCTTCCCTGACGCTGCTGCGCTCGCAAGGGGCAAGACAAAAAACCGTCAGGCTCTTGATGATGCACGCGGTAGACAGTAAATTATAGTGAAGATTATCGTACAAGTTCGGTAATGGTCCTACCGACCTGGGCAAGTTCATCAAAGTGTATTAATTTGATTTTTTTCCGTGTGAAACTACTCCGAGTGGATATTTCTCTTTGATGCGTGTCAAGATGGATGAAACACTTTCGATCATCGATGTGACTGTGACTGCAGCGCCTGCGTGGATTACTATCGTCGGATTTTTTTTTTTTTTTTTTTTTTTTTTTTTTTGATTTTTTTTTATTATTTGTATCTTAGAAATGCATAATTACTATCGTCAGAATTAAAATCAAAACGAAGGCTGCTCCTACTCACTTCCATGCCTACTACACGAATTTTTCTCGTGTTTACTATTAGTTTTTATTTTTATAGATACGCACTATCTAGATTAATTATAAGAGGGGTTGGAATCTTATTAACTTACATATGAGGGGATTGGAGGACAAGGCGCATAAGTGAAATTTTTGAACAAAATGGAAATATTACTGATTTCAAGTAAAACTAAATTAAATGCATATTCTGTAAAAAAAATCGCTCCCTAATTGAAATTTAAAAGCATCAAGAAGTCAGTTTGAACTTTCTTTTCGCCATTAAGACCAGTTTAATTTCGAAACTTCACACACGTATTTCTCGAAATATCACAAATTGCACTTATGCGCCTTGTCCTCCAAGCCCTTCATATGTGGTATAGGTATCATTGAAAAATCATGAGGACTTATAAATTGCACTGGAAATAATCTGTAGGATCCAGAGTCCTTTTTAAGAGTCTAGACTCTTAAAAACTTGACAAGAAAAAGTACTCTTGATTTAATTGGATTTTTGCTTGATTTAGAAGGAAATCCGATTGAGTGACGAGGCTTGGCCCTCGAATCAAGCGAAAATCCGATCGAATAAAGCGTGTTTTTTCTTGTCAAATTTTTTAAAAGTCTGGACTCTGGATCCAAGAGATCTTTTTTTCCAGTCCACTCTTTCTCACTTTTAAAAACTGCGGCTCTTTCCTCTGATCGGAATTCAGCTGACGCTCCAAGAGATTTTTCTCATTGAATTGGCTTATTGATACCGGAGCCTAGAGGAGCGTGACCATTTAGAACACTTTAGGACAAATAACGTCCAAAAACGTCAAATATCAGATTGAGAACCGACAGTTTTGAAGACTAAGGTAGCACATAATATGAACTACATTTTGCAATGAGGAACTACTATCTCTGGCTCATTTTAGAAACAACGCATGCACCATACGTCTCCTCATGCAGATAGGTGCTTCTACGAATGAACCATAAATAATAGTTATAGCAGTAGTAGTCCCTTATTGTAAAATGCAGTGGATATGCAGTCGTGCAATTCGCGCATGTCGCACGAAATAGAATTCCGCGGGTTATCAATCGCTATCGAACGAATTCTCTGCGCCACACCTTCTGCAATCGACAAATAAAATCGGAAACTGATCAATTGGTTGATTTATCGCTCAGCCCCCAGCTGAACACGATAAAACTCATTGACGAGAGAAAGGCGCTGCGCCTGTCAAGTACTCGCATAAGTGTTCGGCGATTTAAGCGTAATGTTTTTCCTTGAGATGTCACCTCCAGTTTCGCAGTTGTCGATCGTAAACTGCGAAAACAAATCAAAGATAATATTGTGAAACCTCGGGGACCTTTCCTTCGTTTTTACCGAGCTTTTTAATGTTCAGGAAGAAAAAAAGTGGAATTATACGTCGAGGTGAGTTTACAGTTAATCGGAGCATAAACGAAATGTAGACTGACCATCGAGTTGGTCAGTAAAATTGATATACAAAGCGATTGACAAAGTGATGGACAAGGGAGAGGAGGAGGAAGTGAAGCGCTATTATCGGTTGAAAGTTGTCGGCAGTTACCCAATTACTTACTCTCTTTTTCATTGTAACCACCCTTTTTCCACCAATTGGATCGCGCTATTCTCCATTTGCCCTCATTGTCTATCGCTTTGTACATCAATTCCAAAAATCAGCCCGCAACTAGGTCACGGTTAGACAATTTTTGTGCCATATTTTGGCGGGAAAAATCCTCTTTTTTAAAATTTCTGCAATGAAAGTTCAGTAGTATTTGCAAGGTTTTTCCATCGCTTGTTTCCACTTTTGCAACCATCCTTCAAGTTTACTTCATTCAGGGTTTAGAGGCTCGCTTATGCTCATCCATAATAATTACAACTTAACAGCAAAGTATCAGCTAGATTGTTTCAAGAAATTTTGCAGTACCATTCCCATTGCGAAACGGGCAGAGTCAATAGGTTTTATAATTAGTATGACGTCATAGAGCATTAATCGATCAAGCTCACAATCAGTTCCATTCGTACGACGAGTGTGTAATTGCACTGCAAGCACACATCACCGGGCGATGTAGGTCAAGAAATACACGCATGTAATGCAAAGATAATGCAAAGCATTAATGCCAGAGGTCGCTCCAAAGCGCTCGGTCGGAGAAACTCCAGCAACGTATGTCTACGTATTGTTTACATGCGTAATCGACCGAATTGCTTTTATAAGAGAGCGCGAGTGCATTCGCGAAGCGGACATCTGTCGCTGATCTTTCATCGGTGAAGTAATTCGATCCGGCCTTGACGTCCATGTACAGGGTGTCCCGAATCGAATAATCGGATACTTCACTGGAAAAAAAAAACACACTGGATCTAGAGTCCAGACTCTTGAAAACATTGACAAGAAAAAATACTCTTGATTCAATCAGATTTAAGCTTAAATCAAAAGAAATCCGCTCAAATTAAGAGGCTGGGTTCTTGATTCAAGCTTAAATCTGATTGAATCAAGAGTATTTTTTCTTGTCGATATTTTTAAGAGTCTGGCCTCTAGATCCAATACGTTTTTTTTCCCCAGTGCAAAGGGAAAAAAAAAACATGACACAAAAAGTATTTTATCTCCTGAGTCCGCCCATTTTGACTGGAGACACCCTGTATACAAGCTTAGGGGCATTACTTCCGTGTCCAAACGGTTCGAAGGAAAAAATTTTACGTCACAAAAATGTCGTATCTAGTTTGAAATATTGATATCCCGAATCCGCCCATTTCGACCGACAACACCCTGTATACAAGATCTGTGTCCAAAGGAAAAAAATTTCAAGAAACAAAAATGTCTTATCTAGTCTCAAATATTAATGTCCTGAATCCGCCAATTTTGACTGGAGACACCCTGTGTACAAGATTGCACATTTAAGAACAGAACTCAGTTTTTACGCTGTCGGAGACTTCAACGCAGCGATAGAAAAAAAGCGGCTGTGTGAAAGAGCGACAACTATTTTCGGAATGGGATTGTGTTGGGCCGCGACTGTGGCAATTAAAACTAACTTTTACTCAATGCGCCGCCTTATCAATTACTGGCGCAATTAACTAATTACTGCCCTGAAAACTATCTTAATTTATTCAAGTGTCACTTTCCCTGGCAGCGGCGGGTTAAGTCAATTTGCTTCGGACGATAAGCTGTTGGAATTGATATACTAGAATTGATGGACTAGAGTAGTGGCAGAACTGGTTTTGGTAGAGAAACGTTGTATCTTGGCAGCACCTAGACGCAGCAATAACACAGAAATTGTTATCTTTGAAAGAAATAAAAACTTAAAAATAATTGGAACTTGACGAAATAGGAATAAATCAGTGAGCTGCTGGAAAAATAACCTTTTTATCATATGCATTTTGAGCGAACCTAAGTGAACTAAATATTCCGATAAGTTATAACAAATAGGGTTAATACATGTATCTTGTAGTTCTCTATTTATTAATAAAGAAATGAAGAAAGAAAAAAAGAAGAAGAAGAAGAAGAAGAAAGAAGAAAAAAATATTCCGATGAGCAACGCAACGCCGCGCCGTATTAATGGCTAAATTTTTCCAAAGGAAACTTTGCAGGAGTCTGAAATTTTATGAATTCCGTGTTAAATGGAAACTACTGAGTGAACTAAACATGAGGATACTCTAGGCTCATCAATTGGACAATTATTGAAGGAAATACGATGAAATGATCGAATCTGCTACAATACACGTGTTGAAATGGGAAAAACCGCAATATGACGTTACTGGGCGTGCATTTACTCACTTTGAAATGTATTTTGATAGTATTTCCCGTATCATAAAAAACTTCTAAACAATACTGCGAAATCTGGTCTTTAAGCACTCTCAGATGAGGCAATAAAAAATTTGCGAGCGAATTCTCTATTTCCCAATTTGCATGCAAATTTTTTATTTTTTCACCTGGAACTGCTTAGATAGCTGATTTCACAGTATTTTTATAATTTTTCTCTGATGTGAGAAAAAGTACAAAAGTAGATTTAAAAGTGAGACAATGCACTGCCTAGTGACGTCATCTGGCGGCATTTCCCATTTAAACCCATGTATTTTAGTGCACGTTAGTTACACGTTTAGTTACACACGTGCGAAAATTTTTAGCAGAGTAGATCATTTTGTCATATCTTCTCCAATAATTGTTCAATTCGTGAACCAAGGGTATCGTCATGTTCAGTTCACTTGTATGTTCAATAGTTTCCACTTGAACACAAATTTCATCAAATTTCAGACACCTGTAAATTCTCTACTGCAAAAAAATACTGTGAGCTCAGTACATCAAACTCTCTCACACGACTCGATCAGATTTTCTCGCGCAAATTCTCCACGATACGCATGCACCGATAACGGGAGAAACCTGTGAGGGAGTGGGAGGTTTCCACTCTGAAAATTGGAAATTCCTGGAATGGCTTTTGCCGCTGCACGGAGAGAAGCCCACCTCGCACGGTGACGCAGTGACACCCCCGTGTAATCTGCAATATCCACGCGTGCGGTGCAAGGGTTGCGATGGGCCAGAGGGCGCGAGCTTGACTCTTGCGTAAATTTTAATTAAGTCTGAATAGAGGTCGTAGACAGGCCGGGGGGAGGGGAGGGGGGCTGGCTGGGGTCAGCGTTGCGGAGTCGCACGGGAAAACCCATTTTTCTTGAGTACGGCCATGCACAGGTGAAAATAACAGAGTGACCGTAAAGTCAGAGCACTGGAAAAAAAAACACATTGGATCTAGAGTCCAGACTCTTAAAAACATTGACAAAAAAAATGCTCTTGATTCAGTCAGATTTAAGCTTAAATCAAGAACCAAGCCTCTTAATTTGAGCGGATTTCCTTTTGATTTAAGCTAAAATCTGATTGAATCAAGAGTCCTTTTTCTTGTCAATGTTTTCAAGAGTCTGGATTCTAGATCCAATGTGTTTTTTTTCCAGTGAGGTTAATTGCGCGCGTGGAAGCAATGATTTTTATGTGCTATGTTGGATATCTATAGCTTTTCTAAGGAAGGATCGATGAATGTAAAATGTGTAGTATCGTACAGAATTATTAAGAGCAAATCCGGAAATTTTCCTTTAAATCGGTCCGAAAATCCTGGAAAAATCGAGGGATTTCGATTCGAATTTCGGGGATCACCCTGATGTTCCTACAGATTGTATGAAAAATGCGGAACTCAGCAAATTTATGGCGACCTGGCAAATTAAGGGAAAGTTAGAGGATTCGTGGAAAAAGTCACGAAATTTTGTGAGCAGCGTTTAGCTAAAGTACACTGATATAAATATTCGTGTTCTTGTGCTTCTTGCGTTTTACTTCCCATATTAACCAAATTTTTGTTTTGAAATTTTTCTCTGTGAAATGGAATTCAAAGGAAAAATTCGAAGAAGAAGATTTGGACTGCATTTTGCAATTTGGAACTATAGATTCTGGCTCTTCTCGAAAAACACTTATGTGCATAGGGAAATTAATGGCACATACGTTGTTTCTAAACCGGGATAGAACTTATAGTTCCAAATTGCGAAATGTATTCCATTGTCAGCTAAAACCCGGGAATTCGAAAATTTTCGAGTCAGGGAAAAGCCTAAATAGTCAGGAAATCGCAAAGTGAAGAAAATATGACTCACTGGAAAAAAAAAACACATTGAATCTAGAGTCCAGACTCTTGAAAACATTGACAAGAAAAAAGACTCTTGATTCAATCAGATTTAAGCTTTAATCAAAAGGAAATCCTCTCAAATTAAGAGGCTTGGTTCTTGATTTAAGCTTAAGTCTGATTGAATAAAGAGTATTTTTTCTTGTCGATGTTTTTAAGAGTCTGGACTCTAGGTCCAATGTGTTTTTTTTTTTTTTTACCAGTGCTGCATATTCGTCATAATCGAAGTGATCAGCTCCGACCTGGCAACCTCGGAATCGGGCAGACGGGGAAGTCGGACTTTGTTTCGGGTGGTTAGTGTCAATTTTGATCTCGCGGAGGGTGACGGGTGGTGCGAGGGCTTAATTAATGCAATCGCTGAAAAGGCCCATTAAAGTGCGAGGCGCGCAAAAGCTTCGTCGCCGTCAGACTAAAAATTAACCCTTGCCTTGATATAGGAGCCTCGGCTTGAAAAAGAACGCGCAAACACGGTCTTGAGCAAACATGGACCTATTAACCCCACTTAGACTTATTGTGAGTTCTCCAGGGAGGATGAAAATTACCAAGCGATGTTGCCATAATTTGTTCAACTTCCTTTTTCTGCAATGAATATACGGTAATAGATAAATACATCAAAAATGTCTGTTCTCGCATTGATAAATGAACGTATTTCTTCAGACGGAACTGTGTGCATTAGGACATGAGCCCTGAACCCTATAAGAATATAGGCATAACAGGGTTCACGTCATAATGCAAATAGTTCCGTTCGGCAGAAATACCTCACCCAATCATCACTCAATCATCTCGACTCAATCATTGCATTACCTGATTGCATTTATCAGGTTTTGAATTTCTACGCCTCTTAAGAAAAAGAAAAAAGAAAAGAGTCACATGCGGTTGTTACCTGAAAATTTCAGCTTAAAAGATTCTCGAGTTTCGACGACAATGATTTATTATTCCCATTACGTCACTAGTAGCTATACTGCCGTGCTAAGGAAAAACGCCGTATGAACATTCGAGAGTTGCCAAATTTCCTTCGATAAAACACGAATTTCCCTGTAGACTTATGAATATTTTTCTTCCAATTTTTCAGAGAATATTGTTTGTATTTTGATCTGAAGTTCCCGAAAATTTCAAGGAAAAATATTCATAAATTTTCACAAAAATGAACATTTTATCAAAGGAAATTTGGCAACTCTCGAATGTTCATACGGCGTTCTTCCTTAGCACGGCAGTATAATCCGCAACTCGGAAGGAAAATGGGGATGGACAAGCTCGTTTCCACACCACCTTAGAAGAGCCCGATCAGGTGCTACTCCTGGAGGTAGAGCTTACGGCGCGTTTTTTTTAACGTGGTGTCGCCAAGAGCCCTAATCCACGGGGGAGGGAAGAAGGGAGGGAAGAAGGGAGAGGAAAGGGAGAGAAAAGGGAGAGAGAAAAGAAAATAAAACACTTACCTACGCTGCCGTAGCTCCATCTCGAACTGCTCCGCACCGTTTTTGATACTGCTAAAATGCAGTGCCCGCAGAAGACGGAAGTAGTGCCCTCCACAGCTGATTAATGTGGATAATTAGAAAGGTATCTTACCTTCGGTTGCAGGAACCAGCGTCCAGCAGCAGCACCTGCAACAGAGAATAAAAAAAAGAAAAAAAAGAAAAGAAAAGAAAAAAAAAACCGACGATCCCGGTACGACGATCCCGGTACGACGATCCCGATACGACGATCCTGGTACGGTGGCATCCAGCGGCGGCGGCGGCGACCTCCCCCAACCCCGGCTTCCGGCGTCCCGGTTCCTTTCCCACCACCTCCCTTTTTTTTTTTTTTTTTTTTTTTTTTTTTTTTTTTCTGTTCGTGGCTTGCTGAGATCCTCCGGGGCGCAACGCCCCGGAGCCGCCGTCGCCGGCAGGGGCGCCCGCCGGGACCCCATAAGGGTCCGCTGGGCGCCCCCACCCCCGACCCCCCGCGAGGGGGGTCAAAAGCCCCCCCTTGCGGGGGGGCAAAGTGACCCCCCTCGCGGGGGGTCGGGGGCAGGGGACGCCCAACGGACCCACGGGGTCCCGGCGGGCGCCCCTGCCGGCGACGGCGGACCCCGGGACGTAACGCCCCGGAGGATCTCAGCAAGCCAGTCGCAGAAAAAAAAAAAAAAAAAAAAAAAAAATCCTACTCCTCCCCCCGTGATCCTATTCCGCGGCCCCTTCCCCCCTGGGAACCCTACTCCGCGATCCTACATGAATCCCACGGACCCCCCTCTCCCCGGGAAAACCCCCCTTGGGAAACCCTACTCCGCGACCCCGCAACCCACCCCACGGACCCCCCTTTCCCCGGGAGCCTCCCCCTGGGAAACCTTACTCCGCGATCCTTCCCAACCCCACGAACCCCCCTTTCCCGGGAACCTCCTCCCTTAGCGAGCCACCCCCTCCCCCGAGCCCGTTTCTTCAGCCGCTTCTTCTGAAACAAACAAAAACATCACGAATCATTAGAATGATTTGCAACAGGGGACAAGACTGGCCACTGGACTTCTAATTGGATTATATTTTGAAATGAAGAACCACTGTTTCTGGCCCATTTTAGAAACAACATGCATGCCATTAGTTTCCCTATGCAGATATGTGCTTTTATGGAAGAGCCAGAAATAGTGGTTCCTAATTGCAAAATATGATCCAATTATTAGGTCCTCAGTATATTTAAAAGTACTGTTCCATCATCATCCATTAGAGACGTTCTTATCCTAGAAGGAACTATGTGCATGGGATTTGCATGGAATATAGTGCTTTTTAGCATAAATATGTCCAGTACTCTCTTGTCACCATTTTTGTCGATGCAACATGCCATAACTAATGAATTTTACGTATTATTTTCCCAAATTTTAATTTTAATTGCAGTAACATATTGTCTGTGGACTACATTATGCAGCACTAACTACAAGTTTGCATTCAGTTGTAGTAATTTTACTGCATAACGCAACAAGGAACTAATTTTTCTGGTTCCTCAAAAAACCACCTATTTGTGTGTAAAATTTGTTCTACTTATGTTATTTCTACAGTGAACCAGAAAGACAATTTCTTTTTACGTAATGCAGTTTAATTACTATCAGTTGAATGCAATATTGTTTGATAGTAATACATGAGAACTGAACTATACGCAGAACTAGAAGTATGTGTAAATATTTTAAAACAACTGATGGCCTTTAAGTTAAGTGCTGGACATGTAAGTTTTAAATATTATTATTTTAATAGAAATATAATGAATTAAAAATGGATTGAATAATTCAAGTATTAAGGTGATTCGACGGATGCCATTTTTTATGTCAGATCGACGTACAATATATCGCATCGATTCGTTCCATAATTTCCGCTACTTGTCATTTTTTCGAATTTTGAGATTGCCCTTCTGTCGTTATGAGACTGAAGAATTCATGCACCAAAATTTGACAAAGAAATTCAACGTAATAAAGGCGTGGTTTTTTTTTAGAGGAAAAATATCGCATCTGCCATCGAAACTGCACTCGAATGCGATATTTCTTCTCTGAAAATACCACGCCTTTATTACGTTCAATTTCTTTATCAACTTTGGTACATGAATCATTCAGTCTCACGACAACAGAAGTGCGATCTCAAAATTCGAAAAAAATGACAAGTAGCTGAAATCATGGAACGAATCGATGCGATATATCTCACATCGCACTGACACAAAAAATGGCGTCCGTCGAATCCCCTTAAATTTCACTTTTGATCGTTTACACTATTTATATTTAACACAAAAACAACACATGCTGGAGGACACTACTTCCGTCCTCAATCCGGAACATTTTCTTCGTTTTTTTGCAGACCTGAAACAAACGAAGAATAAAAAAAAAAAGAAATGATTAGTAGGAGCTTAACCTAATTTGAAAATGAAAATTTTAGCGGGAAAATTTGATCGTTTATGCCAAATTATCTTGTCGAATCTGATACTTTCCAATATTCTCCTACATGGCATTCATTAATTGGACGTATTTCTGTCAAACGGAAATATGTGCATTATGACATGAGCCCTGTTATGCACATATTCTGATAGGTCTTTGGGCGCACGTCATAGTGCACACAGTTCCGTTTGGCAGAAGTACGTCCAATTATGTGAATTTGAATGCAAATCCTCTCCATTTTTTCGTGTTTCCTTTTTTCTTCCGCTATGGATTCCATGAGCAATTAATCAGGTATTTTAATGTATTTTTCAAGTGTAGTCCAACTGGACGTCTTTCTGTCAAACGGAACTATGTGCACTAAGACATGAGCCCTAAGATCCATAAGAATATACGCATAACAGGGCTCATGTCATAGTGCACATAGTTTTGTTTGATAGAAATACGTCCAACTAAAAGTGTTCTTGGTTAGTTATGCCAAAATCTCTGTGAATTTTAATACCATTAATTACAATTAAAAATTAAAGAAAATATGTTCAAAAACAAAAGTTTCACATCCACTATGAGGGGGCACATCGCCTTTTAGAATGACATCATCGCCAGCATTGATGCACACCGTAGTTTAAACTATTTTGGTTCCATAAATCACTGAAAGTTGATCGCACCGATTAGCATTCAGCATGCATACTGTAAAGGTGCATTTTTTGCAGACCTGAAACAAACGAAGAATTAAAAAAATGGAATGATTAGTCAGAGCTTAACCTAACTTGAAGAAAAAACTTACACCAGAAAATTATTTTGTTCTCTCTGAATGAACTTGTCACAACTGATGCTATCTAAAAGTACTGTAGTAAAAAATCTGAAAATCATTAATATCATTTGGAAACTAATGCAAGTAATTTTTCTCTATTTTTGTCATTTTTTTCTTCTACTGTTTTTCATGAGCAATTAACCAGGAATTTTAATGTATTTTTCAACTGCATATTAATTCGAAATGTACGGGTATACTTTCTGGTGCATTAATATCAAAATTTCTATTACTTTTTACGAATTTAAAAATAATTAAAAATGTAAAAGGATCCATTCTACTACCAAATATTTACGTCCCATTGTGAAGGAGTACATTGCCCATTGAGGCAACACTGCAAGGTTCAGTAATAAGGTGATTTTCTTCATCATTAAAATTAATGCACGCCATAGTTTTAGCCATATTGATATCTTAAAAACACTGATTTTCCTCGATACAAGAACTTCGTGGACAATAGTGAAAAAGTGAAGTAAAACAGTTTTAACTTTGTTCGTTTCTTGCCGATCTGAAAAAAAAATAAACAAAAATAAATTAGTTGAGGTAAGTAGAGTATGAAAAGTAAAATGAAATGAAGTCGAACAGTTTTCAATATCTTAAAAACACTGATTTTCTTCGATACAAGAACTTCGTGGACAATAGTGAAAAAGTGAAGTAAAACAGCTTTCACTTTGTTCGTTTCTTGCCGATCTAAAAAAAAAATAAACGAAAATAAATTAGTTGAGGTAAGTAGAGTATGAAAAGTAAAATGAAATGAAGTCGAACAGTTTTCAAAGTGCTCGTCTCCTACCAGTCGGTGAAAAAGTAAAAAGAGCAAAATCAATATGAAGTATACAGAACAAAAAACCAATATAAAACAATGTGAGACTGTTTTCACTGTGATTCTTTCTTGCCGATCTGAAATAGAACAAAAAGTAAGGAAAATAAAATGAACACGGAGATTAATATTAGCATGATATTTGAGAGAAAAATTAAAATGCTGCAAAGCAATTTTACTTACGATCAATATGCTGAAAAGGAGCTTCCTCTCAGACCATGTCTTCTGTCAATTCAGGAAGTTAGTAGTAGTAGTTCAGGAAGCAAAACAACTCAAAAAAATTAGTTGAAACCATTTTACAAGGTCCTTGAAGCGCTTTCATAGTTTCTTGCCGATCTGGAAAAAAAGAAAATTCAAGCAAGCAAATATAATGAATATCTAGTGTAAAACAACATGCTAGCTTATGCGCAGTTTGTTTTTAAACTTTAGCAAAAAGTTTTTATAGATGGCCGAAGGCAAAAATGTGCTTCTCTGATTCTGAAGTTGCAAATCTATGTTCATGCCTCATTTTCTTTTATTTATCAAAAACCAATCAGCAATTTTTCATGAAATTTCTGAAAATTGTCTTCCTTTTTTTTTTAAAATATTCATGGAGAATTTGCGGAAGATACGTCCACTAGCTTTCTTGGGGAATGTGAAACACCATTAAATATTTAGAAATTTTCAAACCTTGTGATAGAGCTACGCATTCTTTAACTACAACCATCTAATTCAATGTTATTCTCAATGCAAAACTGTAACCTGAAGGAAAAAAAGCATTACACTCAGTCTAGACAAATTGGAAAAATAATATGAATCATTTTTTATTTCACTGATAATTTCTTTCTTTAAAGAAATCATAAGAAGGATCAATTCAAAGAGAAAAAGAAGATTCATTTTAAGAAATTCATGAAATTATGAAATAGGCACGACTACTATGATAATTAATTGAAATAGGATAAACCTAATATTTAAACTTTATTAAATAAAATGTTTTAAGATTCAAAAGTAGAAATTAAAAATAGAAAATATAATTATTAAAATTTGAAAAATAAAAATTTTAAAAACCCAGTAATAAAAATTTCAAAATTTAAGAAGTGAAAAGTATGCAGTTTAAATGGCATGAAGGTAGAATGTATGATGAAACTTTTATAAGTTATACTCACATCTTAACTCTTATTGCGATTCCATTTGCTAACCACACTACACTGCACTGCACCACTAATCCATTGCACCACTGCACCATTAATCCGCTACATCACTAATCCACTACACCACTAAACCACTGACCCACTGACCTGATCACTCATTGAACCACTTCGATCACTGAACCCACACTGATAGAACTTTAGGGGTGGGGTTACTATTTTATAACCACGGTCTGTAGCCACCACAAACAACCCCCCCCCCTCACCCCTCTTGCAATTAGGTCGTAATTTAGAAACTATTTCCTTGTTTTCCGGTGCCGGGAAAGCCGAATTTTTCGGAACAAAGGGAGGAAGGGACATTCCTTCGAGAACACCATTAGCCAGGTACGCTATTGTGCCAAGGAAAAACGCCGTATGAGCATTTGAGAGTTGCCAAATTTCCTCCCGTAAAATGTTAATTTTTCAGGAGAATTATGAATATTTGAAAATTTGAGATACTCAGAGTATACTCATACTTGCATGGCAGTACTATTAAGTGATGAGCTAGCATCAGCGTTGAATGGCTGATTTATTTGTTTACGCAATTCTGAGAGCGACGCTTTTTAACTAAATCTATCGGCAAAACTGGACGCCCCCCCCCCCCTTCCTCTCGCCCGGAGTCTGAGGTTTTAGGGTACTCGAGCAGGGGCCGGGGTGTTTAGCAGCGCCGAGTGATTGCCCCATCGATTAAAAAATATGACGATCCGGAGCGATTTTTCATCTCGTTATCACCGGACGATGTGAGAAAGCGGGGACGAGAGTGGTCTGTGTGAGCCACCGGGCTGACAGCTCTAAGTGATTTCCAGCTTGTTCTACGCGTAATTTATGTGTTTTAATCCGCGGCCAGCGGTCACTCATCCAGCGCTAACACCCGCTCCGTGTCGCACAGTCGTCGCAGAGAAGCTTGCCAGCGCGAAAATTCAGGATTTAAAACTGGAAAAAAAAAAAAAAAAAACACATTTGATCTAGAGTCCAGACTCTCAAAAACATCGACTAGCGCTATCATCCAGCGCTAACACTCGCTCCGTGTCGCACAGTCGTCGCAGAGAAGCTTGCCATCGCGAAAATTCAGGATTTAAAACTGGAAAGAAAACACATCGGATCTAGTCCAGACTCTTAAAAAAAATCGACAAAAAAAGTACTCTTGATTCAATCAGAATCTAGCTTAAATCAAGAACCAAGCCTCTTAATATAAGCGGATTTCGTTTTGATTCAAGCAAAAATCCGATTGAATCAAGAGTACTTTTTCTTGTCAATGTTTTCAAGAGTCTGGACTTTAGATCCAATGTGTTTTTTTTTCCAGTGTGGATCTTTATGGTGGAGAGAAATTTCAAACACACTGTTTGATGCTTAAAAATTTGAATTTGGAAGCGAATTTTTTACTGATTATGCATCAAGACTAGTTTAACTTGAAATCAATAATATTTCGATTTTTTCAAATACTGCACTTATGCGCCTTGTCCTCCAAGCCCCTCAATTATGCTTACACCCTGCTGGATGTTAGAAACGAACACCTTAATAATCTATCCCTCATCATAGCTTCAATTGATAGGGGGTGACAGGGTAATCCAGGGTTAAACGGCTCGACTGCAGGAGCCGAAACATCCCCAAACCTTTTCGTTAAATTGAGGCTTCGATTTTTTAGATCATTTATGAATTCAGGGCATAAGGGTACAAGAAAGTACCAAATTTCATGAGATTTGGCTCACATCTGTTGTCAAAATGCGGAAAAAAACGCCTTAATTTTCGAAATTTTGGGAGGCCGTAGCTCTAACTTAGGGGCACCTTTGGGAAAAATCTTTATACAACGAAAAAGTTTTATTTCGACCCAAAGAACTCGCTCCTGCAGTCTAGCCGTTTAACCATGGATCACCCTGTTTACAGTGGCATGGCGTGCTTTGCGATCTATCGATATTCCCCCATTTGAAGCTGTGATAAATAATCGATTATTAGGGTGTTCGTTGCAAAGACTCTCTTTCTCGATCCTTTTCCATAGGTTTAAATGGTAGATCAATCGATATATCGCAAAGCACGCCACGCCATTGCCCTGAACGAGTCTAAAATCAGCGCGATTCAGCAACGGCGAAAATGCGAGCCGGACCAGAAATCGTCGCTCCTCTGACGTAAGGGCGTATCTCATTTCTCATGTGAGCCCTGTTCCACATATAAATCCATGCTTTCTGGGGCTCATCCAGAAATCGAAATACGCCCTTACGTCAGAGGAGCGACGAAATGCGGGCGCGGAGAGGTTTATAATGCACTTATCGTTTTATCGGCGGGAGGAGGGGAGGGTTGATTGGTTTCCGGTTCCCAGTTGTTTTTACGTCCAACTTTGATTTTCGCGTTTTCCCCGGAAAGGGGGGGGGGGGGTCGGGGTTGCTCTCCCCGCTCCTGCAGCACTCGTGCCACGCAGTGTTGCAAGTTGGCCATGAAATTGCGTAAATCGTCCGTTCCATGACGAGAGAATGTGAATGCATTACAACGCTGCAAAATTTCTATTCGTAAATTGTGCTTTTATCGGAAATTTTGTACTACTTCACCTGCAAAAATTAGAATTAATTTTTTTTTTTTTTTTTTTTTTTTTTTTTTTTTTTTTTAACAAAAAAGGTAATTTATTAGTCCGCTGGCTAGTGCAACCTCTCTTAACTTCTCTAACTTCTCATCTTCTCTCTTTTTTTCTCGCGTTTAAACCAGCCTGCGGGCCGAT
The DNA here is from genome assembly GCF_918797505.1 of Bemisia tabaci. Lineage (NCBI taxonomy): Eukaryota > Metazoa > Arthropoda > Insecta > Hemiptera > Aleyrodidae > Bemisia > Bemisia tabaci. Next base: position 5,416,700 of record NC_092802.1, read on the forward strand.
TATTGAAACTGATGGACAAAGCGACAGACAAAGAAGACATAGGGAGTATGGAGCGATCCTATTGGTTGACATGGTTGGTTCTTACAGACTAGGGAAGAAAATGATGGACTAACTGTCGGGTCTTTAGTGGGTTTCCGTTGGTTAGTCCGTTACCGACCTCTTATGTACATTGCCACCACCTGCTTCCACCAATAGGATCTCTCCAAATCCCTTTTGTCGCCTTTGTCTATAGCTTTGTCTATAAGTTTCAATAATCGGCTCGCAGCAGTATAGTTGGAATTCCGACACTATGTTTTCCGTGTACGGAAATCCGGAACCGGTGCCAAACTCGCAACCCTGGGCGGCCGCAACGGGCCGGTAGACGGCGCAACGGCGGAGCAAAAGCCGTTAATTAGCAATTGGAAACTACATCGAGTAATATCATTGCGACGTTAGAACCGAGTTTGTTAACCGCCGAGCGAAGATAAAACGCCTTCCGTTTTCGAGCCGGGCACCGAGCGGGGGGGGGGGGGGGGGGGTGGAGTAAAAGTGTTTTTCGCGCTTCGAGGGCGGCGGGCGGGAGGGGGCGCCTGTTCGTGTCGATTCTTTCTCGGGCCCCCGTGATAACTCGCTTTTTGTGGGGCGCGAGCTGGCGGGACAGGTGGGTTCGTGCCGTTAGCGCCGTTTCTCCCGCTGGAAGTATTGGAAAAGTTTCGCTATCGGCCCCGACGCCCGCGCCGCGACGCCGCCGAAGAAGTGTTGATTGAGGCGCTCGTTTGAGGCGTCGCACCGTGGACCGAGTCAGTAGGAAAGTCGGACAAAATTTGGAATTTTCGAAAGTTAATATCTTCGAAAACATGAAACAGTAAATTTTAAAGTGGTCCCATTGGTTCCTTCGTGAAATTTTCTTGGAGGAACGCCCCCCTGAAATGGATCAGTTGCGCCGGTCACAGAATCGTATTTTGGTTCTTGATTCTTGTACATTGGCTATATGAATGAGATCTGTCTAAACAGCGATTTTCTACGTTCATTAATAACCGAGATATCGCCCTTTGAAAAGTTGGGTTTTTGACGTCATCCACCGCGGTAGTGACACCCTTGGTTGCTTCCACTTCGCTTTCATCCGAGTTTCACGCTCAGTAACCTGTGCAAATGTGCGTCATGACTGATGTAATCAAGGTGGAAGAAACCAAGGGTGTCACCTCCGCGGTGGATGACGTGGAAACCCCGACTTTTCGAAGGGACATATCTCGGTGAATACTACACGAAGAAATTCGCTGTTTCGACATATCTTATTATTTTTAGCTAATCTACAAGAACCAAGCATCGAAACACGACTCTGTGACCCGCGGAGCTGGCCCGAGTAGAATCAAATAAGTTTTGCTCTTGGAGCCATCGTTTTTTTAAAAAAGTGACTTTAGTTATTTTAAAACCTCAGCATGTTTTCTGAAGTCCTCATACTCTTGGAAAGTCGATTTTAATAGTGGTCAATCTTCGTTTTCAACAGAAATTTTTTTTTGGCCTCTTTTATCACTGGAAGTTAAATTTTTTGTCCGTACCGTAGACCAACTAAACAGGCTTGTTTTCCTATCAATACGTGCGATAATAATACCGTTTTAAGTTTTTTTGCACTCATAGAGCTATATTCTTGTAGAAGAATAAAACAAAATATCCTTCAAAGTTTTTACTTTCAAAATTTAGCCCCCAAATTGCTCTAAAGTCCGATTTCTAGAATTTTCCGCCATCATTTTTCTCCTAAAAATGCCAGGAAATGTAATTAAACGCTTAATTTTAATTAATTTCTTTAGAACTAACTTAGAAGATGTGGTAGACAACTTTTTTAAAGAATTTCTACAGGTTTGCTCTTTTTAAAGCTACAAATTGTACAATTTTTTACTGGTCTACGGTACAGGACAATAACGTTACGGTACGGACAAACGGGCTACGGTAAGGACGAAGAGGTATTCGTAAATATTACTGTATGCAAGGGCCTAATTATTTTAGAACTGAAATTCATTGGGGAATAAATTGCTAAGTTATAGCATAGCTTATAAGTGCCACTTTTATAAATAATTACAGGCAATAAAGGTAAAAAGAGTAAGTAAATCAGTTTTTCAAAAATAATGAACTGCTTTTATTTTAAAGTAAACGCATTAAATAATTAGGGACAAATCTTAGAAGCTGAGTTCTTAAAACAAGCTTGACAACGTTAGAACGTTTTAGATGCACTTTTACAAAATAAGAAAGAAAACAAAAAGGTAAATTTATCGAAAATGTGGTCATAAATCATCTTAAATAAATATTTAACGGACAATAAGAAAAAAATAAGTTAGATATTAACGAATAAATATTAAACGAATAAATTGCTATGAACTTCAGACGAAAAAGAGGACTCAAAGTTCTAAAAGAAAAAATGAAAAAAATAAAAAGATGGCGATCCTTATGCAATCATCGAAAAAAAAGCCTCCTTCTTCTAAGTCGCGTCGTACTAAAAAAAAATACGTCTCTCTTTTTTTTTTTAAAATTCCAAATTTTGGTGATAGATAAAATAAAGTAAAGTGGGATGATCTATCAAACAGCGCACCGATTTTTGGATGACTTTCGCATTTTGTCCGTACTTACCGTAGACCCAGCCGCATCGCGCGTCAGCTACGGGCTACGGTACCGGACGGCTACGGGCTACGGTACGGACGGCTACGGTGCGGACAAATCGTGTGATTATTGGCAACGGTGCTCGGGCATATTCACGCATGTGGTTGAAATTCTGGATTTGAGGTTAAGATATCAGAACGTATCAAAAAATACCAAAATTCGAGAGTTTGAAGTGATTTATGCATTAAAAAGGTAGGTATACGGTAAGGACATCCCAGATGGTCGTTAAACCTAGAAACTTATAAAAAACGGTCAAAATTTACTGTTTCATTGCGGTTTTTTTTCCTCTGCTCAACATCAGCGTGTGATAGTCACGATAACGCAAAAAAAGTAAACAAAGTTCATAAGTGCTGCACTCTAACGGACGAAATGATGCTGAAAAAAGGGGGCTACGGTACAGGACGCGAATTCCGCAGACAAGGCTGCTTGACGCAAAGACGGTCAATATTTTCACTTATTTGGATGAACATAACTGAAAATAATAAGTTAGGTACAAGTTGAGTGTGAATTTACAGCAGAAGTGGAAGTATTTAGATGCAAGATGATGGTTATGAAGCGTTAAAGTTGCGCACTTGAGTCGCAGACAGGCTACGGTACAGGACATTTCAGCTGTTTAGGGCCAAAATTCTTATATTAAATGGCAAAAACTGCCTAAAACGATGTTGGGACCTGATTAAGCGTAAAATTTTGAACAAATTCAAAAAAAAAAAAAGGTTAGATTTTTCCATTTTGAAGGGCTAAAAAGTTGGGAGACATGGTAGAGCAAAACTTATTTGATTCTACTCGCCCATTGAAATTGCAACGAAAGAAACATCAAAATCTTTCATCTCAGCCAAAAATTCCATGTCTCACCTTCTCTAATGGTTCAATCCTCTGTGCGTCTCGTCGCGTCGGAACCGCGGGATCAAGCGGAAGTTCCTTTGTAGGGCGGAAAGGGATCGGCGGAGGCGGAAACGGGGTGAGAGCGGTAATGACCGCGATCTTCGAGTCTAGTTCTCTTCAAAATTCGACTGATCTACTTCTAATGAACTGAGCGATTCCCCCGCAACAGCGGAATTTACCTTCCTTGGAATATTTGAACCAGCGTTGTGACTTCATAGGCCTCGATATTGATAGACGACCAAAGGAAATATCGTGACTTACGCCGAAATCGACCCCTCCGTGGAATTAGGAAGTTTGTGGATATTTGGCAGTTGACGATGCATGTTTTACAGAAATAACCGGGTTTCGCCGATACTCACATGTTGCGGCTCCGAAACGGGGGCCTGAACATGGTTCCGAAGCCCAAAATAGCTGAAAAGCGTTTTCGCGGTTCTACCTCAGATTCTAACCTCGGCAGCGACGGATCAGAAGCTTCAAATATGCTGTAAGAGACACCTAGAGACGTAAAAAAATAGAATATCGACGGTGAAACTACCAAACCACGTATCTCGGTTTGCGACGTCGCAGACTTCCTGTCATACTTTATTTTTTAATGAAAACTACTTAACGTCTAGTCTTGAAAATTTCTGTGATTTTCCTCTTTGTGCGGAGAAAATTCTGTGAAAATTCAAGGAATGATATTGATTTGGTCGACTTCAAAAAATAAAATGCGAGCGTAGATTTTAACACCGCAAACGAGATACGTGGTTTGGTAGTTTCACCGTCGATATGTCATCCGTCACCTTTGGATCCAAATTCAAAATCGAAATTTCTAATTGTTTAGCACAAAATAGCTGAAAACTCATGTTTCTTGCGGTTTTACCTCAGATATCGACCGGGCTTTAAGAGGACGAGCCATGATCTTCGAATATGTTTTTAATGGACTTATAGAGACGTAACATACGAGAATATGGTTTTGATTCGAATGATAACAGAGCAATGTCACCTTGTGAATTTTTCCTCTTCCATCTCCTCTTTTTTTCGTAAGCACCTCTGGCAGCGTGGCTGCTCAGCCAGTCAATTCCTTCTTAAAACAAAAAGAATTTGTCGTTAGAAAAGGGATCGCGGGAGGGAGAGAAGGCAAATAACCCGCCTTTGAGCTCGAATCTCTTCCTGAGTGAGTGAGTGATCTGGTTGTTTACTGCACAATTTTCAATTTTCCTCCGACAATCGAAGAAACTGTATTCATGAGGGGATGCTTCTGATGAGGGCTTCTCCTTTGCCTTCGAAATTGTATTTTTCGTAACACTTTGATGTATTGCATGCGTCGGTCTCACTGTTTCCTGCAAGTCACGCTTCTTGTACGGTCACAAGTTCCTTGGAAAGTCAGCAGTGGCGTGGCGACCGTGGCTTGCTTTGCGATTTAGGGTTGGTTCCAAACTTTTAACTTTTCCATGTCAATCGTGTCTTTTATTGATTTTTACCATTTTAATTTTGCTTGTTTTGTGATCAGAATTTTATTCTAAATTAAGATTCAACCTCATAAGTAACATTTTTTAGTCATTCGTTATCCAAATATTGTCGCTGAACACTTCAAATGTCCCTACCGTAGACCGTCCATTGGCAAGTTTTGGAAGTTTGACGTGAAATTTTCGATGATCTATCTATGCATAACGAAAATCGAACCAAGATAGTTTTACTTCCGGCAGCTACGAATTACAGTATTTTTCGGTATTAGGCCTAACAGTCATGAAGCATTTGTTGACTGTATCCAAAAAAATGCACCAGTGTATTTTCTTGAATGGAATTCATGAATAGAAATTTGATGAAATTTTTTAAAACTTTGGCGATGGACGTATAATCAGTATGCCATTAACCACGTGGAAACGGTTGAATGTTAATTTTGAGTATTACCCCAATTTTCTCAAATATTCGCATAATTGTTGCGGTTTCCATGCGCAGCCTCTATACAAAAAATTGTTGGAATTCCATAAAAATGAAGTTTCATTCTGCATCTCTGACCTCACCAGGTTAATTTGCTCCTTGTATGCAAAAATGCACACGCGACAATGACTGGATTTCGCCCTCGAGTATTCGAGTCGCTCTCCGCTTACTACCACGTGGCCCGACGCGCGACGCTCGACGGGCGTGATTGAACGTTCTTGCCTCCCTGCCAAAGTGTCGCAGCCGCGGTCGTCGCGAACGCTGCGGCGCAACGGCGCGCACGGGCACGAGCACGGCGGACACACCCGTTACACACGAGGATGAAGATATATTTTAATCGAGCGAGCGTCGAGTCGAGCGGGCAGCCGCTGCGCGACGCCGTCCGAGAGCATTCGTATTAATTACGCGCGGTTTGACACCGGAAAATATGTATCAAATCGGCCGACATCCCGGCTGCCAAGTCGCCGGAGAAATAGTGTTGCTAATTTTTTTCTTTCTTTTTTTCTTTTTGATCGGAAGGGGGTCTGTATTTCCCCCGATTCTTTTTAACATTCAAACTAGATCGGAAAATCACCATCGCTTAAAGTATAATGCAAAAATCTTGGTAAATTAGCAACACCACCTTCTCTTGTACAATGAGAGCGTCGCTTTCAATATTTGTACACGCAAGAATAGTGATTAAAAGAATCCCTTTTTTAAAAGTTCTTTCTTTTAAATTTTGCTATTTCACACCCTCCCACAACCCGCGGGAAAAGAAAGAAAGAAAGAAAGAAAAAAATTAGCAACACTATTTTTTGAATGAAAAATCTCTGCAAAGAATCATATATACGACCTAAGTGCCTCCCCAAGTTGCATAAAATCCAGAAACCTAAATGCCATTAGATAGCTCTATTTAAGAGGAAAATTTTAAAAAAAAGTTCATTGAAATCGGTTGAAATGCAGCGGAGTTATGCATTTTAAAGAGTTTTCACTTCAAAAAATGGCAACGTCGCACATCGACAGCCGAAGGTGAAAATACGGCTCGTGTTGTACACCTTACTGTTCTGTGTAATTATTTCAACGTAAATTGAACATTAGGGACCCCTAGTTCACGAATGACTCAGTGATAAGACGCATTCACATTGCGCAAAAGCGCATGTGACCAACTTTGAGCGGTCATATCTCGGAAACTAAACGTTTCCCCGGGATGATCTTGTGCTCGTTAGAAAGGTGAGAATCTGAACTTTCATTTAGACTGGTTTTTGTTTAGATTCCGTCGATTCCACGATCGTGGTAAAATAAAAACTAAATTTTTGTGTCTATCAAAAACTGCTAAAACCGCGTAAGTGCCACTTAAAGCCAAGTAAACCCCAGAAAACTATACATTACTAGAAAGCTCTATTTAAGAGGAACATTTTAAAAAAAAGTTCATTGAAATTGGTTGAGATGCGGCGGAGATATGAATTTTTAAAGGTTTCCACTTTAAAAAATGGCAACGTCGCAACCCGGCGCTTCTAAGCAAAACGGCGACCGGTTTTGGGCGTCTCGGAAGCTACTGTATCACCCCAATTGATCAAAATTCGAAAATGCCTTGAGGCATTTTTGGCCGTTTTTTCACACACCTCTTTCAACATGTAATTTTGGTTAATACAGGAAGAGTAGAACACAAAATAACCCGTGCTTTCGGTTGACAATTTCAAGAGAAAATGTCGGCTACTTTTGTTGAAGAAAGGACCCCGCACGGTTCTTATGGAAAATGGCCCTCTGTCAAATGCGTTGAAACTTCAGTATGTTGTGCAGCATGTCATCGTGAACAAAAGTTCCTATAGGCCAAACAAGATCCCATGTGCGGTTTTCGAGATATTCGCCGTTTTATGTGCGTAACCGGAGGTTTCGCGCGCTCCCGCCGGAGCCATACCATTGTGCGGCGCCGCTCGTGCCCTTCCCTCCCAGTCACTCTCCGCTGCCCCGCCGCCCATACCTCGGCTCCTCTATCGCTCCAACTACGACGCTCACGAGGCTGCGCCCATCATTACCGGACCGCGCCCGCACGCCGTCTTCTTACGCGGCCTCTTCTTCGGCCATGTCGCCTCTTTTTCTCATCGATCCTTTCTCTAAGTCTTCAGAAACGTTTAAGAAGTCCATTTTTACTAAACATGATAATGCTAGTATCACAAATAATACAAAAAGAGAGGAAAAACAAATGATAATCCATGCGAAAGTACGTAGGAGGGTTGGAATGCCTAAGAGACGTTAAATAAAACGAACTTTTTTTTTATTTTCTTCCCTCTTCCTTTCTTTCTTTTTGTTCTTCATTTTTCTCATGTGGAAGCAGTGAAAGTAACTTCTGTCGGAAGATGATGTTGATGTTTTTTCTTTTTTTTTTTTCTTTCAATAATGACGTGGCGGAGGTTGAGGGTAAATAGTCGGCTGACGATGCCCAAGTAGGAATTAAGTTTGCTTTAGTCTTGACTTAGCTGAACCGCACCAATGGAGGAGGAGAGAGGGATCATTAATAACTGAACTCAAGGAAGAGAGATGTCCATTTAGGCGTAAATGGTCACATCTTAAGTCGCTCCAACTTGCAGCACCACCTTATCAGCCATCTTATTATCTGCTGATCGTATCCTCTAATCAGATCGTACATCCAAGACGAACTCCATAGAGATGATGAAAAAGAGTTGCTGGTCGACCGTAACATTCATGCGCGTACGGGGCCTTTTGTCAGCTAAGTCAAGACTAAAGCAAACTTAATTCCTACTTGGGCATCGTCAGCCGACTAATTACCCTCAACCTCCGCCACGTCATTATTGAAAGAAAAAAAAAAAAAAGAAAAAACATCAACATCATCTTCCGACAGAAGTTACTTTCACTGCTTCCACATGAGAAAAATGAAGAAAAAAAGAAAGAAAGGAAGAGGGAAGAAAATAAAAAAAAGTTCGTTTTATTTAACGTCTCTTAGGCATTCCAACCCTCCTACGTACTTCGCATGGATTATCATTTGTTTTTCCTCTCTTTTTGTATTATTTGTGATACTAGCATCATCATGTTTAGTAAAAATGGACTTCTTAAACGTTTCTGAAGACTTAGAGAAAGGATCGATGAGAAAAAGAGGCGACATGGCCGAAGAAGAGGCCGCGTAAGAAGACGGCGTGCGGGCGCGGTCCGGTAATGATGGGCGCAGCCTCGTGAGCGTCGTAGTTGGAGCGATAGAGGAGCCGAGGTATGGGCGGCGGGGCAGCGGAGAGTGACTGGGAGGGAAGGGCACGAGCGGCGCCGCACAATGGTATGGCTCCGGCGGGAGCGCGCGAAACCTCCGGTTACGCACATAAAACGGCGAATATCTCGAAAACCGCACATGGGATCTTGTTTGGCCTATAGGAACTTTTGTTCACGATGACATGCTGCACAACATACTGAAGTTTCAACGCATTTGACAGAGGGCCATTTTCCATAAGAACCGTGCGGGGTCCTTTAAGGTAAAACGAGCGGTGAGTACCAACGTCTAAATCGGAGGAATTCATTTTCCCAGTCTCTTCATTGTTTTCTGCGCTAAATTCACCGCAAATTGTACTAAAATCAACACAAAATTTTTGTTGGTTTGTGTTTCATTTCCTACATTAACCAAGAGTAACACAAGAGCACAGATATTTTTATCAGTGCACCGAAAAAAAATGAAGTTGATTCAACATTTTGGATGTAAAAAAAAGTGTGCGAGAACTCACAATAATCGCTACAGCAGTTACTTGAGCAATGTCAAGATGTAAAACTAACTACTGTGCCGGTAATTCAGAATTTTGTGAGTTCTCGCACACTGTTTTTACACCCAGAATGTTAAATCAACTTCACTTTTTTTTCGGTGTATGGTTGTTCTATTACTTACAACCCTTGTCCATTACGATCATCCTCTTCCACGAAAAAGATAACTCCATTGTCCATTTTCTTCTTTGCTATCGCGCATCGATTTTAATAACCATCCCGCAGATATACCATATTTTAGAGATCTTTCACTCAGGAGCTGCAAAATTTCTCGAAGATTCATTGCGAGATTTCATTTTATAAAGTTTACAACAGGGAACGCAATGTTGTGTATGATGTTCACAACTTCGTAAAGTTGAATCTCACAATGAATTTTCTTGAAATTATCTGAATTTCCTGAAATGAACTCAGATGAAGAGTGCGACTGACTCATATGTGGAGAAGCTCGGCAACCCGGGACACAGGCGTGTGACACGGTGCGCAGCCCCGCGTCAGCCGGGGAAAAAGGGAAAAGTGGAAATGAAATTAAGCGTCGGACGCCTACAGATTGTCAAACTTTTCAATACAATTATGCGTATTATTCGGCCGTTTGTCATGTCGCGTTTTACGCTGACACGTGCCATCGCGCGCCGATCCATCAGGACGCCCGCTCTCTGGCGCTCTGCCTCTTCGAGTGTTGACTCGGCCAATTTTTCGAGCTATCCAATATTTGCCGACCGAACTAACCCTTACAACCCTGCAGAGATCCAAAATGATATGGATTGAAATGTCGACGATTTTTTCAGGGGCTACGTATGCAACCCGCAACACTAATTATCCGAGAATTCGATAAGAAACTTTGAAATTTGACTCATTATGTTTTTACAAGAAATTCTTATGACTTCACTGCGGGCTGATTGTTGACATTGTAGACAAAGCTATAGACGAAGAAGACATAGGGAGTAAGGAGCGATCCTAGTTGGTTGAAATGGGTGGTTCCAATAGACTAAGGGAGAAAATGATGGACTAACCCTCGGGTCTCCCAAGGGTTCGTTAGTTAGTCTATTACCTCCCTCTCCTGTCGATTGCAACCACTCGCCTCCACCAGTAGGATCCCTCGATATCCCTGTTGTCCTCTTTGTCTATAGCTTTGTCTATCAATTTCAACAATCATCCCGCTACGAGTCAACGCTACCAGAGCAGGGGAGCCCGAACAGAAATAGAGGGTCATCGTCGAGATTGGTGAATCGTTATCGATTAATCGATCATTATCAATTGTATTGAACGATAAATAAAAATTTCTGCAATGTTTTTTTAAATCAAGGTTATGACATTTGCCAACAACTCAAAAATCGACCCACAAAAGGGTCGTCGGGGTCGTCCCCTCCTCATTACAATGCCAATTAACTGACCGATTCTATCCGTCTCATATCTAAAACCGAGCAGGAACCCCTCACTGCCCGTTGTCATTAGGAGCCATCTGTATTTGAATTTCGTGTCCGTGGGCCTATAAGTCACGAAGGGGGGCGTCCATAAATTTCTTAACCCACTCAGGGGAAAAGAGTCAATGCCCTTTTCGCGTAGGCCACAAAGGGTAGAAGTTTCATCTTATTTGTGATCGTGAAAGGGCGAAAACCTTAAACATGCACAGCGAAGAATATTTTGTGTGACGAACAAACGGACGAAAAACACAGTATTCTATGAAATGACGCAGAGGGTTTTAATTTAGTCAATCCCTCATTATTTTTACATTTCTGTATCGGAGAATAATTGCTGGAAAACGTATGTTTGGATTTAGTTCCGCCAAAAGGAACGAATTCACACTGCATTCTTTAGATTTGAACTGTTAATCTTCGATAAGACTCAATGTCTAGCCAGTTTTAAACTCAGTATAATACGATCAAATTTTGAGTTTTAACATTCGTCCTATCAATTTGCGAAAAAATGTATGTGTAGTTTTATTCAAAATAGCTCTTGATAGCCTTCGCACGAATTTTCCCCTTTGAGTATTTGAGTATTCTTTTTATTCCTCCACTGGCATCATCATGCCAGAGTCGGATTAGCGCTTAGGGCCTCGGGATTCTGGTTATTAGGGACCCCAAATCGCAAATTTTAAGGGCCTCATGGCACCCAAAATGGCTCCTTGACTTTCTCTTAATATCTCTTTAAACTCCAAAAACCTCTGGAAAGGATGGGGGGGGGGGGTTGTCCAGGGGGGCCAGAGCACCCCGGTTACTCTGCCCTGATTGATGCAAACGAAGTGAGTTTCAGAATTTCTCACGCTTCGACGGTGTTTTTGGGTGAGCTTCAACTTTTTTCCATGGTGCGGGCCATGAAAAATGCTCAGACTCGGGGATTCCGACGTGGAATCCGTGGAATGGCTGACCTATGAACACGGAGTTTCCGGGGTATAGGACTGAGGACCTGCCGCACGGTGGATCGATTCAATTAGAGAGGTCGGACATGAAATTTTCGACTAAAACTGCAAATTTTGGTGTTTATTTCGTCACATTTTAAATTTAATGGGGCACTGAAAAAAAAATCTCGGTGTATTTACTAAGAAAAGGGTAAAATTACCAAGAATTCAGGGTTCTACTTGAGCCCAGTTTTTTCTTGGTAAAATTACCATTAATGGAATTGGTAATTTTACCGAGAAATCTCGGTAAAATTATTGAATTTTCTCGGTAATTTTACTGGACCTTCGTAAAAACGCCAATATTTTTTATCGACAGTGGTAGAATTACCGAGATAAAATGGCAAAGTTACCGGGAATTGATTACCAATTAAAGTGGTATTCTTGCCTGAAAAATCAGTAAAAATACCGGTTTTTAGATAAGCTTACCAGTCTGTCTTGGTAAAATTACCTATAATTGGTAAAAAAAAAGTTAGATGGTAAAGGTACCAACGGACCGTGGTAAAAACGCCGAGAATTTTTTTCAGTGCATTTTAAATTTTAAGGGGTGCTCCCAGAAGAAAATTTCACGTGAAAATTAATAGAACCACTTTTAGAACCTCGAAGTTCTGTTTATACGGAGTTTTAAGAGCTTAAAGTAAATTTTGTCCAACCTCTCCTATTGGCTCGATCCAGTGTGCACCGACGCGATACAGCGTGATCGCGTTTCCTTCGCTGCCGTGCTTTGGAAAAACGCCGTATGAACATTTGAATGTTGCCAAATTCCTCCAGAACAAAGATTTATCATTTCGGAAGAAAGTTATACATAATTCTCCTCGAAATTTTTGGAAAATTTTTTGAATGGGCCTGTTGCATGCAAGAGATACAGCCGTGCGAATAGACTTTTTAGAGGTCTAATGACACGAAAATTACGATGGTCACATTAAAAAAGTCTGAAATACACTCCTTACTGCGCAATTTGCATTGTTAGGAACGCGCTTTTTCAAATTTCCCGCGTCTGGGGGCAGTTTTCTAACGGAAACAATTAACGGTAACTCACGGCTATTTCCGGTCAACTAAAACTGACAACATAACCTAAAAATCGGAGCTCGTGATATCGTGAAATGAAATGTAAAGGATTGCGTTGGATATTTAAAAGTTGATCGATTTGGTTACCGCATAACGCGTATATGGACCACTATGAGAGATCACGTTGGGTTGGAAACAAACTGAAGGAAAAAATAACAACAACAACAAACAACAACAACGACTCGGCATCTTCCGGAAATCACCGAAGCCCGCCGTTTGCTCGTTTCCGGTGATTAGAAAACTGCCCCCAGACGCGGGAAATTTGAAAAAGCGCGTTCCTAACAACGCAAATTGCGCAGTAAGGAGTGTATTTCAGACTTTTTTAATGTGACCATCGTAATTTTCGTGTCATTTAACCTCTAAAAAGTCTATTCGCGCGGCTGTATCTCTTGCATGCAACAGGCCCATTGCGAATAAAACTATCTGAAAAATTGGAAGGGAAATATTTACAACGTTCCCGATAAATTCGTGTTTCATCATAGAAAATTTTGCAA